>NC_051849.1:214525755-215126916 GCF_905115235.1 Hermetia illucens
AATCAAAGGTCTCGATTAGTACTTTTCAATGCCGGTCTTAGTTTTGACATTTGTTGGAAAAGTGGGGAGTGCGGGGAGTTGAAAGTGATCACTTCTTTAAGGAGGCCATTCTCAGAAACTACCAAACCCAAAAATCTGAAAAAAGTTAGGAGGCTGCCACTATATGGCCCCTGGGCTCTGAAATACCTTCCATACCGATATCTGTTCAAATAAAGTTAATAATAGTATATTACTATAATTTTTTATAATTGGCTGGAAACCCTCCTTAAGTTCATCCTAGTACCACGAAATTTTGCAGTGATATAGGTTATAATGTAGGGCATGATCGTACCAATGGTGGTAGAAATCTCACTATTACTAACAAAGTTGTAATTGACATATTACAACTGTACAGTTGTTGCTTCTTTGAAAATTGAAGGCTATGAATGTCAATATCACCCGAAAGTGGATACTCTCACATAATATATGGATATATTACGTGTTACGTACTAAGAAATACACAAAACCTTTCGTACCTGAAGTGTCCAGCTTCCGGTTTCCCGACTTGTTCTCAGTTCTCAGCCCTTCGGTGTACGCAGGTTTCCTAAAACCCTACCAAGGGGTACGTCGTCGGTTCCCCGAAACATTTCAAATGCGTTTTTCAACATCTCCTTGAGGTCTGTCTTGTACACGTTGAAAAATGCAAATTGCTTCTATGGCGGGTGAAGTTTTTACGCCGCACGATTTCCGCTGAGAAAATTCACCCGAATCCAGACAAGGTTCAGGCCATCACAGACTTCCCGCAACCTAAAGCAGTCATGGATCTGCGAAGACTTTTGGGCATGTTAAACTTCTATTGTCATTTCTCGCCCAAATTCATCAAGTAATCCTCAACGCCTGCTTGTCTGGACCCATGACCAAAGAATCACGCTTGATTGCCTGGTCTAAAGAGGCCGTCCAGGTTAGCGTCGAGCTAAACAAGCGACAGCTTTCGGAAGCTACACTCTCGGCATTCCCTCAACCAGATGCACCCCTAGCCGTGTTAGTCGATGTCTCGGACATTGCGGTAGGTGCTGCCTTTCACCCAAAGTTGAAACAAATCTGGCAGCCATTGACCTTCTTTTTCAAAAAATTTAATACACCTCAACAGAGGTATAGCATTTACGATCGTGAGCTATTAGCCGCGTACATGGCAATAATATACTTCCGATACTCTCTAGAAAGCCTGCCGTTCAAAGGTCACAAACCTCTTACCTTCGCTTTTAAGGAGAAGCCCGACAAAGCGTCCCCTTGCCAATTTCCACACCTGAACTTCATAAACCAGTTTACTTGGGATACCCAGCACGTGTCCGGTAGGGACAATGTAGTTGTAGATGCTTTCTCACGTGTTTCAGAGGCTAAAATCCCTGTCCCGGTCGATTTTTCAGCAATTGCCGCGGCACAGAAGGATGACACGGTGCTTCAAAGCCTAAAGGAGAACCCAAAATTCAAATTTCGGGAGTTTTCCTTTACGGCTCAACCTCGGAAATATTCTGCGAGACCTCTGAAAACGGACCCAGGCCATATATTCTGGCCACTTTTAGCAAGGAATTATTCCACGATTTTGCGCACTCAGGCGTTTGGACAACGAATTAACTGGTCGCTAGCCAATATTTCTGGCACTCAATGAATAAGGATGTTAACTGCTGGGTCAAGCAGTGCAGTGGACCAGAAGTCTAAAGTCACCAAGCGCGTAAAAAAGAAGTAGACTCATTCCCTCGGTCTACGAAGCGTTTTCACATGGTCCACATCGGCATCATTGGCCCCTTGCGAGATCCGCGTGGCTTCAAGTATTGCCTAACAATCATTGATAGGTTCACGTAGTGGCCTGAGGCAACACCTCTGGCCGACATTTCCGCACAATTGTGCGTCGAGGCCCTTTGTGAGGAATGGACTCTACGCTTTGGAGTTCCAGTCGAAGTCATTAGAGAATGCAGTTCGAATCTACCCGGAGACTGCAATGTTCAGACCAATCTTGGCAAGTGAATTCTTGTTAGCACGAATTACTTGACCATACCATCGAAGACGCCTCTCTCGCAATTTTTCCACGATCGGTGAACTCCATATCGATCGGAGATATCTTCATTTCGGATGTGATCAAAACTAGTCCAACGCAACATCTTCGTCTCTATTACTGGAAGTGCTGTTCATTGTCTTTTATAGTCAGCCAACACTCAGAACCACAGAGAGTGACAAAACGGACGGCATTGCGGTAAATTTTAGATTTGAAACGTTCATCGATTCGTGGATCACAATGAATACCAGCTGTGGAACGCCACTTCATCCAAGCTGCGCTAATGCGTGAAGCAATTTCATAGCGCTGTTCTCCATTGGCTGATAGCACTGATCTGCTAAGTTCTGGCCAGATCATTTTCGCTGACAGTGATTGTGCCTGTTTCATGGGGATCGGTCGTCAAAATCGCGGTTTTATTCAGATTCAATCTAATACCGGTCAAACGCTTTCTCTAGATCCAGAAATGCAATGTAAAGAGGGCGATGCTTCTCACGATGTTTCTTCATGAGCAACCGCGCAGAGTCTATTGCGTCAGTAGTTCCACAGTTCTTAACAAATCAAGTTTGATTCACGTTTATTTGAATGATTTTACGAATACGGATGTCAAGAATGTGTTCAAAAATCTTCATATATATTCCCTCATATGTGGGTTGCAAGGACTTCCGGAAAGCATCCACGCGAACCAAGACGTGTGTGCAGGTGTCCAGAAAGGGGTTGACCTGGTATTGAACACAGGATCGCTAGAGAGTCCCAAATTCACCCTATATACTAGTTCGCCGGAGCCGGTGGCAAACTCTTCACGATGGGCTATATTAGACTAAGTAGAATGAAAGACAGGACTTGCGACCACGAAGGGTATAAGGGTATCCTATGCCAGCGTTCCAGCATCCCATTGGATTGCGGGTGGTACGCAGTTGTCCGATAGCGTTTGAAACCTAGGGAACCCGACGAGCCGATCCTGCTAGGGAACAGGACAAAGGCTGAAGAAAAAGAACAGGACAAACCTGGAAGATTCTCTGAAACTCAGCATAAACCCGCAGCACATCGTCGGGGAAATACTGAAGCCAGAAGGAAACTGGTATACGGTGAACTCCGCAATCAAAATAATTCAGGCGGAATTTGGAAAAACGGAGGGCGCGAAGAACGGAAAGCTTGGTCGCGGCTCCGCGGGGAAGGAAGAAGGAGAAAGTGGGGATAGTTTTGGTGGGAGAGAATCATACCCCCTGTTGCAAACAGGCACGACACCGTTTTTCACAGATTTCCATTTCCACTCATAAAAAATAAAAGACAGACAGTAAACCGATTTTAATGAGGTTTTGTTGGAAAAAACCGCTTTGACGGCTCACAACTTTTTGAGGGGATTGGCTGCCATAAGTTTCGATCGAGTTTGAATAGGCACGAACTCGTTTTCCTCTCCACAAACTCCCAACCTCCGCCGGGGATGGGGTTGATATTTCAACCTTTACCAATATTTATCTTTATTTAGAAGTTATAATTACCTATACCTTTGAGTAAGCGCCAACCGAAATAAACTACGAACCACTATATACAGACTGCATTCTGCTATTTTGTCTACTATTCATCATCATCATCATCATCAATGGCGCAACAACCGGTATCCGGTCTAGGCCTGCCTTAATAGGGAACTCCAGACATCCCGGTTTTGCGCCGAGGTCCACAAATTCGATATCCCTAAAAGCTGTCTAGCGTCCTGACCTACGCCATCGCTCCATCTTAGGCAGGGTCTGCCGCATCTTCTTTTTCTACCATAGATATTGCCTTTATAGACTTTCCGGGTAGGATTATCCTCATCCATACGGATTAAGTGACCCGCCCACCGTAGCCTATTGAGTCGGATTTTATTCACAACCGGACGGTCATGGTATCGCTCATAAATTTCGTCGTTCCGTAGGCTACAGAATCGTCCGTCCTCATGTAGGGGGTCAAAAATTCTTCGGAAGATTCTTCTCTCGAACGCGGCCAAGAGTTCGCCATTCTTCTTGCTAAGAACCCAAGTTTCCGAGGAATACATGAGGACTGGCAAGATCATTATCGTGTACAGTAAGAGCTTTGACCGTTCGTACGTCTCGGGTAGTTCTTCCCATAATGTCGATATCGTCAGCATAGGCCAGTAGTTGGGTGGACTTAAAGAGGATCGTATCTCTTGCATTTACCTCAGCATCACGGATGACTTTCTCGAGGGCCAGGTTAAAGAGGACGCATGATAAGGCATCCCCTTGTCGTAGACCGTTGTTGATGTCGAATGGTCTTGAGAGTGATCCTGCTGCTTTTATCTGGCCTCGCACATTGGTCAGGGTCAGCCTAGTCAGTCTTATTAATTTCGTCGGGAAACCGAATTCTCTCATGGCCGTTTACAGTTTTGCCCTGGCTATGCTTTCATAGGCGGCTTTAAAGTTGATGAAAAGATGGTGCAGCTGTTGCCCATATTCCAACAGTTTTTCCATCGCTTGCCGCACAGAGGAAATCTGATCTGTTGCAGATTTGCCTGGAGTGAAGCCTCTTTGGTATGGGCCAATGATGTTCTGGGCGTATAGGGCTATCCGGCCTAGCAAGATAGCCTAGAATATCTTATAGATGGTACTCAGCAACGTGATACCTCTATAATTGCTGCACTGTGTGATATCTCCCTTTTTTATGTATGAGACAGATAATGCCTCGTTGCCAATCGTCAGGCACTGATTCGCTGTCCCACATCTTGAGCACAAGTTGATGAACCACTTGGTGTAACTGGTCGCCTCCATATTTAACCAATTCGGCTGTAATTCCATCGGCTCCTGGCGACTTATGATTTTTTAGCCGATGAATTGCACGGACTGTTTCTCCTAAACTTGGTGATGGCAGTATTTGTCCGTCGTCTTCAGTTGGCGGGACCACCAACTCGCAGATGTTCTGGTTGTTCAGTAGTTCATCAAAGTACTCAACCCATCGCTCTAATATGCCCATTCTGTCGGAAATCAGATTTCCCTCTTTGTCTCGGCAGGATGAGCATTGAGGTGTATAAGGCTTCATCCTGCTGACTTGTAGGTAAAACTTCCGCGCCTGGTGCGGTTGCTCGCTGTACTTTTCTAGTTCACAGACTTGTTGGTTCTCCCAGGCTTCCTTTTTCCGTCTGTGAAGTCGCTTCTCCGCTCGACGGAGTTCGTGATAAGTCTCTGCGCGTGCCCACGTTCTTTGAGAATGCAAGATTACTCGGTATGCGGCATTCTTTCGTTCCGTTGCTAGCTTACATTCATCGTCAAACCAGGCGTTCCGACTCCTTTTGCGGCTGGGGCCAAGTATGTTTGTGGCCGTATCCATGATAACGTTCTTCAGGTGATTGTGAAGATCATTTGTTGATGCTTCATCTCCAGGTCCTCTGTTGATTGCGGTTATTGCGGCATCCATTTCCCTCTTATAGGTGTCGCGGAGGGTTGTGTTGTGGATGGCTTCAGTGTTCACTCTCACCTGATTGTCAGAGGGGATTCTAGGTTGTTATTCGAGCTCGGAGCACCATGCCAACGAGATAGTGATCCGAATCTATATTAGCCCCCCTCTATGTTCTGACATTCATGAAGGCTGAAAGATGGCGGCGTTCGATCAACACGTGGTCAATTTGGTTGAAAGTGGTCCCGTCTGGAGAGGCCCACGTATGTTTGTGGACCGCTTTCCGCGCAAACCAGGTACTTCCAACAACCATTTCGTGTGACCCTGCTAATTAAATAGTCCCCAGTCCGTTATCATTTGTTTTTTAGTGTAAGCTATGGGAGCCAACGGGCTACGGGGCTCCTTCCCTACTTGGCTGTTAAAATCCCCAAGTATGATTTTGATATCATATCTGGGACAGGCTTCGAGGGTTCGTTCTACTGCCTCGTAGAAGGTATCCTTCTCCGACTCTGCAGTCTCCTCTGTAGGGGCGTGAACGTTTATGAGGCTTATATTTCTAAACTTGCCTCGTAAGCGCAGAGTGCATAGCCGTTCGCTTATGTTTTCAAAGCCGATAACAGCAGGTTTCATTTTTTGGCTGACTAAGAAACCTACTCCGAGCACATGGTTTACTGGATGACCGCTATAATATATGGTGTAGTGGCTCTTCTCCAGGAAACCGGTCCCTGTCCATCGCATCTGTTGTAACGCTGTTATATCAGCCCTATATTGGGACAGGGTATCGGCTAGCTGCTCATCAGCTCTATTTCTGTACAGGGAGCGCACGTTCCATGAGAAAATGCGCAAATCGTTAATCCGTTGTCGTTGCCGGGTTCGTCATTTGAAGATCCATCCTGTCCGAGGCTTCTTTCGTGGCTTCGTAACATCGGTTTTCCGTGTAGGGTTCTCAGCCCTACCCAACCCCCAACCTGGAGTTGGTACATTTGGTCCCGTTTTTAAGCGCGTGAGACTCGCCTTCATCCTTCTCCGTCCGCAGTTTTTCATAAAGAAAGAACTCCCAGCGATCACCACGTGGAGGTGGAGATAGCGTTTGGTAGTAGAGTTGTTGGTGTTGGTTCAGCAGGCGTTTCCCAGGTTTTATGCTCCATCGTGGGTACCAATCCACGTTTCGCCCTGGGACCTATACTACCCTTTGACCGCCTACTCTACTATTGTCGACTGTATTTACCTCAAAACCCAAATCAATTAATGTCAGTGTTGCAATATGGAAGCACTGTTCGAAAAGTGATCGTCGCTGTCACTTTGTAAGTGAGATGTCAGTGGATAAAATGGCTGCAAAACGGAAGTGGTAGTAGATAGGTCACACATTGAAAAAGAGCGACGTTTCCATAATTTAATAAAGCTTCCCTGTCCGAGGAGACAAGCAAGTGAATGGCTTTAGAACTGTGTCCATTGGTGCGAAACAGCGGCATAGAACTGCGATCTTTTCGATAACTCCTGGTCACAGTTAAATTATATAACTAGAAACCAAGAGCGGTAGTGCGTAGGCGTGGTTGACGCACTTTGCTTGACGTAGGAAATTATAAAAACGACAAAACTGTTGTGCGCCATTTTTAAAGAATTTTCTTAATGTCGTAGGAGACTGCAATTAAGTGAATGCAGGAGTAATATATGTAAACGTATTTCGATGATTCAAAAATCCGATCAATCACCATCTTAGCGAGCTAATTCCCATTCTAGTAACGTCTCATCTCTTGCTGGAATCTGAGTCATCGCTTACGACATACTTTGAGCCCGCGCAAAACATAAAGCATAAACGAGAGAAAAATAACGACGAGGACCATCAGGTGTCATCATAATCATGTTCATGCCTGCTCATACCTGCATTCATGCATAGAAGACGTTATCTGCCGGCTCAGCGCGACCGACCTTCAAAAACGGCCAAATCTCGCGTCGAACAAACCCCAAAACTGGATTCCATGCCTGCCATACGCAGATACATACATAGGAGCCATCAGCCAAGGTGTCACATAATCAACGACGCCACGCTAACCCGGCCAGCGTTAAAGAGCCACCACTCAGCTGACCGCTAGCTCGGTTGAGCCACGCCGGGCCCCAGAACAGCTGTTCTTCCGGTCAACTATCAGCGGAGCGTCCCCACCGCGACCACGGCCCCTTGCTATGCTCGTTACCAATGTTGCTGGCAACATGCGCCCAACGAAACCGCAAGCAAACATCTGCCGTTCAACGAGAATTGCAGTTCACTTCAACTGGTCCGAAATCCTATTCAACTTTCTTGTATAGAGGAAAGTTGAAACAGGTTGACGGGGTCTATTAGGGGAAACCCCTCAAGAGGACAATCTCTTTGGTGGGGATTACCCGTCCCGTTCACTCTTGAGGAGTCGAATCAAGCGAACCTCGCCAATCGCCATAGCGTTCGCACCTTCCCCTGGTTTTCTTGTGCAGGGAAACGAGTTCATTCAACCACGGTCCGCGGGTCTTGCTGGAATTCAACTTTGTTACTGCTTTTGCTTTCGCACAACCTCGTCTACGGTGTGCGCTCCATGTTGCCGAGTTGGTTGGATATCGAGTCAGGTCGCCGTTCCGTGAATCAGTTCTGATTGAGTGTTCGTTGGAATTGGTTGCAAGGTCTCCTCGGGGGTTGAGAGCTAACAGTCGTGTGCGGTTATCAGGAAGTGATTTTGTGATTGGAAAGTATCGTGAAAGGATATAAAGTGAGAAACTAGTGGACGAATTGAAAGATTGAAAGTTACGTGACTGGTTTACGGATTATTGAAACTCTTCGTTGTAAAAAGGTCAATTAAGACAGAATAATGGTAAGAAGCCTTGCACAATGGACAAAAACGCTTAGTTTCCCATCGCGCATCTCGCCCAATCGCAATTCGAAAGATTGCGGCGGGGCCAATGTGCATCAGATTAACCCTTCGCCGCCAACACCGCCTCGGAATAAAACGCAGCAGCAGCAACAGCAACAACAGCAGCAGCAGCAGCAATCGGTGTCGTCATCCCCGCAACCAGCAAATGTTCCCATTACGGAAATTAGTCAGATCGTGAGTAGCACTTGCTTGGATAAATCGGAAATGCATGCGTAATTACGGATTTCGAATTAATTCACCTTGGCAGGGAGGGACTCAAGCGAAGGTTCTTGGGTGAAGTGTTTAGTTAGGGGTTGCAGCTGGAACGGTGCGGAAATAATCGTTTTGATGTTGCAGGGCTTGTAACAGTTTTGTTTAGTGGTTTTGCAGCTTGAACCCTTGCTTTGCTGGGGTTTTGTAGCTTGACCCTCTGCTTTGCTATTGGGAGTTTCCATACTTCCGGCTAGACTCTAGCCGTTCAAGTACCTCTCAAAATGATTTGCCAGACGATGGGATTTTTTGGTTATTACGAAATATATGGTTACAACAGCACTTCCAAATATTAAGTTCCATTACAAATTATTGAAAAAGTAACGGCGAACAAAAAGCTTAAGAGGTGACTGCATATTTTTTATAAATCATGAAATTTTATTAAAGTATTTCGCAATAATGCAAAACATTGAAGTAAATTGGGAACCGGTTTTTGGATTGTTTCTGCAAATAAATGCCCGAAACATTCAGTTATAAATGCCTTTTTACCTCGATTTAAAGTTTTTGCACTTCAGCGGACTTTGTTTCGGATCTGTGTCAACGCTGAAAGTCAAACATCAGTAAAAGATCTAAAATTCGCCTCCGTACATCTGTTACAGATCATCATACATAACATTCTGAAACGACCCTCAAGGTTCCTTGAAGGGGAATTGTTTTGAATAAATAGATGTAGACAAACTAAACAAGTTTAGATTTTATTGTTATTTTTTATCTTTTTTTCACTTTCCCAAAATAAACTCGATGGTTCGATGGCCGAGTTGATTAAGAGTCATCCCCTCGAGCCCGAACCCCGGGTTCAAATCCTAGTTGCACCATGGACATTTGTGTTTATCTCTACGTTTGGTACGGTGCTGTAGGATTGTCACTTGCGCAGTATTAATTATTTGATGATAGTGGAATAGACGAAAAGTAATAAGAGAAAATCATGGTACAAAGGACTGAATAGGAGACATGCCGCGAAAACAAAACCCATTAAATCGGATCACCGCCTGTCTGTCTATCACAAGCATATTTTTTTTCAGAAACGGTAATGGCCACTGATGTGAAAAGATGGGAACTGTGAATTCATAGTCATACAGTGAACGATATCATTCTGCATTGAGAACGTTGAAGGGAGAAGAGGGTGGATTTTTTTTTCACCAAATATAGCCATGTGGGGTATCAAATGAAAGGTCTCGATTAGAACTTATCAAAGCAAGTTTTAGTTTTGATATCAGTTGTAAAGTGGATGATTGGAGTAGTAAGAAAAGGCTTCGCTTCAAATAAAAGGCCATTTTAGAAACTATCCAACCGAGGAAACTCGAAAAAAATCAGGATGAAACTTTTATTGGTCGTTTGCGCCTCCTATACCGATGTCTACTCAAATAAAGCTAATAATACACCCCCTTTTCATCGAATTGGGACCATTAACGTTTTTATCAAAATTCAGTTCTTTTTAAGGTTTTGTGTAAACACAAAACCTTATTAAAATCGGTTTATTGTCGGTCTGCCTGTCCGTCACACGGATTTTTCTCGGAGACGGTTATATTGATTAAGACCAAATTTGGTAGAAATGTGGGAATTGTGAACGCTCACACATACAGTGAGTTACATCCTTTTACGTTGAATTTAAGGGGGGTTCCCCATATATGAAAAAGAGGAATGTAAAATTTTCCGAGACCTTTAATTTGATACCCCACATGATGTTTTGTGTTTACACAAAACCTTAAAAATGAAACGAAATGAATAATCGTACAATGAATTATGTCGCCTAGTGTATATGACGTTTAGGCCCCCATACCTACTCTTACTAGAATAAAGTTAATAATAGTGTCTTAGTACATCTTGGAAATTACTAGTTTTCAGATTCTCGGTTCGGTTCATGACACGACAAAAAAAATGAAACACAAAATGACGAAAAGTTTCTAGACCTTTTGGAAAGAGGAAATTTTTAATGCAGTCCAAAATTTCTGATCAAACCAACTGCTCTTTCGTGTTGGGTCTAAACTCCATAAACTATAAAGTGATGCAAAATTATTGAGGCATAGTAAAAACACTGGGCATTATTTTCCAGCAGGACGGACTGTGGCGCGGCAGGATCCGCAGCATTCGAAATTTATTTCAAATGTTGCGGATGCGGACGGGTAGATGGCGCGGAACTCTCCGCTCACTTTAGAACTCGCCACGGGAGTGGAGAATTAGCGGTGAGAAAGTGCCGTTGGTTGGGACAGAAAGGACCGCATGGAAATAAGCCGGTCTTCGGCATTGCGAAATTTGCGATAAAATGTTTGGGGTTTCTAAATCGCTGCAAAAATATTTTTCACCATTCGACCTAACGCACAAGACTCAGGTTAAACCTAGACTTGAATACAACTCTCACATTTGGGCGGGTGCATGTATAATTGCACTGCGAGCTCTTGATAAAGTTCAACGAAGAGCTTTTCAACTCATCGGTGATATGAGCATTACATCACAAATTGAGCCCCTTGTTGGGTGTCTTTCTCTACTCTATCGTTATTATAACGGTCACTGCTCCCAGGAAATATCAGGTTTTACCCCTTGTAGAGACTCTCCCAAATGCAGCACCTAACGGCTTAGTAGCCGCTCCCGTTACCGTACTCTAAGGGTCAGTGCCAGTCGCATCCTGAAATACAACGAATCCTTTTTATCTCGAGCTATATGAATGTGGAACAGACTCCCATCTTCTGTCTTCCCGTCTGATTACAACATTCAGATGTGGAGGAGTGGATCCTGCATCGACAATTCCTTCACGTTCAACCCCTGTCCCATTCCAACCCCTAACTTCCTTTCTCCTCGCCAAGGCTGTGCTATAGCTTTATAGCATCAAAGGGCATCTCCTGAGTTTTGACATTATCATAAAAAAAAAACTTATATAATAACACCATAAGAACACACTTCGACATTTTTTGACGTTCCAGTGCCTACTTCAGTGTTATTGTCTGTCAATGATCAATGATCTTGCCCTTCGTTTTTGCAAAAATCATCAACGGCGGATGGCTTCTCTTATCCCTCACATTTTTCTTCCTTATGAGAAAATAGAAATGTGGTTCTTGCTTCAACCAATCCAATGCATTTTTTCAATTTCTATTTGTCTTTGGATTCGGGTATTAACCTTTGCTGTCGCCTAGATATTCGACTTATACCATCAACATTTATATATTTTATGTTGTTTTAGAAAACAACTGAAATATCGTGCTGCTTCCCTGAGTGTCAGGTCTTCCTTTTACTCTCTTGGAGACAGTACTTGAGGCTTTTAAAATAGTATTCCTGCTCATGGGAATGTGATGACTAATTGCGTCGAAGTCGATCTAGAGGCTGCGGTTAAAGGACCCCTGAAATTTTTGTAAAGTGGCCCGTAAAGCACTCTATTTCTTTAGCCTTTGTTCCGTCGAGTCGGAGTCATGATAGGTTACGTCATTTTGTTCTGTCAAAGGTCTGGTTTGCATGCAGTTGCGGGGTTTTCAAATCATCATCCAGCGTATCATCGACTTCTATTTTCAAACTAGTCTTTTCAAATAAATTCTCGTTAGCGCAAACTATATGACCAACCCATTGAAGATGCCTCTCTCGCAATGTTTCCACAATCGGTGCAACCCCGTATGGATTCTGGGTATCGTCATTTCGGCAAGGCAGCCATGCGTCCAACGCATCATCTTCCTCTCTATTAATTTATAGTCGGCTACACTTAGAACCATAGAGGGAGACAGGACGGACGATACTGCGGTAAATTTTGGATTTGAGACGTTCGTTGACACCTCAATCTTAAAGAACGGCACTCCATCCAGCTTCCGCTGTAGCCATAAACCCAAGACTCATCACATGTAATGATTGTTTTTAGGAGGTTTCCGTTAGCATTGGTCATTTCCAAGAGCTCCTAACAAACCTCCAGACGATTCACTTTTTGATCCTCTATCATCAGTCGAGGAATGAACTTGGCTTCAACCGTTCTCAGCCCCAATTTTTGTGTCAAAATCTCCTGACATGACCCAAATGAGATATCGCACTCCATTTAAACCACTCGTGACACCGTGAACCGATCATCACCAAATGCTTGCTGCAGCATTTGGAAAGTTTCCTTCAACGATTTTCCCAATTTAACGCCAAGTTTCACGCAAAAACGTTGCTCCTCCTTCACGTCCATGACAAAAAACGCGGAACACGAAAAACAGCTGAGCAATCGGCTTGGAGATTACTCAGGAAGGTTCTCGTTGAAAAATAAGCGCCGAACCAGCTGACAACGTTAATGTAAAGACGCCCAATTCGATAAGTCCTACATTTTTTTGGTCAGACCTCGTATAGTGCCTTAAAGTAGATATTGCATGTATTATTGAAATCTTCCCCTTCCTCCTTTGTTAACTATTTATAAGGGATTTTTTTTATATTTGCTGTGGGGGGGGGGGCTGGTTGGTATAAAGGAAGTAATTCATCTAACCACCCTTATGCACGGTGAAATAGTCTATAGTCCCCCCCCCCCCCCCCCCAACCCCAATGATCTGTCTTTCTTTTTGCCTCTCCCGATGCCTCTTAATTGCATTTCAATTGACCAGAAACATACCAGCAGTATCCCATCAACAGTAGATTTAGGAATTGTCTTCCAGATGTATGTAAGAAGAGACCGCTGACATGGGCTTTGAAGGATCATCATCTAAAGCCCGCCATCCACGTGCAGTTCGGCCTGTCATCACATGTCAAGACCGCATTTGACCGGCGGCCGTAACGTGGATGAGAGACTCCGGCCTGTCAGTTTAGACTCTTCAAGCGGCCGGTGATCGAATGAAAAATGATTCGGTCAACCGGGCAGACATGTTCGTTTAGACTCTGAGCGGGGATTTGTTACTTGTATAGGATGTGAACGAGAATTTGATTGGCTTATGTGATCCGACTGTCGTTTGACAGCGGCAGATTTCTTAAATAATCGTCCTTAGAATATTGATGACCATTGGGACGCCATTAAAAATGCCAATGGCCAAGTTCCAAAGGGGAATCGCAAGGTCTGTCTGATTGTGGAGTCCCGCCTCTTTTTTATGAATTGTCTAGTCGGATACGGCCTACTAAACCCAACAAAAACGAACTTAATTTTGACATCAATGCAATCGAATGAACTAAATTCCCTGACCTTGACGGTCTCCCGGTGGAACCTTTCCGTGCAGCTTCACTCTTTCATAAATGCTGGAAGTCTGGTCTATCTAGAACGCTCTAAGCAGAAAGAGTGACATATGATGATGCAAAATGTCATGTGCTTTATGGAGGTAAAATCTCATCGAAATTTGCAATCCAAGTTGGGAGTTCGCCAGGGTTCCATCCTCTGGATCGATATCATTTCTTTTCGTTATCGGTGACGCACCTGATGTTGCTGGAGAACGTGGAGGGCTTCGATGGACCATGACATCTTCACCAAATAACTCAACTAGGTTAATGACACCTGCTTGCTCTCTTCTCGAGTTATGGACCTTAGTCAAATGACTCTGGATTTGGAGGAGTCAAGTAGAGTCAGATTGAAAATTAACACCAAAGTATGACGGATCATCGGCACAAAACAGTGGAGGAAGAGTGCAAGCTTCTCAGAAAGTTCTGGAAGGAATTGAAATACATTTGTTTGCAAACTTTCAGCGATAGCATGTAGGCTTGATTGATATGCTATTCAGGGGTAACTGGCAATCATTCAGTAGTCAGTGATCGGTTTTAAGACAGTCCCATTGGAAAAAAACCTTGATGATAATAAAGACATCCTTTTTGTACTTCGTGGTAAAAATCACCTCCGTATTTCCTTTCCGTGAGTCTAATTTAATTATTTGGGCTTTGGTTCAACTCACATTACACATGTTCATTGAATTGATCTGATATTCTAGTTTATCAACATTAATCACGGAAGCTTTGCGATTCAGTTGAACATATACTCTGTTGTTGAATTGAGAACACCAAACGTATGTCCCTTTATCATATCGTGTGTATATTTTCCCTGCCTAAGTCCGCCTTCTCTGTACGAGGATTTCTTCGACAGATTATCAGAGGCCCTAACCGTTTTGTTTCCCTCACTTCCTTTCATCCTCTGTGGTGACTTTAATCTTCCTATGCTCTCCTGGCCTTCCCTCCCTCCCTAATAACTCGACCCACCCTTCCCTTCCTCTATCCACTTTCATGTACACCTGTGGGGCCCTCCAATTTTACCTTTCTAGAAACCACTTAGATCGCACTCTTGACCTTGTCCTCTCTAACCTTCCTGTACGTTATCTTTCCCAATTCCTTCATGCTCTGTCTTACGTTGCCCCTGACGCCCATCATCCTGCTCTCGAGTTCGATGTTCAGTTATCCCGACTCCACTCCCCTGTCGCTCGCAAGCCTACCAAGTTCAACTTTCGTAAGGCGAACTTGTAAGGTCTGAACTCAGCCCTGGCGTCAATCAACTGGGTCCCCCTGTTCTCTCCATTTACATGTAACCAAGCACTCAACACTTTCTATACCATTTTATCTGATCTTCTTCCTTGTTACGTTCCCTCCTCTCCTAAGTGCTTACGCTCGTACCCCGTCTGGTTCACCACTGAAATTCACAAAAAACTACGTCAAAAACAGACTGCGAGAAAGAAGTTCCTGTCTTCTAGAAACGTTGCTGACTTAGTTTTTTTCAAATCCCTTCGTTCTTCGGTCAAATCTTTAATACGTAAGTCCAGACACGAATATTTGTCCAGCGTGGAAGACTCATTAAAGCGCGGAAATCTGAAACCTTTCTGGTCCCACATTCGCAACTCCCGCTGCCCTGCCCAGTTATCCCCTCCGTCCATTAAATTCTCTGGCTTCTCAGCTAACTCCCCCCAACGAACTTGTGATTTACTCTGCCGCTACTTTTCGTCAGTCTATGTTCCTCCCCCTTCCTCCGAATCCCTCCCGATAGTAGATGTAGCCTGCCCCGCATCGCCTACCGTTCCCCTTCTTACCCCTATCCTTGTCGAATACCTCATTGGCGAACTTGATGCCAAGGTCGGACCTGGCTAGGACGGTCTTCCAAACCTCTTTTTTCTCAAAACTGGTAAGTCCATCTCCCTTCCCCTATCTCTTATTTTCAACAGAAGCATTGAAGAGAATCATTTTCCCAGCTTGTGGAAAGAGGCTCTCATTATCCCCATTTACAAAAGTGGCGATCGTTCGCTTGCCGAGAATTACCGTCCCATTTCCCTCCTCTCTTCCTGTTCCAAAATCCTGGAAAGATATGTCAGCGACTGGTTGTCCGCCCACTTTGGCCATCACATAGTGAAAGAACAACACGGCTTCGTTAAACGTAGGTCCACTGCCTCGAACCTGCTTGACTTTACCAACTTTGTCGCCAAATGTCTAAATTCACGGCAAGAAGTGCATACCATTTACACTGACTTCCCGAAAGCCTTCGACACTGTAAATCACAAGGTACTTCTATCCAAACTCTCGTCCCTAAACGTTCCCATACCACTTGTTTTATGGCTTGCCTCTTACTATTCCAACCGATCCTGCCGCGTCTCTTTTGACGGCTGTACTTCCCGCTCCTTCTCCCCCTCTTCTGGCGTCCCACAGGGGTCTATTCTGGGTCCTTTGCTATTTTTATTTTTTATTAACGACCTTCCTCCCCTCCTTACTTGTCCCTGTTTGCTCTAACGACGACCTTAAGCTGTTTTCCGCTATATCGTCGCCTATGGACTGTGTTTCCCTTCAGAATAACCTGGACACTCTGGTTCGTTGGTGCTCGACTAATGGTTTAGCGCTAAACGTCAGAAAGTGTCACTCTATGTGCTACTCCCTAAAATCCTCCAGCACTTCTTTCTCTTACTCTCTTAACGGACATCCCTTATCCTGCTTAAATTCCACTCAAGACCTCGGAGTTACTTTCGGCAATAAGCTCCGCTTTGACACCCATTGCCTCGATGTCATCAATCGAGCAGCAAAATTGTCAGGCTTTATGCTTCGCTCCTCCTCTCATTTTGATTCCATCCAACCCTCCTTAGTTCTCTTCAATTCCCTCGTGAGGAATACCCTCGAGTATTGCTCCGTGATCTGGTCTCTGTTTGTTGTCCGTTAATTAAATAAATAAGTAAACACGAGTCCAAAAAAAATACTCAAATATTTGAAAATAACGTTTGCTTTACACAAAACCGAATACACCTTCCAAGGGTTAATGCTAAATGTCATTAGAAAGCAATCTTTATCTTCTTACAGTTAGTTATTGCATCTGCTTACCGACCGTAGATACTCTACCTACTTTTACACTTCCATTCAACCTTGCTTGGTGCATATTTCAGCCACGTACCGGTTTTGCTCCTCGAGAGTCTCTTTCATTGGCAATTGACCTTTTGTTGTTTGCTATTTTGTGTTGGTCCCGCAGGATATTTAGCAACTGTGCGGAAGATACTTTTTACAATAGTGAGGATCACAGATTTATAGCACTTGTTGCGGGCTGATGGGTCAAAGTCGAGAAATCTTACACTCTTCGGGTTGTTTGGAATTTATGACCATGTTGTTCTCATAATTGGACCCTAACGCAAAGGAAGTTACTTAGAAAGTATTTAGAAACACAAGATCTTGGGTAGTTATAAGATATTTGTCGTTGTGGAATTGGTCACAGTTGATGGGTAAAAGGCCTGGTTAGCAAACTTCCTCCATTTGAAAGGACAGGGACACGTTACTACCGCTGATCGTAGCTAATGCGATTCAGTGTCAGGTTCATGCAGGCAGAACAACGCAATTTCTTAAAAGACTCAAATATCTTATTTAAGATGGAAAGAAAAGAATTAGGGAGGGTCGGTGAGTACCGATATAATTACAGAGGATGGATTAGTACCAATATATGTACTGCATACTTTCGGCCTTCAATGATTGATTCTCCGATATTGCTGCCCAAAAAATATAAATTGAATGGTTGGGAGCTTCGTGATTATCCACGTCCATAAAGCATTAAAAACGATTTCTAAAATTCCCTCAATGGTCCAATATTGGAAATTCAACCTGGTGCTTACCTCGTCTTTGAGGATACTCCGTCCAACCGCTGGCCGTTGATCAACGAGTCGTTCTAAATTTCACAGCACAGTTCACATCTAGGAGCTTAATTCCACCAAAAAAAACCTTATGAGCACTCATAAGTGCTTTATGCCAAGTAGCCGGACTACTTAATTTGGTAATTTTCTTTTATGACCATATACACACATATAATCAGCAATTCATCATACACAGTTGTTGTGTACTTATGAATCGTTGAATCGTCACGGATTAGTTTCTTTCTCATTACTTCCTACTAAAGATACTTCGAGGAAAGAGGAGTATCTCAGCGGGTTTTTTTTTCGGTAATGATCATCTTTATTGCTCCACTGACAAACCGGGTAAAATGCAAAGTAACGAAAAGTAATCAAATTAAAAAGGTGAATGAAATGCAACGAGGAAATAATGAATATAACATACATTTATGCTTTTCTCAAAATATAAAAAAACGTTCATGTGTGGAAGCTTCGTAACCGTCTTTAAAGCAGAATTACGTAGATGGAAAAATTTCAGATGTTTACTGGAGATACATATGAACTTCTGAATCAAATATCTGAATGGTGGTGCTAATTATGGCGAATAGATGGTTATGGATTCGAAAAAGTATTTTTGAGATGATTTTGAATCATTTAATTGGCATCGTGGTCATGAAAAAAAGAACGGAGCGAAAATAAGCATCTTTGGATAGGAATAATAACTTATTTGCATAAATCAAATCGAGTTAGATAGTAACCATCAAAAAAACAACGTTTTGAAGTGAACAATTTGAATTGATACCAAACGTGTGCTAATTATTTATATTCATACTTTGTTGCAAAAAGAGCTGGTGTAAGGTCTATTATTATATATGATCTCTGCGCTTTATTATAACCATGTTTTTCATTGTTACTCGGTGTCCGCACGCACACTTATAATTTCTGCTGGGTTTCACAATCCGCTGTCTTTTGTCGTCTCTGCACCAAATTTTTCCATTTCACCCCTTACATAAATCGCCTCCCATTCGTACATAATAAAAAGCTTTCCCTGTCGTTTACATCCGACAGACCAGACGAGAAAAAATCCAGCATGGTGGAGGTGATGATAATGGCATGTGCTACTTCTCGGTCTGCAGTACCCAACAATATTAAGTGATCCGCCCACCGCAACCTGCTGAATCGAATTTTATCCAACGTGGTATCGCTCGTAGGCCACGGAATCGCCCATCGTCATATAGAGGGCCAAAAATTCTTCGGATGAGCCAAGAGTTCGCAACTTTTTTTTGGCTAAAAACCCAAGTCTCCGAGGAATACATAAGGACTGGCGATAAGAAGTTTGAAACACGTTGGAGTAACAAGACAAACTGGGAGAGCGTGGCTGCTACATACGGCTCAAACCAGCAACTGATTACTTGGTACACTGACGGATCCCTCACAGCAGAGGGAGCGGGTGCCGGTGCAATTGTACAGCGCAACTCTGCTGTGGGAAGGACAAGTAGGATACTATCTAATCGGCCCAGATCTACAAGTTCAGTCTTGGTTGTCAAGTAGCGTTACTTGCGCTACTGTTAAATCCCTGCCTGAGCCTCCTATCGATTTGTTCATTCCCTCTCCATGTTTCTATGACGACAAATCCAGGCAAAAGTGACTTTGAACGTGCCGACCCGACAATTCACCGCGTCGTGGCACTGCCTCACCAGCATCATGAAAAACAGAATGACCCGACTACACTGTGCGTATCCGAAAATATTTTCGACTGAGTCTGTCGGTAAGGAATGCTGGGTCCCTGCTCCTTTCATTAAGCGCATCTCGCAGAGAAGACTGTAGAGCCCCAGTAACATTTGTAAATGCAGAGCGTGACAATCTTCATCCATTTAGCCCCAGAGGAGGAATTCGGGTATACTTGTCTTGTTGGTAAATATCATGCTAAGTGCAAATCCTACAACCCACAAGCACACCTTCGCCAACGTGCCCTGCATAATATCGCTCATAACAAAGGGCAACATCTATGACACCAATGTCACCCACCACCGGAAACCCACTTCTTTCCAATGTTCGTAGAATTTTAAGTACCCCTATCAACCAGAGCACTGAAGAAAGGTCGCCACCCTGAAGCATTTCTCTAATCATAGCTGCAGTCACGTGGCTACCTTTAAAGTCAAATTAGATTATCCTAGTTCCTACCTTAGACATATAGCCATTGTGGAGGACACTCCTTCAGTCCTAATCTTGTTAGAGTCTCCTTGATGGCTTTGGTACTTATGTGATTGAATGCTATATGATATATGCCCTAGATCCTAAAAGGCAGCTAAGGTGTCGGTCTCTGTCGATTTGCCTTTGAAGTAGTCGTACTGAGATTAGAAAAGAAGTCATCTCTCCATGACCTCTTTAAAGTGAATACCGAGAATGCTTCTGGAATGTACACTCGACAACAGTAGCGAGGGTCCTCAGAATGCTTGCTTTCTTCAACTCGAGTAAGGATTCCAACAATATAAGCTGGACATTCTGGGCCTAAGCGAATAAAGATACTGAGTTTCTGGAAGGTCCTGCTCTCTCTCTCTTGCCACACTTATGACAATGTATAAATTTTGACTGGAAGATTCCAACCTAGGTTAAGGAGCATCATAATTATGAGGTGCTCTATCGCAACAGGAGAAGGATGCTTTCAACAAGCAGCTCAAGAGAAGCTTCTGAAAGGTGACATTGTGATGCTGATGGGGGATCTAAATGCCATGGTAAACTCTGACAACATATTGTTCGAACATGTGATGGGGAAGCACGGTCCTGGTGGTCGTAACGAGAATTTTTCTTTAACAAAGCTTGTCATAAGGTCAGTTTGGTTTCAACTGATCAACCCCGTACGTGCACCCCGTACCAGCAGGAAATTTGGAAGTTGTCTTTTGGATGTGCGTAAGCAGAGAAAAGAATCACCATCTGGTAGTCGCTTACCTTCGCTTGCGTATTGCGTCCGCCACTTCTCGCAGGGCTGGAAAGCTGTGGTGTTCCAGACCGCAATGATTTCAAAAGTATTTATATACCGCATCACGAATGTGGCCGCAAATCTTTTGATGGTCCTATGAAGGACGTTAACGGTCGATTCCTCATCCACAAGGACAAGCAGTTTAACAGGGAGAAAGAACACTTCACCACGAGTCTTAATCGTATACGAAGAGCCTGCTCTTGTGAACCCTACGGTTCATTTTGAAACAGTACGCGGAGTTTAAATCATCGATTCACCTGCTCTTCATCTATTTCGAGATAACTTTCGATAGCGTGAACAAGGAATGCATATGGCGTGTCCTATGCAAAAGGGACATTCCGTACAAACTAATAGCTATTGTCAGAGTGGCATATGATGACCCAAAGTATCACATGCTCCACCGAGGTAAAATCTCAGAGGATTTTGAGGTCCAAACCGGAGTCCGCCAAGGCTGCATCTTGTCACCGATATTCCAGTTTCGGTGATGTCCTTCATGCTGCTTTGTAAGGAGGACGTGAAGGAATTCAATGGGCTATGACATTTTTCTTCAAACACCTCGACTACGCTGACGACATCTGTTTACTCTCTCACCGGGTCATGGACCTTGACCAAATGGGTATGGATTTGAAAAAAGGGGCAAGTAGAGTTAGAATGAAGGTAAACACCAAAAAAAACCAAAGTTCTCAGTCTGAAGGGTCATAGCACTTTCCCTATGTGCATTGACGGGAAACTTGTAAATGTAAATGTGCCTCCTTTAATCTGCAAAGGGGACAGAACATAGCTATTTTCACCGATAGCCAAGCAACCAGGTGAACTCTAAACTGGTATGGGAATGCCTTGAGAGACTGAATACACTCGGCTCGTCCAACAAGGTCTGGATACTTTGGGTTCCAGGCTATGCTGGGTTGGAAGACAAGGCAGCGGACGAACTAGGCAAGAAGGGAGCAGGGACGCCTTTACAGGGGCCAGAACCCTTCTGTGGAATCGGAAACGGTTTCATGCTATGAATCTAAGAAACGAAGAGGAACGGTTGAGGAAACTATACTGGGCGGGCCTACCCTAGGGATAGAGCAGTCCAGGGTGCTTATTGGGGGATACGAAACCATACGCACAAAGGATTGCTTAAACCTCACCAAAAAGAACCTCCGAATCATAGTAGGAATTCTCACTGGTCATTGTCGGCTGAACTATCATCTAGGGAAGCTAGGGATATCTACGGACACTGCCTGCAGGTTTTGTGAGGAGGAGGACGAAACCTCTATACACGTCCTACGACAGTGTCCGGCACTTGTGCAAAGTGGGTCCAGGCATCTGGGAGAACACTTACTACCAGATACAAGGCGGAAAGATCTGGAAGTAGGGAACATACTAAAGTTCCTAACGGCTATAGGCCTGCTTGAGATGCTATGATCAATAGGTACACTGTAACCAGTAAAAGGGGCACAATAGTTCTTCAAGGACGCGGTGTGACTTTCCCTTAACAGAATAATAATAATAAGGACTGGCCCCATGGTGAGACGTTTCGAGCGAAAGCTGAAATAGACTGTTGACTGCCAACAATCGTGCGCGGATTTCATCGTCATAGTTATTATCAAAAAAGTTCACAAAATAAATTTGGATGACCGCAAAGAGAAGTTGATCGAGATAGTTGAGGCTCTAAAAACATCAAAGAATCATGTTGAACATATCCTGCCTGAATGTTTGGGTATGCGAAGGCTCTGTTTAAAGTGGGTGCCGTGCGAGCTGACAATCAATCGAAAACAACAACGTGTTGACGATTCTGAGCAGTGTTTGAAGCTCTGCCTCCATAAGGCTAGAAGAATTACTTCTTTTATAAAATTATGGGCTCAAGCGTGGAGTTACGCTGTTCAACTGTAGGTGCAGTACTCCTGAGTTGCTCTCAAATTTGTGAAAAGGAGAAGAAGAATGGAAGAGAAGAATCCTAACTTTATTGGTTATTTCCTCTATTCTAGTTAGCCGTGGGAGTTGCACTGTGTTTTTAGTTGAGAGCCTTGAATCAGTAAACTAGAATTTTCTAACTCGCGACCTAATGAAACTTTCACTGGAACCCCGATTTAGGCTAGTCAATTGTGGATTCAGAACGAAGTAAATGCCGAACGATAGTGCAGATATCGTTGATTTTTTTGTACGCAGAACGCAGAGGCAGTCATCACTTTAAAATATAGTAAGGCACCTGGATCCGATGGTAGAGGCATATAAATTAGTGTTTCACCATCGGGTGGACCTACTACTCGCCGCATTCAATGGTTTTTACCTGTCGGTGGGGCAGGTGGCATGCCAGCAAGACTCTTAGCTGCCGTCTGCATACCAACCACTCTCTATTGTTGAGACAACTGAAAAATGCTGGAAAAGCTCAGAAGACTTACCAAAGCGGAACGTGCCGCCGGGGATTTATCCCCAAAACAGTTCAGTCTTGCAGCAGAGAGATCCATGTTCAATGCTGTCATGGAGGTTGTGGATGTTCATTGAGCTGAAGGACTCAGCGTTTCAACAAGTGGTGTTCTTCGCAGCGCTTAATCCCTGAAATGCCTTCAATTTCTTCACATTGTAGATATGCTAGGCACAGAAAATTAGCCCCCCCCCCCCCCCCCCCCAAAATTAATCCCACGTGCCAGACTTCCTCTTACGGATATTGGGAGATTATTTGAATGACCCTGCTCTTTGAGATGCTGGAGTCCCTGAAGAGGATGAAGTTCACGTCGGGAGTAGTACAGGAACTTATCCTAGGCTCGAAAGGAATGTTACGATAGTCTGCTAAGATCCTACAAGCCACTTGTTGTCGGGCGTACTGTTGAAAAAGCAATCTTATCTGATTCGACAGGTAAGCGGATACTCATGGTTTCAGGCTTTCGTTGGTAGTTGTTGAGTTATGAGTGCAACGCACTCAGTTCTGCTCTATGGCGCGGAGGTTTGCGTTGATGTTCTTGGCAAGGACATGTATCATAAGCGCCTTGCACAGGTACAGAGATGGGGAGCTTTGTGGGTGTCATCTGCCTACCGCGCTGCTTACGAATCGACTGTGATGATACCGGGAGTGATCTCCGTTGTCGTCCTTGCTAAAAAACGGAAAACTATTCACAAGTACAAGGAAGATGGTTGTCTGTGAGGAACGGCAATATGCAATCAATGCGTGGCAGTTCTCTTGGGAAAAGGTCAAAAAGTAAGTGGACTCCACGGCTCATTGGCAACTTAGGTCCATGGTAGATTCAACATGGTTTCCTTCCCCACCACTAAAGGGAGGGGAGGGAAGGGAAGCACTTAGTGTTGCAAACACATTCACCTACTCTACCCGGAGAAAAAAACGGAAATATCGTTGCACAAAGGAAAAATGGAAAACAAAACATAAAGGAAAACCTTTTAAACGAAAAACGAATTTCTAAACTCGGGAAGTTGAAATCACTTATTCTAATTGTAAGCAGTGTGTCGGGAGATGATATCACAAACATTCACCTTTCATTACCCTAACCATACTTGTGATGTTGTGTATGTCATTTTGTCCAGCTTGATTGCAGTTAGCAAACCAAAAACGGACCATTTTTTCCGAAAATGCCAGAAAGTTTTATTATTTCTCATATACCGATATTTCGGGGACCAGTTGTCCTCTTCCTCAGTAAGTATATGTGACATCATCAACATCACATAGATGTGATACTCCACATTGAATATTATCCAATATTCTCAATAAAATGATATTTGCCCTCGATGTTCACATTCTTAGTGTAAAATTTATGGCACCAACAAGTAGGTATGAATGGAAAATCCTTTCAGGAAAGGGAAGGAGACAAGTAAAAATATTCCCATATACTATAGTAAAATATTTTTACACGAAAAGAATAGAAAATCATGATTCATGCGAACGAGCATTGCTTGTGACTTAGAAGTTATTATTATTGCAAATAATTGCCATAGTTAAAAGTTATCAAACACAAAACTGAAACCATCACCAGACCAAAGCGGCATTCGATAGTCGTCACTTGTACTAGCACGAATGGTGATGTTTTGTAATGTGATATCACAACGGCACGAACGTTACACAACATTACTTATCACAAGAGTAATATTATCATCACTTCTATATTGGGTGGTGATTTTTGGATCGCGCGGTGATAGTAAAGTGATATTACATTTGAAGCTTATAGCGCTTTTGGGATATCACACTTTTGTGTCCCATTTTTGCTTGAGAGAAGTCCAAAGTCAAACCGTTAACTATAGTATAATATATACACTGTATGTGTTGGCGTTCATGGCTACTACTCAGCAGATCCCGAAAAAAAAAACTGCCAGCGGGTTAGCCATTTTGAATTAGATACTATTTTAAAGAATTCCTGAAGGTACCTTGAAGAACTGTAGTGTCTAATTTTAACCGATGCTAGTATCTGCTTTGCGATGCCTTCCTGCTCTTGAACAGATCTGCCACCATTTTACAGAATCCACTTCACAAGCTTAACAGCAAACAGCTCATGAATTGAATCCTTGCCTGTTCATTATAATTTATGCTTGTTTCTAACAGGAGATGTCTTCAATTTTCCTTGACATATTTTCTTTGGCTTCATCAGTTTGCCTACAATACACTCCCATTCGTCAAGGGGGTCATCCCGTGTGTCGAATTTTTCTTTGGCATCAATTGTATCTAGATATAGTGTAGAATATATGGGCAACGTGATTTTTTGATATTCGGAGTCATTCGGAAATTACAGTGTTAAACACGTGATAAGTCACATGCCAGATTTATGTCGGTCGTCGTAATAAAGCGCGTATTTATCGGTGCGAATGACGTTCGAATAACTTCGCGAAAAGGACAAGAATTGAAGCCAAGGCTGCACATGTGTTTCTTCAAGAAACCTAAGGTTTATTGACTAGGTAATAGCAGATTAATGGTCAGTTAAGGTTTTATGACTAAAAATCGCAGTCTCGAAACTGCATGTTGAAAATCGGCTGCCACGATAGCGTAAAATCTATCAAACGAAATTATTTCTAATTTTTACGACTTATTCAGAACATATTTCTACGGTCCGCGAACTAGGATAATTGTAATCCATTCAGTAGTTTTTTTTATTCATTAGAAGCCGTGAAAAAACGCCAAAATTCACAAAAAAAAAGTTTAACACGACACCAAAAATTTAGCTTTTAATATTTTTTAACAATCCTAGTTTGCGGACTGTAGTTAAGTCTATACGTTAAAATGCCGTTTACTTTTTTTTCTTTAAGATGATCACAGCGTCCTCTAGCGTGGCAGCAGAAAAATATCCTTTTTTGGAGATGAGTGTATAAATTGCTCCGTATTTTAATAACCAACTATGCGACTGGGCCTGGAAAAATTACTATGCACCCCCAAGATATTAATAAATCTATGGTGAAAAAATCATATTTGTATCTCTATCCAGTTCTTCACAAAAAAATTCTAAAAAAAGCAAAAAAAAACGGCCTTTACACGGGATGACTTTCTTAATGTGATATCACCTCTGTTATATTACATAACATCACCCACTCATCTTTATTTAAAGACATCCTTAAACCATTCACTGTATGTATTGACATACTACAGCTACTACAATCTCACCAGATTCTGAAAAAAAACCGTCTTTGACGGACAGTGAGCCAAATTAAATTAGGGTCTGTTATAAACAACGTCTTAAGGTTTGTATGCATACCCCACAGGGGGAACTCAGTCACTAATTTTAATTGATGTTAGCCTCTGCTTTGCGGCACCTTCCTGTTGTTGAGTGTAGCTATCAAATTTAAAACTAAAATTCCTTTCGTCCTCCTGATGAGGTGCCTCTGCTCTGAATCGACGGTCAATATTTTTGAAAAATTTGGCTTGGTTGCCGGTTTTTCTTGGTTGCGGATCTTCAAGGTCGTTCGCGAATTTCTTCATTCAAAGGTCAAAGTTTCAATCTTTAGTTTCCCAAGATCTACAATTAAATCTATCCAATTATCGAAACCACAGAACTGCTTGCCTAACTATCTCCCATGCACTCCCATTCGTAAGGTTAATTCGTTTTATGACTTTTGTTAACATTTTAGAGGTGTGAGATCTTCACCGAAATTGCAATCTAAATTCCTTAGATTAATCTACAAAATCTAGTTTACTCAATGCGAAAAATCTTAGGATCTTTTCGCCATCACAATGGGCAATGAAGAGTATCTGAGTCCCCAGATCTACTCCGAGCAAGCTAATTTTCCAAGTACTTCACGTAAATCTTTCCATATCTATTGCAATTTTTTCACATCACCAACGCAAATCCAATTTTTAATTGAATTCCACCACATTCAATGGCTCAAAGGTATGAAGTGAACAGTTATCTTCGCATAGTTGCATGGAATGCAATTTTTCGTTACAAAAGAAGGTACTAAACTGCATTGGCATTAAACAGCCTTGCCTGTGGGCATCTTTATGAATGTATCTTCACTCTAAGGATCGTAGATCTATCTCATGAATAACTTGATGCTGGGCTCCGAAGAGGAGGTTGTATCTTTGCTAACGGCACAACTGATGGCATGCCGCAATATGATTCATGTGCCGAACACGAATTTACCACAAGTACGGAGCTCTGCACTCGTAGAAATATGGGAAAGGGTGTGTACACTTACACAGCAAATGCATAAACTATGGATGCAGAACAATTTCCATAAAGTTACGTTACCTATGTAATGCACAACGAGAAAAAGATATGAAAAATAAGTGGCAATACATCCGGTTAGGGGGAAGAGCTGCAGCCTAGCGTCAACTGGAATGCATGGTGAACGACTGAGAACCAGCTGAATGAGGGCCGAGTGACGTGGTCTAGACAAGAAAAATTACATTTAACACTTTTGTGACTGCATCGTTTGATGTGAAAATCCTATTGTATGCACAGAATAGGAATGCAGTATGGCTCGATGCATTCAGCTAATCCAAAGCTCAAACAAGTGGATCTGAACCGGATGATGGAGCCTTAAGTGACCGAAGTGCACTCTCCATTGGCCTGTTCTTCTATTTTCTTCCCAGCTCAGTCATAATTAAAATCTTTTCTATAAGAAGATACAGATATTTTGCCTCCTACACACATATCGTGAATGAATTTAGATAACACTATTTTTATCAATGTCTCGGCATGAGATGTGTTGTAAATATATCGAAAACAAGCATATCACCCACATGAGCGACTCGAAACTGGAAAGGTCGATTTGTATCTTTAACGTGAATTTTGTTTTGAGTTCAACTTGGGCGCATTGTTATGAAAAATAACTGTGCCATTCATGGATTAGAGGATATAAGATACGGAATTTATAGAGGTCAATTCGGAGATTTACTTGTCTTGCTTGTAATGTGGAAGCAACTTTTCATTAAAAGAACACGACCCATCGGGATTAATCCTTTTTGATTTTAATATGATTAAAGGGAAATGATTTTAAATCTTTCAAGTAATAATGGAACGTGTCCCTTTCTTTAAAGATATCTTCAGCATGTCCGACGAAAAACCTCTCATATTTTCTCCACATTCTCCCCGCGGGACTGCTTATTTTAGTCTTTGGTGCATCTGTTTCACCGCTCTAACTACTGCATTCCACGCGGTATCCGATTTCACTATATAGCTAACGAGATTTTCCACCCTTAACGGGGACCCCAGCTCATTCTCGAGGTTTCTTCTTGGACGTTCGAATCTTGGCCAGACGGAGAAAACGTATTCTGCATCTTCTGCTGTACCTTCACATGTAGGACAATCTGGCGATTCATCCAAACCATCGAACCTATAGAGGTACTTTCTGTACCCACCATGTCCACCTAAAAATTGATTCAACTCATAACTCGTCTGTCCATGGTTTCGTTTAGTCCACATCCTTATGTTCGGAATTAGCCTGTATGTCCTCCGAAGGTGAAGAATGGTCTCGCCTGGTCCCATGCTCTTTGACATGCAGCCAATGACCTTATTCGATCAGTTTGTTTGCTAAGGGTCACTTCCTGCTTCTGGTACAAGGGGCTTGTTTCAGCGGCTAAAACATCCACAGGAATCATCCCTGCAATTACGCATGCCGCCTCATACGATGTTGTCCACAATTTTTACCGCTGATGCCCACACTGGTGCCGCGTATGAAAGAACAGAGCTTCTAGGTATCTTAGCGATGGCGATGGAGTCAACGATATGTGAGCCGATGCAGATCTGAACGGTTTTTCGTTTTCGTCGCTTAGCTAAAAGTACCAGCTCAAGCCAAGACTTGATCGTACAGATAGCCTCACTTGCAGAGCGACTGGATATTATGGTCCCCCCAACGTCACCTGCGAATCACACGACAACAGCCTGCTCAAATATTAGGAGCCGCAGAACGCCATCATACAGTATGTTCCATAGCAGAGGGCCCAGAACAGACCCCTGTGAAACTCCTGCCATTATATCGTATGTCTTGCAAAGTAACTTACTGTGTCGGAAGTAGTCGAAGGTTATACTTAGTATATAATCGCGCCTAAAAACAGGGCAAATTATACCAACTGGTCCTCAGGGTTGAGGGTTGGGTAAAACTGACAACCCTACACGGAAAACAGCTTGTTACGAAGCCACAACCGGGATGTCTGGAGTTCTTTATTAAGGCAGACCTAGACCGGATACCGGTTGTTACGCCGTTGATGATGATGATGGTGATGGTGATATAATCTGGCATTTGGCCAGTTAAAAAAACACTATCAATTATTTTATATAAGCGTTTATATATAATCCGCTCGAGAACCTTGCCTATTGTATTCAGAAGACAGATAGATTTGTAGGATGTTGGCTTGCCTATCGACCTATCTGGCTTCAGGATCAATACAATTTGTTTGTAATTTCCACTCTGCGGGGTAAGATCCTTCTTTTAGACAATCTGTCAATACTTTTGTGAAAATCCTTGGTGCCATTCTCATTGCCAGTTTTAGGGCCTTGTTGGGGATACGATCAATACAGCGGGCTGCGTTACCGCGAACTCGTTTTACTGCGTCCAGAACTTCATCTACAGTTACTGGGGTGATATCTTCCGCCCTTAGTGAGATCGTAAGAAAAGTAATTTCCGGATGTCGGGGAAACAGTGTTGAAACGGTGTCACGCAGCAATCTGGGACACATAATAGAAGGAGGCCTTTTACTGCTTTTACTACTACTAAGGGTCAGAATCTGCCTCATTACAGAGTCGCTTGAAGCAATCATTGGCCCATTACAACCTATTACGCACGTTTTTATACTCGAGGTACTGTTGTCCATATTTCGGCGTGTTTCTTCGGCGTTGACTTCACCTTCTGGCCTACAAGCATTCCGTCCGGCATTTCGCTATTTCAGGGTTCCACCAGTAGTTGAGATTTCGCTTTTGAGTGTGTATACGTCTTGGCGTGGAAGCTTCGCAAGCCTGATATACCTGTTGGGACAACTGCGACACCTTATCTGCAGCCATTCTTGTAAACTCAGTACGCCACCGAAATACCTCTAGAAATGTATCCTCACCAAGTGATCTTGATGACCAACCTGGTTTTCGTCTTTTCAGGTAAACATTTATTGTTCTAGGTCGCTTATCAATGATGATATATATCATCTGGTGGTCACTATGCGTATACTCCTCGCTAACATGCCAGTGTATATGCTTGACCAGCGGGTCACTTACGAAAGTAAGATCCATGATGAAGCCCAGTTCTCCTCGCCTAAACGTATATACGCTTCCGACATTAGCCAGGGTGATGTTTAGGCAGGAGGACACCTCGGGTAGGATTCTTCCTCTTTCATTTGTTTCGCGACTTCCCCTCTCCTCTGCCCAGGCGTTGAAATCACAGGCAATAATTTTGGGGTTGTCCTCTTTGGCGTCTCTCACTAGTCTGTCTAGCATATTGCAATATTCTGAACTGGTCAAACTTGGTGCATCATAGCAGTTGTAAAAGTAGAGGTCGTCGATCTTAACCCTCACAAAGTCGTGTTCACGCTGCTCCACTGCTTGTTGCAAAGCTCGGTTTCCGCAGGCCCATACCGCAACCTTTTCTCTTGTATCTGTCTATCTGTCACACCTAATTTATTGGGAAATGGCTAAACCGATTATCACGAAAATTGGTGTGAGCATGCGGTCTGTTGTTCCTGTTACATACATAGTTGCGCACTCCCAAAAAATGTCAGGGCTCGTTCCCCTAGAAAAGGGGACCACAAAATTCAATAGCCATCACAACACTAAACGTCCCAACTCGCGGTCCGCTTCTCATACTGAAGCGGTCCGACAATACAGCGATGACTTGCCCAGATTTGACTCCACCACCAATTATTTCTAAAAAACCGATGCTTTCGATACCGAGGACGTTGCAGGTAAGACTGCAACAATACCAAAAGGCCAGAGAATGGATCTTTGGAATAGCAGAAATAATAATAATCGTTGGCGCAACAATCCAATTGGATCAGGGCCTTGAAGTGTGTTAGAGTACCTCATTCAAGACCGTAACGATATACTACAGGATTACAGCACCCTATAGGAGGCAATTTTGTCAGCATAGTGCTCGTCCGAGATTATTACCTTGATTTCACTCAGGTATTCATTCACAGCTGAGTCGACTGGTATCCGATGTCAAATCACGATGCCAATTCCACTGCCACCAGTGAGATTTGAACCGCGATCTTCCGTATGACAGCCTTGTGCTCTAACCACTCAGCTCTCCGGAGTAGCAGAGATGGCGACGAAAAAAACTCGTATGTTCATTACACACTGGTTTATCTATGGAATTAGACTGGTTTTACTGAAGGTAGTACTGCGTACATTGCCAGAAATCCCATTCATTTACCTGGGCTTTAGACCAGCATGCTATTAACGTAATATGGTAGAGTTACGCCGATGACTAGGTAGGTAGGTATCAGTTGCCAGTGCGAGAAGCTCAATTAGTACTATGGTGCCCCGTATTGATGCCGCAAACTCCTCAGTTGAAATAAAGTAGGGTAAACACCAAGGATTTCAAAGTTTGTCCTCAGAAAACTGCTTCCTGAGTTCTCTTCTGATTCCTCCATTCCATACCGACATTGAAGCGGTCCTTCATAACATCCATCCATCTAGTATCGCTACGATGGAGGTTCAGACCATCGAGCCGAGCCTTGTCCTACAGATGTATCCCCTTTAGTTGTCTCAGTATAAGGACCACTTCCTTCAATTTTTAAAGCATAGAAATGGTCGGCTATTTACGTCAATTGAATGGTCCTACCTTTTTCACGACTTTTTCTGTAGTCGGATTCCTTTAGTTCATCTCCTAAAACTTTGTCTAGGGATTCAATCTTCAGGTTTCCACTCTACATAATCAGTATTTCATGGTTTCATCGCTACGCCAAAAGCGGTTTTTCAGACGCTGCCTTATTTTTGCCTTATGGAACAGCGTGACCGGAATATAATCGAAGCAAACACAGAAGCTTGGTGACGCTGCCTCGTAGCGCAGAACTGAGAGTTTCTTGCTCATGCGACGAATGTTATGGTCTTTCGGTGTTGACATTGGTAAGTAGGATTCGTAAGTAGGCGAATTTGTCAGTCGTCAAGGCTTTACATCGCGGGCTTTGGCCTTCAGAATGTCTTTTTCCCAACCTCCATCCATCGATCGCGTATTCCAATTTGGAAATTTTAACAGTCAGGCGCTGTCTTCGCCAATGTTCTACATAGTGATTTGGGGTTTTCCCACCGATCTTCGCTCTTCTGTTTTTCAGTTTGAATACCCTTTTAGGTATCCGAGTGTCCATAGGTTGAACATAGCCAGCCCATTAAAACTTCAGAGTCGTCAAACATTTGACACAATTCATGGTTCTTTCGTTTAGTCCCTGTTATTCTCTTCAGGACGCTCCTCCAGAAGATACCAGTTTTTCGGAAGTTTGTGTTCTATATTTCACATCCGTAGCATAGCCCAGGTCTTATCGATTTGTATACTCTGAGCAACTTTCGTATACCCTGCTTCCGTGCTAGATTGAGCAGTAGAGGTACCAACCCACCTCTTTAATGTAACCTAATGTTTGTCTCCTGTTGTATTTTGTTGAGTGGGTGGGGCATTGTCATTCTGGTAAAGCTTACCAGTTTTGCTGATATTCTCGAGTGAAACATTACTTTTTACTGCACATTTCCGTCAATACTGTCGTATCCCTTCTTGAAATCAGCGATTATTTGACGGACATCGACGTTGAATTCGAAGCATTTTTTTAGCACCCTTTTGATCATGAACAGCTGGTCATTTGTCAATCTTCCAGTAAAAAAAGCTTCCTTCCTTCTTTTTTCTAGTATTTTCGTGAAAATTTTGATAGGCCATAAAAAATAGTGTGACACTTGGGTCGTTTCCGCGTGGTAGCTTATCGCCTTTTTTGTGAAGAGGATATATCACACTTTTTAATCAACCTTGCTGAATCTGTTCTTGGTTGCAAATCGAGAAACCCAAATTATGGAAAGCTTCCATGATCCATGAGTTCAGAAGGATTATGTCTTACTCCCCGGCCTCTTGCTCATTTTTTAATATTTGAAAGCTGCCTCTATTTCTTCCAATGTTCGGTTGTGGTTCAAGGATCCTATCATGCTCTACCATCATTCCTGTAGGTTCTGGTGATCGTATTTCACTTTCACTCCTAATGATCCGTTTCTTTTGCCTTCATACTTCGATAGCTTCTCATCGGAGATTTTCGTAATTTCCCATTTTCAACCTTATTTTTCGCTCCTGGCATTCATCATAAAATCAATCATTTCTTCAGCGCCAGGAGTCATATCCAACCACTTTTTCGATTGTTGTTTTGATAGCGTATTTTAGGTCATACCATGTGTTATCTATGGGCTTCCTCGTGAAATTTTAAAGAACAGGATCTAATTGTTCTTCCAATTTTGCCTTCTATTCGCCCACTATTGAATCATTTTTTATGGTATTTAGTTTTCCTACCTCAAATTTTCAAAGTGGGATGAGATGTAGACGGTTTTTATCATATAATAATCGGAGTCGTAGTTTACTTCTCGAGATGATCTCACGTCATGAATGTCAATTGTCTCAACCATTTCAATTCGTTTCTGATATTGCTAGAACCTTGAGCTTGTACTTGTTGGCCTGTTGGTAGGTAGGTCTTTGACAGTACCAGATTTGTTTACTGATCTAACATTCCAAGATCCAGGAGCGTAATCATTTATTCATGTGGGTGTGGTATCAGTGGCTGCTTCCAGGGGCCCAATTATCACTGTGGTGCCCCGTTTTAATGCCACAAACTCCTAACATCATGGCTGCTGTAACAAGAGCAAGAAAGGGCCGAGTCCATCCAGGTCAGATGTTCAGAACCAGCCGGTAGCAATCACGAAGAAAAGCAACCCTTCCACCCTGCAGCTAGGGATCTTCTTGAGATCTCCTCCTCAAAAAATGGTTTACCTCGTGTCCGTAGTCTGGTTCTAGCTACAGCTTTCTCTGTTCTCTCTGCAGCTTTGACAATGACACGATTATATCAAGTCTGACGTACAGACCACCGTAATCGTGTATGCATTTGCACGAGTCTGATAAAAGAACTCTTGGGATCTCGGGTCTTGTTAGAGATTGGCCAAATTCTCCTTCACTTGGCACAGGGAGGCTTCGCCATCTGAAATCAACAGTGTGAGTAGATTTCGCTCCTGGCAGTCCGTTCTCTCCGCAGCTGTAGCAATGACATGATTATTCCAAGTTTGACAACATGGGTCGCTATAGGCGACTGATACAAGAACTCTTTAAGATCTCGGGTCTTGTTAAAGACATACCAAATCCTCCTTCACTTGGCAGTGGTTAGCCTTCGCCATTTGAAGTCAGCGGCTGCTATGTAGTGGGAGTAGACTCCGCTCTTGACAGTCTGTGTCCACCAGGGAACTGCCGCCCGCTCATTCTCCTCTATTTTTCATTGGCCGGGAACTCAGAGGACCAAGCTGCCAAGACTGTTTAGCGTGTCCCTCTACTGACTCACCAGCCTGGATAATGTCGCCGTCATATTCTCAGTAATTTTCAAGCATCCTGTTCTCATAGAGAATAATTGAATCCGGGGCTATCTTCCTGATGATGTTGCCTTCAAATACCGACCAGCCATCGATCATTCGTTTGTTTATAAGTTATCCCTATTAATTTGGAGGAAGATATTGAAAATGGTATTGATCGAGATATTCCAAAATCGCAGCAGTTGCTAAGTGTTGTGAGGGCTTATCAAGCTAGAAAATGATATACGAGGTTGGATCAAAAAGTTCTAGGATTGTTCAAATTAAGCGTCTTCCCGTTAAAATTGACAGCTGATTCGGCGCTCATTTTTTACCAGGAACCTTCCTGAGTAATCTAAATTTTGTTCTGTTGCTGCAACCTTCTCCAAACCGATTGTTCAACCTTTTTAGTGAAGTCTATTTTTCGTGTTTTGCAATTCCGCATTTGTCAAGGACGTGAAGGAGGAGCAACGTGTATGCATGAAATTTTGCGTTAAATTTTGCAAATCGTTCAGGGAAACTTTTCAAATGCTGCAGCAAGCACTTGGTGATGAGTCGGTCACGGTGTCACGAGTGTTTTAAACGATTGAAGGAGGCAGAACATCAACGGAATATGACCCTCATTCAGGAAGTCTTCTACCTCAATTGATGATTTTCATGTGGCCAAAGTGCATGCCCTTGTGAGTTCCAACCGTCGTTTGACGATTCGAGAGATTACCGAAGACTGCGTTGTCTCATTTGGGTCATTTCAGCAGATTTTGATCCGAAAATTGGAGATGAGAAGTGTTGTAGACAAGTTCATTCCACGGCTGATGACAAAGTGATCCTTTGTCATCAGTCGCGAAATGAGCAAAAACACATCGTCTGGAGGTTTGTCTGGAGCTCCTGGAAATAGACAATGCTAATGGAAACTTCTTTGAAACCATCATTATTTGTGAGGAGTCTTAGGTTTATGGCTACGACATGAAAACCAAGGTGCAGTCGTCCCAGTGAAAGTCAAAAAATTCAGCAGGACCAAAAAAAAGCTCGCCAGGTGAGATCAACCCTTAAAGTGGTGCTTCGATTTGAAGGGTGTCATTCATTTTGAATTCCTCCCACAAAGTGAGACAATCAATCGTTGTCGATACCTCCAAATCCTGAGAACTTTACACCAAAAGGTTTGTCGGAAGAGACCAGAATTGTGGGCAACAGACGAATGGTTTTTCCACCACGACAACGCGATCTCTATTTGCCAAAAATTCGATGACAACCTTTCCTCATTTCCCTGATTCTCCTAACCTGGCTCCGTGTTACTTCTGGCTGTTCACAAAACTCAAGGAAGGAATGAAAGGATAGTGGTTTCAGACGATAGAGGCGATCAAGGAAAAAACGCTGGAACAGCTTAACAGAGTTTTCCTGATGCTTGCAGAAAAGTTGAAACACCAATGGGAGACGTGTATTCACTTTCAAGGGGAGTATTTTGAAGGGATTGTTTTTTATTTTTAATAAAGAGTTGTTGAGGAAGTCCTGGAAGTTTTTGACCAGACTTCGTATGTTAGTGCATGCAATCGACTTCGAGAAAGCATGCCGTTTTTTGGTACCATTCAAATTTTGACCCCTGCCATTTGAATAGCTTACCAAACTAAATCTGGAGCTGAAAATATGGTTGGTATCAACTTTAAGTTTAGGTTTTTTTTATCCTATATGGGACGAAATCTTTCAATTCATAAATGGTCATTTTTTGTAAATTTTCCTCCATTCTATGCCATTTCTACGGAATTAGATTGATTTGATTTGCAATCTTTTCCCATACCTTTGTTTGCGGTTGAAATGACTAATAAAGGCGTGGTTAGAAGTTCAAAAAAGTACCTGTGATTATATATCTCTTGGCAACAACATAAAACAGGTCAAATTTCTAATTGGTTTGCATTGGAAAATCTGTGAAATTCACATATTCATATGGTCTCTCTCCAGTGAACAAAAGCTTCCGAATTCCGTCCCATCTTTTTTGTCTTCTCAATTTACCAGTTTATGCTGAAGTCTCACAAAAAAATGTGGACATGTTCACACTTACCCGAGTCATCAAAGTTCTCTCATGTTTCTACCTTTGCCTTGTTTTCAACCCAACACGCTCCTATTAAGAAACATTAAGAACCATCGGACTACCTGCTCTTCCCTGTGGAGAAAATGCCTGGGAACCAGAATTAGTAATAAAAATTGCATAATCCACATCTACACACCTTTAAGCCTCCTCTGCCAACTGACTATACCCAGTGTTTTCTGGGCTTGAAAGCAGATAATAGAAAAGGCTTCTGCTAAATTTCTCAACGCGTCTCATTTTCCAGGCCAGTTAGTTTATACGGAATTTACGACAATGGCAGCCAACAGCTGCTAACCTGATCATCACACATATTTAATGAACTAATATAAAACCAGAAAGATCTGAAACTCCACACTTAGATCGGCGGATCTATGAGAAACTTCTTTAATCCGCTGTCTCTCCTATGATAGGCGAGGTACGCTACGAGTGATACCATGGCGAGGGTCTGTTTTTTCGCGGTGTTGGTGCATCTAGTGTACCTGTTCAGGTGTGTTGCGTGCCACAACCATCAGTAACTTGGGTGAGTAATGCTCTCCGACTGCGACAGTTCCCCAAGTGAATGTCTTATGAGGTTTCATGTTGGTTTTACAGTACAACGACGGGTGTACCAAGCCCGTCCACTTCGCCTTGCATCAATGGACCTGGCTACAAACTACACCAGAGTATCTTGTCTTGAACGGGGGAAAGCAGATTTCCGAAAAAGCAAAAAGTCAGCGTATTCGATTGTGGATAGGAGTAATCTAGCGATAAATGGCTGCACAGGTAACATTGTGATCACCTGAAAAATGCCATGAGTGTTTTTCAGAAACTACAAGCAATGAGTAGGTTTTTTCTGCACAAACGGCATTGGGTAAGTTGCTGAAGGCCGTCGACATCGATTTTTGCGATATTTGTTGCTCCAGTGGAACGTGAACGTGAGCGTCTCAGTAAACTGTTTGGATAGTTCATGTTTAGATTGAAATGTCTTTTGGTTAATTCATCAAATTGAATAATTTAATTGATTCAGGGCAGAATTGACAGTGGTCATGCTCGGCAGAGTCGGACAATTTCTAGACTCTGGAGCGGCGGGGGGATGATAAGTCTCTGAACCCATGAAGTTCCCATGATGCAATTAGCTGGTTCCATGTTCTGGTTAGAGAAGATATTGTCATGTCTCGCCATTGGAGTTTTGGAAAGCAGAAAGTCTAGCGTCAAACAGGTTATTATCTCTACCGGAGTTGTCTGGTTTTCCATATGATTTCTGCGCGAAAGGTCTTTGGCTTTCATCCATTCTAATTCATGTTAATGTAGACTAACTTGGAAAAAAGATATTAGTTTAGTTTAGTTAACAAGGGGGGAGCCGCAGCTCCGAGCATTCAGGCCATTGTTAGGCCCATTGTACTATCTCCGTAAATTGCCTATTCAATGCCTACGGTGAGGGGCAGCCGCATAAAATGTGCAGGGCCGTCTCCTCCTCCTCCTCCTCAGTTTGGCTGCACATAGCCGAAGCCACTACGCCAATCTTTTTCATATGGTAGTTTAAGGAGCAGTGTCCCGTCAAAAGCCCTACTAGGATTTTCATGTCCCCCACTTCTTAAGGGACAACAAAAATGCCGCTCTAGTGGCCCTAGGCTCTTTCACAGGATTTTCACTTGCCGACAAGAGTCCAAATTTCTCCACTCGGTTGCGTGAATCCTTGCAATTTCACCCTTCAGAGTAGACTTGACAGTAGATGGTCGGATTCCAAGAGCTGGTTCTGGCCCCACCATTGTGGATCCAGACCCTCGGCGAGCCAGTCTGTCAGCCTCCTCATTACCGGCGATGTTAGAGCGCCCCGGCACCCACATCAGGAATGTTTCGTTCAGTCGGCCAAGTTTCAGCAGCACCTGATCACAACTCCACACCAACTGGCTTGATATGTTGTTGCCATTTAGTGCTGATAATGCCGCCCGACTGTCGGAACAGATTCGAATGGTGCGACCCCTTCATTTTTGTCGCAGACATTCTTCTGCTGCCAATGAAATGGCATATATCTCCGCCTGGAATATGGTCGTCATTTTTCCGAGTGGTCAGGCCAGTTCTATAATCGGATTCTCCGAGAACACCCCTGCACCCGATCCATCCTCCGTGACTGACCCGTCGGTGAAGATTATTAGGTCTGTAATCTGAAAAGACTCATGGCCACTTGTCGACCATTCTTCTCTTTCGGTAATTACGACAGTGTATGTCTTTTCAAAGACGAATCTGGAAACCATATGATCGGTCGGCATCAGGACTATCGGATGTTTTTCAAGGAATTTCCAGATAGACGCATGACCGTTTGATTGGCCTCTTTTCCACGCCCCAATGGTATCGAGCCTATATGCGTCGTTGGTCGCTTTCCGTTTCACCTCCAAGTGAATGGGGGGTAAATTTAGGATAGCTTCAAGTGCCGCAGACGGCGTAGTACTCATTGCTCCAGTAATACTTAGGCAACCAAGTCTCTGAATCTGCGTTAGCAACTTCCTGCTGTTAGCAAAGTTCAGTCTTGGCCACCAGACGATGCATGCAAAAGGGGTTTTATTATGAATGTAAGGGTGAAAGTCCCCAGGTCTTACCTATCGCATTCCTACAGCACCAGAGCAATCTGCAGGATTTCTGATATTGTTCCTGGATATGATGCTTCCACGTTAACTTGGAGTCGAAATGTACTCCTAAGTACTTGACTGTTTGTGCCAGCTGGATTTCCGCCCCTGCTAAGGTGGGTAGCGTATAGCTGCCCCACCTGACGTTCCTAGTGAACATAACTAGTCCAGTCTTCCTAGCCTTCACCGTGAGTCCATTGCGGAGGCACCAGTTGTGGATTACATGCAAAGTTGCATTCAAGCGGTCACAACCCGCGAAGACTTTTTTGTCCTCCAGGAGCCACAGCAGCGTATCCATCACCAAGAGCCATAACAGTGGAGAGAGAACCCCTCCCTGTAAGCAGCCCCTGAGACATCCTGCTTCAATAGACTTCTGGCCGACCGATATGTCGATTTTTCTGCACTCTAGCATGTGAAGGATCCCACTAATTAGCAGCGGTTCGATTCCATGCTGTCTTGCCGCATCACACATTGCCGCGAATGAGACATAATTGAAGGTACCTTCGATGTTCATGAATGCGTCTAAGGCGTATTCTTTTTCGGACATCGCCTTTTCAATTTTTACCGTGCTGTCTCCGTGGATTTGCCTTTCTGGTAGGCGTGTTGCCTATGGTGAAGTGGCCACTTAGGAATGTGTGTATCCCTTATGAACCGATCTACTAGTCTTTCTAGTCCTTCCAGAAAGGACGTTAGGCTGATCGGTCGAAAGCTTTTTGCGTCTGTGTAGGTGGGTTTTCCTGGTTTGGGAATGAACAACACCCTCACATCCCACCATTTAATTGGAATATAAGCGTGTGCTAGGCATGCACGATATATATTCCGAATGTGTAGACCCAGGGCATCCATTCCCTCTATTAATAGCGCAGGGATGATGCCATCCAGACCTGCAGATTTGGAACGAGTTAAATGCCCATTTCACTCGCTTCAGTGATACTACTTTGCATGCCAGATTCCAGTCTCTCGGTTGAGGGCTGTATGCACCTGTTGGCCCTGAGATTAGATTTTGGATGCTGCCTGGGAAGTGCACTTCAAGCAAATGGTTTGCCGTTTCTTCATCGCTTTCTGTGTACTTCCCATTCTGTAAACGTAAATAACCAGTTTCTGACTACGTTCTTTGACCAGAATCCGCTTTAGCTTTGAGGTTGCCTCAAGAGAGTTAGTCTCTTCGCAAAAACGTCTCCAAGATGATCGTTTAGCCGATCTTATGCTCTTCTTTAGAGCCTTCTGTGCCGCTTTATTACGATTCCAGCTGGTGTCTGATTCACCGTTCAGAGCACGATTGAGGAGCATCCTTGTCGTTCTCCTCTGTTTTGCCAAATCAGAGTTCCACCATGGTGTTTTACCCTTCTTTGGCATCTTGAGTGAACAGCTTTCTTCGAAAGCTTCTCTCATGCTAGTTGTGATCATCTTGGTTGTCTTCTCAATTCCAGGAATGGATTTGATGCGCTTCCCAGGAATCGTGACTCGGGCGCTCAATTTTATTTGATACATCACCCAATCTGTCTTCCTCGGATTCCGAAATGGAGTGCGTGGAGGTGGATCCATGCCCATAACGAAATCAATGCGTCTGTGATCCGAGAGTGTGATATCGTTTGATACTCTCCACTGTCCGATCAGAGACGCGATGTCAGGAGATGCCACCGTGGTGTCGATAACCTCTCGCCTGATCACGTTGAAGAAAGTGGGTTCATTACCCACATTTAGGATCTGCAAATCGGTTCCTACAAGATACTCCAGCAGTCTCGATCCTCTTGCATTGATGTTCGAACTTCCCCACCATATGTGGTGAGCGTTGACATCACATCTTGCTATTACCCCCATGCGTCTGCGTCGTCCTTGCTGCCTTTTGTATCGAAGAGTTAGGATCGTCCGAGGACCGCTGCCGCTTCGGTTTCCCCTTAGCCGCAGGTGCCCCGAATGCTCCTTACCCCTCAACTTTGGCACAGGTCTTGGGTTGTGCGTTGCCCGGAGGCGCTTTGCCCGAAGGCGGTTTGCTGTCCGTGGAGAGGTGCTTACCCATAGGCAAGACTTCAGCCTCAACAGGTGGCGCCGATTGGAGCCTGGGGTCAGGAGTGCTGACAGAAGAGGTCTGCTTAGGCTCGTCCGTTAAGGACTGGCTCCCAATTGGATTGGTTCCCACTTGAGTGAGTGGGGAATCTAAGTCTAGACTCAGGTTCTCCATTGATGAGCTCAGGGTTCCCCCTTCACTCGGGGTTGGATCGTTACGATCGAAGTTTAACTGTGTTTGCTTAATAGTTTATGTTTTTGTTTTTTTTCATAGTTGGTTGCCATGGCCTCAATTTTTCCGGGGAAAGTAAGTCGATCTTGGCAGAACTCCTTTTTGCCGAGACAAGGGTAGTTGAAACTGGGGGTCGCCTGGTACCCAGAGTTCACCGTTTACGGCCACATCTTAACCCCTGTGACCATTCAGCCCTCGGCACGGTAGTCACACCTTGGCTTGGGGTTTTGATTATCGCTTGGCTTCAGGTGTCACCTCCCGTTTCCTGGAGGATCTTCCTTACTGAGCGCCCTCACCACGACAAGGCAGGTAATCGTGAGAGAAAAAAGATATTAGTAGCGATGTTCTTATTGAGTATGGTGTTGGCTCTGTATCTCATTGGAACATGGCCTAAACATTGGACCTAATTTTGGCATTGTGCACATAACCCTGGTCAGTGTTTAAAATCCACACGCCCAAAATGGGTATTGAATTCAAATTTCATAGTCACGCTTATGTCTACAAACTTTCTTAGAACCTCCAGCTTCGATAAGTATGCAGTCCGCAACCCATTTTCTTCCAAAGGCAAACAAACGCAAAAAGCTTGCTGGCGAAATTCAATCCAGAATAAGAAATACATCTAATCTGGGGGAGTATAAGGCGCTTCGATAACATTCTAAGAAGTGGATATTAATCGGATGTACAACCACATGCCTGGTCATCGAGAATGGATAAAGTGAATTGTAAGCAATTTGAAATGGTAATTCCATTACATCACATTAGAGTCTGGTCGACCATTGTCTGTATTCCGATTACACTGCAAAATCGGCAATCCAGTATGTTAAAAACGAATTAATATGAAGAACAAAGCCAAAGATGACACCGAAAACATCCGGTGGATCGTGACCAAATGGAATAGTACGAGACCTGGCCATCCAGTATTGGAGGTAGTTTTTCTGTAGCCCGAGGTAATTAAGAAATTCTCAGGTTTGTTATTGTGTCCGGTATGGGTAAAGAATAATTATAGAAAAGTGATGATGACTGAAAATTGAGCCTATCGGTGTCTGAACAACTCAATACCATGGGCCCCCCGGAGGGGTTAGTCAACTATGGACGAGTAGAACAATGCGTAGCGTGCATAGTGGCGGTTCTGGTAATAGCGATTTCCGGTGGTTTGTTATACACGAGCATATTTATATGAATAGTAGGTTGGTTAGGCATAAATTAACTTCAAATATGATATTTGCTTAGTTTGCAATCTGGTGGAGATAAAAGATAAAAAAGTTGTTCTTACGTTTTTAAGGGGGTCGTCTCTGATATGTATGGGTCTTTGTTGGAAACACTACTTTCAAAAACTTCAAGAGGCTGTGATATAGTCTTAGAAGATATGTTAGACAACTATCTAAGGGTACTATCTAGATTTCACTCCGAATATGGTAAAATATATCGATGATCTGTTTTTGATCCTTAGCAAGACTGAAGGTGGATGGTACCTTCCAGATATTTAATTTAACCAAAATTTGTAGTTCTGTTGGGGATCGAATCCAGCGCCAAACTACCATATCTCAACACAGTCATATGAGATGAAAAGACCATACAACTAAATTGTTCCTAGAATAAAACCACATCGGGAGGTAGTATCATCCAGCTGCTCTCCGCAGAGTGTTGGCTGCGAATGACAATGAATTTCGTGAAGATGCCTGTAATATTGCAATAGAGAAACAGTTCTCTAAAAAAAGGCGCCTCATATTAGAAGAACGTAGCTAACATCGCTGGAAACACCAGAGGGGATAACAACTGGAATGGGTATGTCAGGAAGAATGGAAGGGATTTTTCAAGTTCCCCCGGATAAAAACATAATTTCCAAAACTCACCACAATCTAGGACGATCATTCTCTAATTTAAAAGTTCCGACTCCTGTCTTCAAAGAAGGTGAAGGAAGCATAAGCAATATAAGGCAGCGAGCTTGTCTTACAAAAAAATGCGAACAAGGCAACGTTAACACAGCATTATGCACATACATAACAACCATACACGAAGGCATCACAATATTGATCAGTGAAAGCCAGAACTAGAAAGAGATAACACCGAACTTTGCAGTATCACCAAAATGTCAAAATTAATACCTGTTTGAGAAATTACTAATCGAGACCTTTCATTCGGTCCCCTACGAAGAAGGAGAATCAGCAGCCTGTCTAAAACAAAACCTTATTCAAATCGATTCACTGTCTGTCTTTTTTTTGGCTGGGGGAAATCCATCATGGAGACGCATCTGGAATCTAGGACACGCATGCCGGAGTCTTACTGACTAAAACCTCTCATATTTTCTCCACACTCTCCCCGCAAGACCACCGTTCCGGTATTGCTTCACGGAGCTATTCAGTTCTTAGCTGTTCACTTTAAACGAGCTGCTACTGCTTTGCGTGGCGTTAATTGCAGTAACTTCCCTTCTATGTCTCCACTGTACTTCTGCTGCTTTGAGCTGCTGGTGGATCCGTTTCACCGTTGCAACTACCGCGTCCCATGCTGTATTTGATTGTACCTTGTACCTTATCAGATTTTCCACCGTTAAACGGGTATTTAGTTGTGTTTCAAGCTTTCTCTTTGAGCTTTTAAATCTTGAGCAGGCGAAGAAAACGTGTTCTGCATTTTCGGCTGTACCTTCACACGTGGGACAATCGGGCGATTCATTTAGATCGAACAGGTAACTCCTGTATCCACCGTGTCTGGTTAAGAACTGATAAGAACTCGTCTCACCGTGGTTCCGCATAGTCCACATGCTTATGTCTGGGATAAGTCTGTGTCTTCACCGGCCATTCTCCGCCTGGCCCTATGCTGTTTGCCATGCAGCCAATGACCGTATACGCTCACTTGTTGCTTGTTTGCTCGCTTGTTGCTTGTTTAGGCTCGCTTCCTGATTTTCGTACAGATGACTTGCCTCATCGGTTAGAATATCTACCGGGATCATCCCCTTAATCACGCATTCTGCCTCATAAGATGTTGTTCAGTAAGAGCAATATGTTCACAGAGCGCTTAATCGATGTGCAGCTTGAAGCTGTCTGGGATTTTTATCGCCGACGCCCATACTGGTGCCGCGTATAAAAGTACAGAGCAAACGACTCGTCGACTGTGCTTTGGGCCGTCTACAATTGAAAACATCATTGCCAGTGTTGAGCTGATAATCGCCGCTTTCTGCCAAGTAAGCTTTATGTGGGATTTAAAGCTCAGTTTGGAGTCGAATATTACTCCCAGGTATTTGAGCGATGACTGAGAGCTAACAACATGCGATGCAAATTTCAACAGTTTTCTGTTTTCCGTCGCTTTGTAAAGAGCACTAACTCCATTTTGTGTTCGCCAAGCTCCAGCCCATGGTCTTTAGTCCGTATAGTCTCGTTCGCATATATCTGTACTTCATTGGGGTCGGGGTCGGGGTCTGGTTAGTACTTTCAGAAGCTGGTCTTAGTTTTGACATTTGTTGGAAAGGCGGGGAGTTCGGGGGGTCGAACGTGATCATTTAATTAAACGGGGCCGTTCTCAGTAACTGCCCAATCGAAAAATCAGAAGGCTGCCACTATATGGTGGCTAGGCTCCGAATTACCTTCCACATGTATCCATAGATATCCCTTCAATATATATTATATTACTATAATTTTCAGTAATCGGCTGCAGAACCTCCCTTAAGTTCATCCTAGCACCACGAAATGTAGCAATGTAGGCTATAATATAGAGCTTGATCCTACCAAGTTTGGTGGAATTCGCACTCTTATTAACGAAGTTATAATAGCTCGAAGTTGTCACTTCTTTGGAAATTCAAGATTTTGAATGTCAATATCACCCGAAAGTGGATATTCTCACATAATATATGCGTATATTACGTACTAATGGGACAAATTCACACTCAAATGTCTTTATAAAAGAAATACACAAAACCTTTCATACCTGAAGCGTCCCGCTTCCGGTTTCCTGACTTGTATCTGTTGCAGGTTAAGCTCTTAGAGGGCAATGGAATTTTTAACTAAGTACACGCGGGACTGTGATGCACTCATCACTCCTCACATAGGGAAACATAAAACCTTTTACACCTGAAGCGTTAAGCTTTCGGTTTCCCCGACTTGTTTAAACTTCAATTAAGGAGGCGTGGCCGGTTCAAATTTTGATATTTTGACTTTTTCAAACGGTTTACTTTTTGACCATGGATTGTTAAATCTAGCGAACGTGTCGGCCAATTGACGGGGCCGTTTTTTGAAATAATCCTATTACTGAACTTCAGTTATGTAATTGTTTCGCCGACAGTGTGGGAAGTCGCTCCGTCTTGCTGAAACCACCACCATTCCAACGATTTTCTCGAAGAAAAAGTCAGAGCATGGTACGGTAGCGATCGCCGATGACGTTGCAACTGTTTGCAAAAGAAATAGGGTCCAATCACTTCGCCAGCATCAATGCCGTTCCAAACAATCATTTTTTTTTTAATGTAAAGCCTTTTCCAATATTTTATGTGGCTTTGACCCTCCTCAGAAACGACCATTTTGTTTATTGACGAATCCATTCAGTCAAAAGTGAGCATTGCCGGTAAAAAATGATTTTCTTGTGAAATTCCGCATCCGCAGCCAGCTGGTTCAGAGCTCAATTAGCAAGTTCACGGCGTTTTCGCGGGTCAGACGCCAATAATTCTTGAGTGAGGAGGATCTTGAAGAGATGTAGGCCAAGACCCTTTCATAAAATGCGCCACAATGTCATTTGTGAGAGCCCTAACTTTTGAGATCGACATGAAATGGAGTTCTTCGGCATGGAGCGTAGGCACCATATAGTGGCAACCTCTTGAATTTTTTTTCTGATTTTTCGGTTGTGTAGTTTTTGATAATGGGTCCGTGAAAGAAATGATCACTTTCAACCCCCCGCACTCCCCACCTTTCCAACAAATGTCTACCGAGTACTAACCGAGACCTTTCATTTGATACCCCACATGATTATATTCGGTAAAAAAAATTGCACTTTTTTATGTGTTCAACGTCGAACAGTGTATGATAATTCATAGTTCACAGTTTCAACCTTTCTACAAAATTTCGTAATAATAGGTGCAACGACCAAAAAAAGGTTTGTCATCATCTGACCTGACGAGAAGGAAGGGAAAGGAGAAGGATATTCCCTCCTGACGCGGAGTATTGTCGGGGATGCGGAATAGGAATTTCCACGAAAAAAGGAATAATAGACGGACCCGCAAGGTTTTTATCTCGAGCCCGGTTTTTCTCTCTCCGACCTTAGTCTTCAGCTTTCATATACTTCCCACTTATCATCTACTATAAGAAAGAGCGAAGAAATCAATTATCCTTAATTTTTGAATAGACCCCACAATTACACAACAATTAAAAAAAAATTAAATTTATTAAAAAAAAAATAAATGACAGTTTCATCCTTGGCAGAAGCTACCCATCATATGATGCCTCACCTTTCTCTTGGGAGCAGCGTGGTCGAAAGCCGATCAGTGAGGGAACGTCTGCTCTGGACGAAACCATCAGTCATTCTTTTTGCAAATTTGCCTATTTAGCTAAAAATGAGCAGTCTGTGGCCCACAAATGTGGAGGAAAGTTTCTCCCCAATGCGGACTTAGAGTCCTCTCAATCCTCAAACAAAAATAAATTTAACTTGTTTTTTTTTCGGATCTTTTAATTATGCGAAAAACAATAATTTACTTTTTCAAAAAAATGAACGACCGTTTCGTGCTTGGAGAGTCATGAGTCCATTTCTGCTGTGGAAGTGGTTAGACCACAAGGAGCTGACTGCTGCGGTCTAAATCTTAGCGGTTTGTGGTGAATATGATTCGCGGGCATGTTGTGTTTTTAAATTAATGAAAAGGAAGCAATCAATATCTGGCAGACACTTGTAGTCAGAGCAGCTCTCTGAGCAGGGCAAAGAAATTACCTCTACGTTGATAAAACCACTTAAATGAAGAAATTAAAAAATTATAATACATACAAAGTTGCGACTTTCCAAACAATACTTTCAAGAAGGTCCTTCTAGGTAGATATCTGCTTCAATATTAACTTCTTCAGTTTTTGAAGATCTGTGTCTGTGCAGCCATTTTTACCGAAAATTGCGCTTAAAGTGCATCGTCCTGACACTTCTATTATTGCCGTCAAGGCCGTGGTTTTAGGGACATCAAATTGGCAGACCTCTACGCAAAACCGGGGTGTCTGCAGTTCCTTACTAAGGTCGGCATAGACAAGATACCGGTTGTTGCGCTGTTGATGATGATGATGATAAAGGCCGTGATTGTTTCTGGAGCAGTAAACCGAGGAGAACTTCTATCCTTCTCCCGTTTAGTTTCCTTACTTTTTTAAACTTTCTGAAAAAATCTGCTATGTATTGCATAGACTGGGATAACAACCTGGTATCTACAAAAAAATGGCACCAACCGTCTTGTACCAACATTTCCTTCCCTTTCATTGTCCCTGATCATGATTTGAACCTTCCATCGGCCAAGACCTTTTCTCTGATATATTCAGTGATTGATAATATTCTTTTTTCCCTAAGTAGTTCCCTAAGTAATCCACCGTAAATAGGCAAACTATGAGGTTTAAATAAAAGTTTTGAGCGTTTTTTAGTTCCCCGATCAACATTAATATTTATTTTCATATTTTTGGCTCACACTTTCAGATATGAATTTAAATTTAATAAAAAAAAAACATTTTTTTGACAAATGGCTCTATTTGCATTGAAATGGCCCAATATGGTATTATATTCCACTTAAAAAAAAGTGAGGTTTTTGGGAGTTTGATTTATTGGTCATTTTCCATTTTTTGCAGAGTTTCTATTGCTTTCTGTTGAAATAACCCATCCGCCCACAATCTGATGCATTTTAGAAACATTGCCAAAAACTGGAATAATGTCAAAAGTATTATATCACAAACCTAACACCAACATGCAAACCCATTCATTCCGAAAGAATTCTAAGGAACACGTCAGATCTTCTGACTTTATTATCATTATGTACGCGGGAAGTCAATATTCTGGTGCTTCATTTTGCATAGATAACCCAACCCCGTCAAAAGCGTCAAAATTCCATACTCCCACAGTTGGGAGGCGATCCTTAGTCATAGACGTTTCAATCTTCAACATTGACTGACCATTCTGTGGTAATGGTCTAGGTTTTATGTCTCGGCATGAAAGGTGGGACTCATGTTACCTTCTCTACCTCATTTTGAAGTCTATAAATTTCGGGTTAATACTCCTGGAGAGCCAAAGATCAAAAGCGACCATACTGCAACATAGGCGACAGCATTCCTACAGTGTTAGTAATATGAAAGTAGATTTGCAAATTTCAAAGTTTCAACCGGTTTTGCATAATTTTTGAAGATCATTAAGTTGGGAAAATATTCTTCGACTGATAAAATTTTTATAAGTTTCATGAATATGTTATTGACACATATTTTTGGGAGGTTGGATTCAAGTATTGGCAATGGATTTGGTGGCTTTTGTGCTGGAATATCATATGTTTTTGCTGGTTTTGGTAACGTAGATGAATAGCATTGCTGCCCCTTTACTGATCGCTTGATATAAGAGTGTTTATTTCCTTTGGAACGCAAGGGACTACTGACCAAAATTCATCCCTTCACACCTTTGACAGATTTTAATCGATGTATACTCATTCCGCAGCTACCAACTGAGGCACAAAATTCTCAGACTATAATAAAACAGCGACCAGGTTTAATGGTCTTTGGACTCCATATGTAGCTTCTTTCCATGACCAAATGGTCAAACGATAGCAGTCACTGAAGATCTCCAATTCAGATGAACTTGGTCTATCAATTAATATAAAGTGAAATTATTTAGTTGTCGCTTGATAAAGATTCAAAAATTTTCCAATAGTCGATAGCCTTAAAGACTTCACAAATTTGATTTTAAAACCACTTCCAATTGTTGTATAATTGCGCACTCCGTGAAGGGCTCTTAACATAATTATCTTCTGAGTATCAATCATAATATATTTTATTCTCTTTTTATGGAATAGTTTTTTTGCATTTCCAATTGGTCTAGGCCAATAGTAACAGGAAACTTTTACGGAGATATTTTTTTATGGTTCTATTGGTAACTCTTCAATGCTTTACTAGGTGTATCTTACAAGGATACAAGATATATAAATAATATCTATTATTATTGCATTTATAGTGCAACAACCCGCTAATGACAGACAGATATTTGTACTAACACGGTTACCTTATACCTTGGGGATATTAGAATGCGGTATGTTGAAACACAAACTCAGCCCGTGAAACAAAGACCACCAAGAAAGTTCGAAATATGTCTACCCTGAGCTATCTGACTCTGACATTTTAGCACGTCCTTTTCTTTCCCATTCAAGAAACAATACGGTTTTGCTGATCTGTCGGTGTGTCGCTGACGCTTAGATAGTTTTCTTGCGTGTTTCCCCATCTCTTGAGACAAGCCATAAACATAGGCGTACACCAATGTATTGCAACACATACACGGCACTAACACCAGACCTTATGTGAGGAATTTGTCTTCCGTCGATGGTCGAAGATGCGCAATGATTTTTCTCCACCATAAAAATTCGAACAATGCCCTAGGAGTTGAATCTCCTATATACAATTTTATTGGTATACCCCCTGTAAATCTTCTGCTTCGCCTCTACTACCAACATCGCTTATCGTACGGATATGGGCAGATTTATCAACCCAAAAATCCAGAAAGACCGGGATACGAACTTCAGGCAAAAATGAATCAAAAGACTGTCCCTTGAAGTAACCCAGTCATTGTGCCATTAAAAAATTGATTGGAAAATCCAACTTAGTTATCTAATAACCAAATATATATTGGTATGTCGGGTGTTTGCTACTCAACCCGATGTCATCCGAGAAGGAAAAATCTACTGAGATCTATTTGATCATATGACAGGTTCTGGCAGCGAAAGGATTTCCACTCTACATAGTAGACCCAGACTTAATTATACTACACAATGACGAGTTTGACTAGGATTCACTTGGCACACAAGGATTCCCGCTCCCGCCAATACTCTTCAATACAGTAGTAGACGCAGTAATTATAAGGTCAGAATCAGTCCTGTAGTAGTTTTGATGTAGTGGCCCTATTGTTGCGTATAGTTGATTGACTCGAGGTCATGCAGCAAGGAGTAGAGTTGCGTATCTACGGATATGTTCTTTAGCGTGCCATTTACGTGAACCTTGTAGAAACAGAGAATTTTTCCATAACTTTGTACGGTTCAATCTATGGAGCTTCCGATGGCATTTTACTGTGGTCGCAATGTAGGAGAACGTGCGGGCAAGTGTACAGGCCTCTCAAAATGAACATTCTGGATTCAACGTGATGGTCAGTTGGAGTAGGACGTAAGTCACGCATAAATTCTTTGTTTCTTCACGAAGATTTGCAGAACTGAACGGGTAATAAGCAGTCGTCCTTATTTTCTGAACACCGACGAAATCGCCAAGTCTTAGAAGAGTTGAGGTTCAAACTAGGTACCTTAGTCAGCTGCTATTTCCTTTGGAGTATCGTAATGGCTAATCTAAGGTTCAAAGAGACCTGCCACAATTATCTCTGCAGCCATGTTCCAGAGGGGTACAACTACTCGCTGCTTGATAAACCGATCTATGACGGTTGAACAATATTCGGTAGCACATGATGAATATGGCTAAATCTAGTGTCAGGTGTCTAGATGCGATCGAATGCTTATTTTAGGCCAGACGAATTTTTCTCGGTATTGTTGGGATGATACTTGACGACCAGGGTGTGAAAGGTTGGGAACTATGTCGGACGCAATTTTGCGAAAAGTTTGAAGTAAATACAGATGAACGACGCCACGTCAAACATCACAGAAAAATGGTACGCCTGGGTCAATTTCCACTTGAATCCTTGAAAAAAACTGTTCAATTTTTCATTGTTCGTGTGACCTTGGCTTCACGATCCAGAGTTTTCAGCACTGCAATTGTTTTTGCACGCGTAAGCACATCAGCGTGTCTGATGTGTTTATCTCCCTTCACGTAGACTATGTTGTAAATTGGTCGTCAATTTGGTAAACCTGTCCACCCGAGACATCTCTGTCTTAAAGTTTGTAATTTTGCCATATTTACCAAAAACAGGACAACTTTTGGTTACTTTCCGGTAAGCACAGTCCTGTTTGCGAAGCTGCTGAAACGTTTGCTAAGGGTTTCGTGATCTGGATTCATTCGCGGAGAAGGTCCAAATAATTGATTCCTGGATTAATGATGGAAATGCTGAGATAGGGTGTTTTGATGATCTCGCCCTTAGAGGTGAGAGGAGTTACAGTTTCAATCACTCTTGGATTGGTAGGATCCATCAGAAGACAGAAGTATTTAATGAAGTCAGCCTCAATAATGGTCCTCTATATGAATACGAAAACTGATGACAAGGCCAAGTTCCTGCATAGTTTGAATTCTGGAAAATTACTTTAATTCCACTAAGGTTTATGTCCTAGAAATTGACAGAATACAGGACAATACGGGATTTGGAGAGATCACCAGAATTTGGAGGTAGAGAGACAATGACATCTGAGTCAATGAGGTAAACTTGATTATAAATAAATGAAGTCAACGCTCAGACTATTGAGTAGGTTGTAGGCAAGGTAGTTGTTCCCCTGATTTGAGTAAGGTTACCTTTTTATAAGAAAAGTAGGTGACGTTTTGCCTGGGTGACTGGGATACGCAACTTTGCATTGACGCTCACCTTTGATGGTGGAGTTAGAGTTCTTGTAGAAAACAGGTTCATTTGATTTTCAGGATTTGAGCTTATGTGGGGCCATGCTTTGCTTATCGGGAAGTTATTGGGAACATTTGTTTGGTGCCAGGGAATGTCAGAAGCTGTCTTTTTTTGTTTTGCGGGTTTATCAAAGCGTTCGAAATGATATATTTTTAAATAATGTACTTCTTTGTTTCCGGAGGATTACGGACCATGTTCGTAAATTGCTGTGCGAAGAAAGAGTCCTTATGTTCTGATGGGGGTCATCAGCAATCACTAAAGCGTTGAATTCATTTTCCTTCAACATGAACCAGAGTTCGAGTGAATGCCGGTCGAACGGTCATCTAGGTGGCAATTGCTGCGTAGTAAACGGGCTACTGCTGCCATATTATTGAGGTCTCTCCGATTTTGATTCACAACAGCCTGTCGATTTATCTCACGCTAGCTTTTGGGTGTTTTCAAAACACCGTCAGGCATAACATTCCGTTTGAGTTCCTGAATATGTTTGATTGATAATTTTTCCAAAAACAAGAGGTCACCAATTATAGTTCCTCCAATCGAGAAAGCACGTAAGGGAAACGTCAAACAGTTCATCAAAAATAATGTCTTTATTGAACAGAAAAACATGAGAGGATCACATTTAAAATTGATCGAATGTGAAGCAATTTTACAGAAGAGGGTAGAGCATATTGTGACGCGTCGAGAGGCTAAAGCGAAGATAGTCTCATGTTAGGTTATACTGGGTGGAGCGCCACATACAAATGGATTTGATAGTGGAGATATTCCTCATGTAACAGATGTGGTTGGTGGTGAGTGGTGTCATTCGGTTTGTTACAATTTTACGATTACGATTTTTCATCATCAACGGCGCAACAACCGGTATCCGGTCTAGGCCTGCCTTAATAAGGAATTCCAGACATCCCGGTTTTGCGCCGAGGTCCACCAATTCGATATCCCTAAAAGCTGTCTGGCGTCCTGGCCTACGCCATCGCTCCATCTTAGGCAGCGTCTGCCTCGTCTTCTTTTTCTACCATGGATATTGCCCTTATAAACGTTGCGGGTAGGGATCATCCCCATCCATACGGATTAAGTGACCCGCCCATCGTAACCTATTCAGCCGGATTTTATCCACAACCGGACGGTCATGGTATCGCTCATAGATTTCGTCATTGTGTAGGCTACGGAATCGTCCATCCTCATGTAGGGGGCCAAAAATTCTTCGGTTGACAACAACCGTACGCAGATTTCATCATCGTAGCTGTTATCGGTTGTGATTTTCGACCTTAGATAGGAGAAATTGTCAACGGTATCAAAGTTGTATTCTCCTATCCTTATTCTTCTTCGTGTTTGACCAGTGCGGTTTGATGTTGTTGGTTGATTCGTCTTCGGTGCTGACGTTGCCACTATATATTTTGTCTGGATGAAGGCAGTTTGTACGTCTCGGCTGGTTCTTCCCATGATGTCGATATCGTCAGCATAGGCCAGTAGTTGGGTGGACTTGAAAAGGATCGTACCTCTTGCATTTACCTCAGCATCACGGATCACTTTCTCGAGGGCCAGGTTAAAGAGGACGCATGATAGCGCATCCCCTTGTCGTAGACCGTTGTTGATGTCGAATGGTCTTGAAAGTGATCCTGTTGCTTCTATCTGGTCTCGCACATTGGTCAGGGTCAGCCTAGTCAGTCTTATTAATTTCGTCGGGATACCGAATTCTCTCATGGCCGTGTACAGTTTTACCCTGGCTATGCTATCATAGGCGGCTTTAAAGTCGATGAACAGATGGTGCAACTGTTGTCCATATTCCAACAGTTTTTCCATCACTTGCCGCAGAGTGAAAATCTGATCTGTTGCTGATTTGCCTGGAGTGAAGCCTCTTTGGTATGGGCCAATGATGTTCTGGGCGTATGGGGCTATTCGGCCTAGCAAGATAAAAAAAAAAATTATCCCAGAGCTCTGGTGATCACAATCTTATCCCCCTCTGTCACCAGTGAGATTTGAACTGCAAGCTTCCGCTACGACAGCCCAGCGCTCGAACCAGCCTGTCATCATATCGAATATTAATACGATAAAAACCATATAAACATGGTTTCTTTCTTCTTTCTTCTATAGACCTCAAACTTTTCTGGTCTCACATTCGCAACTCCTGCAGTCCTGCCCAGCTATCCCCTTCGTCCATTAAATTCTCTGTCTCTTCAGCTAACTCCCCTCTACTATCTTGTGGTTTACTTTGCCGCTACTTTTCCTTAATCTATGTTCCCTCTTCTTCCTCCTCTTCCCACCCGCTAGCTTGCCCCGCATCGCCTACTATTCTCCTTCTTCTCTCCTTGTTGAGTACCTGATGGGCAAATTTGATGCCAATGGCCATCGGCGCTGGGTACGATGGTCTCCCAAACCTCTTTTTGCTTACAACTGATCAGCCCCTTTCCCTTCCCCTACTCCTTTCAACAAAAGCCTCCAAGAAAACCATTTTCCTAGTTTGTGGAAAGAGGCTGTGATCATCCCCATTCACAAAAGTAGCGATCCTCCGCTTGCCGGGAGTTACCGTCCCATTCCCTCCTATCTTAATAATAATCGTTGGCGCAACAATCCATATTGGATCAGGGCCTTGAAGTGTTTTAGAGCACTTCATTCAAGACCTAACGGTATACTAGAAGATTACAGTACCCTGTAGGAGACAATGTGATCAGCATTCGCCCGAGATTATTACCCTGATTTGACTCAGGTACTCATTCACAGCTCAGTCGACTGGTATCCGACGTCAGATCACGATACAAATCCCACTGCCATCAGTGAGATTTGAATCGTGACCTTCCGCACAACAGTCTTGTGCTCTAACCACTCAGCTTTCCGGATCCCCATCCTGTCTTCCGGTTCCAAAATCTTGGTAAAATTTGTCAGTGATCGATTGTCCTCCCACTTTGGTCACCATATAGTGAAAGAGCAACACGGCTTTGACTATTGCCTCCAATTTGCTCGACTTTATCAATCTTGTCGCTAAATGTCCAAATTCACGACAATAAGTGTATACAATTTACACTGACTTTGCTAGAGCCTTCGACACTGTAAATCACAAGAAACTAGCTTGGTGTCCCGGCGACGGCTACCCGAAAGGCAGTACCACGTTGCCTTACAATATTGGACCCCCTGAGCAGGCGTTCTGGTCGACACGAGCGCGGAGGTGCCAGTTCTCCCCATACCCCGTCGAAACACATTGACACTGCATAACTTGCGATTAGCTGCCGCGAACTCCTCTCCTATCCGCACTTACTCTACAGGCAGGCGGACGTGAGTCTAGTATTGCGCCGAACGTTTTCGTGGCGATTCGTTTTGATGGACATTAGCACTTCCATTTTAAGCGCAGACTTCCTGTGTCACTATGGGCTATTAGTGGACCTGCAGAACAAAGCCTTAATAGACTCTGTAATCTCTTTAAAGTCGTCACCTACGCAAATGACACTCTTTCCATTGTTTTTGAGGACATTGCCGACCAGTATAGTCCGGGAATTCGGACGTTTCACTTCTGCCGATACATTTTACTTGCATTCATTTCACCCAAAGGACAGAACACCCAATCTGGGCACACAGAAACTACCGGGGTAATAGGACATTCTAAATTTGCACAGCTTGAGGTATTTGCTGGTTCGATTCAGTAACTTTGTAAGTAGTAAGATACTGGCCGACTCCGTAGTCCGAGTCGTTCAACGAGAAAAAAAGAAGCTGACCTCGGTTCCCTTCCGACAACGAGACGTTGTCTTTGCCAGCCTGTCCGCCAAGACAGCATTCTTACCTCGATATCCGCTTTACGCCCCTCTAAATCTTTTGGGAATTTCTTTTCGGTTTGTACACAATCGAATGCTTCGTAACAATTTCTTCGCCTTGTGTTGTTGATGTTGCTTCGGCCACGACCACCGCGGATGCTGTTTTTATCGCCTAGGAACCCTCTTGCGGCTTCTTATTCCTCAATCTTTTGGTCGATCACCCTTTTTTTGCCGAATTTTCGCCGCCACGGAGTCTGATCAAATCAAAAATCCACGGTAACAGGCTCCGTTAGCGGTACCGAGTTATCTTGCGTTGGAAGTCAAAAATAGAAAAAATCAAAATCCCCATTTGCAGCACTACCGTTTTCAGTTGTGCCCTTAACCAAACACCATTCGTTCGTATACCCGCAATCACGACTCACCTCAAATCCCTCCATCTACTCCATCGCTCATCAAGCTGACATTTCAACGAACGTTAGTCAGCTGTCCCCAAGAACAAGACCCGGTTGCTGCTAACATTCCCAGAGTTCATGTTGCCAACAACATACACAGTACATTGACGAATGCGGCATATCATTCCCCTCTGTCACAATCAATTGGCCCAAATGCATTCAACAATGTGCAATATGCGGCGAAATTTCAGGTTATTGCATACTATAGAATGCATTATCTGAGCAAATTAATCCCGAAAAAGGCCAATGAAATTCCGCTCCCGTCGCGAAGCCGCGGCCACTACAAACTTGCTGTGAAAACATGCTTGTTGTAACCCCGCGGGACGCCGCCATTTTCTTTTCGGACGAGTCACATTTCCTCCTCAGTGGATGTGTCAATAAGCAAAACATGTGCTATTGGGAATGTAACAAAATCCAAAGAGCTCCACCAGAAGTCTCTGCACTCCGACAGGGTTACAATATGATGTGCCCTTCCAAGAAATGGGATCATCGGCCCTTATTTTCTTTTTAAGAAGACCACCGGGTCGTTCCAGTCAATTCAGCTCGTTACATGACCACATGATCCAGAATTTTTGCTTGCCTGATTTGGATAAGTTTGAGCTGGAAGACGTCTGGTTTCAGCAGGAGGGGGCACAGCTCACACAGCAAGGATTGTAATGGACTTCTTGAGAGCAAAGTTCCCCGGTCGCCTTATTTCTCAAAGAGGAATTTTCAAGTGGCCAGCGCACTCTCCTGATTTGGTCCCTTGCTATTTTTCTTTCTGTGGGGATACTGCATATCCAAAGTTTACAGTCACGACTCTAGGTCTCTGGAAGCCCTCATGAACAATGTCCGAGCCAATATCGCAGAAATTTTTGATTCGAATTCTTCAAAGTATGCACGAAAACAGAAAAAGGCTGCTGCAGTTTATACGGGGGGACGGAGCACATTTGAGTGATACACCATTTAAAAGTGTGATTTGTTCAGTTTCATAATCTATCTGTCTTAAGCGTTCCACCCTAAACTTCAAATGGCTATTGAGAAGAGCGTATCGAGTTTTCAAAGTTCGCATCAGGGTTGTAGTGACAATCCGTTATCTGCCGCAGCATCGTCTCTCCAGTTCCACTCTATGGTTCTGAGTACTTCCTGACTATTAAAGGCAATGAATATCACCTCGCGGGAATAGAAATGAAAGGTTGCGTTGGATCAGGGGCGTCACACTATGACCACATCTGAAATGAAGACAAGGCATCTTTGTTCAATAGGGGGTTACACCCGTCGTGGAAATATTGTGAGAAAGGCGTCTTCAACGGTATGGCCAAGTAATTCGCGCTGACAAGAACTCACTAGTCTGAATATTGAAGTCGATGGGAGAGGGACAAAAGGCCGGTCGAAGGGGAATTTGAGAGAGAGAGTCCCAACGGAGTAATTCGTCGGTTCACCACTCCACTCTGCTCAACAAAAGTTCCGACGCTAAAAGCTGACCTAAACTACAGAAGGATCGGGGAGTCCGCCAACACTCATCAAGTTATCATTCAGTAATGCAAACTGCTCAAATTCGTAATTCATATGCTTCTGCCCAATGATTAATTTAACCATAGATTCCACCATCTTTTTGTCTGTCTTGAGATTGGGTTCATTTCCTTTCTAGAGTTTTTTGTTCCTTTGTTCTCATCAATAGTTCCTTAGATTTTTTCCATTGCAAAGCGTCCAAACTCAATATCAAATCCACCGATTATGACGATTATATCAACTTGACCAAAACCCAATTGGATAATTCCCATCAAAGTGGTCACTCTGTTAAGAAATTCCATTCTGCCTTCCTGGGTGGTCTAGTTCGGTATCTTTCAATAGTGTAGATAATGAGCGAGGTATATCTGTATTTGAGGTTTTCCTATCAAACATTGAATGCCTCGGAAATTTATGAGAAATTCCTCCAATTCGAAATGTCTGTTTTACTCGTCTCGAGGTGTTTTGAAGCGCTCAATTGACCTTCGGGATGGACCAGTGAATGAAGAGGGACCTTGCATTGAATTCTCTGTACTTCGGGTATTCAGTCGTTGTGGTCGAAATTCCGTTGAAGCAAGTGAGAATGAATTGCAGATTTTCTCACTTGATTAGTTAAAAGATACAGATACAAGATATTTTGAAGCTCCAAATAAATTGTATAAGTGAGGGGTTGGGTTGCGATGAATCAATTTGCGCCTGCTCTAGGGGTCTGAATATTTTGCAGAGCAGAGGTTCAGATTCTAATCAATTACCACTTCCGTCCAATCTGAAGACATAATTAGCTCCGAAGACGCCACAATTTCCTCCAGTTGAACCCCTTAACATTGCGCCATCATAAAGTTCTTTGTTTTCCAACGTAACGAACGATAATACATATTTGGTTGTTCTTATTTCAAAATGCTACTTATCATCGAGGTTTATCGCAGAACACTTTCTTTCTCAATACGACTTACCCCCATGTTGTCGAAGTCGTGCTGATAATAATTGGGCCCTATCCGGTCGGTCTTTATTTGCAGACGATCGCTCATAGAAAGCTACCAGCCAGCGGCCTAACCATGCCAGAACCTTATCAATTCCAAATATTTAGAGTAAATAAATAAACGCTATGAGTATCTGCCGTCCGAGTTAGCCCCACAGATAGTCGAGCGAAAGCGAAAAGATAGTAGTTAGTATTTGATAATAGTGCAAAGGCTTCTGTCCAGTGTGTGTCGGAATAGATACGAGTCAGACAGTGAAAATTTTGAAAGAGGTTTGGGTTTTCCACGCCTTTGGTGCTATGTAAACTCTTTGTGTATGTGACGATGGAATTTCGGTTGCGTTTACTCATGAGATTTTATCTTTTCTGTTTCTAGATATATCCTGACTTGGACTCTGAGAAAGCAATAATGGGATCTTTGGTCTTCTGCATTCATCACAAACAAGGATGCAAGTGGTCGGACGAGCTACGAAAGCTAAAGGTGAGTTGAATCATAAAACACAGAAGAAACATTAAAACATCTTGCGCAACACATAATAAACCACATTTACCAAAAATTCGCATCTACACTACTTACCTAATGGAAGCAACTACAAGATTGGCATTGTTTCTTTAAACGAATCTATAAATTTATTATCTGCTTCCATTTAACAGTGAATAGAGATGAAATGCGAAACGGTCAACAATACGTAATCGTAACAGTGATTTTCTATTAAGTTTTGAAGATATTTTTGGTAAATTGGTTTGATAATAAAATTCACTTTTGAATGGCCGCCAAATGCCTAAAATGATTCAATAGATTGCGGGGAAAATGCCAAATAGCCTCCCCAAAGGATGTCTAAAGATGGAAAGTGCTATAAACACAATGCAACGAAATGAGCGACTGGTTTTCGGTGCGATTATGTTGAATAATTAAAGTGATCTTATGAAATTAGATAAGCACCGCCCATGCTTTTTTGGCTTTACGACGTAAGCTGCAATTTGGTCATGCACTGCAATTGCAGAATTTATAAAACCAAATAAAAAAACGTAGATTTTCCTCCTATAAAATTGTAATTCCGTGTAGATACCTATTCCAGGAGTTTCTTCAGTACTTTATCTATCAAAATATTGGCACTGTAACATGGATATTACCCTTAATGGGTTCCAATTTGGTCTGATGGGGGAGCATTTTCAATGCTTTGTGTAGAACAAACCCTTATTCAAATCGATTCGATGTCTGTCTGTCTTTTTTAAGGTTTTGTTTGCAAAACAAGGAAGGAAGGAAGGTCGAAAGATTCAAAACCTACTGCTGGCTCCTGCCACGCAGTTATGTGAGACTTCTACTCACTAAAACCACCTCCTTCTCATTCCACTCTCCCCACGTATTGCATCGCGGGGCTGGATCAGCTTTTAACTGCGGCTCATTATGGTTCTCTCCCTTCCTTGTTTTAGTCGTAGTTCTTCCTGCCTAAGCTGTTGGTGAATAGCTTGCAGTTCCCTTACAACCTGGTTCCAGGCATCCGTTGACTCCAGCGTAAACTCCACAATGTTTTCGGGTGTTAAACGCCTGTCTGCGACCGCTTCCATTCTTGTACGGTGCGCGGTGAACCTGGGGCAATCAAATATGACATGCTCCGCATTCTCAGCCACGTTACCAGATCTTGGGCAGTATGGTGATTCGTCGTGACCAAATCAATGTAAATAAGCACGATAACCTCCATATCCACTTAACAATTGTGTTAACTCGTAACTTAATTCCCAATGGGTTCGTTCAAACCATCTCCGAATATCCGGAATGATTCGGTATGTCCAACGACCAGTTTGGGACTCGTCCCATCGCTGTTGCCACCCTTCGATAGATTCCCACCGTGCCAGCTGCCGTCGAAATGCGCTAGACTCTCCAGCTGCATACGTTTTGTCGTAGACTTTCCTTCGCCAAGATGTCTATGGGGAGCATCCCTGCTAGTACATATGCTGCTTCTCCTGACGTTGTCCGATATGCACTGTATACCCGGAGTGCACTTAACCGATACGCCATTCCCAATTTTCGGCAGTTCACTTTGTTATTCAGAGCAGTTGCCCAAACTGGAGCTGCGTAGAGTAGCACGGAGCTGATTACCCTGGAGAATAGAAGACGTCGACTTTGTCTTGGCCCACCAATGTTCGGTAGTATCCTCGAAATCGTTGTAGCGATGGAAGACGCTTTAGTTGCGGCGTACTCAATGTGTCTTTTGAAGTTGAGTCTTCTGTCAATAATTACTCCCAAGTATTTGAGCGATGGTTGGGAGTAAATCGTTTTTCCGCCAACTTTGATTTTCACAGTTGTGTTCTTTCTTCTCTTGCTAATGAGAACTACTTCTGTTTTATGCTCGGCGAGTGAAAGGCCAGAATTTCTCAACCAGGAATTGATCTCCCATATCGCCTCATTTGCATAGATCGCGACCTCGTCTTGGTGCTTTGCAACCACCGTTATTCCGATATCATCGGCGAAGCCAATAGTTGTCACGTTGTCCGGTAGGCGTAGCGTCAACACTCCATCGTACATAACTAGCCACAGCAAGGGACCCAGGACAGAACCCTGTGGCACTCCGCAAGTTGTCGGGAATATTTTTAGCTCATCGTCCGAGTCGCAGTAAAGTCTTCTCCCAAGGAGAAACTCGACTACAATGCGTACAATGTACTTCGGGGCTTGTATCCTGTCGAGTGCCTCGATGATTTTATTCCATTTTGCACTATTGAACGCATTTTTTACGTAGAGGGTTATTACTGCGCAGCTTTTTCCTTCTTCTATTGCAGCCTGAGCCAAGCCAGTCAGCATGCTGATTGCGTCGACAGTTGATTTTGCCTTACGAAATTCGAATTGTTTGTCGGAAAGGTCTCCTTCCTTTTCCGCAACAGCGAGCAGTCTGTTATATATTACTCGTTCAAATAGTTTGCCAATGGTATTGACCAGACATATCGGCCTATAAGAGGAGGGGTCACCCAATGGTTTACCTGCCTTCGGAATGAGTATTAGCTTTTGTACTTTCCATTGCTCGGGGAATTCTCCTTCCCTAAGACATGCCGTGAAAACTTGGGCAAACATACCTGGTGCTGTCCTGGCTGCTACCTTCAGGGCAATGTTAGGGATTCCATCCGGTCCTGGAGTCTTTTTTTCAATCAATCTTTTTGCTGCGTCTAGAACCTCCTCATTTACCACTATCGGAACTTCGCCGGGATTTAAATGTACTGCAGGCAGACTTGTAACATTCAGATCCACTGGGAATAGAATGTTCACTATATTCTGCAACAACTCTGGGCAAGTAATCGGTGGGGAGCGCTCGCCTTTTAGTGATGACATCACCGACCTATATGCGCCACCCCATGGGTCAGAATCAGCTTCAGTACACATCCGCTTGAAATGTTCGGATTTGCTCTTTGCGATAGCTACTTGCAATTTTTTCCTCGCATTTTTTTATTGCATGTATAGTTCCTCGAACTCAGGTCGGTTTCTTCTGCGCTGGGAGCGTCTCCTAGCTTTGAGACACTTTTTCCGGCATTCCTCAATTTCGGAATTCCACCAAAAATTAGGATTTCGTCTTCGGAAAGTGTTACGTCGAGGCATAGCGGCATCGCATGCCCGCTGCAATTTTTCCACGACCTGTGAAACTTTGTTTTGTGCGCTTCCCGATAGCAATGTATCTTCCAGAAGCACCTCCTTGAACATTTCTGCGTCGAATTTCTTAGTTACCCAGCTCATCGTTATTCGTGTTAATGGCTTCAAATTATTCCTTTGCGAGGTTTGAAAGATGATAGCCTGATGGTCGCTGTGTGTGTACTCCTCGCTGACACGCCACTCCAAGTCTCTGATTAGGTGAGGTCTACCACCGATTGCAATTCTCCCCTCCGGAATGTGTTGGCTCCCCCAGAGTTGGCAAGTATCACGTTCAAGCGCGAGAAAGTCTCCAGCAATATTCGTCCTCTTGCGTTGGTTTCTCTGCTACCCCATTCTTCTGCCCATGCGTTGAAGTCGCCGGCTATTACTTTGGGGTTTTAGCGACTTGCATTGAAGGATAGTTTCTCCAGCAATGACGTGAATTCCTCTAATGTGAGGCTCGGTGCTGCGTAACAACTATAGATATATCCCTCCAATCTTGGCACGGGTGGACCCGTCTTCTGGATGTTTTTTCGCATCTACTATAGCTTGGCTTCCGCAGCTCCATATCGCCGCCTTACTGGTTTTGTTGCAGTCCTTTGCCAAATGGCCTTGTTCTCCACATTTGCGGCACAGATTTGATCTGTCTTGGGAGCTAGTGCAAGCTTTCGCTATATGACCAACCTGCCAGCACTTATAGCATTTATGTACTGGACTCTGTTCTCGTTACCTACAGACCACCCATCCAATACGTACTTTGCCCACTGCAATCGCCTTTTTCACTGCTTCAATAGGAAGACTTATCGACGCTATCTGCGTGTCACCGTACGCTTTTCTAAGTCGTAGCACATTAGACTCGCTCACTGATTGTAATCCCAATTGGGTTTGCAAGGCCTCGCAGATCCCATGTCTGTCTGTCTGTCTGTCTGTCTGCCACACCCATTTTTCTCCAAAACGGCTAAACCGATCCGAACGAAATTCGGTGGACAGATGGGAACTATGAAATCCCACGCATACAGCGAGGGGCATAAATTTAGGTGGAGTTTAAAGGGGGGGATTCAAAAATCTTTTTCAGCGGATATAGTTGTGTGGGGTATCAAATGAAAGATCTCGATTTGTACTTTCCGAAGCTGACATTCGTTTAAATTGCAAAGTGCTTGAGTAAGGAATCAAAATGTACGCACTTGAAGTGAGACAGGACTCATTTTCGGAAACTACCCAACCTAAAAATCCGAAAAAAATCAGGTTGGTGCGCCTAGATGAAATCTAGGCCTCAAAATATGTCCCATTCCGATATCTGCTCAAATAAACTTACTAATAGTATATTACTACTTTTTAGAAATTTACTGAAAAACCCCCCTTAAATTCATCTTAGGACTTCCGAATTTTGTACCAGCATAGAGGACAATATCTCGTATATACGTGCTAAATTTCGTGGAAATCTGGCAATTAACGCCAAAGCTATAGCAATTCAAATTTACTGCTTCCAAACCCATGCAAATCAAATGCTGACGTCATAATTACCCGGAATAATTGACATTCGCGTGAAATATTAAAGTCGCATTTATGAAGAATCTGCAGCCCTTTTTGTCTAAAACACTTATGTGAAATCTAATCTTCGAGAGATGTCCCACTCCGGTATCTGCTCAAAAAATTTACTAATAGTATATTATCAACTTTTAGAAATTGACTAAAAACTCCCCTTAAGTTCATCCTAAGTGTACTAAACATAGAGGACAGCCTCGTGCACACACATGCCAAGTTTCATGAAAATCCAACTATTATTGAGAAAGTTATAGCAGTTCAAACTTATCAATTTCGTGATAATTAACAGCGTTCTAAGCCATTCAAATAAGATGCTGACGTCATAATTAACGAGAATAATTGACATTCGAGTGAAATGTTAAAATTCCATTCAAGAAGAATCTAATTCTCCCTAACTCTTTTTTATATTTGATGTTGGTTAAATTGTTGGCATTTGCTAATAATATTAAACTCAGAGTGTGAAGCGTATGAGGTTGACTATTTCAATACAGTGCTTTCCATCAAATGATTTATTTAAATTACTTTCTAAAAAATAGAGGCCAATAGAATTTTTAACTATGTGACACGGAACTGTCAGGCTCATCGCTCCTCGCATCTTCTTCTTTTTCTTCAGCTTTCAGTTCACAAGCGGGGTCGGCTCGTCGTGATCGGTTTCGTCATTTTATTTTATCAAATGCCTGATCAGGATGTAATCCCGAGACCTTCAAATCCGCACCCAGTGTATCTATCATGCGACCATTGTTTTGGCCGGCTTTTTGGTTGCTTACCATTGACTTCAATGTTCTGACAAATACTGGTTGTTGAATTCTCGTTAGCGTGAATTACGTGGCCACACCATCGAAAACGCCTCTCTCGCAGTTTTTCCACGATCGGAGCAAACCCATATCGATCTCGGATATTCTCATTTCAGACGTAATCAAAACGTGTCACGCCACCAGTGAAATGCAACATCTTCGTCCCCATTACCGCAAGACGCCGTTCATTGTCCTTTATAGTGGCCAACACTCAGAACTATATTTTAGATTTGGGACGTGCGCTGACACGTTGATCACAAAGAACACCAGTTGGGGGAATGCCACTTCATCCAGGTTGCATTAATGCGTGAAACAATTTCATTACGCAGTTCTCCATTGGCTGATAGCGTTGACGCGAGATATTTAAATCGCTGAGTCCTGGCAATGGCAGTAACCTGCCCTTCGAGATACTTAAATCGCTGAGTTCTGGCAATGACAGTAACCTGCCCAGAACTGAACGATTTCAATATCTCGGGTCAATGCTATAAGCCAATGGAGAACTACGTTATGCTCCTCACATAGGGAAATACAAAACCTTTTATACCTGAAGCGTCAAGCTTCCGGTTTCCCGACTTGTTTAATGGATGGAGATGGAAATCTTACAAAGACACTGCCGTGCCAGGCTGCAGCAGCGTGTGGGATTCTCACCCACTAAAACCAGCCCCCCCTTTCTCCTTTTTCCTCCCCCGGGAGACAGCCGCAAAGCATTACTTCGCGGGGTGGACTGCGCTTTAAGCGACCAAGCCTTCCGTTTTTCGCGTCCTCCTTGCGCGCTCCGCTCTTCCAAGTTCCCCTGGTATTCTTTTGATTGTGGAGTTCACCGCACACCAGTTTCCCTCCGACGTCTCCAACGATGTTCTGCGGGCTTATGTTTGTTTTCAGAAAAGAGGAGTCTGGAACACTAAAACCTTAATCACATTGAGGTCCTGATCCATTTTTATCCTCGTTTCTTCATCTAGATATGATTCGATCTTCTCATGGAGTTCGTGGAGCTTACTTCTCTCCTGTCTAAGCTAAAGTAGTAAATCTTCTTTCTGCGTACGTCTTACATTTATCCTGATCCAGTAGGGAACTGTCTGCCTTAATATTCTACAAGATGCCCGCATGCGTGACCTCGTTTGCTGCTGTAATAATCACCGCATCTGGCCACGATCTCTTTTACAGCCTTTCTTTCTCTCTACTTTAGTCCAAATGAGATCGTTGGGATGTTTCTCCAATTTCGTTGGGTAAGTTTGTTGATTACACCAATCGTGTTTTACTCTCCTTACGCTCTTCAGTTGGCTCGTTTGATGCTATATTAGTGTCACTATACCGTTTGGAAACGAACTGCTCAGTTATCGTCTCTGGTCTGGAAGTATTGATTCTGGAGGCGATTGAATTGCTGCTTTTATCGTTAGTTACCTTTTCTTGGAACATCTAACCTTCCTCCGTGCCTCAAAATTAATTGCCCTTATTGCTCATTCTTGATTTTTAATTTAGCAGTATGCATTTTTTTTTCTCTATGATCCATCTCTGTAAAGGACTGTCTAGTTCTGGTTTGCAGTCGTTAATACAAAGGAAATATAAATTGCTGGATGTCTATCTGGCTACGTGTGCAGATATAAGCCGGTTGAGATCTTTAGAGCAAGCCAGTAAACCTTCACGAAATATAGCTGGTCCCCCACAGTACAACCAGAGATCTCCTCGGGGTCCCCAACGCCAAGCTGCGAACATCTTGCTATAGCTGGGTAATCGCAAAGCAAGTGCTTCTCCGTGCCTGGCGGGATCATCTCCTATGGGCCAGTTTTGTAGGAGGGCCAGGTCCTCCTTAATTTATCGCGGGATCTTCCTTGATTTATCGTCAGTTCCTCCTTACTTATCGCAGTTGGTGAGCGGATGAAAGAGTGTGCCTAATCGAGGGACTACCAAGAGCGGAGTCCCATCTTGTCTCTCTATATTCCTATGATCAAGAACTCAGAGAGGGGTAACTTTGAGCGTATCGATCAGACTGTTCACTGAATGCAGGGGCATTGCCTCATCCTGGGGGATGTCGTGCTGGCTCTGCCAGCCAAAATGACTATGTTAGAATTGGAGCTTGGATCATACCCCACGTATCCATCTCCCGCCGGCAAGTTCAAAGCAAACTTGAAATCCGGCTTGCATGTTGCGTAGTGCGCTGATAATATTCAGAAGCTCCAGGCTACTTTGTCTAGGATGTTCAAATGGCCGTATTGTTCCACGGCTCAACATCCAAACTCATGGGGTGTGACAGCACTGCACGATGCATTGTATTTAATATATCCGAGGGGAGAAGGTATAGGAGTACATTACGGGCATTCGCCGCACAGACGTGTAGAATTCCAGCAGCCTTTTTGGATCCTATTAAGGTTGGTCCTATCGTATTTTTTAATCAGCTCCGGCCACCACATGACGGACGGACCACGACTGTATAAACACAAAGAACTACCCCATTTAGCCGAGAGAGATGGATTTCGGGTACCCTTGTGTTGACAGTAAATAGCATAAACTCCTTTTTAGTACAGGTCACAGACACAGTTCTCCCAACACGTCCTCCACAATCTTGAGGGAGAATATCCCTGACACTAATATCACCAAGTCTTTGGCATAAGCTATCACCTTCACCCTGCTTCTTTCCGGTATCTCTAGGATTAAATCCACCACTATCAACCTGGACATCGGGGAAAGGCACAATCTGAGGACGTCCTTTAACTCACAGCTCTGATTAGGTAGTTACAGGTCTGCTCCTGGTTTTTAGTATGAATACTATTCGTAGATACGTATTTCGTAGGAAAATTGCAAACCGTTCTGATGCTATTTTACAAGAAAAAAGGTTTCCGATCAATGAGAACATCCGGTTGGAGTGAGTTTTTCTTCTAAGTATAATTGCAGCCAAACGAGGGGCTAAATGCATCATTAACTGACGAGGCATAATTTGTATAATTTTAATAACAAGTAGCGAATAAGCAAAATTAATTTGTCATTGTGCGCATATAATTAAAACCTAGAAAAAGGGTTCCATCTTCTAAAACGTTTCTTTTTCTTCATCTGATTTCAGGCTCATTTGAACACCTGCAAACATGATGCAGCCGCCTGTCCCAACAAATGTGGCTCACAAATTCCGCGGATCATGATGACTGATCATCTGCAATATACATGCACACAACGTCGTGCGAAATGTGAATTTTGCAATTCAGAATTCAGCGGTCAGGGATTGGAGGAGCACGCGGGCACCTGTTCCCAGGAACCTATTTACTGTGAAGCAAAATGTGGTGTACGAGTACTACGCGGACGGATGTCTATGCACAAGAACAAAGATTGTGCAAAAAGACTACGACGTTGTGCACACTGCCAGCGTGAATTCTCAGCGGATACCTTGAATTTGCATGGAGCCAGTTGTCCAAGAGCGCCGATCCCATGTCCGCAACGTTGCGATGTAGCCCCCATTGCTCGTGCCGATATGGAGGCACATTTGCGTGATGAGTGCAAAGCTCTAGCGGTGGCGTGCACTTTCAAGGAGGCCGGCTGCAGGTTCAAAGGACCCCGTCACCTGTTGGAGTCACATCTGGAATCTAATGCAGCTGCACATTTGTCCCTAATGGTTGCTCTGGCGGGACGTCAAGGTCAGCAAATCCAGATGCTTAAAAATGCAGTGGCCAAATTAAGCACAAACTACACAGGAACGCTCCTTTGGAAGATCACCGACTGGTCAGCGAAGATGGCCGAAGCTAAATCCAAAGATGGTCTTGAACTCGTCTCCCCGCCATTTTTCACTAGTCAATACGGATATAAATTACAAGCCTCGATGTTTTTGAATGGAAACGGACCAGGGGAAGGGACTCATGTCTCAGTCTACATAAAAGTCCTCCCTGGAGAATATGATGCCCTGCTAAAATGGCCATTCTCACATTCAATCACATTCACGCTCTTCGAGCAGGGTGTCCCGAATGGACAAGGTGGAGTAGCAGAATCATTCGTGCCAGATCCTTCGTGGGAGAACTTCCAAAGACCTTCATTGGAGCCAGATCAACTTGGTTTCGGATTTCCTAGGTTCATCTCACATGAATTACTCAACAGGCGACCGTTCGTCAAGGAGGACACAGTTTTCCTTAGAGTTAAAGTAGATCCTAGTAAAATAGTAGCTGTGTAAAGTTGAAATTGATCGAAATGTATCTCAAATTGTAGCTGTCGGTTTTATGATTATTAGATTTTATAAGTGATCCTGTTAAAAGAAATGTTACAGAACAACTTTCTTTGAAAATGTAAATACCATGTATTTAAGACAGAGCGAATCGATATAAGCAACCCAAAATGTAGATCTGAGAAATCACGAATGAATGCGAAGCAAAATCGATGGGAAATTCGTTGCGATAATGTAGATAGGGAAATACTTCGAAAACCTTCAAAAACTAGGATTAAACATTCAACACTGTCTTTATCACTCAAACAAATCCATTTTCCAACCCAAGTTTACTACGCTTGCCAAGGCTTTCTCTTCCAACGGGCGACATACACCCCCTGAAATCCTCACCAGGCTTTTCAAAAATAGCTTTTCGACGCTATTCTTCGATAAATGCCATAAGTTTTTCTTCATACAAGTTTATACCACGAATTGTTACTAAGCGACCTGAGGTCAGTATTTAGTCCCTTTTTTTATTGAAAATTCGAAATTTTTACCTTTTTAGAGAAAGGAAATCATTTCCAGATTTTCTTGAATCTTCTAGAGAGATCTTAATCGACTTTTTTTTTAGATACATTCATTTATGAGGATTTAGGGTGGAATTGTGGTTGCTCTACGATGACCAGAAGAAGAACTTGATTAAGCCAAAATCTCGGAACAAAACAATTCCTTACTTCAAGGTCCTTTTTTTCTCGAAGTAACGCCTTTTGAACTTCAACTACTTTGAGGAAAACCTGTCCTTGCATCTAAGCTCGAAGCGTCTGCTCCCACAACCTCCCACAATTTTTGTGAAAATATCCCGCAATGTTAGTCAAAGACCTAATGATTTGCAACCAGAAAAGACCCCTTGGCAAGCGCCTAATATGAAATATCCTTCAAATCCCTTCCGATCTGTACTTTTAATCCTGCACACGAATGAAAATATGATCGATTCTAATTTTTAATGCATATAAAGTGAATTTTTAGTCATTAGTTTGTAAGTTTTGGATCTAATTAATCGAGAGTGTTAAGTGGAGCTGAAAAATAAGTAAATACTACCAATGATTTGATTTCTTTTATTTAATGTATAGAAAATAGTGGTCAATTAGATTTACTAACAAAGAAAATATAATTAAACCAAATTCTGAGGAATGATATTCAATTGAATTAAGAGAATAAACTTTTTAATATTTTGAAAATTTCTGTTTTATTTTGCTTTTGAACGGAGACTACTTCTTAGTCCCCCTCGATAAATGTAAAAAATTTGGTCTGACAATTTAAATTTTATCAATGAGACATGAAAATTGGCATAATCCCACAGTCCTCCTCCGACACGGATTGATTTGAGGACCACAATGAGAGCCGTAAATGGCAGACCGCTGCTGGTTTATACTGAGTGCAAGCTAGCACAACTAAAGGATACATCGGCCAAGTTCTACGGCGCAACTCCACGCTTGAGCCCACAAGGGCGTCTGTACGTGATATGGGCGCAACCACAACCACCGTGAAAATACTACAAGGAGGCCAACGTCAAATAACTACATTATAGCAACTCTCCTTGAACGTATGCCCCCCGAGGTTCACTCCAATTCCCATTATACCAGATAATCTCCGGCAAGAGCCACTTAAAATAAGTGACATGCAAAATCGGCCCTGAGCCCCCTCCTCGGGTTTTGTTTGTGTTTAAAGTGGAAGAATGGCCAAGCCTCTAAGCACTCAGACTCTAGTGGTTCATTTTACTCGATTCCCCCGTCTAACAGAATATTCCGGATTCGTTTATGTATCGTAGGATTTCCGTTAGTGGATGTGATGCTACCCGTCGCAATTGGAGGACATCGGCACCAAAGATCTGATGCCTGATGCGTCCATAGGCGGGGCATTCACATAGGAAATGCTCCGTGGATTCCGCTTCCTCATTACAGGAGGGACACGTATCATCTTCGGTAATTCCTATTCTGAACATATGCCCAGCTAGTGAATTATGGCCTGTCAGAATGCCCACAATACACCTGCAAGTCCTGCTTTTCGACACGATAAACTTTGCGGTACGTATGTTGGGTTCTGGCAGGAAAGGTTTGGTGTGTCGAGCAGCATTTAAGCTCTGCCACCTGTCATTATAGGAAACTTGTTCCCAGTTTTTGAAAACAGATTTAGCCAATGCTACTGATACCCCAATTGCTGGCTCCGGTCCCGGCATAGGAGAGATTGACCCCTCTTTCGCTAAAGCGTCCGAGATTTCATTTCCCTCTATGCCACAGTGACCAGGTATCCAGAGTAGTTCCACCGTATTGAATCTAGACATAGAGTTCAAACGGTTTCTGCATTCCTGAACGATTTTCGAGGTGATCAAAGGACTGCTCAATGCCCTCAGTGCAGCTTGACTGTCACTGAAGATTGCGATGCGTCTGCCCTTCAACCGCTCGTCAATCACCCAGTCTGCCACCCTTAGGATCGCATAAACTTCGGCTTGAAAAACCGTTGCATATTGTCCCAAAGGAAAAGCCCACTTCTCGTTTTTATTTGAGAGGTAGACTCCGGCTCCAGAACCCTCTTCTGTTTTTGAGCCATCGGTGTAGAAGACTGCCGTATATCCCGCCACGCATTCCTCTGGGTCTTCCCAGTCCTCTCTACGCTTCAGGGTAACTACATATCTTCTACCAAACAGATGTATGGGGACATCGGAAGGAATCGGAAGGCATTGTAAAAACTGGATTTAGTCCTCCCAGTAACTCTTCCAATGCTCTGTGCCCCCCACCTCCGTTGTTTTCCCATAGATCTAATCGAATTAGCCTATGAGCTGCTCTCATTGCAGTGCTTTGAATAAATATATCCAGGGGCTGCAAATTGAGTAGTGCATTCAGAGCTGCGCCGGATGTCGTGCTCATGGCACCAGTGATACCCAGACAAACAGTTCTTTGCAGTGCGTCTAGTTTACGGTGAAAACCTTTTTGTCTCACCTTAACCCACCACACTACGGATGCATATACGAACATCGGCCTAATGATGGCAACGTATATCCACATTACCACATGAGGCCTGAGTCCCCATGTCGAGGCAAAGGTCCGTCTGCACAGCCCATAAGCTGTGAGAGCTCGTTTCATCTTTACCTCTACATGTTTGTTCCAAACAAGTTGTTTATCTAGAGTGACCCCCAGATATTTCACTTCTTCGAAGAGTTGAAGGGTAGTACCCCTCATCTCAGGGAGACAAAGTCCATCCAGTTTTCTCCTTTTTGTGAATAAAACCATTGTGGTTTTATTTGGATTAACTGACAAACCATGTCTAAGGCACCAGCTGTCTATCAAATCAACGGCACGCTGTATATTCCTACACACCGTTCCAAGATCCCGATCAACAGCATGTACAGCCACGTCATCAGCATAAGCTTGAGCGTGTATTGGCAAATTTTGCAGTTAGCATAGCAGTGAGTCGATCAGCATACTCCACAGAAGCGGCAAAAGCACACCTCCTTGGGGGCAGCCCTTCGTCGCTTCTGTAGTCAGGTAGCGAACGACCCCTACCTCAGCGCACAACAATCTTTGCGTTAGCATATGATAGTATGGATCCATTAATTAAAGCATCATCAACACCATGCGCTCTGGCGGCATCACAAAGTTTTTGAAAAGGCGCACAGTCAAAAGCCCCTTCAATGTCCACGAACACCCCCATTGCGTACTCACCATTCAAAGTTGCATCCTCTATCTTTGTGACCAAAAAATGAAGAGCAGACTCACAGGACTTTCCACGTTGGTAAGCATGTTGGTTTTCATTAAGTGGGTGTGACCTAAGTGCTTTTCCACGAATGTGACGCTCCACCAGTCTCTCCAAACCTTTCAGCAAGAATGAAGTCAAGCTGATCTGTCTGAAGTTCTTTGGATTATTATAGTCATCTTTCCCAGGTTTCGGTATGAAAACTACCTTAACCTGTTGCCAAGAATAAGGCACGTAGCTCAGAGCAAGACATCCTCGAAAAATATTTCTTAGAGGTCGCTCTAAATGCTCCATACCCTCCTTTAACATTGCCGGATAGATGCCATCCATGCCAGGTGCCTTGAAATGTTCAAAGGACAGTATGGCAGCTCTCACCTTTTCATGGGTAACAACCGCTTTCGCAGTGTTCCAGTTCCCCTTGCAACGCTGTTGAAGGGATTGCAAGAACCGTCAACTCTTCCCCTACCACTTCTCTCACCCGTTCTCCCGGGTGGTGTACTTCCAGGAGGGTCTGTACTGAGTCCAGTCTGGAGCTCGTGAAAGTACCGTCGGGTTTTCTAAGAGAATCCAACTTGGCCGACTCATCCCTTTTGAGGATTCTGCACAGCCTTGAAGTCTCTCTTTCGCCTTCCAGTTCCTCACAGTACGCTCTAAAGGAGTCTCGTTTCGAGCACCTCACGAGCCTCTTATATTCACGTTGTGAGTTCCTGAAATTTAACCAGTCTTCGTCCTTGTTACTTTTGCAAGCACGTTTTAGAAGTCGCCTGGTTGATTTCCTGAGTTTTTGCAGTTCTCGGTTCCACCAAGGAACCGTTTTACCGCTTTGGCCTCGGGAAATAGGACAAGCCTCTTCATAGCACTCTAAAAGTGTGCCGTTCAGAGTTTTCAATTCATCTTCCAGCACCAAAGGAGTCCTTAGTCGCCTGGGGAACTGTACTTTATTGCCAAGAAGTTCATTGAACTTTGCCCAATCCGTTTTCATAGGGTTCCGTCTTTGTACTGCAGACTGTTCACCCGCAATAGTCAGATTGAATTCTAGATATTGGTGATCTGACAGTGAGACCTCGTCTAACACTCGCCAGTGTGTAATCAACTCTAACAATTTTGGGGTACAGATTGTTAGGTCAATTACTTCGCTTCTTCTCGGTCCCACGAACGTAAGGGCGCACCCTACGTTTGCAGTCATAAGACCAGCTGAAGTGATGAAATCAAATAGCTTCTCTCCTCTTGGATTGCATTTGCTACTGCCCCAACAAATATGTTGAGCATTAGCATCGCAACCTATTAAGAGTTCGAGACTACTTGATTCTGCATACGCCACCAGATCCCTAAGTTCTTGCATCGGTGGAGGATACAAACAATCATAGGGTAAATAAGCGGAGGCAACTATGATGTTTTTCCTCTCGCCATTTATTTGGTATTGTATGATGACCGTAGCTAAGTCCTGGGAACAATATTGTCTCAGCATAGTTGCCTCTAACCGTCTTGACATCAGGACGCAAGCTCTCGGTCTTATGGATCTTTCGTCGTAGAAGATCCTAGCCCCCTTCACTGATCCAATGCCGCAGATTCTGTTAAATCGAACCCACGGTTCTTGCACCAGAAAGATATAGGGGAAATCCTGTAGTTTTGTCATTCTCGCTGTCAACAGGTAGGAGGGAGCTTTGGCATGCTGCAGGTTGATTTTACCAATCTTTATGTTTTTCGACATAAACTTAGTCTATTGTCACTGACAGAAGAGTCTGGTGCGTCCAATGTGGATCTTACCGGGGTTTCCAGTTTATCCCCACCTTCCGCCGGAGATTCCGCTTCCTTGTGTCCCATTTCTCTGGGCGTTACCGCGCCTAGTGGTACAGCCACGTCCATGTCCTCATTCCCAAGGTGCTTCATCTTCCTTTGCAGTGCTCTCTTCTGTCGTCGGCTTCGGGCCTTTCCAGGTTCACAGTGTCCGGACCGCTTGGATCCATTTCCACACACCGGCGTTAAACCAGTAGCGTCCACGTCACCCCGTTCTTCCGCTCTTCCTGGTAAGGATGAAGGAGAAGGTTCTGACAGGCAGAATTCAGCCGTAGTCGGATTTCCAGTTTCTCCCAATTTGAAAGTTTCCGTACTTTCCTTTCTGGCTAACTTTGCCATAGGCACCAAGTGCAAACTTTCCACTGAGTCGGAAAGCATGCCTTCTACAGATTGATCTGTAGGCGAGTATGAATGTGGTGAGGCCTCCAAAATCCGCGCCTTGGCCGCGACATGATTGCTCATGGTCGCGGGTGGATTCGAAGTCTGTGACTTCTTACCACTTGGAGAGTTTAAATCCATCGTTTCCATATTCATATTTTTGGATACCCTTAGTGTAGTAGTAAACTACTACAGGCCCCCCCACCACGACAAGGTGGTGTCCGAAGGGGAGCATAGGCGGGGCACTCATATAAGAAAAAGCCCCGTGAATTCTACTTCCTCATTACGGGATGGGCACGTATCATCTTGGAAAATTCCTATTCTGAACAGTTGGCCAGCTAGTGAATTATGGCCAGTCAGAATACTCCTGCAAGTCTTCCGTATGTTTGTTTGGCTCTCACAGGGAAAGCTTGGTGTATTTGGCAGCATTAAGGCATTAAGTCACCTGTCATTATGGGAAGTTTGTTCCCAGTTTTTGCCAGCAGTATTAGCTAATGTTACTGACACCCCAATTGCTGGTTATAGTCCGGGTATGGTGGAAATTGAACCGTGTTTTGCCAAAACATCCGAGTTTTCATTTCCCTCTACACCACAATGAACGGCTAACGGTTTTCTCTTCGTTTCAAGATAACTTCATATCTTCTACCAAACAGATGTATGGAGATCCGAGAATGAGAAGGCATTGCGAAAATTGGATTCAGTTCCTCCAATAAGTCTTCCAATGTTCTGTGCCCCCACATCCATTGTTTCTCCATGGATCTAATCGAATTAGTCCATGAGCTGCTCTCATTGCAGTGCTCTGAATAAACAAATCCAAGGACTGCAAATTGAGTAATGCACTCATAGTTGCGCTGAATGTAGTGCTCATAGCACCGGTGGTACCCAGACACAGAGTTCTTTGCAGTGTGGCTAGTTTACAGCGAAAACTCGTTTGTTTCATCGTAACCCCTACACTACGAATCCATAAGCGAACATCGGCCTACTGATAACAACATATATCTACATTACTGCCTGAGGCCGAAGTCCACATGTCGAGGCAAAGATTCGCCTACACAGCCCATAAGCTGCGAGCGCTCTTTTCATTTTTTTCGCTATAAGTTTGTTCCAAAATAAAAATAAAAAACTCCCAGATATTTCACTTCTTTAAGGGTTGTACCCCTTTTTTATTATTCTGTTAAGGGAAAGTCGCACCGCGTCCTTCAAGAACTATTGTGCCCCTTTTAATGGTTATAGTGTACCTGTTGATCATAGTATCTCAAGTAGGCCTGTAACCGTTAGGAACTTTAGTATGTTCTCCACTTCCAGAAGTTTCAGCTTTGCATCTGGTATTAAGTGTTCTCCCAGATGTATCGACCTACTTTGCACAAGTGCCGGACACTGTCCCAGGACGTGCATAGAGGTTTCGTCCTCCTCCTCACAAAACCTGCAGGCAGTGTCCGTAGATATCCCTAGCTTCCCTAGGTGATAGTTCAGCCGACAATGACCAGTGAGAATTCCCACTATGATTCGGAGGTTCTTTTTGGTGAGGTTTAAGCAATCCTTTGTACGCATGGGTTCGTATCCCCCAATAAGCACCTTGGACTGCTCCATCCCTGGTAGGCCCGCCCAATATAGTTCCCTCAACCGTTTCTCTTCGTTTCTTAGATTCATAGCCATGAAACCGTTTCCGATTCCACAGAAGGGTTCTGGCCCGTGTAAAGGCATCCCTGCTCCCTTCTTGGCTAGTTCATCCGCTGCCTCATTGCCTTCCAACCCAACATGGCCTGGAACCCAAAGTATCCAGACCTTGTTGGACGAGCCAAGTGTATTCAGTCTCTCAAGGCATTCCCATACCAGTTTAGAGTTCACCTGGTTGGACCTAAGTGCCTTGATCGCTGCTTGACTATCGGTGAGAATAGCTATGTTCTGCCCCCTGTAGTTCCTTTGCAGATTAAAGGAGGCACATTTGTCTATGGCGTAAATTTCCGCCTGGAATATGCTAGTGTACCTGCCCATTGGCTCAAAGTACATTTTCCTTGGACCAATGACACCGGCACCCGCTCCCTCTGCTGTGAGGGATCCGTTAGTGTACCAAGTAATCAGTTGCTAGTTTAAGCCGTATGTCGCAGCCACGCTCTCCCAGTTTGCCTTGTTACTCCAACGTGTTTCAAACTTCTTATCGAAGTGAAACCTCGTTGTCATGTTGTCCCTCGGTATCAGTAATTCGGGATACCGCCTAGAACGGATATTAATCTTCCTTCGATTTAGGCAGCTCCCCGCCTCACTCATACTACCGGCCATCCTGAATATTGCCCTCCTTGCCTGGATCTGTATGTGCAGATGGAGAGGGGTTAATCCCAGAAGGACCTCCAGGGATGCCGTTGGGCATGTCCTCATTGCCCCATTGATACACACGCAAGCCAGCCTTTGGCGCTTATATAATTCCCTGGCTTGTGTGCTGAGTTGGGTTCTTTCTGTCCAGATTACCGCTCCATAGGTAATCATTGGCCTTACTATTGCAGTATATACCCAAAGTAGTATCTTCGGGCTGCAACCCCATTTTTTTCCTGCTATGGATCTGCAAGTCATCAGAGCCCTCGTGGCTTTTTGACAAGTGTTTCCGACATGTGTCTTCCAGAGTAATTTTTGGTCCAGCGTGATTCCCAAATATTTAACCTCTGTTTCTCGTTTCACCTCTATATCATGTGATGTTATGGCTTTCAGGTGATCCAGCTTACGCCTCCTAGTGAATGGTACTATGGTGGTTTTGGTTGGGTTGATCCGCAGTCCCACCTTTCTGCACCAGGCACTAGTAACCCTTAGTCCAGTTTGGATTCTATCACATAGGGTATCTTCATATTTGCCCCTACAGATTAAAACAATGTCGTCCGCGTAACCCTGGACTTGTATTCCAGTTTTTGATAACATGTCCAGGAGTTCATCCACTACCATATTCCACATTAGCGACGATAGTACTCCACCCTGTGGACAGCCTTGAGTGGTGTTCATGATAATGGAATTTGTACCTGTTTGTACCTCTATTTGTCTGCTTTCTAGCATTTTGCCCATCCAGAGTGCCAGGGTGTTTCCCACTCATTTGCGACTCAGGACATCCTGTATCTCTGTGTGCGATGTGTTGTCGAATGCTCCTTCGATATCCAAAAACGCGTACCCCTTATCTCAGGTTTAAGTTTTTATGGAAAGCAAGTAGCAAGGAATCGTTGATAGAGCACTTCCTGAGAACCGTTACTTACGGCATGGATTGCGTTCCTTGGCAGGCCATCCGAACCCTTCATCAGGCAGCAGATAATACCAATAATAAGGAGATTCAATAGATTATCAAACGCGGTTCTTTTATGGATGACCTGTTATATGGACCAGCTAGTTTGGAGAAGGCCCAAGATACTGTTAAAAACCTATCAGGAGCTTTAGAGAAGGCGAAAGTCCCTCTAACGCAATGGGCGTTTAATAACACTGAGGTCAGCAAGCGAATTGAGTCATAGATAAAACTCGAAAAGCCAGAAGGCAGCATTAGAATCCTAGGGTTGCATTGTAGGTCTAAGAAGGATTGCTTTCGTTACAGAATCAACCTCTGTGAGACAATTATGTATACAGAATGGAGGGTATTGTGCTTAGTGGCTAGCATTTGCGATCCAAAAAGAGTTTCGACGTACGACTTCTTGACTCGGGGACGGGTAACGCTTCTTAAGATACGTATAAATGACACGAAAAAACCAGGGTTGTCCAAGTATGCACTATCCCAAAACTTGAATTGGAGAGTGTAGTCCTTCGAGAAGCGCTGCTTAAGGACATACGTGGTAGTCTGGGTGATACTCCAGTAAATTTTATAGGTTACACTGACTCTAAAGTTGCTCTGTTTTGGATCCGCAGCCAAAAACCAACTGAGAATAAATTCATAAAGAAAAGAGTAGCGATTATTTGTAACTTTTTATCGCCTGCCGATTGTGCGTTAAGAGTATCAGCTCGCAAAAGTTGGTAGAACATGATTTCTGGTTCAGCGGACCGCCGTTTCTGCAGGAAGAGTTTCCTCGCACAGAATACCTCCTTTCACAACTAGAAACAGTAACACATTTGATTGAGAGAAGCTCGGAATTATAATCTTCATCAGGCGGTTTTTGAGCTTACCGCGCCTCCTAAACGTAGTTGCAAGATGCCTGCGCTGGAGGAGCGTTGGGTCGGGAACTTTTTCAGTTCAGGAGCTAGAACGGGTTCAATGCAGTGCAATGATAAAGTATCACCAAGATCAAGTTTTCGGAAAGCAATTGAATAGAATTCGGAAGGAGGTACCAGTGGAAAAAAATCATTAGTTATCAACACGCAACCCTTCCGGGGCAGAGACTCCTTCCCGTAGGAGGTCGTTTAGAACAGGCGCTTGTGCCTTTTGAGCACCCCATTGTTTTATCGAAGATGCACTTGACTGATTTGATAATAAGGATTCACGACAACAGTATGGGATCGTTCTCACAATAACGATAATAGGGGAAAAATATTACATTAGATGGTCCTACGCGGTTAGCCTCTGTGAGTCCGGGAAGGAGCTTTGATAAAAAGAGGGGTTGAAGGAGGAAGGGAGAATTACTGTCCGAGAGGAGTGCCAGCCCTGACACATAGTACCTCTGCTCGTGTAACAATGCATTGCGCTTAGCGAGATTTTTTATCAGCGGGTTAGGGTGGGATAGCCACTTTTTCAGTCTGACGCGCGACAGTTTAATCATATGCGGAATTATGGGGCAAACGCCGAAGAGGTCGTATAGGGGAGAGTTTTTGTGAAATTTAAAGTTTGGCCTTCTGTATTTGGCGGTGCATTTCCTGAGTATTGTCCTTTCGAAGCGTTGGAGGGCTTTTGCTACGTTCGGTGGCATGCTGGGAAACCATAGGTCAGGATAAGGTCGATAGGTCGAATAAGAGTTTTGTATAAAAGGGTTTTGGTGGCAGGGAACAGAGCCCAGGATGAGAGGGGGTCTTTTAAGGCAACTGATGCCTTAAAACCATTGGCAATAGCAGATCTGCCGTGAGGGTTGAATTTAAGTTTGTTGTTGAGAGAGATTCCCTGGTATTTAGTGTTTGGTTTCAGCTTGAGCGCGTGGTTGGCAATGCGTAAATGCAGGTTTTTACTTTCTGGCACTGTGCCCCAGTGGCACTTCCCGCTGGAGTTTTTGAAGCAAATAAGCTCAGACTTAAGGGAATTAAAATATTACATCCCCGCATTGCAGCAACGACTCAAAAAGTGGATTCGGTAATATGTCAAATGCGTCAGAGTATTAGGGGAGGTGGTGCTTTCGAAGATGGCCGATCTTCCTTCGGAGAGTGTTTGAGAACGTTGGAACGGATCTTTGTGGACCATTTCAGGTGAACTTCAAATCTGCGGACACCAAAAACTATGGAGGTGGACGTAGCCGTGTTTACATGCATGGCCACTAAGACCGTACATCTTGAGATATATATGGGCGGGACAAATTTAGCTGGAGCCTTGGAAGTTCTCCGGGAACTGTGACGAAAGGTGAAGTAAGCATGTGCAATGCTCATGAGCCAGAGGCAGAGTATATGGTATCACAACGGCCCTAGAACCAGTCACTACGAAGGGCTCTCTGTACTTGGGAAGCAATACTCAACAGCATACCCTGTACCTTTGGTGAACAACAGTAATGATTTGCAGGTGTTGACTTCCGTTCATTTTCTGACTCAAAGAAGATTATTATCTCCGATGGGCGAAGGTTTACTCGAGAATCTGCTAGTTACAAAAAGGTGACTCCAAATTAAGGAGCTTCAAAGACATTTCTAGGAAAAGTGTGAGAATGATTATTTTGGGTACTTACAAAAACGGTACAAATGGAAAAGGTCGGGTCCGCAGATTGCTGAAGAAGATCTAGTAGCCATAAAAGAAAGTCGCCACAGTCCCCTAAGTTGGAAAATGGCCCGTGTACTTGAAGTGTGTCCAGAACCTAAGGGAGTTATGCGGCAGCTGAAGCTGAACACAGTTGCCAGGGACAACGTTCATCGAGCTGTGCATCAGCTCGCCCCTCTTCTTTCGGAAGAGGGGAGGGAGCTTCCCTCAGAAGAACAACTCGATCTAAAATTGCAGCCCCTGAAAGCGGCTCATGTTCCTCACCAGCCTCGGACACGGATTAGAACTAGAGCGCAGCAATTGCCGTTATCGCATGATGTGATGTTGCCATGCATGTGCCTGCTAGTTTGTAAAGTCGGTGCTGGGTTGGTGGAACCAGTGTTAGAGTCCAAGGTGGTTGAGATTGGAGACGTCCGGGTTAAAGCGTTCGAACTCAAATATACCATTTTCACATCTGTGAATTTCACAACGGAGCGGGAAAATATCACATAGCAGGTAGAAAATTTCTCCAAGATTTGCGAGCGATTAGTAAAAGAGGAGACACGAAGCTATTGTAACAATTTGAAATCTCCAGTTGAGGTGCAAACTGGCGATATTGTTGTATTGAGCATAAATAATAAACATCTGGCCTTGCAACTGTAATTGGAACAGCAACAATGGCCAACTGACCTGGCGGTCTTAAATGGGACAGCGGCAATACACAACACTCATGGGTAATTAGGGCACCAGCAAAGTCTGAAGGTTTGCCGCGAGAAAAATTACATAACACCAGTGGACGACGATTAACATTTATTATATAATAAAATAGTGGTTAAAGGGTAGTACAGGTCATAGGGCGAAACGTGGATTGGTACCCACGATAGAGCATAAAACCTGGGAAACGCCCGCTGAACCAGCACCAACAGCTCTACTACCAAACCCTATTTCTACCTCCACGTGCTGAATTCCCTCTGATAATCAGGTGAGGTTTAACACTGAAGCCATTCACAACACAGCCCTCCACAACACCTATAAGAGGGAAATGGATGCCACAATAACCCCAGTCAACAGAGATCCTGGAGATGAAGCATCAGCAAATGATCTTCAGAATCACCTGAAGAACATTATCATGGATACGGCCACAAACATACTTGGCTTCAGCCGCGAAAACAGTCACAACGGATGATTTGACGATGAATGTAAGCTAGCAACGGAATGGAAGAATGCTGCATACCGAGTAATGTTGCATTCTCAAAGAACACGGGCACGCGCAGAGACTTATCACGAACTCTGGCGAAAGGAGAAGCGACTTCCCAGATGGAAAAAGGAAGCCTGAGAGAACCAACAGGTCTGTGAACTAGAAAAGTACAGGGAGCAAACGCACCAGGTGCGGAAGTTTTACCAATAAGTCAGCAGGATGAAGCCTTACACACTTCGATGTTCATCCTGCCGAGACAAAGAGGGAAATCTGATTTCCGACAGAATGGACATATTGGAGTGATGGGTTGAGTACTTTGATGAACTAGTGAACAATCAGAACATCGGCGAGTTGGAGGTCCCGCCAACTGAAGACGACGGACAAATACTGTCACCACCAAGTATAGAAGAAACAGTCCGTGCAATCAGTTGCATCATCTTTTCATCGACTTTAAAGCCGCCTATGATAGAATAGCCAGGATGAAACTGTACACGGCAATGACAGAATTCGGTATTCCGGCGAAATTGATAAGGCTGACTAGGTTGATCCTGTCCAATGTGCGAGGCCAGATAAAAGCAGCAGGATCACTCTCAAGACCATTCGACATCAAGGGGATGCCCTGGAGAAATTGATCCATGATGCTGAGGTAAATGCAAAAGGTACGATCCTCCTTAAGTCCACCCAACTACTGGCCTATGATGACGATATCGAGCAGGCGGCGCGAGATCTTGGGCTGCACATGAATGAAGGCAAGACGAAGTATATGGTTGCAACGTCAGTACCGAAAATCAACCAATCAATAACATTAAACCGCACTGGTCAAACGGGAAGAATAAAGATAGGAGAATACAACTTTGAGACCATTGATAATTTCTCCTATCTAGGATCGAAAATCACAACCGATAACAGCTATGACGATGAAATCCGCGCACGGTTGTTGGCAGCCAATAAAGCCTATTTCAGTTTATAAAGCTGTTTCGCTCAAAATATCTCAGCATAGGGTCAAGGCTCTTACTGTAAAGGACTATGATCTTGCCAGTCTTCATGTATTCCTTGAAAACCTGGGTTCTTAGCAAGAAAAATTGCGAACTCTTGGCCGCGTTCGAGAGAAGAATCCTCCGAAGAATGTTTGGCCCCCTACATGAGGATGGACGATTCCGTAGCCTACGTAACGGCGAAATCTATGAGCGATACCATTACCATCCGGTTTTGGATAAAATCCGGCTCATTAGGTTACGGTGGGCGGGTCATTTAATCCGTATGGATGACGATGACTCAGCTCGGAAAGTCTATAAGGGCAATATCTATGGTAGAAAAAGAAGACGAGGCAGACCCTGCCTAAGATGGAGCGATGGCGTAGGTCAGGACGCCAGACAGCTTTTAGGGATATCGAATTGGTGGAGTTCAGCGTAATTTGAACCCTCCATTCACATGTATGGGGAGCCCCCTTAAACTTAACACAAGATAGCGTCAGTTACTGCATGTAAAGGGAACACCAGATTACATACTCTCACCAATTTTCGTGACAATCGGTCCAGCCGTTTTCGAATAAATCGAGTGTGACAGACAGACAGATAGACAGACAGAAGTCATCTCTTCCCAAAAAGCTCTTTGGCAATGAACTCTTCCAAAGTGAAAAGGATATCTCGGAAATTCGGAACAAACGATTAAGAGATCCAAATGAAGAAGTGCTATCTCCCCAACGAACAGCAAAAAGGAAAAAAGAGAAACAGATGCCGGCGCAACGTAGGAACGACGGAAGATAATCTGGGCATACGGAAAAGGCCACTAACAGCGCCGAAGACACTTGGACTAAGGTAGGTCCTAAGAAGAAGCTGCAAAAAAGAGCCAGGCCGGACGCGCTGATAATAACAAAAACCAGCGAGTTGACGTACGCGGAAATCTTACGCAAGGTTAAAGCAGATGCCTCCTTGACGGATCTGAGTGCAAATGTCACGCGGATAAGACGAACACAGAAAGGCGACCTGTTGTTCGAACTTAAAACTGGTGACGACGGAGGCGAAAACCTACGGAAGAAAATTGAAGCATCACTAGGTGAAGCTGCGGCCGTAAAAATGAGTAAGGATTCGGTGGTGATCGAATGCAAGGATTTGGATGAAGTCACCACAAAATCTGAAATCTGCGAGGCCTTGCAAACCCAATTGGGATTACAATCAGTGAGCGAGTCTAATGTACTACGACTTAGAAAAGCGTACGGCGACACGCAGATATCGTCGATAAGTCTTCCTATTGAAGCAGCGAAAAAGGCGATTGCAGTGGGCAAAGTACGTATTGGATGGGTGGTCTGTCGGTTACGGGAACAGAATCTAGTGTATAAAGCTATAAGTGCTGGCAGGTTGGTCATATAGCGAAAGCTTGCACTAGCTCGCAAGACAGATCAAATCTGTGCCGCAAATGTGGAGAACAAGGCCATTTGGCAAAGGACTGCAACGGAATGCCGTGCGTATTCTGCGTGGAAGCAAAAAGTAGTGACAGCGCCCACATTGCAGGAAGCAGTAAATGCCCAGTATTCAGAAAGGCGTTCATAAATAAGTACAAATGAAGTTTATGCAACTAAATCTGAACCACTGTCGAGCGGCCCAGGACCTGCTCTCCCAGAGCGTGTTTGAAAATAATGTCGACGTAGCTATTGTATGCGAACAATATGAAAATCTTCATAGCGGAGTATGGGTAGCTGACAAAAACAGCAAAGCCGCGATATGGAGCTGCGGAAGTCGTGCTATAGAAGATGTAAATAACATCCAGAGAACGGATTTACACGTGCCCCAAGCCTCACGCTGGAGGAATTCACCTTGTTGTTTGATAAACTATCCTTTGATGCCAGGCGCTATAATCCCAAAATAATTGCCGGTGATTTCAGCTCATGGGCAGAAGAATGGGGAAGCAGAAAAACAAATGCAAGGAGGCAAATACTGCTAGAGACATTCTCGCGTCTAAATGTCGTACTTGCGAACTCTGGAGGAGCCAACACATACCGGAGGGGAGAATTACAATCGGTAGTAGACCTCACTTTCGTCAGTGACACCCTTATCAAAGACTTGCAGTGGCATGTTAGCGAAGAGTACACGCACAGCGATCATCAGGCTATTGTCTTCCAAACCTCGCGTAGGAATTACATGAAGCCACCAAAAAGAATAACGATGAGCTGGGTAACTAACAAATTCGATGAAGAAATGTTCAAGGAGGTACTTCTAGATGACACATTATTATCGGGAAGCGCACAAGAAAAAGCTTTACAGGTCGCGGAAAAATTGCAGCGGGCATGCGATGCCTCTATGCCACGGCGTAGTGCTTTCCGAAAACGAAATCCCAATTTCTGGTCGAATTCAGAAATTGAAGAATGTCCGAAAAATTGCCTCAGAGCTAGGAGATGCTCCCAGCGCAGGAGAAATCAACCTGAATTCGTTGAGCTACACACATGCAATACAAGAACGCGAGGAAAAAATTGCAAGTAGCTATCACGAAGAGCAAATCATTTCAAGCGGATGTGTACCGAAGCTGATTCTGATCCATGGGGTGGCGCCTACAGGTCTGTAATGTCATCACTGAAAGGCAAGCGCTCCCCACCGATTACCTGCCCAAAATTACCAGAAAACATAGTGGACACTCTCTTCCCAGAGGATGTGAACTACACAAATCTGCCTCAAGTTCATGTAAACCCCGACGAAATTCCTGAAGTGGTAGAAGAGGAAATTTTTGTTGCAGCAAGGAAGTTCGCTGAAAATAAGACCCCAGGGCCAGATGGAATCGCGAATATCGCCCTGAAAGTGGCAGCCAGGTCAGCACCAGGTATGTTTGCCAAAGTTTTTACGGCATGCCTTAGAGAAGGAGAATTCCCCGAGAAATGGAAGCTGCAAAAGTTGATACTTATTCCGAAGCCAGGTAAACCATTGGGAGACCCCTCCTCATATCGACCGATATGTTTGGTCAATACCATGGGTAAACTATTTGAACGAGTATTATACAACAGGCTGATCGCTGTTGCGGAAAAGGAAGGAGGCCGATAAGCAATTCGGGTTTCGTAAGGGGAGATCAACCATCGATGCAATCAACATGGTGACTGGCCTGGCTCGCGCTGCAATACAAGATGACAAATGCTGCGCAATGGTGACCCTCGATGTAAAAAATGCTTTCAACACTGCAAAGTGGACGAAAATCGTAGAGGCTCCAACCAAACTAAAGGTTCCAAAGTACATTGTACGCATCGTTGTTGCATTTCTTCTTGGAAGAAGATTATATTGCGACTCGGACGATGGAGAGAAATTATTCCCAATGACGTGCGGCGTACCACAGGGGTCTGTCTTAGGTCCCTTACTGTGGTTAATTATGTACAACGGAGTGCTGACGCTACGCCTTCCTAACGGCGTGACAACTATTGGCTTTGCGGACGATATCGGGGTAACAATAGTGGCAAAACGCTTAGACGAGATCGAAATCTATGCAAATGAAGCGATATGGGAGATCAATTCCTGGTTGAAAAAGTCCGGTCTATCACTTGCTGAACATAAAACGGAACTAGTGCTAATCAGCAAAAGAAGGAAAGACACGACCGTGAAAATTAAGTTGGTGGAAAATCAATTTACTCCCAAGAGTCGCTTAAATATTTGGGAGTAATGATTGACAAAAGACTCAACTTTAAAAAACACATTGAGTGCGCTGCAACTAAAGCATCTTCCATCGCTGTAACGATCTCGAGGATACTACCGAACATTGGTGGACCAAGACAAAGTCGACGTCGTCTTATTTCAAGGGTAGTTAGTTCCGTGCTACTCTACGCGGCTCCAGTTTGGGCAACCGTTCTGGAAAACAAATCAAACTGCGGAAAACTAGGAATGGCGTATCGACTAAGTGCACTCCGGGTATGCAGTGCTTATCGAACGACATCAGGAGAAGCAGCATATGTACTGGCAGGGACAATCCCTATAGACATCTTGGCGGATGAAGGTCGGCGTCTCTACGACAAAATGTACGCAATCGGGGAGTCTATTATACTTCGACGGCAACTAGCACGGCGGGAATCCATCGCAAACTTGCAAAAGAGATGGAACGAGGCACAAACTGGCCGTTGGACCTACCGTATCATTCCACACATTCAAAGATGGATGGAAAGGAATCACGGGGAACTAAGCTACGAGCTAACACAGTTTTTAAGTGGACATGGAGGTTATCGGGCTTATCTTTATCGATTTGGACACGACGAGTCACTATGGTGCCCAAGATGTGGTAACGTGGCTGAGAATGCGGAGCATGTTGTATTTGAGTGCCCAAGGTTTACAGCATACCGAACTAGGCTGGAGGCGATCGCACCTGACACCTGCAAATATAGCGGAGTTTATGTTGGAATCAACGGAGGCTTGGAATCAAGTGGTAATTGAGCTGAAAATGATTCATCAACAGCTAAGGCATGAAGAACTGCGAAGAAAGCAAGAAAGGGAGCGAACAATAATGCGCCGCAGTTAAGAACTGATCCAGCCCCACGATGCAATGCCTATAGCAGTCCCGTGGGGAGAGTGGAAGAAGAAGGAGGTGGTTTTAGTGAGTAGAAATCTCACATAACTGTATGGCAGGAGCCAGCAGTAGGTTTTTGAACCTTTCCACCTTCCAGCGATGAAAAAAAAAAGGCAGACAGACAGACGGACAGACAGACACCGTCTCGATTCTAATAAGGTTTTGTTTCACACAAAACCTTAAAAAGATCAAACAAGTTTCGAAACTTTAACAATCTTTATTATACCCTATAATTATATTCTCGACTGTGAATGATAAGAACTAGATAAATTGGACGTATTTAACCCTAAGGACGACATATCCCTTTGCGTTGCAGACGCGACTCTTTGATAGCGTGAAATGTGATCGAGTGCATGAGGAAGTATCGGTCTTATGGCGTGCATTTCCAAAAGTGTTAAATTATCAAGTTTCGCGTAGGTCCCTTCGCCTTTAATGAAAGCATCGACTGAAGTCCGCAGCTTCGACTCTCTGATATCGAAAATGTCCTTGATTATCGTGCGAATCTCATCACACCGTGGAATATCCTCGGCAGCACATCCAAAGATCAATTGCGCTTCAACCATGTAATTGTCGCTTGGCATTTTTGTGAAGAATCTGGGGGAGATTGAAGAAGTTAGTGTTGTTCAGATACTTATGTCCTTATCAGTAGTATGTAGGCTATAGAGGATCCTCCCCGCCAGCTCTGATGACTTGTGTTATTATCAAAAAGCTGTTAAACCTCAATTAATCTTTTACAAATAGTAAACCTACACTATCAGGTAATGATTTAGTTAGTTGGCAATAATCACTTACTTGGAGCGTTTTTCCTCTTCCTTAATTTCTTCGAGTGTGTCGACATCCATCCACTGTGGCGGTACAATCCTGCATTTCCGTTGTCTTCGAAGGTGAACAGCGAGCCAGAGGGGGATGTGCACAGGCAGACCGGCTCGGAAGGGTCCAACGCTGCCTGAAATCAAATGTATCGGATCAAAGTTGAAGTTCGGGACAATGCCAATTTGTGATTTTTCCCCAATGAATTCGATTTCACAAGGATCCATCGTTCAATATTTACAAACACTCCCCGTCGAATTGATCAACTTCAGATGCCTCCAACTGCACAAGTGTCAGGTTTCCCGCCAAACCTCCCAAGGTAAGTTCACGTCGAAACAGCCATGTCTGCCTTCGTGAATGGAAAACATCTTTAATAGAAAGTTGACGTTGACGTCTCAGGTACAGGTTAGGGGAGAATTGTTTTTATTTTTTGATAGCCACCGAGGAGGGTTTTAATTCATTTCGGTAAGGAACCCCTCGAATTTGTGCACAATGTCTGGTGAATGCAAGGAACTCCAGGACGAGGAGCGTGAAGCGCTTGCCTCGATTTACGAGGGAGATGATATGTTCAAGCAAATCAATCCGACGACGTTCCAGTATAAGGTGGGTGTTTGGAAGGGACCCCGTCAACGTAGCTTATTAACTCCTTTCCCTTTCAGTACGGAGAAGACGGCGACAAGAAAGCTTTCCTGGTAGAAATCTCATGGGGCGAAAACTACCCGCAAGAAGCTCCCAATGTGAACATGGATACGTTTTTCAATGGACATTTGTAAGCAATTTCATCGAACCTCGACCCTAAACCCTTTGAGGAAGTTCGCTAAACTTCTTTCTTTTCCAGAGTGAATCCCGTAAAGGAGAAGATAGTGCAGGTCCTAAATGAAGAAGCCACACAATGGCTTGGTTGCGGAATGACCTACACCCTCTTCGAGTGCTTGAAGGACAAAATAGATGAACTCGTGATCGAACAACCCGAAACCACGAGTTGTCCTGTGGATATTTCTTCAAATGTTGATGCATTGAAAATAGCTGACAGTGGGGACCCGGCGTCGAAGAAGGCTCCCAAGAAGGAGCAGCTGACAAAAGCGCAAAAACGGAGACAGTGGGAGCGCACAGATCATAAGGGTGAACGCGCAAGGGGCTGGAACTGGGTGGATATTGTCAAGCATCTTTCGCAGACCGGGTCGAAGGATGATCATATTTCGAATGGGACTAATTTTGGTTCGTAGTAGATAATCGAGGGACTAGATAGCGCTATTGTGTTGTATATAATAAATTTTTGAGGTAACAGAGATGGAATTATTTTTGTTGGGTGCCTTGTCTGCTTGGATGGGTCCAGCATTTGGTGATCGTGAGAATTTGTTCTGCTCATCATATTGTGATTAACAAGCATTTGATGAGCTGCCTCTGCTCTGGACGATATTTTTTAAAATTTGGGTCTTAGCTCTGAGCAAAGGGGTGCGTGGACCAGAAACCAAGAAAGAAACTTCCTTTCCAATTGATCCGGTCCGACATCAAGTGAATGGCGGAGCAAAGATAGGGTCTTATTCTCAGTTGACGCGCCAGAACGGGCCTCGGTCCTGTTGAGAAATGACGCCTGAACGAAGTCAGGACGTAAGTAAATACTTGTCTGCACGCTAAATATTGATACCCTCACTGGCAAGACGAGGGAAAAACAAAAACCCTTTGAAGGAGGAAGGATATTTGCGCTATACAAGGAACTTGATGGTGTGATGGTAAAAGCTGCGACATAGGCGTTGAATGCGATAAAAATGGCAGTAAACGTCTTCATTTTGATAGCTCACACACTCAATTGGTGTTGGTATTACCATCTCTAAGGGATTTCGCTGGTGGTGGCGATTTCGTGAGCGGAAAAGTGATCTCACGGGATTACCAACCATTACAAATGTAGAAGAATCGTGGCACCAAGTTAAGAATACGATCCACAAAGTGGCCTAGGCAGCTCTCTTGGTCACCAAGCAAGGCGCAGCGATTCATCTACCGAGATACTTGGCCTTGGAATGAAGGTGAATGAAGAGACGCTTTTGACATAACTTTCTCGAAAATAGACGCTGGCCAATTGCTAAAATTTACAAGAATGATAATCGGGAAGCAAAGAAAATGATGACTGTTAGCCGAACAGTCCATTACACAGATCTTTACGATAAACTGGACACTAGGCATGGCGAGGGAGAGAAGTATCAACTTGTCAAAAGCCAAAACCACCGCACAAAGGATATTGAACACTCGAGTCTACTGAGAGGGGTGTGGCGCGGCATATTTCGAATGTCGCGAATACCAGCGGACAGATGACGTCACCGGCGCTTTACTCAGTTCAGAACTCGCTACAAGAGTGAAAAACAGAGTAGGTGACGAAAAACGTCAGATAGAAAAAAATGATAGGTGGTGGGCAGTCACGGTGAAAAGAAAAGATTTTCGTGCAGAAAGAAAACAGTTACATACGGAAATCAGTATTATTTCTAATATTTCGAATTATAATTGGAAAAGAATACAAGCTCCTATACTGGTGACCCCGGAGGGAACAGCGCCGCATTAAAATACGTTTAGAATCAAACTGTCCCAGATTCCACCGAGGAACAAAGCGCAGAATAAATTCTCAAATGGAAAGTCTATCGAAGATGGAGGAAGAAGTGCAGCTTTAAGAGGAAACGGTGCCAGCAAGATCCCGTGGACATGCACCAAAGTGCGTGAGAAGCCACCGCAGCCCCCGCCCTCAAGATCAGCGTCATCGCCGCAGGATTCGAAGCCGCCGTCCTCAAGACCAGCGTCATCGCCGCAGGATTCGAAGCCGCCGCCCTCAAGACCAGCGTCATCGCCGCAGGATTCGAAGCCGCCGCCCCAAGATCAGCGTCATCGCCGCAGGATTCGAAGCCGCCGCCGACAAGACCAGCGTCAACGCAGTAGCCGCCGCCACAGCCATCAACAACGGCGCGTTATTATTATTTATAATTTTATTAAAATTTGGTTGTTTTAAAAAAGTGGTAACAATAAAAACAAAAACGCCGCAAGAGACGGCGTCGAGGCGTTTGCATCTTTTCACTGGCTCTCCGCTCTTTTAGCGAGTTTTTGCTTTAGGGTGCGTTGTTGGTTTCGTTTTATTTTTTCGCTCGTACGTGCATTTATGGGTTCGGCCTGCCGTGTCGCCTAGATCAGTTACACCGCGTCTTCGCTTTAACACTCGCGTCGAAAAGAAGTTTTCTTTATAGTCAAGATGTCGATCAACAACAAAGACGCGGCAGGCCCATCGGACCCGCAGCGCATCCCTCCGTTTTGGCGGCGGAACCCCGAACTGTGGTTCGTGCATTTGGAAGCACAGTTCCAGATGTCCGGGATCACAGCGGACGCGACCCGTTTTAATCACGCGGTGGTCGGCCTGGACGAGGAGTCCATCGTGCTCGTATCTGACGTAGTGAAGACGGCTTCATATTCACTGCTCAAGACGGAATTAATCAGGCGCCTGTCAGTAAGTGAGTCAGCAAAACTGGATCACTTGCTGGCAGGCCTAACGTTGGGAGATCGGACTCCCAGCCAATTGCTGCGCGAAATGAAGCAATTGGGTGGGAGTAAGATCGACGACGAGTTGATGAAGTCCCTTTGGCTGCATCGGCTCCCGGAAGGCACCCAGGCGGTCTTCGCGTGTGTCTCAGATTCCTTGGAGGCACTGGCAGCTGCGGCCGACAAAGTGCACGAGGTGCACGTACGCCCGACCATAGCGGCCGTTCAACAGCCATCGGACGAGGTGGGCGACTTAAGGCGCGAAATAGCCGCCTTAACAGCCAGTGTGGCTGAGATGCGGGCGACGCTGGAAGTTCAGCGTTCGGGCGCCAGATCACGAGCTCACTCGCGGTCTGCCACCCGAAAAGGGCGATCAGGTAGCAGGTCGTCAGGACAGTCCACGGACCGAGGGATTTGCTGGTACCACCACAGATTCGGCGATAAAGCCACCAAGTGTACAATCCCTTGTAAATTCACGCCTGCCGCAAAAAACTAGGTCCGCGGGGGGTCCTGGCGACGGCCACCCAGAACGCAGCGCCACATCGCCTAACAATTTACGACCCTCTCAGCAGGCGCAACTACCTCATAGATACTGGTGCGGAGGTTTCGGTTCTTCCCGTACCTCGGCAACATCAACTATTTCCGCAACCGCTCAAATTGGCGGCAGCAAATTCCTCCCGCATCAACACATACGGGTATAGGCAAGTGGACATGAGTCTTGGCTTGCGTAGGACATTTTCGTGGCGTTTCATCCTGGCGGATATCAGCTTCCCCATACTAGGCGCAGATTTCTTGTGTCACTATGGATTGCTGGTAGACTTGCAAAACAAGTGTCTTATAGATTCCACGACTAACCTTAATTCGTCGGGTCAAATGGTATCTCATCCAGGCAATAATCTTTCCGTTCTTTTAGAAGACATTACTGACTCTCATGTGTGGGGTGCGGAAAGGGCGGGGGGAGGGGGATTCACCTTGGGCCCGGAGTTTTCTCGGGGTCCCGGAATAAAAATTCCCTTGAAAACTAGGGACAATAAGGGGACCGCGTAGTTCTCACATTTTATTTCTTGATGTAGAGAAGGCACTTGACCGCCAAAAGAACTGATATATTGGGTTAAATTGGCCTACCACCATCCGAAAAGTGAAGTTTGAAGTGTGGTGGGTATATCAAAACCGCACCGATAGAGTGCTTTCGCATTAGGGGTGGATGATCACTGAGTGAATCTGCCGAAGCACTGCTCCTCCAGTCACAAAGTCAGATGACTCCCACCAATTATCCGTATCGGACTTTGAACCGGAGATTTGAGCAGAAGAAATGTCGAGTGAAGATGCGATCTATCGTGGATTTTCCCTTCGATCGCGGCACCCGGGCCTCGAGCTTTCCACCTCCACGCGTGGTCGAGCCGGTACACACCACTGTCAGTTTCGCGTCCGTTTCTGTTTTCATTTCACGCGATATTTTCATTTTGTATTTTAGGTTTTACTATGGTCACGCAAAAAGGCATGATAGGGACTACAGTGTTCAAAATGTCCCTCAACGATACATTCCCGAGTCTAGTTTGAACAAAGTTGTACAAGTGCGTGTTGACGGGACACTTTAGTAGAGTTACACTGAGGTGCTAGCTAGATTTTGCCATAGCTTACCTAGTACCTACCTAGACAACAAATCGCGTTTCCAGCTGGGAATCCGCCGCCGTCAAGCTCTGGAGGTAAGCAACAGTCAGCCGACGAGCCACGAATTGCGAGACCCTTCAGCAACGTGGCCAAGAGCGAAGATCAATTCTCCGGGGATTTTCTCAGTCTGTGCGTTTCTAAGATCAGCAGCGCGTGGGGGCGTTAGGTTCAAAGTTATCTTTAATGACGAGAGTCCCAAGAGACCGGTCGCTCGCATCTCACATCGCAAGGATAAGCTCAAACTCGTCCAATACTTGCGCCTTCAAAACCTCAGGATTTCCATGGACGCGTGGGTAGTTATCAAGTAGGAGAAACCCCAGACGAACAGCCGACCTTTCCTGCTCCGTATAAATGGAGAGTGCCTGAAGGCACTGGAAAAGGAAGACTATAAAGTAAAGTTTGGAGTCAGGAACGCAAAGGTGAAAGTGTTCCGCTCTGCAAAACCGAACGACGACCTGGATTCGATCGACGCTGCCAACAAGCTGACGGTTCGACGGGGACTGACGAACCGCTCACGTAAATAGATCACGCTGAGAGTAACACAGATAAGTCTTCAACCCTCGAAGTGTGCCTCGGCTAATCTGCTTTTCTTGGTCCTAGAGGAAGACATCGACATCGCGCTAGAACAGGAGCTTTGGATCGGAGACGATCGTTAAGAAAAGTCTGCACGCTTTTCTGTGACCTGAGTTCCAGCGACCCAGTCGTGGTTAAACTGGAGCAGGCTGGGGCAGGGAACATGTATATTTTCTCGCCTTACATGGATCACGATCGGGAAGTTCTTTGAAGCTCTTGGAGCAGACAGAGCTGTGCTGGAGGACGCTCCAGGGGTGGTAGCGTTGCAGTTGACACCGTCGTAAATTCAGTGATGAAACACCCAGCCGCGACAAGCCTTCTGTGTACTGGTGGACCCCAGAAATTGCCGGCTTACGGAGGGAACGTCATAAGCTCCGCCGTTTGGCACAAAGTTTGCACGCTAACGAGGAGGCATACGCTATAAAGGCATAGTCTAGATCAGTAAAAAGGAGACTCCGCAGCGCTATAAATAAAAGCAAAGCTTGCGACCAGATGGACCGCATTGTACGAGCATTGTTCCCAGACATCGTGTACAGGTTGTTGCCAATAGCGCGGAAAGCGTCGAGGATTACCCCCTTTTCGCAATGAGAGTGCTCGAAGAAGCGGTTCTCACTATGAAAAACAAGAAGGCGCCAGGCCCTGATTCCATTCCGGCGGAAGTTTACAAACTGGTGTTCCACCAACAGCCAGACTTGCTGCTTGAGGCGTTCAACGATTGCTTGAAGGAGGGCATTTTTCCTGGCTGGAAAGTGGCCAGACTCGCGCTGATAAGCAAGGGTAAAGGAGACCCGGAACTTCCGTCTGCATACCGACCGCTGTGTATGCTTGACACGACCGGGAAAGTGCTCGAGAAGCTCATCAGGAGTAGACTCGCTGAAGCGGGAACTTATCTCCAAGGCAGTTCGGGTTCAGAACAGGGATATCCACAGTGGATTCTATTATGGAAGTTGTAGATGCGGTTCATCGAGCCGAAGCACACAGCCGCCGATCTCGACGGATAGTGCTCATAACGCTTGATGTCCGAAATTCCTTCATTTTCGTAAGATGGACAGATATGCTAGGCCCATTAGAAAACTCATTCCACGTGCCAAACTATCTCTTGCGGATGTTGATGAATTATCTGAAAGAACGGTCCCTGCTCTATGAGACGCTAGAGGGCCACAGGAAGATGGAAATTACGTCGAGAGTAGCACGGGGATCCATCCTAGGCTGCAGGCGCAAAGCAAACTGGGCATATTGATGCGACGGGTGAACGGATGGACGGCTGTTCACGGTTTCAGCCATGCGCTGGAAAAAACTGAAGTAGCGATCTTGACCAGAAAGAGAATCCCGACCCTACGTCCCATATCGATCGGCGAGTTGACTATAGAGTCAAAACCAGTGGTTAAATACCTTGGTTTAATGCTCGACTCGACTTCTTCGAGCAAATCAAAGCAGCGGCGAACAGGGCTGCAGCTGGAGTCGGCCAATGTCGAATGTTCTTGGCCCTATATCTACTAGGAGACGTCTCCTTATGGGAGCAACGCAGTCGGTTATGCTCTATGGCGCGGAGGTATGGGTTGATGCCCTTGGCAAGAAGGTGCATCCGTAAGCACCTTGCTTAAGTGCAGAGACGGGAAGCTTTGCGAGTGGCGTTTGCTTATCGCACTGTCTCCGAACCGGCCAAGATTGTGATCGCGGGAGTGATCCTAGTTGGCTTCCTGGCCAAGAAGCGAAAAGCTATCGTCTGCCCTAAGGGTGAGAACTTAAATGAGGTGGTTGCCAGTGAAGAACGCACCTTTACCGAATGGCAATTCTCTTGGCAAAATGAGCCAAGGGGCATGTGGACTGCGTGGCTCATCGACAATTTAGAACCGTGACTGAACCGAACGCATGGTGATATTGATTACTTTCTTACCCAACTTCTAAGCGGGCATGGAGGGGTTCAGTCTTACCTGCATAGGATTGGGAAGGCGCGATCTCCTGATTGTGTGTTTTGCAATGGAGTGGTGGACGATGCTGAACACAGATCGAGGAATGGCTTTCATCAGCAGCCATAGGGGAACTCTCGCCAGACAACATTGTCAGAGAGATGGTGAAGAGCGCTGGCAGCTGGGATCGTGTTGCGCATTATGTTCGGGCTCTTCTTATTGCGAAGAAGATTGAACTCGACCGGCGGAGGGACCGGATGGTAAGGGGTTCCCTGAACTAACAATTCCCTTCTCCCCCGCCCCTCACCCCGTTGGTGAAAGGGATTCCCTGACTTTAAGGCTCTGCAAAGCGGGAGAGTTCCGGGACTAGCCCGAAGTAATGTGACAAATGGTTCCAGGCTAGCTCTTTGACGATGAGGAACTGTTTAGTTGGTAGTCCGACGACATACCATTGTGGGAATCCAATATTCTGTGTGTAAACGTATTCACCTGTCCCACTCAAAAAAAAAGAAAAGATGTCGAAACGCTCCACGATTAGCAATTTCGATTCTGCCAGACAGAAGAAACACCGATTGAGGATGCGATCCACCGTGAACCTTCCCTCTCGATTCTGGTACTCAGATTTCGAGTTTTTTGGCTCCACGCATGGTCGAACCGGTATTTTTTTTGTCTATTTTCAGTTTGGCGTCCGCTTCCACTTCATGCTATATTTTTATTTTGAATTTTAGGTTTTTGTACGGTCTCAATGTACCAGATAAAGAATTCGTGAAATTTAGTGACATGATAGTGATTGAAGTGTCCAAAAGTCCCTTCCACAACACATTTCCGGGCCTAGTTAGCACAAAGGTCAGCAAGAGCGTTTGTACGGGCCACTTTATTGCAATCAGATGCTGGCGGACCCCTATGGGCATCTCCGCCATTTTCTTTAGGTTTTGCCATAGTTCATCCCTTATGCTTGATATAATTATTATAAAGTGTGCAAATGTTTTTATCCCTTGCTTCTTCTTTTCATCTTGAAAATAGTGGTGTCGAATTTTCTATTTTTTCCTGTTTTCGAACGATGTAACATAAAACTGAGATCACCGAATATAGAACAAAGAATTTTTTTCTTTTCCATTTAGTGTAGCCCGATGGTATGTGCACATCGCGAGGCATTGTGGGAACGCGACAGCGATCGCCACGACATCTTAGAGCGAGGGAAGTCATGCCGATCCATACAAGGGATTATTTCAGGCAGAAGACACATGGACTCTTGCAATGACTATTGTGTCGCGTTTCCACTCCTCGCACAGCGTACGAAGCCGTCGGTGAATAAAGGTGTCCAAATCACGCCAGTGTTTTCATTTGATGGGAATCCAAGTACCCATAATATGGGTAACCGAAGACATCTAGCGGGAAGCATTCAAAAATTTTTACTCTGTTTGAGTTAGCTTTGCTCTCGTTGTTGACAAACACCAGATACCCAATTTTCTATCGATTTTTCGAGGCATCCAAAACCTGATCAGAAAGTAAAACATTCACGCGATTTTACATTGCTCTCAAATTTTTATTATAATGAACTCGGAAATAAGTTACATCCAAAATAGTTGAGCACCGGAATCTATTGCAAAACTTCCTATTCACCGCGCCAGTTGAAAGAAAGTTTCTTGTGCTTGTTATCATCAGAGGCTCTGCCCTAAAAATACTTTCCACCTAGAAATATCCATGCTTGCTTACACTAAATTGTCTACTCTACACTGAAAAAGTGATAATTGGAAAATATAAAGCTAAAAAACATGACTAGAATCTTTCAAAAAGATTTTCCCTAAAAAAAAAAACACAAACTACTTTCTCGCTGACACAATGCGGATGGTTGGGTCTTGGAACACAAAAAGCTAGTTTCATTGGCTAAATGCAGTTGTAGCTTTTTTCTTTTTTTTAAATTCTAAATATATTTTTGTATTTTGTCTCAGTTAAAATTTCAAAGCCGATTTTATTAATTTTTATCCATTCTTTTCTGATATGCATAAATTTCCTACGAAGGATGTGTGAGAGTGAGAAATGATATCCAAGTAATCCGATTTCGGTTGCGATTCTTGCGGTGTTTGGTTGGAAATTGGGAGTACTAGGGATCAGGATCAGGAAGAAATGTGCCTTGAAAGGAAGTGTCTCATTGTAAGGTTGGATTTGCGGGTTGGTTGCCCTAAACTCAACTTCAAATTGGATGATTCAGGAACACTTTTGGCATTTTTGATTGTCAGGCAATTGGGATTAGCCTAGTATTTTGCCCCAAGCCTCTATCTTGGACTCCTCGCAAAACGAGCGACTGATCGCAGTTAGAAGAAGGGCCGGGGATGCGGTTTACGCCTCAGACTTATCACCTACAACTAATTAAACTATCGAATCACGTTATCATTTCTCATTACAAGTTGGCAACCAGAAATGGTCATAAAATCGATCAACGCTTGGGGTGGAAACGTGTTTATTGCTTTCAGGTTAGTCTCAGTGGTTCAGAGTGGCAAGCCCTCTCGCTTGTAAGGCTGCCCTGATTTTATGTGGGGTCCATTCGTGGTGCCAAGGTTCCACTTCGACCGTTACTTGACTACATCCTCTACGACTATATTAAATACTTAGAACCGATAAAGCGGAATTGAATGGTTGCAAGGCGTTTCAATGATCTAAGCTATGAGTTCTCCTCACTCTTCCTCAGAGAACGATATGATTGCATAAATAGACTTGCTCCTCGTCGCATCTGTGGATGACGACAAGGCCAAAACATTGTCTTAAAATAATTCGTGCATATTTTGCTTTACACTTCTCAATAATAATAAGAACTTTGATGCGGCACTTGGACTTGAAAAAAATACAACTTTGTGCTAAAATACGTTAAAATCTACCGCGAGAAATCTTACGCGTAAAAACTCGACCTACAACGTTACAATTTTTTTTTTGCTTATTTACTTTTCAGACTGCGCGCCGGAAACATCGCAATGAACTCGTTGCCTGCGCAAGTCTGCAGGTCGTGATAGTTCTTTCGTTTTTTTCTTTTGTTTTTATCTAAAATAGCCTCGAAGAGAGAAGTTCAGTAGTCGTATTTGGCTTCTAAGAGTGAAAGTATAAAAAATAGAGAGATCTGGACTTACATGTTTGCAATTGTTTCATATACTTAGCTCCTATGTTTCTCTTAGCTCCTAGTCTACTTTAAAAATGCCCTAAAACGTTCGTTGCTTCGACGACAACATATCTACCTGCGCAAGGAATGCTCTGACTCTGTCTTGTCTTTTATTTTAAAATATATTCTCTCTTATTGTGATTTTGCACAGTGTTGGTCCGTTCGGGATTAAGGTTTCAGTTGGAAGCGGGGGTAGGGATGCGAAGTAGCCTTAGACCTTCCAATCGAGACGATACTCGTCCACGTAGAGAAGGTGGTTTGTCGTGCACCAGCCTGAAAAGGAAGAAAGTTCGAAAATTATCGGATGTTTTCAGATCAGTTGAAAAAGCTTGGTCACCTTCATTCTGGGCCATGTTGAGAAACTCATTCCATTTCTCCTGCACTTCCCAGTAGCGCTCCTTCAGCTGCGATCTATCCTGCAGATATGAAACGGCAAAAAAGTAGGCCTTCAGCACGTCCTGCGGCCGCGTGTCGAAGTGCAGGTACACGCCCAGGTACTTTCTGCTCTCGGCGATGATGAACTTCTCGTGCGGATCAAAGGACGACACGATATTGTCAATGTCGTGACTAGTTTTGAATTGTTCAACAAGGTTTTGGGCAGAGAGACCCATTCTTATGTTCAGCGACACCGAAACGGTACGTCCCAGCGTAACGCGTTCTAATTGGTTCACCTGGAATTGACGAAAAATTTAAGTGCGGTGGAAGTTTGTGGCGCAGCGGGGTTAACAACATTCGAAATTTATTTCGAAATAAATTTCGAATGTTGTTAATTTGATTGACAGTGGCCGCCATCGCCATCGTTGTTCTCCGAGTTGTACAGATAGACACCTAATTAATTTGTATTTTCATCTGTTTAAGTTTTAAAAATATAAAAAGAAAGTCTAGAGATTTCTTTAGTGGTGACCCTGACGTGATTTGAATGAAAAGCTGTTCTGAGAAGCGTTTCAGATCATTATCAATTATTCCCGCATTTCTTTGGTTTGCCATTTTAAACCTGCATGAAAGACACGATCCACAAAGCGGCCTCTGCAACCCTCGGGGTCACCAAGCTGGGTAAGCGGTACATCAACCGAGATACTTGGCTTTGGAATGATGATGTTGAAATGAAGGTCCGTGAAAAGAAACGCCTCTACCACAAATTTCTCGACGATAAAACGCCTGCTAATTGGCAAATTTATAAGAATGCCAACCGGGAAGCAAAGAAAGCGGTCGCTGTCACCCGAGCGAACCATTTCAAAAATCTTTACGATAAACTGGACACTCGGGATGGCGAGAGAGATCTGTATCGACTTGCTAAAAGCCGTGATGAACACACACAGCATATCGAACACTTCTGTTGTGTTAATGACAAGAACGGTACTTTGCTTACCAACCGTCGAGCCGCAACGGATAGATGGCGAGAATACTTCGAGCAGATTTCAACTGAAGAATTTGCTCATCCTCCACTTCCACAATCATTGCCGACATTTGGAGCAGTTCCACCAGTCAGCGCAACTGAAGTCGAGGAGGCAATAAAACAAATGAAATCGGGGAAAGCAACAGGACCTGACGACATCGCATCTGAGCTCTGGAAAGCGAAGAGCTGGGATCCAACACTGTGGCTCAGTGAATTCTTTAACCGGGTTATTCAGGAAGGAAGAACACCATCTGACTGGCAAGAAAGTACCACTGTTCCAATATGGAAAAAGAAAGGTAGCCCAGCAGAATGTTCAAATTACCGTCCGATCCGGTTACTTTCCCATACCATGAAGATTTTTGAACGCATTCTTGACAACCGTATTCGCGAAATCGTTGAAATAACCGTGAATCAAGCCGGATTTGTCAAGAACTGCGGAACTACTGACGCAATACACGCTGCGCGGTTACTCATGGAGAAACACCGTGAGAAGCATCGCCCTCTTTACATTGCCTTTCTGGATCTAGAGAAAGCGTTTGACCGTGTACCACACGAACTCATCTGGTATGCTTTACGACAACACTTCGTGCCAGAAGAACTCGTGCGCTGGGTTCAATTGCTCTACCACGATCCGAAAAGTAAAGTTCGAAGTATGGCGGGTGTATCAAAACCGCTTCGTGTCTGTTGGAGTTCATCAAGGAAGTGCCCTCTCACCACTCCTCTTTGTCCTTGTTATGGACACCGTCACACAGGATATCCAACGTCCAGCGCCCTACACACTGCTTTATGCAGATGATGTTTTCCTAGCATCTGATAGCAAAAATGATCTCGAACAACTTGTTCAAAAATGGAATGATCGCCTCATGCAACACGGTCTCAGATTGAATTTAAACAAAACTGAATTTTTGACGACCGATCCCCATGAAACAGGCACAATCACTGTCAGCGGCAGTGATCTGCCCAGAACTGAGCGATTTAAATACCTCGGGTCAACGCTATCAGCCAATGGAGAGCTGCGTTATGAAATTGCTTCACGCATTAACGCAACCTGGATGAAGTGGCGTTCCACAACTGGTGTCCTTTGTGATCGACGTATCAACGAACGTCTCAAATCTAAAATTTACCGCAATGTCGTCCGTCCAGTCGCTCTCTATGGTTCTGAGTGTTGGCCGACCATAAAAGACAATGAACGGCGTCTTGCGGTAATGGAGACGAAGATGCTACGTTGGACTAGTGGCGTCACACGTTTGGATCACATCCGAAATGAGGATATCCGCGATCGTTATGGGGTTGTACCGATCGTGGAAAAGTTGCGAGAGAGGCGTCTTCGATGGTATGGTCACGCAATTCGCGCTAACGAAAATTCACTTACCAAGATTCGTCTGAACATCGAAGCCGATGGGAAACGACCAAAAGGCAAGCCGAAACAACGGTGGCTTGATACGCTGGATGGGGATTTAAAAGCCTCGAGATTGCATTCAGTTCAGGCATTTGATAGAGCCAAATGGCGAAGCCAATCACGACGAGCCGACCCCGCTTGTGAACGGGACAAAGGCTGAAGAAAAAGAAGAAAAAAGAAGATTTACCTTGGAACGGATTTGGCTTCGACTTTCGATCAGTTTGGTGCTTATAACCGATTAGTCTGTTGTGCGTAATCGACGTATTCAGCCCTGATATTCGGATGGAATTTGGTATAGACCCGCAATCCGCAAAGGTCGTCACGAAGCACATATCGGGCATAGTATTGGTGATCTCCACATCCAAGCTATGACCCAGACCGCTTTCTACAAGTACCTAGAAATTCTGGAAGGAACCCATGCTCGAGTAGATGATTTGAAAGATTCTAAATATTGCCATGCACGAAGACTGAACAGGGAAATGTCCGGCGGCGGATATGTACTACATGTCCAAATTACCAAAGCATTATCAAAATTCTTGAGTAGAGCGAATGAACCTTCCTCGTGACATTGAAGGCAGGTACAATATCGCCGTCAAATCGCGTAGTGAGTATTTTTACAGCAAGGGACAGACGAGTAGGTGTTTGTAAGACAGATTATGGATTGACTACACTAAACTTGAAGGATAAATCGTTTAATCCTTTGAGTGTAGTGATGTTAGACCAGGAGCGAAGTGATGAGTAAAAGTCGTAGGCGAGACACGATAAACATGTTCATGGTTTTTTTCAAAGAGTTGAGTGACGGTTTCGTCCAGGGCAGAGGCAACTCATCAGACGCTGCCTCACCTCTGCCCTGGGAGTAGCGTGAAGAAAACAGCGACAGGTGGTAATTACTTCATTTATATATAATCGTCGTCTGTTTAGACCTAAACTAGACCGAAGTATTTCGATTGCTGCTCCTAGGGCAGAGGTGAGACAGCGTCTGATGAGTTGCCTCTGCCCTGGACGAAACCGTCACTTAACTCTTTGAAAAAAACCATGAACATGTTTATCGTGTCTCGCCTACGACTTACGGCTGAATACTGGACCAAACCGTCTGTTAACTTTTTTAAAAAACTTGGGTGTTTAGATCAAAAAGAGGAGCCATCCACAAGAGAAGAAGTGAATTGGTTCCCAAATTGTCCGGTCCATTATAAAGTGGGTGCGAGCTCGGAGTCCTGCATCTTCAACAAAATATTATTGGTTTCTGCCAGTCATTTGTCAGCTGTGTGCTAGGGATATTTTTGCGGATGCCGAGGGATTTATGTACGCAATCCAGGGCGCCATGATGCTACTAGTGCTAATATTGGCTATGCGCATATTTTATTCGCATATTCGCCTTCAAAGGCGATCCTTTATTAAATTCACTTAAGACATCTGTTTGAGTTCGGTCTCGCACTATTGAAATTTTATGTACCACTTGTGGTGACAATGCTGTAACCGAATGTGTGTTTCAGCAGAAATTGCGGCGATCATCCACATGCGCATGAAAGTGACGAATTCATACTGGCATTTAAGGAGGAGCACAAATTAACTCTTGACGAACTATTAGAGACATTCAGCGTACACCTTACCACCGAAGAAAGGAGAATCCGATTCTCCAAGAACGTGGAGAACCGCTTGAACGATTATATTCAACACCTGAATAGGCAAAAATCGGAAAGTTTCCTTTCCCATTTGGTCACTGGAGATGATAAGGGGATGTTTTGCAAAATGTTGATTGCCGCAGAACCATTTGCAAGAAGGACGAAATAGCACCATCGACATCAGAGTAGGATTTCACCTCCAGAATTGAATCAGTGCACACTCCTTTGGAAGTAAACCAATTCGCGAGAAAAGGTAACACAAGTAGGTAAGAGGAATTAGCGGTTTTCTGTAGCAAACCTTTCAGCACGAAAGGGTAGCAAACCTTTCAACACGAAAGGGTAGCAAATGGAATTGGAACACTGCGAAACAAGCGGTAACCCGTGAAAAAGCGGAGCTGCTATACTGTCCTTTTATAACTTCAAAACACTTGACATGGATGGCTTCCTTTCACCAATAGTAAAGGAGAGTATAGACCACATAGAACGTCTTCTAGGAAATATTTTCCTAGTATATCTTGTTCTGAGCTACATGTCCACCTCTTGGCAGAAGATGAAGGTAGTCTTCGTATAAAAGCCTGAGAAAGATGCCTGCTCACACTCAAAAAAATCAGGCACATCAGCTTAACATTACTCTTTTTAAAATATTTGGAAAGATTAGATTTGCATCACACTCTCAAGAAGGCGCTAAGCCTGCATCCACTAAATGTAAATTAACATGCTTACCAGCGTGGAGTTTGCTTTCCATTCTTTCATTTCAAAGATAAAGGCTGCAACTCTGAAAGGACTTTGCGATGGAGGTGGTCGTGGAAATTGAAGGGGCCACCATGCACGAGAGCAAGGAGCAAACGTGTAGAAGTAAGCTGAAAAGAGACCGCTTTGCAGATTGTATTTTTAACTTGGTGCCATGATTCTTCTATATTGTAATAGTTGGTAATCCCGGAAGTGAGATCATCTTTTCTTTTTTCTCACGAAATCACCACCACCAGCGAATCCCTTAGAGATGGTATAACAACACCAATTGAGTGTGTGAGCTATCAAAATAAAGACGTTTACTGCCATTTTTACCGCGTTCAACGCCTATGTCGCAGCTTTTACCATCACACCATCAAGTTTCTTGTACAGCGCAAATATCCCTGTGCCTCTTCCGAAGGGCTCTGATTCCTTCGTCTTGCCAGTGAGGGTATCAATATTTAGCGTGCAGGCAAGTATTTATTTACGTCCTGACGTCGTTCAGGCGTCATTTCTCCGCCATCCAGTTGATGTCGGATCGGAATCAATTGGAAAGAAAATTCTTTCTCGGCTCCTGGTCCCCGACCCCTGTGCTCAGAGGACCCAATTTAAAAAAATATCGTCCAAGGTAGAGGCAGCTCAATCAGATGCTGTGTAATCACAATATGATGTGCAGAACAAAGTTCCACGATCACCAAATGATGGACACCATCCAAGCAGAAAAGGCACCCAACAAAAATATTTGTATCTCTATTACTTCAAAAATTTATTATATACAACACAATAGCGCTATCTAGTCTCTCGATTATCTACTATGATCCAACATTAGTCCCATTCGAAATATGATCATCCATCGATCCCGTCTGTGAAAGATGCTTCACAATATTCACCCAGGTCCAGCCCCTTGCGCGTTCAACCTTATAGATCTGTGCACTCCCCCTGTCTCCCTTTTGGCAACCTTTGTCAGCTGCTCCTTCTTAGGAGCCTTCTTCGCGGCCGCATCTCCACTCGTCAGCTATTTTCAATGCCATCAACATTTGAAGAAATATCCACAGGACATTTCTTTGGTTGGCCATTTTAACCTGCATTTACCTTGGAACGCATTTGGCATCGACTTTCGATCAGTTTTGGTGCTTATAACCGATTAAAAGTACATAATTCTGCGAGAAAGGAATCGCAACCGTAGATCCGAGAAGTCGGCCATTAATAGGCTGAAAACCCCCCTCAGGCGCGCGATAAGCAGTCCCAAAGGAGTTCAAGAAGCAATCTCTCGTTCATATCATCCATCCCCGCAGTAGTGACGAGCACCATCCAGATTCGTCCGTCGTTTGTCTTTTTGACGTGAATAACGTCTTTAAAATTACTTTCAAAGGGACGCAATCCAAAAAAAAGAAAGATAACAAAATCGGGCGATACAGTTTCGTGTTGTAGCTATATATCTATCATCCCCACCGAAAATTCAATTATACCACTGGATAGCTAAAAAATCAAAGAATTCGTTACGATAGGTAAGGACTGTGACACGTCACGCGCGGGGAGAGGACAGCCCCGCCATTGTGATGCGTATAGAGATTTCCATTTAGTATAATTTTCGATTCGGTGAAGCTCGTCAGCTCTATCAAAATCTATCGATTATATTATATATATCGGGTTGGGGAAAAAGAAATGTCGTATTTTGTCAATAGATGGCGACACTTAAACATATTTTGTGGTGTACTTATCGCATCATCTATACGTCATACTATGCGGCAATTTGAAGAAGACAATCTGTGCTACAAGTGGCTCTTAGACAGTGTTGTGATCGTACGTTTCAGTCTCAAGTTATAACGCATCAAAGATGGAGTCCACCAAGCAAGAAATTCGTCATATTTTACGTTTTTATTACCTGAGAAGTAAAAATGGAACGAAGGCGGCCGAAAAAATTTGTGAAGTTTATGGGCCCGATACTGTAACGATTCGCACAGTACAGCACAGTGTTGGTTCGATCGATTTCATTCTGGTGTAGTGGATGTCGAAGATACACCCCGTACTGTTAGGCCAATCGTCGTAGAAACCGATAAAATCGTCCGAAATCATCCAAGTAGACCGGCATGTGAGTATTCGCTCGATTGGCCAGGAACTGGGTATAGACCATCAAATCGTTTGGAACCATTTGCAGAAGATTGGATTCCAAAAAAGCTGTATGTTTGGGTGCCACACGAGTTGACGCAAAAAAATCTCTTGGACCGAATCAAGGCCTGCGATGCACTACTGAAACGGAACGAATTCGACCCATTTTTGAAGCGGATGGTGACTGGTGATGAAAAGTGGATCAAGCGCGGCAAGCCGGCCCAAACTATTGCCAAGCCCGGATTTACAGCCAGGAAGGTTTTGCTCTGTGTTTGGTGGGATTGGAAGGGAATCATCCATTATGAGCTGCTCACTATGGCCAGACCCTCAATTTGGTCCTTTACTGTGAGCAACTCGACCGTTTGAAGCAGGCTATTGACCAGAAGCGGTCAGAATTGGTCAATAGGAATGGTGTTGTGTTCCAACAGGACAACGCTCGGCCTCACATATCTTTGATGACCCGCCAGAAGCTACGGGAGCTCGAATGGGATGTCCTATCGCATCCACCGTACAGTCCGGACCTGGCTTCAAGTGATTACCATCTCTTTCGGTCCATGAAAAACCCTCTTGGTACTACTAAGTTGGCCTTAAAAGAGGCTTGCCAAACTGGAGGCAAGGGGGGGGGGGGGGGGGGTATAATGAAGTTGCCTTTTAAATGGCAACAAGTTTGCGAACAAAATGGCGCGTATTTGACCTAAATCGGATATTTAAGTATACTAAATAAAGCGTCAAATTTCGATCACAAATACGACATTTCTTTTTCCCCAACCCAATATGTCGTTACAAATGATTGCATGTACATCTTTCAGGTATCTTAGAAACGAATTTTAATCCCAGCCTAATTACATTTTATGTTATATTTATTCTATTGATCCTGGTAGCCGACATTGCGAAATCGGCCTCTTACACACTGTTGTAGACCGCTAACGCCTGTCGGTAAGTGGGTCATTTAAGCTGGATCACTTGCTGGCAGTTTGTCGTTGGAGGATCGAACTTTCACCCCAATTGCTTCGGGAAATGAGGCAATTGGGTGGGGGCAAGATCAACGACGACTTGTTAAAATCACTGTGACTGCGACGGCTCCCGGAGGGCACCCAGGCGGTCCTCGCGTGCGCCTCTGGTTCTTTGGAGGCGCTGACGCACGTGCGTCCAACAATAGCGGTCGTTCAGCAGCCTTCTGATGAAGTTGGCGAACTGAAGTGTGAAATAGCCGCGCTAGTGGCCAGTATGGCTGAAATGGGACGACGCTTGACGCTCAGAGTTCGGGCGCCAGGTCGCGAGTTCGCTCCCGCAGGTCGTCAGGACAACCTACGGATCGAAGTATTGTTGGTACCATTGCAGATTTGGCGAGAAAGCCACCAAATGTACGATTCCGTGTAAATTCGCGCCTACCTCAAAAAACTAGGTCCGCGGGGGGTCCTGGCGACAGCCACCTAGAACGCAGCGCCACATCGCCTAACAATTTACGACCCTCTCAGCGGCGCAGCTGTCTCGTAGATATTGGTGCGGAGGTTTCGGTTCTTCCCGTACCCCGGCACCATCGACTATTTCCCTCAATCGCTAAAATTGGCGGCAGCAAATTCCTCCCAAATTAACACATACGGGTATAGGCAAGTGGCCGTGAGTCTTGGCTTGCGTAGGTCGTTTTTCGTGGCGATTCATCCTGGCGGATGGCAGCTTCCCCATACTAGGCGCAGACTTCTTGTGTCACTGTCAGTTGCTGGTGGACTTGCAAAACAAGTCTCTTATAGATCCCACGGACCAATCTTAATTCGTCGGGCCAAATGGCATCTCACCCAATTTACAATCTTTCCGTACTTTTAGAAGACATTACCGACTCTCGTCTTCGGGCACTTCTCCAAAAGTTCACCCGGATTACTACCGAGTGTAGTCTTTCTAAACCAGTGAAGCATCACATTAACACCACTGGTTCCCCGATCTTCTCGAAGTGCGCCCCTACTACCCCAGAAGCTGGCTATGCACGGAAAGAGTTCGAACAATTTATGCAACAGGGTATTTGCAGACCCTTCGAACAGCTATTGGTCTTCCCCAGTCCATATGGTCCCTACGCCAAATGGCGCCCCTGTGGGGATTACAGAAGGCTAAACGCGCAGATTGTTCCAGACCGATGTCTTATTCCTCCCATCCACGCCTTTGCGCATCATCTCGCAAACCTGCGGCATCTTTTCGACCTTGGATTTAACCAAGGCCTATCACCAAATCCCTGTAGCTCCAGAAGACGTTCCAAAGACGGCAATATGCACACCCTTTGGACTTTTCGAGTTCACACGGATGACTTTGGGGTGTTCAATGCGGCGCAAACTTTTTCAAAGGTTCATCCACTCAGTCCTGCGAAGCCTCGACTTCTGTTTCGTATATTTGGATGATGTTTTGGTCGCTTCTTTCTCATAGTCTGAGCACTTAGCCCATCTCGAGTGCATTTTTCAACGTCTCCTTGAGGCCGGTGTAGTCCTAAACGTTGAGAAATGCAAGTTTCTCCAGACACAAGTGAGATTCCTCGGTCACTTCATTTCTCCTGAAGGAATTCAGCCCGACCCAGATAAGGTTCAAGCGAACTTAAGCTTCCCGCGTCCGAAAACTGGTGATGGTAAACTTCTATCGTCGTTTCCTGCCCAAGGCCGCCCAACACCAGTCCGTTTTGAACGCGTACTTGTCTGGCCCCGAAACAAGGACACATGAGAGATTGTGTGGTCTGAAGAGGCTGTCCGCGCGTTCGATAAATCCCGACAGCAACTGTCTGATGCTACAATCTTGGCATTTCCTCGACAAGATGCATCCCTAGCCGTTTTTGTTGATGCCTCTGACATCGCAGTAGGTGCTGCTCTTCACCAAAAAGTGAATCAAGTCTGGCAGCCGTTGAGCTTCTTCTCCACACAGTTAAACCTCGATCAACGGAACTGCAGCACTTACGATCGAGAACTGCTCGCCGCGTACTGGAGCATTAAGTACTTCCGATTCTTCCTTGAAGGCAGGCCGTTCACAGTGTTCACCGACCATAAGCCTCTCAAATATGCTTTGAAACAAAAACCAAACAAAGCGTCCCCTCGTCAGCTTCGACACCTGAGCTTTATAAGCCAGTTTACGTCAGACATCCAACACGTGTCCGGCAAGGACAACATAGTTGCTGACGCTTGTCACGTGTCTCCGAGGTTAACATCCCCGCCGCACTCGACTTCTCGGCTATTGCCAAGGCGCAGGGGGATGACTCAGTACTTCAGAACATCAAATACAAATTTCGTGAGTTGCCATCTTCGGCTCGAACCTCTTTCTATGTTGCGAAGTCTCGAAAAAGGGGACCGCGGCCATACATTCCGGCCACCTTTCGCAAGGAAGTGTTCCACGCGGTTCGCGACTTAGCCGCATCCAGGCATCAGGACAACAAATCGGTTAGTCATCAAGGAATACTTCTGGGCCTTCATGAACAAGGATGTCAACTCCTGGGCCAGAGAGTGCATTGCATGCCAGAAGTGTAAAGTCACCAGGCATGTAAGGAAGGAGGTGGGCTCATTTCCCCGCTCTACCAAGCGGTTCCACTCCATACGCCTCGACATAGTAGGACCTTTGCGAGACTCGCACGGTTACAAGTATTGCCTGAAGCAATACCTCAGAAGGACATTACGGCGCAATCTTGTGCCGAAGTCCTCTGCCGAGAGTGGATCCCTTGCTTTGGGTCCCTGCAGTGGTCATCACTGACCAAGGAATGCAATTTGAGTCTACCCTTACTCGGAGTTAGGCAAACTCCTGGGTTTCAAACGTCAGCGGACTACGGCATATCACCCACAATCCAATGGGTGCTAGGACGTTGACACCGGACGCTGAAAGCCGCCATTATGGCATGCGACGATCCGTCCTGGACTCAAGTCTTGCCTCTCGTCCTACGAACAACCCGCCGAGAGGAATTTGCTGCCAGCCCCGCGGAGCTGGTATACGGGGAGAACCGAAGACTCCCAAGTGATCCGGTCTTCGACAAGAGATCGATCTCACAGATTCGGGATTGCTGCGCCTGCTGAAAGACAACCTTTCGCCACATGAAAGCCACACCTTCCACACAACTCGTCTGCACTGCTGCGCGCCCAGGGAGCTGGACACGTGCACGCACGTCCTGGTCAGGACGGATGCTCGTTCGGAAGAAGCTGCAGCCTCCATACGAAGGCACGTACCGTGTTCTCGAGCGTGGAGAGCATTTCTCCAGCTCGAAATCGGGGACAGTGAAGTCCTCGGTGTTTAACGTAGGTACCTGTCTTGAGACTGAATCCTACGGCCCTCTTCAGGTACGGATTGATTTTGTGACCCACAATCAGAGCCCCGTTGAGACAAGCGCAATGGTACCAGTCTATACCAAATGCATGGCTTAGCATTCATACTTGTGGATGCAAGAATTACCTAAATCTCTACCGAACTAGGAGTACGGCACCCGTGTGATACGCAACACCACGTCGAGGCCCGAAGGTGTCTTCTCGCTTGAACACAGCCACCATGAAACTCCACAAGGGGCCAACCGCAACAAACCGAGCTGTACTCATATACGACAGGAATTCTCCTGAAGTATAAGAGTCCAGGGGCTACCTCGGTTCCCATGGTACCAGTATACCCCTGGTAAGGTTTCGCGACCGAAGCCACTTCAGATGAGTCCCCGTGCAGGACTCGGGGTCTGCTCGCCCTTGCTAGGCCTCGGAGCATTCGCCTACTGCATCACGGCCGGCAAGCCCAATGCAATACAGCGTTTCCCGGTGCCACCACGTGGAGGTTCTCCTGGGCCACTTGGTTTTGGTTCAGCCGACAGGGTTGCCGCCCCATCTTCCTCCCCGCCACCTCAGAGCACCAGATCGGGGGACAGAAAAGGCTGTCTCCTTATCCAGGCTGAAGCCCGTTTGCGCCCCAAATCAACGGCACGTTCGCTTCGCAGAATGATGGCGAACGCAGTTCCGGGTTCAGCCCTAGGTTTCATCTGGAGGCGGAGTGATATGGCGCAGCGGTGGTTAACAACATTCGAAATTTATTTGAAGATTAATTTGTATTTTCATCTGTTTAAGTTTTAAAAATGTAAAAAGATTTTAAAGAAGAATTCTAGAGATTTCTTTAAGTTTATGCTTCGCAAATTTACCTTCTGAGGGGGCAGCATCCTATTCGACCGGAAATACTCCTCCAGTGCGATCAGGTAGCGCGACTCATTGAATGTTTTCAGACAAACAGCTTTAACCGCTTTGATATTCGCGTAAATATGAATTAACGTGACCAAGACGAAAACGGTGTAGAGCATTCTGAAACCAAGCCCAACTGAATTTATCTATTCTCGCTGATTTCCACCCTAAAAACTTACGTCTGACTCTTGATTACAGAAAGCAAATAGAGCCCCAGAAACGAAGCTATCAAATTCACACAGGTCTCTTGCGCGCTGTCCTTCGAAGCGACATCAGCCAGGTTCCCGCGAACCGCGTGATGTTTCGTCAATGCAGCTCGAGTGGATCCGCCCGCAACCCCAACGAGCGCCTTCAGGGTGGTAGTGCCGCACAGGATAAAAGTCGAGTAGGTTGAATACTTCGGGAGAACGTATATTTCGATCCCCATCGCCAAATCATTGATAACATCAGCCCGCAATCGCCATTTCTTGGATTCGATATCCAACTCGGTCCTAAAAATGTTTGGCTATCATTTATCAAGTTTCAAGAGAGGACATCATTCACGTTACCCTTTCCACCAAGCAATAGAATCTTCCCGAAGTGGCCAGTGCCCTCCTTGAGCACCCAAGTGGCCGTCGCCGACAGCGGTGTGACCACTTCACTTCCAACTCCGATTCCCTTCAAAATAGCGTGTGTCGTCAAAGTTCCTGCAATCGCAACGATTAGTATCCTCAACACATACGGCAAACAACCCAATTTACCTGATATCGTGCTACAAAACGCCTGGATAGTGTCCCAAATCTGATAAGCCAAGTAATCATCGCTCACACTGTCTGGATATCCTTTGGGCAAGAAGATTCCCTGAAAGAACTTGAGCAGAGCGAATCTCTCACGATACACCAACCGGTCGCCCTTGAGTGGCACCCGAACGATGCTTTTCTGATCTACTTTAGAAGAAATTCATTCAGATTCAGGATAAATTCGTGGGTGTCCTTGTAAAACAATCACCTGCTGGGGTCACGTAGAGGATTTCCTCGCCTTTCGTTCCGTACTGCTCGCGAAAGTGTATTTTCATCATTGGGAAGGAATCGTGTTTGATTGACTGCCTAGAGGGTTCCTAGTCCTACTCGCGGAGTAGTAGAAATTCCACGTCTGAACTATAAAAATTGACTTATTTCGATCACAGTTGTCACATCCTACAAACGACTGGCCCTTGACGTTTCCATAACAATTCTGCGCGAAAATATTGAATATGTGGTGGTTGGAGTCTTTGCTTATGACCGAAAGTTATGTTGTTTTCGGGCATGGATACGTCCATGGAATTGGATATTGACGAGGGCACACATGATTGGAAATGTTGCTAGGAGGCCGGAGATCACTATATTCTGCAAGGATATATATAGATGGAATCACTACGAAGAAGGAGGTTCGTGAGCCTTGGAAAGATAGTTTGCCCTTATTTAACTACAAGATTTAATGATAAAAACTCTAAGGGAAACTTATAGTGGAACACAAACGGCCATCATCATCCTAGCAGTGGAGGCAGCACTCAAACGGTGGCAGCAGGGAGGGAAAGAATATTTATTTATTTATTTATTTATTTAATGAGGACAATACACAGAAAGCAAATTTTTTATTACATATTGTCCTCAGAGGGAGGAGCAAGTAAATGGCATATTTTGCACTTAAAGCTAGAGAGAGACATAGAGTCAAAGGAACCAAGCTGTAGGGCATTGTAGGACCGGCGAAACCTCGGGATCGGAGAGTGAAAGTAAATCTCGGGCTCGGCGAAGGGTACATCAAAAATGTCCGCATTACGTGTGTTATAAGACGAGGCGATACGGAAAGTAATATCCGAGTTGGGCGGAGCAGTCCATCAGACCATTGCAGAGTTTGAAAAGAGTACACATATCAAGGAAGATACGGCGTTGCTGTAGGGAGGGGAGATTGAGGGTGCAGAGTCGTGACGGATAATCAACCCGTGGAAGGTTCTTTTTGTAAAAGAGGGTCCGGGTGAATTTGCGTTGTACAGCTTCAAGAACGCGGCCGTCACAGATGCGGTAGGGGGACCAGATTATACAGCAATATCAAGGATGTTTTTGACAAGGAATTGAAGAGTGTTAAGGAGGGCTGGATTGAAGTAAAGTCGGACAAGGAACGTAGGATAAAACCAGACATTTTGGAAACTCTATTGATGATGTCAACGAAGTGGGAATTGAAACGAAGTTTATCGTCGAATATTACTCCAGGTCTTTGAAGGAGGTCAGTAGTGAAAGGGGTTGACCACTGAGAGAATAGGAAAAGGATGATGGGGAGGGTTTTCAAGGAATAGCGCATCCAGTGGCATTTGTTGACATTCAGTGTTAGCTTGTTGACCGAACACCAACGGGCAAAATTATCAAGGTTGGATTGTAAGAGAGCACAGTCCAATGGAGACGAAACAGAGGCAAACAATTTAAGGTCGTCTGCGTAAAGCAAATACGGACAGGTGAGGATGGAGGCTAGGTCATTGATAAAAAACAGGAAGAGTAGGGGGCCAAGTGTAGAGCCTTGGGGAACACCAGAGGAAGGAGAGAAGGAACGAGATGAGTGACCATGAAAAGAAACTTTGCAGGAACGGTATGAGAGATAGGAGGAAAGCCAGGAGATGACTGAGGGAGGGAAGTCTAGCGAGGAAAGTTTAGAGAGGAGAATGTTATGGTCGACGGTGTCAAAGGCTTTGGAGAAATCAGTATAAACAACATGTACCTCCTGTCGTGAATTCAAGCGTTTTAGCAACAAAGTTGGTAAAGACCAGAAGCTTTGAAGCCGTTGATCTATGTTTCACGAAACCATGCTGCTCTTTGACAATGAGGTGACCGAAGTGCGCGGTCAACCAGTCGTTGACGTATTTTTCTAGAATTTTGAAGCAAGAGGAGAGAAGGGAAATTGAGCGGTAGTTCACAGCAAGGGAAGGGTCTCCGCTCTTGAAGATAGGAATGATAAGGGCCTCTTTACAGAGACGGGGAAGTAGCATTCGTCTAGACTTTTGTTGTAGATTATAGACAGGGGGAGGGAAATGTGTTTTCTACAGTTAAGGAGGAAGAGATTAGGAAGCCCATCGGGGCCAGGTCCGACATTGGGGTCAAGGTTACCAATGAGGAACTCAACCAAGGAAGGCGTAAGGAGAGGAATGGCTAGTGATTCGGAGGAGTCTGTGGTTATGAAAGGTGTAGAGGGTGAAGGGCTCGAGAGTTGGCAGTGGAGTCAGCGAAGCTGATAGAAGAAGAGACAGATTGAGTTGGATTACGAGAGTTGCGAGCGTGAGACCAAAAGGGTTTTAAGTTACCGCGGGCAAGCGCGGCTTTGACGCTCAACATATTATCAAGGAATGTTATCAAGAATCTTCGTTGCGAATCAAGTTAGGTACAAACGCAGCCAAACAGGGGAAGAAGGGACATAACACAAAAGGAGAGCTAAGGGCTTCATCAGACGTTGAATTGCTTAATAAGTGAAGCCAGTTTATAGACGCTAAAGCTGAGTTAAGACCGTCAAAGTTGGCTTTGCGGAAGTTAAATTTAGTAGATTTACGCGCAGTTTTGGAGTTTGAACGAAGGATCTTCTAATTCAAGTGGGGGATGATGAGCATAAGTTTTGATATACGGGGATGTGCAAGGAATAAGAGAGGTGGCGCTTGGGAGGTTGGAAAAGAATAGATCGGGAGTGCGATCCAAGGAGTTTTTGGTGGTATTGAAATTCAGGGCAGAGCAAGTGTTCATAAAGGAAGAAAGTAGAAGGGAAGAATGGGAGAGGTTGTTGGAAGGAATTTGAAGGCTAGGATGATTAGGCCAGTGAACCATGGGGCGATTAAAATCAACGGAAAAGAAGAAAGGGTGGGAAGGGAATCTGACAGTAAAAAATTCAGACAAACTGGCAAACAATTCTTCGTACAGGTGAGAAGGGTAAGCAAAGGGGACGGGGAGACACAAAGAGCAACACAGTCATAAGGAGGAGAAGATGAGTTTCGGTGCGGAATGTACTTTTTATTGGAATTAGGACATCACCGCCGGTGGACTTACGAGAAGCACTCCCGTCCATGTCACAGCGGAAAGTGGAGTACTCTTCGGGGAGCTTGGAGTTTAATCTGGATATGTCAGACGTGAGTGCTGCTTTAGCCAGTAGAGTTTCTTGGCAAGTCAGTGAGGACTACACTCACAAGTGACCGTCAGATAATCTGCAGGGAAATCAATCTTCTTGGAGAATGCCAGGTGGGATGTCCGGGTGGACGGTGAAAGCTTTTTAGGAGGACTCATAGAAAGGGGGAGGAGACATATAGACAATTTTGGAAGGGAACTGCTTCAAACAGTTATGCGATCACGGCGATATAAATTCTTGGGTTGGTGCCTACAAGGTGTAATGAAAAAGCTGCGAAGATCAACTCAGATGAACTGCCCGCGCCTTCTGAAAATGATTGTTGCTATTCTGTTTTTGCACCTCCAAAACAGCGGAAGGCAAACGGTGGTTCAGCTTAACGAATGTATGATACCTTCAGTAAGTGATCAGAACCTCAGCGAAATATGGTTGGTTCGTCAAAAGCAAGGCCCTAGTTTTCCGAGGTATCTCTAACGAAGCTTTGAAGCTTGAGGCATGCCTAAAAGAAGGAATACTTCTCAGAGTTAATATTGCTTCTCAAACTCAATAATCCGCCTTGAAACCCTGTAACTCGATTTGCCTGTTGGATATAATGAGGAAGATTAGTCAGCACACATCATCGAAAGCAGCAATGGTTTGTTGGAGCGTAGGTATAGGTTTCGGCACGTCCATTTTACGGTGAACGCAAAAAAGTTCTGGCGGTTTCTGTACCGTGTTGGTGTTGGATGTCAAAATTGCATTAAACTCCGCCCGTAGAGTAGCCAAATTTCCCATCAGGCGTGTCGCTCCGTGCGTTACTGGCAGGTACATGCATGCATTATGTACGTGCATGGCCATGCCTATGCGCAGACCGGGTAGGTAGGAAGTAAACGCATACCCGTGGATAAAAGTTGGCTATGGGAAGGACACACAGAAATCAAAGCAAATATGGGGGACGAAAACGGTAGTTTTTTTACGGTGCAGGGCTTCGGAAACCCAGTACTGGGGGTTTTTGGGAGTGAGTAAGCGGGCTCTCGGCCGTCATTATCCAGTGACCGCAGTCTTTAGTAGTGGGAAACTTTGCTACTTTGGCATCTAATGCTCCAAGAGATCTTAGTGGAGTGGAAATGAGATCAACACCGGATCTTTTCCGAAAAAGCTCAAAACTTGGGAGGTCAACACTGAAGACAACTTAACCCCAAGGCAGTCGAGATTCGTCGAAGGACTTGGAAAGGAATTTGGAGAGTCACCGGACTGACATAACTGTCGATGCTGAAAAATGCGATTGTGGAAGGCAGCAAACTGCAACAGCGTTTGTTCTATTGGGGGAGCGTATAAATGAACTCTGCGAGTTCATTAAAGAGAGGCAGAATATTCACCAAAATATCAAGGCGCTGATACGAGGTATTAAGTTGTCCTATATTAGGGCGGTGGGGGAGAAAAACGCCCAAGCGTCATGTGGCAAAGCCACACGGGAGACGCAGATAACACCACCTCAACGTAAGATAGGTGAGAACGCGGGCAAACGGAGTAGGGATGAAATAAGTGAATACCTTGATGTCCAACAAGCGGCCAAGAAGAAAGCCTCATCGCCAAAGAAAGCTGCGCTGGCGAAAGTTCCAAGCAGTTCTTCGATTACGGGTCCAACTGTGACAAAAGGGGAACAGCCTACAGTTCGTAAACCCGAAGAATGGACAAAGGTAGGCGACAAAAGCGGCACAAGGAGAAGAAGAACACTCGTCCGGAAGTAATCATTATTTCCAAGAAAGGAGATATGTCCTACGCCGACATCCTTCGGAAAGTCAAAGCCGATCCGGAATTGACAGACCTGGGTGGCAGGGTGAGCCGTATCAGGCGTACGCAAAAGGGGGATCTGTTGCTGGAATTAAACAAATCTAGCGAGAATATAGTGGATAACTTTCGCGGCCAGGTGTAGAAGGTGCTAGGTGAGCAAGCAGACGTGAAAGCTCGGAAGCAGCAAATAGTGATCGAGTGCAAAGACTTACACGAGGTGACATCACCAGAAGATATCTGTGCTGCGTTAAGGGAACAACTCAATCTTAGCGACCTAGAAGACAGTGCCATCAAAAGGATGAAGAAGGCATATGGAGATACACAGACCGCTTTTATTAGCTTCCCTTTGGAATCAAGAATTAAACTGATTACCGCGGGCAAGGTAAGACTTAGGGAGCAAAAATCTCTGAAGAGATGCTTCAGGTGGCTCGATTTCGACCACTTTGCAGCAGCATGTACTTGTGAGTACGATAGGTCGAGCAGGTGTAGGAAGTGTGGTGAAGAGGGCCACCTTATCAAAGACCGAACTGGAGATCCACCATGCATGTTGTGCAAAGGGAGAACGGGTGCCCGGCATATAGGAGGGACCTGAATCAAGGCCTGCTCTCGCAAACCATCCAAGGGTCGAATGTGGACGTGGCGATGATATGTGAACCGTACCGAAATTACGTTAGTGCTACGTGGGTGAAAAACTCATCGGGAAGCGCGGCCATATGGGCATGTGGACGGCAAGCCATTCAAGAAACAATGGCATTTCTGGGAGCCGGCTTTGTACGAGCAAAAGTCAATGGCATCCACCCATCTATAGCTACAGCTGCTATGCTCCTCCTAGTGCAACATTAGCCCAATATGAGGAAATGCTAGACGGTTTAGTGTTGGACGCTTCAATGCGTGGGCTTTAGACTGGGGGGCCAAATTTCTTGACATCAGCAACGGGGGAGGCGACAGCCGAGTGAACATCAAAAGCGGAAAAACCAGGATAGTTTACTGGAGCGTTCGAAGAAGAGACATTCCTGGCGACTTTAGAAGGAGGTTACGACCCGAGGGGAACGGCGCTGAAAAAAGTGAGCCAGTTATGTCAACGGATAACTGACGGCTGTGACTCTACAATCCCGCGACGCTAGTTCCATCATAGTACGAAACCAAATTACTGGTTGAACCAAGAAATTGCCTTGTTGAGAACATCATGTCTGCGAGCGAGGAGGCTTTGCCAAAGGACCAGAGGGAAGCTAGAACATAAGCAGTTGGAGAAATAATACGACGACTTTTGAAGTAGCCTTAAGAAGGCTAGACGGGAAAGTAGGTGGGGGGGGGGGGGGGGGGTGAAGTTGTGTCTTGGAGCAAATACGAACTCATGGGCGCTGCTTACAAGGTCGTAATGAACAAGATTCGTGGACAAAAAATCACCCCAGGTGACGTGCCCGCGATTCTTGTTCAAAACAGTCGCAATCCTTTTCCCACAACAGGAAGAAAGTGGATCTCGGTCAACAGTTCAATAGAACGTCTTCTCAATCCCCGTGGTCACCGAGGAGGAACTACAAGAGATCTGTGAACGAATAGGGGATAATAAAGCTTGGACGGGATTCTGAACAAAGCCCTGAAGTTGGTTACTAACATCGGGCATGGTTCATAAGCACATTTGAATCGTGCATTGTGGAAGGAGTGTTTCTCGCCCAGTGGAGAAGGCAGATGTTGGTTCTGCTACCGAAGCCCCAAAAACCACCTGCCGCACCTTTTTCATATCAGCCTATTTGTCTTTTGGATATTATCGGAAAGACGCTGGAGAGGGTAGTATACAACAGACTGCTTTCGTTCATCGAGCTAACGGCTATGGATTTCCGAGAGCGCGATCTACGGCCGATGCAATAGCAACGGTCGTGGATTTAACTTGGGAGTCAACGGCCGCTGGTAAGTTCTGCGCGGTGATGACACTGGATGTCGGGAACTCCTTCAATTCGGCCAACTGGGGTTGGATTAAAGCCATTCCGGCTGAACTGGGTGTCTCTGGTTACTTAGGTCGGATAATCAACAATTACTTCCCGGAGAGATTTTTTTGGTACGAGACGGATGATGGGGCGACGGAATATATTGTGACAGTAGGTGTTCCCCAAGGCTACGTATTGGGGCCCCTGCTGTAATGTATGTTGGAGTACTTGGTTATAGCGTGCCAAAGGAGGCAACGTTGATTCGTTTTGCAGACGACCTGGCGGGGCCAGTAGTTGCGAAATACCGGGAGGACAACCAATTGTATCTAGGTGGAACCATTCATAACATTAAAGCATGGCTACAAATGGTTTGGGCGGGACCACTGGACAAAAATTTTCCACGATCAGTCCGATGTCTTTTTGTCTTGTCGCTACTAGTCCAAGGCAACATCTTCATCTTTATTACTGCAAGGCGCCGTCCACTGTCTTTTATAGTCGGCCAACACTCAGAAGCATCAAGGGCGAAAAGGCGTAGATAAGTTGATCACAAAGAACATCAGTTGTGGAAAGCGCTAATGCGCGAAGCAATTTCACAACCCAGTTCTCCATTGGCTGATAGCATTAACTCGAGATATTTAAATCGCTCAGTTTTGGGCAGGTCCATGCCACTGACAGTGATTGCGTCTGTTTCATGGGGATCGATCGTCAAAAATTCAGCTTTATCTAGATTCAATCTGAGGCCATGTTGTATAAGGCGACCATTCCATTTATGGACAAGTTGCTCGACATCATTTTTCCTATTAGACGCTGGGAAAACATCATCTGCATAAAGCAGTGTATAGGACGCTGGATCTTAGATGTTCCGCGTGACAGTGTCCATAATAAGAGCAAAGAAGAGTGGTGTGACGGCGCTTCCTTGATGAACACCAATAGAGACACCAAGCGGTTTTGATAGACCCCCACACTTCCAACTTTACTTTCTGGATCGTAGTAGAGCCACCGTACGAGTAATTCTGGCACTAAGTGTTGTTGTAGAGCATCCCAGATGAGTTTGTGTGGCACACGATCACACGCTTTCTCTAGATCAGAAATGCAATGTAATGAGGACAATGCTTCCCACGGTGTTTCTCTATGAGTAACCGCGCAGCGTGTATTGAGTCAGTAGTTCCGCAGTTTTTGAAAAATCCGGATTGCTTCATTTTTTTTACCAATTTCGCGAATACAGTTGTTAAGCATGCGTTAAAAAATCTGTATGGTATGAGAAAGTAACCAAATGATTGTGGAAGTGAAGGATGAACAAATTCTTCAGTTGAAATCTGCCCGGAATTTTCTCGTCATCTATCCGTCGCGGTTCAACGGTCGGTGAGCAAAATATCGTTCTTGTCATTAAGGCAATAGAAGTATTCGATATCCTGTACGCCTTGGTGTCGGCTTTTGGCAAGCCGATACAGATCTTTCGCCATCCTGAGTGTCCAGTTTAAACATCGTCATTTCGCAGCCAAGTATTTCGGTTGACATACTGCTTACCTGACTTGGTGCCACGAGAGTCCTAGAGGCTGCTTTGTTGATCGTGTCCTTAATTTGGTTCCATGATTCTTCCACATTTGTAATGGTTGGTAGTCGCGTAAGTGAGATCATTTCTTCTTTCTTCTCCACCATTTAATGCGTCACCATTTAATGCGCGGCAGGCCAGTGGGTTCCTCGCGTTGTTTTATTGGTGATTTGATTTGCAGGACGGCGATCAACGGCCGATGTTAAAGTGCGATGGTCTTATGAGAATATAGTCGATTTGCGTTTTACTAGTTCCACTATAAAATGTAGGGAGATAAGACAATTGTTTGATGAATCATGTATTCATAAGTACAAGGTCATAGGTATCGGCAAAATCGACTATACGCGCTCCAAACCCATTTCCCCTATGGCACCTGTTGTCGTCTGCTTTTTTACCCACATGATCAATAAGGTAGTCTGCAATGATGATAAAGACATTAGCAGGCATGTTACAGGCCTTTGCATCGAGAAGTTGCCAGATGTTTCTCGACACCAGGTCGACCTGTGTGTGGTGCATACGCGGCGAAGAAGTGAATAGTGCGATCAGCTGATATAATGGTGAGTCTCATCAGGGACAAATTGTACCAACTGGTCCTCCAGGTTGGGGGTTGGGTAGGGCTGACAACTCTACACGGAAAACAATTTGTTACGAAGCCACAACAGGAGCCTCGGACAGGACGGATTTTAAAACGACGGACCCGGCAACGAACACGGAATAACGATTTGCGCATTTTCTCATGGAACGTGCGCTCCCTGTACAGAGATGAAGCTGACGAGCAGCTAGCCGGTACCCTGTCCCAATATAGGGCTGATATAACAGCGTTGCAAGAGATGCGGTGGACAGGGACCGGTTTCCTGGAGAAGAGCCGCTACACCATATATTATAGTGGCCATCCAGTAAACCATGTGCTCGGAGTAGGTTTCTTAGTCAGCCAAAAAATGAAACCTGCGGTTATCGGCTTTGAAAACATAAACGAACGGCTATGCACTCTGCGCTTGAGAGGCAAGTTTAGAAATATAAGCCTCATAAACGTTCACGCCCCTACAGAGGAGACTGCAGAGTCGGAGAAGGATACCTTCTACGAGGCAGTAGAACGAACCCTCGAAGCCTGTCCCAGATATGATATCAAAATCATACTTGGGGATTTTAACAGCCAAGTAGGGAAGGAGCTCGTATTCAGGCGATACGTTGGCTCCCATAGCTTACACGAAAAAACAAATCATAACGGACTGCGGACTATTCAGTTAGCAGGGTCACACGAAATGGTTGTTGGAAATACCTGGTTTGCGCGGAAAGCGGTTTACAAACATACGTGGGCCTCTCCAGATGGGACCACTTTCAACCAAATTGACCACGTGTTGATCGAACGCCGCCACCTCTCAGCCTTGATGAATGTCAGAACATATAGGGGATCAATATAGACTCGGATCACTATCTCGTTGGCATGGTGCTCCGAACTTGAATAACAATACCACCTAGAATCCCCTCTGACAATCAGGTGAGAGTGAACACTGAAGCCATCCGCAACACAACCCTCCGCGACACCTATAAGAGGGAAACGGATGCCGCAATAACCGCGGTCAATAGAGGACCTGGCGATGAAGCATCAACAAATGATCTTCACAATCACCTGAAGAACGTTATCATGGATACGGCCACAAACATACTTGGCTCCAGCCGCAAAAGGAGTCAGAACGGCTGGTTTGACGATGAATGTAAGCTAGCAACGGAACGGAAGAATGCCGCATACTGAGTAATGTTGCATTCTCAAAGAACGCGGGTACGCGTCGAGTGGAGAAGCGACTTCACAGACGGAAAAAGGAAGCCTGGGAGAACCAACAAGTCTATGAACTAGAAAAGTACAGGGAGCAACCGCACCAGGCGCGGAAGTTTTACCAACAAGTCAGCAGGATGAAGCCTTATACACCTCGAAGCTCATCTTGCCGAGACAAAGAGGGAAATCTGATTTCCAACAGAATGGGCATATTAGAGCGATGGGTTGAGTACTTTGATGAGCTACTGAACAACCAGAACATCGGCGAGTTGGAGGTCCCGCCAACTGAAGACGACGGAAAAATACTGCCAAGTTTAGGAGAAACAGTTCGTGCAATTCATCGGCTAAAAAGTCATAAGTCGCCAGGAGCCGATGGAATTACAGCCGAATTGGTTAAATATGGAGGCGACCAGTTACACCAAGTGGTTCATCAACTTGTGCTCAAGGTATGGGACAGCGAATCAATGCCTGACGATTGACAACGAGGCATTATCTGTCTCATACATAAAAAGGGAGATATCACACAGTGCAGCAATTATAGAGGTATCACGTTGCTGAGTACCATCTATAAGATATTCTCTACTATCTTGCTAGGCCGGATAGCCCCATACGCCCAGAACATCATTGGCCCATACCAAAGAGACTTCACTCCAGGCAAATCAGTAACAGATCAGATTTTCTCTGTGCGGCAAGCGATGGAAAAACTGTTGGAATATGGACAACAGTTGCACCATCTGTTCATCGACTTTAAAGCCGCCTATGATAGCATAGCCAGGATAAAACTGTACACGGCCATGAGAGAATTCGGTATCCCGACGAAATTAGTAAGACTGACTAGGCTGACCCTGACCAATGTGCGCGGCCAGATAAAAGCAGCAGGATCACTCTCAAGACCATTCGACATCAACAACGGTCTACGACAAGGGGATGCGCTATCATGCGTCCTCTTTAACCTGGCCCTCGAGAAAGTGATCCGTGATGCTGAGGTAAATGCAAGAGGTATGATCCTCTTCAAGTCCACCCAACTACTGGCCTATGCTGACGATATCGACATCATGGGAAGAACCACCCGAGATGTACAAACTGCCTTCATCCAGATCGAGCAGGCGGTGATTGGCGCGAGATCTTGGGCTGCACATCAATGAAGGCAAGACAAACTATATGGTGGCAACGTCAGCACCGAAGACGAATCAACCAACAACATCAAACCGCACTGGTCAAACACGAAGAACTTTGAAACCGTTGACAATTTCTCCTATCTAGGGTCGAAAATCACAACCGATAACAACTACGATGATGAAATCCGCGCACGGTTGTTGTCAGCCAACAGAGCCTATTTCAGCTTACAAAGACTGTTCCGCTCGAAACGTCTCACCATAGGGTCAAAGCTCTTACTGTACAAGACTATGATCTTGCCAGTCCTCATGTATTCCTCGGAAACTTGGGTTCTTAGCCAGAAAAATTGCGAACTTTTGGCCTCGTTCGAGAGAAGATTCCTCCGAAGAATTTTTGGTCCACTACATGGGGATGGACGATTCCGTAGCCTACACAATGACGAAATCTATGAGCGATACCATGACCGTCCGGTTGTGGATAAAATCCGGCTCAATAGGCTACGGTGGGCAGGTCACTTAACCCGTATGGATGAGGATGATCCCACTCGGAAAGTCTAAAAGGGCAATATCTATGGTAGAAAAAAAAGACGAAGCAGACCCTGCCTAAGATGGAGCGATAGCGTAGGTCAGGATGCCAGACAGCTTTTAGGGATATCGAATTGGTGGACCTCGGCGCAAAACCGGGATGCCTGGAGTTCCTTATTAAGGAAGGCCTAGACCGGATACCGGTTGTTGCGCCGTTGATGATGATGATGATCAGCGGGCCATCAAATAGTTCGACTTCTTGAATGACTTCACAGAAACCCTTTGAGATGCCAATGCCAACTCCGTATTGAGTATGTGGGCTGGCAAAATAGAGAAGTTTATAGCCATTTTTACCGCGTTCGAATTCTATGTCGCAACTTTTGGCACCATACCATCGAGTTTCTTAAAGAGCGCAGATATCAATGCGCCTTTTGTGAAGGGCTCTTACGAGTTCCTCGGTCTTTCCAGTCAGGGTTTCAATATTTGTCGTGCAGACATGTATTTGTGTTGCTTATACTAATTTACATACGTCCTGAGGCCGTCCATGCGCCGAGAACCCTTGCCCAATTCTTGACAGAACGGGGGCCCGCCCTGCCGCATCAACACCTTAGCAGGACGTGTCACCAAGATAATTCAGGTAGGATTTAGCAAAGTGAAATATTTCCAACTACACTTCATTTATCTCTTTCCCTGATCTTAGCATTTTATTTTTGTTTTATTAAGGATAGTACAAAGTACGTTGCCGTAAATCCTCCTCCATTACCTGGGCTTGGGACCAGCATGCTATGTAAATAAAATGACGGAGTTCACCCATAATGAGGACGTTGTTGAATTTTTAACAGAACGACAGTAGCCTGTTGAGGGTTTTGCAAAAGCCTTTATTAGAGACATTTGGGGAGAAATAAGTTGACACATCAACAAGATTAACCGATAGATTAATTGCCTCAGCAATAATGATTTCATGCTCAGAGACGTAGCTAACACAATGAGAGGAAATGTAATTCTGAAAAGCCAGGATGACAACCCCATAGATGTCATCTCTAAAATTGTCAAATTTAGATTAAAACCCGACAAGTATTTTGAGAGCGGCGTATGATTAATTGTGTAGGTTTCTTGTAGAGATAAGATATCGAGTTATTGCTATTTGCGTAATATTCGATATTGGATTTGTTCGCCTTGAAGCTCTGGACATTATATTGGAGAACCTTTACAATTACAGAAACGAGAAATTATAAGGTTGCTTTCTACATCAGTTCGGTTCACTGCTTTTGTGATGGCTGGCCACAAAGTTTATTCTGTTGGATAAACAAATCGTGTCCCTCCTGTAACGAGAATATGGAGAAGATAGCATCATACCCACTAACGGAAATCCTGCGATACATAAACGAATTTGGGATATTTTATTGGACGGGGGCGCCGAGTACAATGGATGGCTAATGGGTGAGAGTTCAAATGGTGAGCTCATTATTAACCACATTTTTCAACCCTTGTTTAATCAAAGGAAAAAAAAAGATAATGAATTTAAAAATCAAGTTTAATTAATTTGTTTTGCAATATTATTGTTATTTGCTTTGTTTCATATCCGGTTAATCTCGCCATTGCATATTAAAGCAAATTGTGTTGTTGTGCATCATTTACGCCCACGCCATGATATAGTTTGAATACTACATCGGTCATCCTATCTAGAATAGTCTGGAAATAACGAGTATTTAATATTCTTGTATATTCTTACCTCATCTCCTTCCAGGCTCCACTTTATTAAAATGCGTAGCATCTTAAATGTTGCTCCCAGCTATTGATTTCCTCGGGGACAAAGAAAAGTAAGATTCGAAGAAAGCCGAGAGCATGGGAATATATCTAGCGAACCGTTACTTGATTCTGCATAAAAATAGAAGCTACTTAAATCACAAACTGGTCGTTAAAGATTTTGCAGAATGAACAAGTTCCTGAAAGGTTGCAAGGCAAACCATCCAAACTATAAATGCTGGCGCCTCATTCTATCTATTTTGCATACTCAACATTCAACTTCTTCCAGATATTCTGCGTGGAGAAAACGCGGACATGGAGTGACATATTGGAGTGCATCTATCGAAAAATAAGTGGCTCGTAGAGTTGTGAGCTGAACAAGGCACTTAAAATCCATTTGAGAACTAGAGAGTGGTCGCACTGGTGTGGAGAAGATACTAATACTTTGCATATGGAATGCATTCAGATACAAATTGCAGCATGTCCAAAGTATCTTTACCCGACTCGTGTCCAATTCATAAATGCAAGTGTTCGACAGAACGAGGCTCAGAATAGGGAATCACGTTGACCATGTCCATAAGTTGGCAGAGGTTAAAAGAAAGGCTTTACAGTTAGGAAATATTGCGTTTTAATTTGAAATAACATAGAAATGTTACTACTCATCACGTACAATATTTCTGTAGCGGATGCATTTGCGTAGTGGAGGAGAAAAGATACTTCTCGGTGACCAGTTCCTGATGTTTGAGAATAGAAGACATGAGTAGGTTGTTGATAGTTGCGAAGATCCAGGTGTACATACTGGAGGATGGCTCAATGGTGTCTTTATTAATTTGCGATATTATGGAGTGAAATTAAAGTTTACGACAAGCCCCACTCATAATCCTAGCTAGAATGCTTGTCCAAATTAATCTTCGGTAGAATATGATCATCTTCCTTTCTCGGGTAAATCGTGGTTACTAGAACATGACATGCACTTAGTTGTGAGGTGTGCTACCACATTCAGGGCAAAAGGGGTTACATCCTTGTGGTTTTAGGTGAGTACCCGTCGTTTAGACCTAACCTCGCGATTTTAAGATTTTGTATGTGTCTACGTGTCTGTACTGAGTGCAGCATTCATACTGGTGGATGCAAGACCTACCTAGATCTCCTGGGGCATATTAACTCAGTGGGATGTCCGGTTCCCCTGGTCCTAGATAAGATCTGGTGAGGCTTCGTGGACGAAGTTACTTCAGATGAGTCCCCACCCAGATTCGGGTCTGTTTGCCCTAATTCAGCCTTGGAGCATTCACCTACGGCATCACGACCGGCAAGTCAAAGTGAGTACAGCATTTCCGCGGGTCTCCATGTGGAGGTTCTCCTTGGCCACTTGGTTCGGCAAAAGAGGTAATCATCGAACATTAATCAGCATAGATACTTTTTGTAATTACCATGTTTTGAAAGGAATTACGTTGGGTGGTAATTAATTTTGTCGACCTGTTGCAGAATCTACTCTGCCAGTGTGAATTTGGCGAATCTTCCCGCCGTTATTGCTTAGTGACTTTTGTCTTGGTGGATTGATTCTTTTTTTCTCGTATAGTCAGTACTCTTCAAACGCTTCAGGATATCCATCGGGACTATTTCTGCAATAACACACGTTACTTCGTTTGAGGTTCTCTTTAAAGCATTGAATACCTTCAACGCCACTAGGCAGTTGGTCATGATAACGTTTTCGCGATTGCTGTTAGTCCATTTATCCTCTTCACGTCCTCCAGGTGAGGCCGCATGAAGGACTTTATTGATAACGAGAAGAAAAGGAAGTGATGATAGCATACAGCCCGATTGACAGTGCTTTAGATTTGAAGTCTTTAGAGACTTTAGCTTGATGCAGCATGCGATATTTAGCATCGTTATATGCCGCTCTAGTAACACCTACCATTTTCGATGAAATTCCTTTCCTGCATTTCTCCAGATACACTCCCTCTTCACCCTATCAAAAGATCTTCCCAAATCGATGAAGAACGGTTGTAGTAGGGAATTTGTGATGAATCGAAAGATGTTTATTTCGCCGGCATAGGAGGATCTAGGTCTCTGAGCTATTCTTTGATATATTCTGTGATGGCAAGCACGCCACACCTTTCCAATTGTCGCTTCAAAATCTGAACGATCATCTCATTGTTCCAATCATCAAACATCTATTGGTGGATCCATGTACCACTCAGAAATGGTTTGCTAAATTCCAAAAGCGAGATAAGAGTTTCGAAAAAGGACCCCGCAGCGGCCGGCCCACCGAAGTTGTTCCGAATATAATCAAGGCACTGCTCGAACAAGACTGGAAGCGAAAAGTGCTAGAGATTGGGGACGCACTTACAATGGGTTATCAAACCCACCTCGATGTTGTTGGTTGAAGCACAAGCTGACCGAGGACAACCTGATCAACTGGGTGTCCATTTGGAATTCACTTCCGAACCGGCGGGAAAGCTACCAGTTTCTGAAATGAATAGTGGCTGGCGACGAGAAATGGGTCATCTACGACAACTTAGCGCACAAAAGATTCCGGGGAACTGCTGGCGAGTCGTCGAATGCAACCCCGGTGGGATTATTGTGGTGTACTGTTTTACGAGCTGCTTTCTAAGGGGAAAACGATCGATTCGAAGGTCTACAGCATGTAGTTCAATCATTGAGGCAGAAACAGCCAGAACAGGTTAGTCGTAAAGATGTCATATTCCATCATGGCAACGACAGACCCGACACCGGAATAATAATCATCATCATCATCATCAACGACGCAACATTCGGTATCCGGTCTAGGCCTGCGTTAGTAAGGAACTCGAGACACCCTGGTATTGCGCCGAGGTCCACCAATTCGATATCCCTAAAAGTTGTCTGGTGTCGTGACCTACGCAGGGTCTGCCTCGTCTTCTTTTTCTACCATAGATATGGGCCGTATAGACTTTCCGGGCTGGATCATCCCGACCACCGCAACCTGCTGAGTCAGATTTTATCCACAACCAGACGGTCGTGGTATCGCTCATAGATTTCGTCGTTATGTAGGCGTAATAATCATTCAACGAAAATTAATGTAACTTGACTGGGATGTTTGCCCCTTCCACCGTTCTCAACGCACCTTTCACCATTTTGCTACCACTTGTTCTGGTTCCTGCAAACCTCCGTCAACAGGAGATGGTTCGCTGATCAAATAACTGTGGTAAAACACCTCAACCGGTGCCCCAGGGGTGGTTTGCGATCTTCAATGGACGGTTCGTGTTCGCAAGTAGTTCTGACCACCTAGCTGGCAATATTCCTGTGTGACTACCTAAGACTCTCGGTTAAGAGTGAATCGCGGGTGACCGATACACGGCGGGACCCCCTGGGAATCTTCGGAGCCGTCGACAGCTCAATGCTGATTTCGACGGAGTGATGTGAGTCTAGCTCTACAAAGGTTCAAGTTGTAATCAGAAGTCTGCCCCTTCGGGACTCTGGTCAGGTAATGTGCATTAAATCGGTATTATTTGGTCGCATCACTCAAGCGAGCGTTGATTGGTCCGTCAGTTCCGCGATATGCTATGCATAGGTAAGGTCTCAGGGAACTGTGGTAGGGGCTTTTCCCTCTAGGGCTGCGATGCGCTGGCACCAGTTTCATGGGTTATAACAAACAATAAAATTGCTTAAACAGCAGGAAAAGAGGAATATTTGGCTATGTCGATGTACGAAAATGCGCCCAGCGAAAAAGACAGGAGAGGTTGATACAGCCGAAGTACTTCCAAATAAATCTTGAAAAGTCATGTGACTGCCGGCGCGAGAATGGTGACTCCAGTATCCTGAAATGTTTTGTTTGTTCTGCGAGGCGGTCAAGGGAAAGCGTTGGTTTTTACCTAGCACCTATGTGTTCTCTGCAAATCCGAGATCATGTCTTGTTTCACAGAAAAGGTCGAAGTGGAGGAGGCTATCAAGTATGATTGTCCAGAGGTAACCAATGCCCGGATGAGTATCACCTCCGTGAATTCTCAAGGCCAAAAGCTCTCCTTGGTGGAAATTACTGGGCAATATGCGAGAAAACTCCTTAACAGCGGGAAAATCAGAAATGGTTGGATAGTATGTAAGGGAAGACTGCGGATGGCTCCCACCAAGTGTAATAGATATTTAAATTAAGGGCATACGTCTAAGACCTACCGGGGATCTGACGGAAATGCTGCATAGTGCAAATGTGGTCACGCAGGTCACAAAGCAAAGACTTCGTGAGAGCGTTGCTCAGATTGCGGGCTCGTAGCGATATTCAGTTTTCAGGGCGGACCTACAAAAGGTTAGGACCTACAAACTAGCATGCAGTGGAGCTGCGAAAGAAGCATCCCCGACGTAATTTTTGTGCCGGAACCACTGATCCTGTCGATGAGTGGGCGGCAGTTCTGGAAGACTTCTCGGCAAGTGATCATCAATACATCCCCTTCTAAGTAGCTGACGTTATTTGTGTGTGTACGATAGCGCGGTATTCCATTCGCCTGGAACGTCGCGAAGGTGAACATCGAGAGGACATTTCGGGGGGTGGTGGCACTGCAGCTAACATTGTTGTTAATTCAGTGTTAACCCTGGCAATGACAGCCTGCAGATTCTGTATGCCCTGGAGGCCACCCTTCTGTGGGAAGCCTTCTATGTTCTGGTGGAAGGCGAAAATTGACGACTTGCGAAAGGATTGTCTTAAGCTCCACCGTTTGGCATAAAATTTAAAGGTATAGGGGGAGGAGGCATGCCCACAATGACAGAGTACATGTTATATTAGCTAAAAGGAGATTTCACAGGGCGACGAACAAAAGTAAAGCTTGCTATCGGCAGGACTTAGTTGACGAGGTGAATAGGGATACGTAGAAAGTCGGTTATAAACTTATCACCCGGAAAATAGGGTCCTATGGACACCCTGCCACTTATTACCGAATATATGAAACGTATTTTGCGGGCATTATTCCTTAAGCATCCCGTACGAGTTGATGACAAAAGCGTGGAATCGATAAATGACCGCTTTTTATCATGAAAGAGCTTCAAGGGGCAGTTCTCACTATAAAAACAAATTCTTTCCTTTTGCTGCAAAAAAAAAATATGCTAGACCGTTGTAGAGTGCGGATGGCAAGAAGTTCCTGGAACTAGTCATTTCTGTCTTCCATACCCCTCCTGTTGGTGAAAGCAATTCCCTGACTTGAAGGCTTCCTAATTAAGGAGAGCTCGAGGGCTAGATCGAAATAATGTATCAAACGTAGTAGTAGTCGGACGGCGTACTATTGCAAGACCCGTCTCCGAGAAAAATGCGTGTGACGGACAGACAGATGGACAGACATCCGGACAGGCAGACAGTAAACCCACCTGTGAGGAGTTGCCAGATCTCCCATCAGGCGCGACCCCAGGTGGCGGATAGGGGTATACCTATTGATGTGTAAATATGTGTTCATGCACTTTTCTTTTCTGACTGAGCATGGGCTAGTGTTTGCTCATTTCTGTTGCGTGGACCAAAATGGGTATGGGAAGGATACCCAGTACATAAAACCACCATGGAAGACGAGAGAAGGAGACTTGGAACCCCAGTACCGGCGGCCTTTGGGAGTGAGCAAGCGGACTCCCGGTCGTCGATATACCTCGACCGCAGTGCCTCGGCGGTGGACAACTTGGCCACCTTGGCATATAATGTTACAAGTGATTTGGATCTAGAGAAGGAAGTGTTGAAGCGTAGTACCTTACCGAAAACACCGGCAACAAGACCAAACAAAGATGAACTGGAGGCAGATCGTTTGACGACAAAAACGATGATAACACCCATCGTGTATGTTCAAGAGGCGCGACAGCGAGAGGTACTCCATGGTCAAGAAAGAGACCCATTTAGGAGACGCTCGTCTACTCTGAGATCCGCAATAATGTCAAAGACGATAGAGGATAACGTACGGGCAAGGTCAATAAACGCCAAAAGTGAAGTAACCTCGATGGGGCTCATAGAGAGCTGAGTCGCAATCTGAAGGAATTACCCTTCGCCCAGCTTGGGGAAAAAATAGTTGAGCTGTTAGAGTTTATCAAGGACAAGCAAAACGTGCACGTCTATTAGAGTCCTTTATAATAAATCGTAGATTGAGGAAAAGAATACTAAGGAGACATCGAACCCTCCTGCCCTCAACAGTGTCACAAGTGAAGCCAAACCGTATTGCCATCGGAATCATCATCATCAACGGCGCAACAACCGGTATTCGATCTAGGCCTGCCTTAATAAGGAACTTCAGACATCCCGGTTTTGCGCCGAGGTCCACCTATTCGATATCCCTAAAAGCTGTCTGGCGTCCTGACCTACGCCATCGCTCCATCTTAGGCAGGGTCTGCCTCGTCTTCCTTTTCTTTTTCTACCATAGATATTGCCCTTAAAGACTTTCCGGGTGGGATCATCCTCATCCATACGAATTAAGTGACCCGCCCACCGTAACCTATTGAGTCGGATTTTATCCACAACCTGACGGTCACGGTATCGCTCATAGATTTCGTCGTTATGTAGGCTACGGAATCGTCCATCCTCATGTAAGGGGCCAAAAATTCTTCGGAGGATTCTTCTCTCGAACGAGGCCAAGAGTTCGCAATTTTTCTTGCTAAGAACCCAAGTTTCCGAGGAATGCATGAGGACTGGCAAGATCATAGTCTTGTACAGTAAGAGCTTTGACCCTATGGTGAGACGTTTCGAGCGGAATAGTTTTTGTTAGCTAAAGTAGGCTCTGTTGGCTGACAACAACCGTGCGCGGATTTCCTCATCGTAGCTGTTATCGGTTGTGATTTTCGACCCTAGATAGGAGAAATTGTCAACGGTCTCAAAGTTGTATTCTCCTATCCTTGTTCTTCCTGTTTGACCAGTACGGTTTCATGTTGTTGGTTGATTTGTTTTCGGTGCTGACATTGCCACCATATATTTTGTCTTGCGTTCATTGATGTGCAGCCCAAGATCTCGCGCCACCTGCCATCGGAATACGGCGCCATAAACGAGTACGTGAAAAAGAGGAGGATCCTCTAAATAATCAACAGGCGCCTAAAAGAAAAAAACAGGACAGACAACTCCGAAAAGCAGCAGTAATAGTTCAGAAAGGGCAAACATACAGCGAATCGGGAGGCGTTGCGCAGCTCAGGACGAACGAAAATAATGGATGGACTAAGGTTACCAACAAAAAAGCGAAAAGAAAAGCAAAAGTGCGAATTCGTCCAGAGGCGATTGTTATCTCTAGGGGTTGTCTGAATTCGAGAAAATACTTGATAGTCTTGTTCTCGACGCGAGGGGATGAGGTCCAAAGGTGATGCTGGTGACTTCAACGGGGCGCAGTTCATTAAAAGTTTTTGTACAAATGGACATAGTTTTGGCTAACGAAGGGTGTTGTAAACACCTTTCAGAAAGGGGAGTCCCGGTTGTAGATCTGATCTTTGTCGGCCCTACACAGGCCCGTGGTATGTCCAGGTGCGTCAGCGAACACTACATCCATAGCAATCCCCAGGCAATCTTCTTTGAGGTATGTGTGGAGCCATGGCGCAAAGAACCATCATTTCCGAAAATGAGAAAGATTTCAGACTGGTTGGTCAGTTTGGATGAGCAGGCGTTCATAGAGGTGTGGCAAAGCAGGTGCCCCTATGTAAAGAGCTGTCCATGTGGTCCAATGCATCCATAAAGCATGTGACGCGTCCATAGTTAGGAGCTGCCCATTCCCCAGTAGAAGCCCAAACCGCTGGAGGAAAGGTAAACTGGCTAGCCTTCGATTAGCCTGCCAACAAGCTAGAAGAGCGGCTCAGTGGGCGGTAGACAGAATCGATTAGGGGCAAAAAGAGTGCGCATATTAGGAAACGCGCAAAACCCTTAAGCTCGCTATCCAGCAAAGCAAAAAGAAATGTTTTAAGGAGCTTTGCTCAGACGATTCAGAAGCCGTTCATCTCCATAGACCACGGGTCCTACACTCTTGCTGAAGATCATCCAGGGTTTATTCCCCCAGAGGAGGGCACCGACAAATTCCACGACCTCTGAATATGAGGGCAATTCCGTCAACTGCTGGAGATTTGCGGCAGAATATTAGACAACAAAGCCTTTGGCCTAGACGGAGTAACTATGAAGGCCCTTAAGCTTGGCGTGAAATCTGGAGATGTTGGCTGAATTGTTCGAAACGTGCATGGCCGAGGGGATATTTCCAGCGGCATGGAAGCCGTTGGTTGTTGAGAGCTAAGGGGGCCTTTCAGATCGGCAGTATGTCTTCCGTGAAGCCAGATCAACGATTAATGGTATCAAATTGGTTATTGGCTTGGCCGAAGATGAAATTCACGGAAAGGGCAGTATCAGCAAACATTGCGTGGTAGCAACCTTGGACGTGAAAAATGCATTCAATTCGGCCAATTGAAATCGAATATGGAAATCTCTAGCGAAGTTTGGAAATCCCGCCTATCTCGCTGCTATCGTTGATAGTTATTTAGCTAAAAGGAGGCTCTGGTCTGACACCGATGACAGATCCTAGGAATACGGTGTGCCCGCGGGTGTGCAAGACACCTTTCTAGTGGTTTGGCTGGTGATAAAGTGATTCCATTCGAATTAAGATCCCGACTTGTGGCCGTCTTTTCTCCATATGGGGTTAACATCCTCTGGGTTTCCGAACGTTCAATGTGTCTGTTTTGGCAAATTACTAATGAGCAGAGCGTAAATGATCAATTCTAACATCTTCCTAAATATCACCTAATCTTCACTCGGAATTTTCCTCAAAGACTCTACTCCGCCTTTTGCTTGAAACGTTCACCAAAATCCAGGTCCAAACATGCATTCGCGGTTATATCGTGACCTTAAACAGAGTGAAAACCATTGATTACCTAAAGATACATTTATCTAATCCATCATAGGAGCTGCTGGCTGTATCTGGCATTGTTTCTGAACAGTTATTGACCCGTGAACAAACTAGAATTAAAAATACGAATCAACGAAACCGAGAGCCGCCTGAAGAACCAAAACAATGGTATCCTGCCTCGGAGCAGTGGGAAATTCTTATACAATCACTGCAAACCCTCGAAAAAACAATCTTTGCTTCCACTTCTGCGAAATCGTTCTCATCGCATTAGTCGAATAAACATTCATCATTGGTATTAAGTAATGCGATGATCTCAGCCGAAATGGTTACGGGGATATGTGCAGCGTAATGAGAAGTAAGTAAGCTGTGAAATCGCCAACAGTAATCAGCGGCACCAAATGATCTAAAAGAATTGGCAATCATTAGGCGCTACCTCCGTATTCTTGTCTTACTAAGCACATGGCCTTGTCTAAGACCAAATGCGTTAACCACTCGTATTATGGCCAAATGAATTACAGTCCAAGATGCCGTACACAACATGCTGGGTGTATGGTAGAACTAAGAGGTTTTTTCTGTCCCAAATTGCTGGTAGCGTCGATGAAAAAGGCGCTTAATAAACTGCTTGGTTTCTTGGCCGAATAAATGTCGTTGCTTTGATAAATTATACAGTTGACAAGCGACCACGAAAAAGTACGCCCGATGGTTAGGGGGCTGAGAAAAATTAAAGAACTTTGTACAACATAAAGACAGAGTTTTGGACAACGAAACGCTTTTTGACCATGGGGGCCACGAGGAACTAAGGTGACTTAGCAGAACATGTCGCAATTTGTGATGCAAATTTTGGCAATTCGGTATAGCCTCGAAGCACTCAGACGATGAGTGGAACGTTGATTCATTAATGGCGCAATTTTTTCCAATTCTGTTATTAATTGAAACAGGAGATAATGGGAGTCTAATCTTTTCGTTTAGGTATTAGTCACGATGGAGGTAAAGCAGCGCACGAGCTAACTAATCAGAGGTCCGACCTTTGAAGTAAAGGACACTAGTAACAGAGAATCCTAGGTCTTTGTAACCGGCGTGAGCGAGTCCATAAAACAGCGACTTATTGACCGCTGACTACCACCTAGACAGGGGTAGGGATAAGCGTGCCCACATTAAGCCTGGAAAGAAAAGAATATTGAAGAAGTTTAGCAGATTTGTTAGGACTTTGGAGAAGGGCCCTGAGATCATAGGATGTACCTACTAACATGGGCTTTTTTTCAGAGCAGGATTTGATGCATTTAATATCAAAAAAGTGATATCACTTTAAAGTGTAATAGCACATCACTGAGTGCGGTCCAAATACCACCACACATCACAATATCACTTAATATAACGTTTTGTAATATCCGTGCCGATGTGAAATTATAAGACATCACTAAACATCACCGAGTAATATTATAACATATCGTTCGATACATCACACTATTCTGTCTAGTATAAATGACGGGGGTGCCTGTGTGGAGTTGCCCAATTTCCCATCAGGCGCGTCCCTTCGTGCGGATAAGGGAATGCTCGGCGAATGTATCATGGCCATGTACATGCACGCATCCGGAGATGTGCGTGTATGGGCATGTTTATGCGCAGACCGGGTAGGTGGGAAGTAAACGCCCACCCGTGGATAAAAATTGGCTATGGGAAGGATACCCAGAAATAAAACCAAATATTGAGGAGCAGAAGGAGAATGAAGTTACGGTGCAGGGCTTCGGAAACCCAGAACCGGCGGTTTTTAGGAGTGAGCAAGCGGGCTCCCGGCCGTCGATATCCAACGACCGCAGTGCCTCAGTAGTGGGTACCTTGGCTATTGTGGCATCTAATGTTACAAGCGTACGGGAGGAACTTGAACTGGCTTCAGTGATGGATCCGTTCAGAAGGAGCTCGATTTTTCGCAGATCCCCTCCCACACGGGCACAAGCCCCCACGATCGCTACCCCCAGTGGGAAGCGTATAGCGGGAGTCTTGATGAGGAAGAATCATTGACGCCGATTCACCCGAGCGATGTTTTGGGCAATGATCAGTCTGGAGCTGCCTTTACTGCCCTCGGTAAAAAGGTCATGGAGCTGTGTGAGTTTATAAAGGAGCGCAGGAACATTCATCAAAATGTAAGGGCCATGATAAGAGGCATCCGTTTGACGTACGGCAAGGCCCAGGATGAACGAGTAGGGAAGTCGCCGATTGGAAAAGTGAACCAGGCAACTCAAGTAACGCCGGTTCAAAACACAAAAGGGGAGACACCAGGGAAGAGGCAGCGCGAGAAACTGAATGACTCAACAGGCCAGCAAACCCCGAAAAGAAAAAAGGACTCAACTCCGAAAAAGGCGGAGTTCATGAAAAGTACGTCTGAAGCTGCCAGTGAAAATACTGCAGTGGCTACCTCGAGAAAAGGGATCGAACCTTCAAAGGCGGATGCGGAAGCTTGGAGGAAGGTAGAACCGCGGAAAAGAAATTATCGGAGGAAGATTAGACCGGAGGTGATTTTCATTTCCAAACGGGGCGAAGGGTCATACGCCGACATTCTCAAGAAAGTGAAGGCAGACCCCGAACTCATCAATTTGGGAGACAACGTCAGCCGCATTAGACGGTCGCAGAAGGGAGATCTTATGTTGGAACTTAAGAAATCCAAGGATGTAACCGCGGACAAATTCTTAAGCCAAATCGGGAAGACTTTAGGGCAGGAAGCCGACATAAGAGCTAGCAGGCCGGAGATCACTATAATCTGCAAAGATATAGATGAAATCACGACGAACGAGGAGGTTTGCGAAGCGTTGGAGAAACAGTTCGATCTTGCCGGACTACAAGAGTCAGTGGTGAAAACGCTAAGGAAAGCCTATGGGGGAACACAAACCGCCATCATCAGCCTACCAGTGGAGAACGCACTCAAACTATTAGCAGCAGGGAGAGTGAGAATAGGCTGGGTTATGTGTCGCCTTAGGGAACAAGTGGCGTTAAAACGGTGCTTTAGATGCCTTGGCTTTGATCAAATCGCGAAGTCATACACTAACCCAAATGACAGGTCAAATACAAATCAACCTCAACCACTGCGAGGCATCACAGGATCTACTCGCGCAAACCATCCGCGAGAAAAACATCGATGTGGCCATACTAAGTGAACCATACCGAAACCGCGGTGGTAGCGTTTGGGTCAAAGACCAAACGGCCAGCGCTGTGGACATGTGGAGAACAAGCCTTCCAGGAAATAATGGAGCACCCAGAGGAGGGCTTCATCAGGGCGAAGGTGAAGGGCATCCACATCTACAGCTGCTATGCTCCACCCAGCGCTACACTCGTCGAGTATGAGCAGAAGCTTGCTGCTCTTGTTTTGGATGCAAGAGGACGTTGGCCGATCATAATAGGAGGCGATTTCAATGCGTGGGCTCTTGAATGGGGCAGCCGGATAACTAATGTCAGGGGACGTGTTCTCCTCGAAGCATTCGCGGAACTGGACGTGGTACTGGCGAATGTTGGGTCTTTATACACTTTCCGGGGAAGGGGCCTGGGGTCTATAGTGGACCTGACATACGTGAGTGCCACTTTAGCCAGTAGAATCGCTTGGCATGTCAGTGAGGACTATACTCACAGCGACCCCCAGGCAATCTGCATTGAGATCAAGGGCGGATCGAGCACGATGATTTTTCGCAGAATGCCGGGTGGTATGCTTGGCTGGACAGTGAAAGTTTTCGAGGGGGACACGTTTTCCGCGGTGCTCAAATCCGACATATCCCTGAATGGTACGGCTGGAGAGAAAGCCACCCAGATCACTCGCTGGGTGACGGAAGCATGCGATGCTACTATGCCCAGAAGGTGATTGCTCCCCAGTAGGCAACTCAACTACTGGTGGAACAAAGAAATCGCAAGTTTGCGAGCCGCATGTTTTCGGGCAAGGAGGCTTTGCACACAAGCAATTGCATGGCCGCCTAAAGGAAGCCATTCGGAGGAGCAAAAAGAACTGCTTCAAACAGCTGTGCGACCATGCCGACATAAACCTTTGGGGCGAGGCTTACAGAGTGGTGATGAAAAGGCTGCGGAAATCACCCCAGGTGACCTGTCCGCGCCTTCTGAAACAGATTGTTACCACTCTGTTCCCTCACCACGAAAATAGGGGAAGGCAAATTTTTGTCCAGCTAAATGACGGCATAATACCGCCTGTAACTGTGGAGGAGCTGCGGGAAATATGTGGTAGGTTCGGTGACAACAAGGCCCCAGGTTTGGATGGCATCCCCAACCGAGCTTTGAAACTGGCAGTGAAGACTAGGCCCGACTTTTCGTCAACACCTTCGAGACGTGCCTAAAAGAAGGAATATTCCCTGCCCAGTGGAAAAAGCAAAAGTTGGTGTTGCTTCCGAAGCCTGGCAAGCCACCTGGAAACCCAGCGTCGTATCGTCCTATCTGCTTGTTGGATACAATGGGGAAGATGATGGAGAGAGTCATCTACAACAGACTCCTGCCCATCGTCGAAGCCAGCAATGGTTTGTCGGACCGCCAGTTTGGTTTCCGACGCGCCCACTCTACGGTGGACGCAATTGGCATGGTGGTAAACCTGGCAAAAGGTGCACTGATTTCTGGCGGCTGCTGTGCTGTGGTGGCGTTGGATGTCAAAAACGCATTCAACTCGGCCAACTGGAATAGAATTAAAGGGGCGTTGGCTGACATAGGTGTCCTCGGATACTTAGCGAATTTGGTGGAAAACTACCTCTCAGAGAGGACTCTCTGGTACGGGACGGATGAGGGCCCCAAAGAGTACATTGTCACAGCCGGGGTACCACAGGGATCGGTACTTGGTCCCCTGTTGTGGAATATCATGTATAATGGGGTGCTTGCTCTTGCCGTCCCGGAGGGAACTACGATTGTCGGCTTTGCTGATGACCTAGCTGTGGTTGTTGCAGCAAAACACCCAGAAGATGTGGAGGTTTACGCAACGGAAATAGTGAGAGCGGTGAAGTCCTGGCTAGAAAAGGCCAGGCTGACCTCGGCGGACGCGAAAACGGAAGCGGTCTTAATAACGAAACGCAGGAAAAATAACACTGTAAAAGTGGAGGTCGGTGGACATACGGTCGTATCAAAGCCGGCTATCAAATACCTGGGGGTAATAATTGACCCCAAATTGAGTTTTAGGGAACACCTAGAGTATGCATGCCAAAAGGCAGTCAGTGCCACCACGGCACTTGCAAAAATGTTGCCAAATATTGGTGGACCGAAACATTGCCGGAGGTTGGTGCTATCCGGAGTGGTGCGCTCCATCCTGCTCTACTCGTCGCCTGTGTGGGCAGAGGCGCTTACAAACTCTCAGAGACGGAAGCAGATGAACTCGGTTTAGCGGCGGATGGCTTTGAGGGTTTGCAGTGCTTTTAGAACCACATCAGATGAGGCAGTATTGGTAGTGGCAGGCATGATCCCGGTTGACATTCTGGCCAAAGAAATGAGTGTCCTGTACAATGCAAGACATATGGAGGGGCATGCACAGCGTAGAAATGCGGCAAGATCAGAGTCGTTTAATCTCTGGCAACGCAGATGGGACGAGTCTACGAAAGGTCGGTGGACGCACAGGTTCATTCCCAACATTAGGGTGTGGCTTGAGCGAAAACATGGAGAGACCAACTACCACATTACCGAGTTCCTCACGGGACACGGTGGTTGCTACAGGCAGTATCTGCACCGCTTTGGGTTGGATGATTCTCCGAACTGTCCCAGATGCGATGGCATACCGGAGGATCCAGAGCATGTGATGTTTCACTGCCCACGATTTGCGATGGAAAGAAGGAGCTTAAACCAGGTGCTGGGCAGGAGCGGGACCCCGGAGAGCTTGGTTACTGAGATGCTGGAGTCCGAGGAGAAGTGGCTTTCGGTTGGCTCCGCAATCATCCAAATGCAGGAGGAGTTGCTGAAAGAACAAAGAAGGAGGAAAGCTGCAAATAGGAGAAGGATGAGTGCCTAAGAGCAAACCTACCCCGCGAAGTAATATCGCAATGGTGGTCCCGCGGGGCTGGGGCTGGAGAGACCGGGGGTGATTTTTAGTGGGTGTGAATCCCACATGCGCCCGCTGTAGTTCTGCCGTTTGGGCGGCGGACGTGTCTTTCTAAGATTTTCCACCTCCGTGTACGCACAAAAAAAAAAGAGCAATTACGAATTTATCATAGAAAGCCCGTTTTTCTATCAGTGTGGAAAATAATATCAACTATAAAACTGGAAAGTTTGGTGTAAATCTGTATACTACAACCAAACTTAAGAAAGAGGCGAGTCCTATTTTATTTTACTCTAAATCATCGAGGAACTGTAGAGTCAAATTTAAGATCAGATTTGAACCCCGCATGATCGTTAGATTACTAAAATTCGACACCTTTTTTCTCAATACCACGAAGCTATGACTCCAGTGATTTGTCCTTCGATCTAAACAATGAATCTATTCAGATTTAAGCTCCGTTAGTCTTCTAACTTTCATTTTTATTCAGAAAATTATGTCACAAAACAACATTTGAGTTGAATTATTAAAAGGTTGCTCGCTTAAGTCTTTTGTTTTTTTTTGCTGTTCGTCGAATTTCAAGTGTTGAAAACATTCTAATTATATTCAAAGAAAGGAATTTACTAATTACGAGCAAACCAAGGTGTTTGTCCTTCAATCATTTAACTTCAATATTTAGATATTTTCAATGATTTCAGTGATATACGCATGGAGTTGAGTTCACCGTGGCAAACAATGTGAAGAATGACGTAGCTTTTTTGAGTACTCCTATGGACTTGTTCCGTTATTTTCATTTGTTGATGTCAGAATGTATTTTAGATAAAAGCAAATTAATTGTTTTATGTGAAGACAAACAAGTCTTCTCAGGACCCATTCTTACCGCTTTGATGACACTACTAGCACAATTTCAAGGAGTTGGCCATGTACCTATTTGTCCGAATCGCATAGACTTCCTAGTACCCATCTTTCATGCGACGATTATGAAGTGGTGCCAATAATTTGCATTGCTGAAGAACGGGCGTAGTCTGCTGCTTTCGATTTCTTTTCATTTGTGAATGTCATGCACGCCTTTTGATATTTCTTCAAACCATGAAAAAATCAGAGACGAGTAATTCTTGACATTGCTTCAAGTTTCAAGTTCTATGATGCACGCGCTAGCCTCGGCTGAAGGTATTTGTCGTTACGTTCTGTGCTTCCACTGCATAAGCACTCCATCATTATGTGTAAAACTCATCATTTGTATACCGAAGACGTACTGTTTTTTTTGCCAACCAGCAATTGTTTACGCAGAATCTAATCAATCGGAGAAAGATACAAAAAAATTCCGGAAATTATTTGTACTTCAATATCGACAATGACTGTTGGGATGAATCTGAAGATCGTGCTTACTTACAGATGTACAATTGAAATTCTTTCTGATGATGGAGCTTTTTCACCTTGGCGCAGAACAGCTGTAGTTTGTTGCCGCGAACATCGGATTTTCTTCAATTGTTAAGTTTGAAAGGCCTTTTCGACTTCATTGTTCCCTTGCTGGGCTACCAATGTATCGGGCCTTTCATACCCAGAGCAGAAGTTCAACAATTGCCAGTGCAATGAACCCAATCAGTTCCTAAGCGTAAAGGTCGCCTCTTTTTTTGGTCAACTTGATCAATAATTGACCTTGGGCATGGGCGTCTTGGCTTTATAAACGCAGCCGAAGAAGCTCCAGCTTGGGGGGAAATGTAAATTGAAATTGCGTGAACTGGGATTCCTCAAGTTCATTGCCTAATCGGAAAATCATGCTTGAGGCAACCTTATGCAGACAGATTTGAAAACGAATCAAATAAAAGTTCATTAATAGATGCTTATTAACAAATTATGGTCTTTTGATTCTCGTATCTATGCAGTGGTATTGAATGCGCTCAGAGAAATGTTGGTAGCTTAAGATCGTTCTTGGAATTTCGACTCCTCTAGAAAGCATTACCCGTCGCTATAATGACGGCATGGGTACCACCAACATTCACTATTAAAGGCGACCAATTTAGTTAAGAATGACTGCACAGAGCTTCGTGCTGCCGATCTCTGAATTGTAAGATTACTGGAAGAACCCGGAAGGCTTAATTGCAATTGATGGATACTCTCTAGTGTTTTAATTTAATGAATTTTATTACGAAAGATCTTTGACTGTGTTTAAGCTGATACTGAAAGGGAAAGCATTGATTACAATATTTTGTTTTCACAGAGATTATGAAATATTCTACAAGGGGGAGAGCCAGGCAGTGAATATAGTCTTAAGTTTGCTAAAGGTGCATCCAAAAAACTAGGGCTAACTTATGATTTTGCTTCGGGGTTCAAGCAGTGCACTGCAGGATAGACTGATGCGGAACATAGCTCCCTGAGGCCAACCTATCTCTCTCTAAGGATGAGGTGTCTCTCCTCTGGGACGGTGTGTGCCTTTTCAGGGGCCAAGCCTCTCGTCTATCAAGACCGTTAGTGAGTGGTGATAGCCATACCCTGTATGAGGTGACCCTACTATTAACAAAACGCTGCCCCATACCGCACCAAAACTGGTTAATCAGGCGGAGGCACGTCTCCGAATTACTGAGAGCCAGGTGACTACACCCAAGAAGGGAGAAGTTGGGATGTCAAGCAATGGATCCAAGGTGAGCACTGGTATACTGTGTGGACTACAGCCAACGAACACCACTGCTCAAAGAGCAGGGACCAGCAAAAGCACGTCTGAGATAAATATAACAGACGTCAGCAGGGAGACACATCTCAGTGGCGCCGGGGTTAAATGGTACCTGCGCTATCTGAAGGAAGGCCTGAAACCAGAAGAGGCCCTTAAAAAGGCTCAGGACAGACCTAAGCCATCTCTATCGGAGCCGAGAAAGCGGGGAGCAGCAGAGATCAGCCCGCATGAAGGGAATGCTCCCAAAAAATCCAGATCTGAACCCAAGGAAGGAGAAAACTCGGGCAGGTGAGGAGTGAAGGCAGGACCCAGGAAGCCCGGCATTAGCTATGCTAGTGTGGTCAAGGGCATTCGACTGGCCATACTGCCAAAAAGATTTCCCGAGCAAATACTCACTCGGGAGGAACAGGAAATCATTGAGGAACTTGTCGTCAAGCAGATGATCAAGGGTTGGACTTCGAAACTTGTGTTCACCGGGATACGCTTTCGACCAGGCCTTATACTGGTGGACTGCGCGATGGAAGGCACCACAGAATGGGTTAGAACCATAGTTCCTAGATTGCCAGGCTGGGAAGGGGTAGAACTGTCAACATGTGCTGGGGATGATATACCAGGAGCCCACATGGTGACAGTTTTTCTGCCAAAAGTCGCGGCAATAGAAACGGAAGACCTTATGAGACTCCTAATTGCTCAGAATAAGGATCTCCATACTCGACTATGGAGAGTCTTCAGAAGCAAGGTGGAGGGCAAGGGTAAACTCGTCACGATCGGGGTAGATGACCGATCCCTGGAGGCAATTAAACGTCGGAGTTGTCATATCAACTACCGATTTGGCAACATACCCGTGCATGTGCACAAGGAAAAGCCAAGGAAAGAGACCTCGGAGGAGGCATCGGGTGGAAAACTTACCGAGGTCCCTGAAGAAGTCGCGGAAGCCATAGAGGCGGAAAGAACGGGATCAACCAGGGAAATAGACCTGCTGCCCAGTGAAGAGCAGAAGCTGGACGACCTAGACCTAGGACTACTAGGGCTCGGGGTGGACAGCGACGCGCAGGAAAGCGCCATGTCGAAGGAGGAGGGTGACACTCCGACAGTGGAGAAGAGCTCCAAACAATAACGGAACCAATGGCCAGCACTAAGATAGCCCAGATAAACCTCCACCATGCGAGAGCTGCATCTGCAGTGATTGCAAGGGCAAATTCCAAGGAAAACATTGGAATAGTGCTGGCTCAGGAGCCCTGGGTGTACCGGGGGTAGATTCGCGGTCTGCAAGGGGGAGACATGCAGGTAATTTGGGACTCCTCTTGTGGAAAACCAAGAGCTTGCATAATTCTCAAACGTAATTTAAAATACATATGTCTTTCAGAGTTCTTAACTGGGGACCTTGTGGCTATCCAAGTCTCATTGGAAGCCGGGAGGAGCACTCGAGAGGCAGTTGTGGCATCGAGATACTTCCCAGGAGACGAAATCCGGGCTCCACCAAAACAAGTCGCAGAACTGACGAAGTATTGGCCAGGAGAGGGCGTTACCACTTCTTCTCGGCTATGCTGCCAACGACCGCCACGAAGTCTGGGGAAGCAGCGACACTAATCGTAGAGGTGAGTACCTTTTCGAATTTATTCTTAGTAATAAGTTAGAAATATACAACGTAGGGAACACTCCAACATTTGTGACCAGCACCAGACAAGGGGTACTAGATATAACTCTAGGAAATACCCTAATGAACGGGATGGTCAGGAATTGGAGGGTGTCGGATGAACCCTCAATGTCTGATCACAGGATAATCAGATTCGACATTGAGGGTAACTCCGAAATAAAAAGAATAATAAGGAATCCCAAGAGAACGGATTGGGAATCCTACACAACGCACCTGAGCAACAACATTGCCCACCTTCAAGGGGGCGGTGACATTAGGAGCGAACTGGAATTAGAAACGGTGGTAGAAAACCTCAACACAATCGTCATTGACGCATATGAGGCCAGCTGTCCAACCAAGACAGTCAAGTAATCAAGGGATGTACCATGGTGGAGCAAGAACCTAGCTAGAATGAGAACGGAGGTACGAAAACTCTTTAACCGGGCAAAACAAACCAGGGACTGGCGGAGGTATAAAAATGTACTGACTGCGTATAGCAGCGCGATCAGGGAAGCGAAACGGAACAGCTTTAGGGAACTCTGTGAAGGGATTGAACAGATCATGGAAGCAACCAGGCTGTACAAGGCTGTAGCCAAAGACGGGGGAATATCCTCTGTCTGCTTGAAAAAGGAAGATTGAACATTCACCGAGAATGAGGAGGACAGGGTACACCTGCTTCTCAGAACTGATTTCCCGGTGTCCTACCCCTCGGCGACAGGCGACAACAATCTGCCTGACACCCCAACAACGAATAAAAGGGGAAGGAGAGCTGGAAACTAGCAAAAGAGGTATGCTCAGAAGCTAGGCTAAGATGGGCAGTGGGAACCTTTAAACCAATAAAATCTCCCGGAGTAGACGGCATTTTCCCAGCACTTATCCAGAGAGGCCTAGGAATTATCTTAGAGTCTCTTCTAAGGGTGGTAAGGGGGAGCACAGCACTGGGTTACATACCAAGGGCATGGAGGCGGGCAAAAGTGGTCTTTATTCCGAAAGCGGGTAAAAAGGATCCTTTTCACCCTAAATCTTTCAGACCAATCTCCCTGACATCGTTCGTACTCAAAACGGAGGAGAAGGTCATAGAAAACTATATTAGAACTAACGTTCTAAAGCGTAATCCCCTACATCACTGTCAACACGCTTACCAGGGCAGGGCAGGACGGTCAACTGGAACTGCTCTGTATCAGCTGACAGAGGTACTACGGGACGCCATAGAAACAAAAGAAATTGCACTGTGCGCGCTTTTGGATATCGAAGGAGCATTCGACAACACATCGCTTACAGAGATACAGGATGCCCTGAGCCACAAAGGAGTGGGAAACACCCTGGCACTCTGGATGGGCAAAATGCTAGAAAGCAGACAAATAGAGGTACAAACAGACACAAATTCCATTATCATGAACACCACTCAAGGCTGTCCACAGGGTGGAGTACTATCGCAGCTGATGTGGAGTATGGTAGTGGATGAACTCCTGGACGTGTTAACTAATACTGGAATACAAGTCCAGGGTTACGCGGACAACATTGTTCTAATCTTTAGGGGCAAATATGAAGATACCCTATGTGATATAATCCAAACTGGATTAAGGGTTACTAGTGACTGGTGCAGGAAGGTGGGACTGCGGATCAACCCAACCAAAACCACCTGGATCATCTGAAACCCATAACATTACATGATATGGAGTTGAAACGAGAAACAGAGGTCAAATATTTGGGAATCACGCTAGACCAAAAATTACTCTGGAAGACACATGTCGGAAAGCCACGAGGGCTCTGATGACTTGCAGATCCATAGCAGGAAAAAATGGGGTTGCAGCCCGAAGATACTTTGGATATATACTGCAATAGTAAGGCCAATGATTACCTATGGAACTCAGCACACAAGCCAGGGAATTACATAAGCTCCAAAGGCTGGCTTGTGTGTGTATCAGTGGGGCAACGAGGACATGCCCAACGGCATCCCTGGAGGTCCTTTTGGGATTAACCCCTCTCCATCTGCACATACAGATCCAGGCAAGGAGATCAATATTCAGGATGGCCGGTAGTATGAGTGAGGCGGGGAGCTGCCTAAATCGAAGGGAGATCGATATCCTTTCTAGGCGGTATCCCGAATTACTGATACCGAGGGCAACATGACAACGAGGTTTCACTTCGATAAGAAGTTTGAAACACGTTGGAGTAACAAGACAGACTTGAAGAGCGTGGCTGCGACATACGGCTTAAACCAGCAACTGATTACTTGGTACACTGACGGATCCCTCACAGCAGAGGGAGCGGGTGCCGGTGTCATTGGTCCAAGGAAAATGTACTTTGAGCCAATGGGCAGGTACACTAGCATATTCCAGGCGGAAATTTACGCCGTAGACAAATGTGCCTCCTTTAATCTGTAAAGGAACTACAGGGGGCAGAACATAGCTATTCTCACCGATAGCCAAGCAGCGATCAAGGCACTTAGGTCCAACCAGGTGAACTCTAAACTGGTATGGGAATGCCTTGAGAGACTGAATACACTCAGCTCGTCCAACAAGGTCTGGATACTTTGGGTTCCAGGCCATGCTGGGTTGGAAGGCAATGAGGCAGCGGATGAACTAGCCAAGAAGGGAGCAGGAATGCCTTTACACGGACCAGAACCCTTCTGTGGAATCGGAAACGGTTTCATGGCTATGAATCTAAGAAACGAAGAGAAACAGTTGAGGGAACTATACTGGGCGGGCCTACCAGGGATGGAGAAGTCCAGGGTGCTTATTGGGGGATACGAACCCATGCGTACAAAGGATTGCTTAAACCTCACCAAAAAGAACCTCCGAATCATAGTGGGAATTCTCACTGGTCATTGTCGGCTGAACTATCACCTAGGGAAGCTAGGGATATCTACGGACACTGTCTGCAGGTTTTGTGAGGAGGAGGACGAAACCTCTATGCACGTCCTGGGACAGTGTCCGGCACTTGTGCAAAGTAGGTCGATACATCTGGGAGAACACTTAATACCAGATGCAAAGCTGAAACTTCTGGAAGTGGGGAACATACTAAAGTTCCCAACGGTTACAGGCCTGCTTGAGATACTATGATCAACAGGTACACTATAACCAGTAAAAGGGGCACAATAGTTCTTCAATGACGCGGAGCGACTTTCGCTTAACAGAATAATAATAATAATAATAAGATTTTGCTAGAACTTGTCTATAGTGGTTCAACAAACTTTTTTCATCGTAGGATTTAGGGATTTTCCTAAATTTCTTTGGTTTGCAGTCCATCATACTTCCCTTGCAAAATAGCGACAAAATTTCATAATAAATACGACCCCCCTTTCGCTTAGGATTTATAATTTTCTCTCAGACTTTCAAATTTACCAAAATGCCAATAACACTTTCCTGAGCATCGTTAATTACCATAATTAGTGAAAGGAAATTATAGTCTTGATTTCTTACCAATTGATTTGGGATTACTATTTTCGTTATTTCGATATGGAGGAGCGGCTCTATGACACCAACTTTTTTAGAAATTTATTTGATTTATTTATTTGACCATCTCAGCAAAAAGTAACAATTATGAAATTAAGATTTTTTGGGCTCCCAAAAAAATTTATTATTGAATCCGAAGATAAGATTAGTTCGTAGTTTTTTAGATCGAAATGTTTATATTGACGATCGTGCAGAGTGCAGAGAAGAGAGATCTTTCACAACGATTCTCTTCATTAACAAAGGTCATTAGAGTGATTGATCCAGCAGTTTGCAGATGAAATCGATTTGCTCAAAACGAACAAACCCTTGGCAAGAACTAGTTCCTTGATTAGATGAACACCATTCCTCGATTTCGACCAGATCCTGGAGGAAGGATCAAGTTATCAAACATTATTATCATCTATTGATGCACGGTCCGTCCCAGCTAGTATATTCGACGATTCAAACGAAATATTGGGTTATTAGTGGACTAATCGCTGTAAAACAATTGTAGTATATAATTTTTCTAATATTTCGAAATGATCATTAGCCTTTTTATTTTGCTGTTTTCACCATGTATTATGCATGTTCAATCGTAGATCTTATCATGCCGCGTATAAATAATTTAATTGTTAACGTTTGTTTGAGACTAATGTGAAGCATTATGTATGAAAGTATTGCTGGGAATTGCTGATATTGTGGAGATTTTTGTTGGGTCAGTAGAAGCCGGTTCGATGAAAGTAAAGCAAACGCTTGGTAACGAATGCGGGAGCGAGAAGCAAAAGGTGAGGCAGAAAATTTTTTTCAGGAAGTTGAAAGTAAAGAAATAAAGCAAAAAGAAAGTGGTGGGTGTTTTCGCAAAGGTTTGAGTTTGATTCACAAAACTAAAAACGATGTTTATAGTGTACCAAATCTGAAGTCATAGAAAGGAAGTGGGTCAGGTTTAAATTGTGAGGATCATTACTAAGGAACTCCAGTTTTGTGAGACGTTTCGGGCGGAACAGTTTTTGTAAGCCAACAATCGTGCGTGGATTTCATCGTCGTAGCTGTTATGGTTGTGATTTTCGACTCTAGATAGGAGAAATTATCAAAGGTCTCCTATCCTTATCCTTCTCGATTGACCAGTGCGATTTGATGTGATGTTGTTGGTTGGTTGGTTTTTGGTGCTGACGTTGCCGCCATATATTTCATGTTGCCTTCATTGATGTGCAGCCCAAAATCTCGCGCCGTCTATTCGATCTGGATGAAGGCGGTTTGTACGTGTCGGGTTGTTCTTTCCATGATGTCGATATCGTCAGCATAGACCAGTAGTTGGGCGGACTTGAAGAGGATGGTGTCTCTCGCATTCACGTCTGCATCGCGAATAACTTTTTCCAGGGCTAGGTTGAAGACGACGCATGATAAGGCATCCCATTGTCTAAGACCGTTGTTGATATTGAATGGTCCCGACAGTGATCATGCTGCTTTTATCTGGCCTCGCACATTGGTCAGGGTCAGCCTAGTCAGTCTTATTAATTTCATCGGCATACCGAATTCTCTCATGGCCGTGTACAGTTTTACCCTGGCTATACTATCATAGGCGGCTTTAAAGTCGACTGATGTCCATATTCCAACAGTTTTTCCAACCCTTGCAGAGAGAAAACCTGATCTGTTGCTGATTTGCCTGGAGTGAGAATTATTTATGGATGGTACTGAGCAACGTGATACCTTTATAATTGCTGCACTGCGTGATATCCCCCTTTTTATGGATGAGACAGATAATGATTCATTACCAGCCGTCAGGCATTGATTCGTTGCCCCACACCTTGAGCATTAGTTGATGAACCACTTGGTGTAGTTGGCTGTAATTCCATCGGCTCCTGGCGACTTATGGTTTTTAAGCCGGTGGTTTTGTACGGACTGTTTCTTCTACGGTTGTTGGTGGTAGTATTTCTTCGTCGTCTTCAGTTGGTGGGACCTCCAACTCTCCGATATTTTGGTTTCTAAGTATTATAGTTCATCAAAATACTCAAATCATAGCTCAAATATGCCCATTCTACTGGAAATCTGATTTCCGTCTTTGTCTCGGATGGATGAGCATCGAGGTGTATAACGAAGCCTGCTGTCTTGTTGATGAAGCTTGCGCACCTGGTGCAGTTTCTCCTGTACTTTTTGAGTTCACAGACTTTTTGGTTCTCCCAGGCTTCCTTTTTCCATCTGTGGAGTCGATTCTCCGTTCAACGGAGTTTTTGGTAGGTCTCTGTGCGTGTTCGTGTTCTTTCCCTCGTCGGGAGGTCACCAATGTAGGAGCTTCACTGCATCTGGTTACATAAAAAGACTTAGTTTTGGAATTAACATAAACATTAACATTAATATTCACAACTCTAAATACAATAAAGTATGCAATAACGACGCCAGCTGGTTGGCTGCTCCAATTCGACTGTTATATTGCTAACTGAATAAGCGTCCCTGGTGGTGAGAGTTTGTGGCACCTGAAGTGAGGTGCGCTGGAGTCGTTACAAACCCTCCCGCCTCTCGAGCGATGGAGTTACGTGAGATTAGGAACGTCACTTGACGTTTCGCTGACGTTCGGCATTTCGGTTGGTACATATGTTAGATGTGCTGCGAATGCGGGTTGAATAGACTCAAGATAGCAGGTGACTGGTGCTAGGTCAAGTGTTCTTCGATTGCAGTTGGCACTGCTTCTGCTTGAGCTGGAATTAGAAGTTTGACCTGATTCGGTAATGAAGAACTTGATCTGTTGATTGGTGTATTTGTTTCCGGATGATATGGGGGTGCTCTGGTCCGTTTGTATCCCAGTGTTTTGGCTAAGGCAGTGAAAAATGGCGATTCAAACTGAGTGCTCTGATCCGGAGGAAGGGGAATCACAATGTGCAGGAGAACCTACTGGAGTCTTCCATTGGGCAACTCGAATGGCTGGTACAGGTTTTTTGTGTGCCGGCCGACTTTGGCGCGCTGACAACGTAAGCAGTTAGGCGTCCATTGTATAACGTCCTTTCGCATGCTTAGCCACGAATTTTCTGTTGATGGTGTTGAGCGTGGTACGGCGTCCCGGGTGCGAAACACTGTGCGCTGAGTGGAAGATGCGCCTTCGAAGCGAGGCAAGAGCGAATGGAGATTTACGAGCGCGAAGTGTCGTAAAACAACGTCTTTCCGTCACCGACGTCCACTGGTTCCGCTTTGAGTGATCTTGAATTGTCCGCACGTATCTGTTGGAGCTGTTGGTCCTTCCCCTATTCCGTTATCAACTCGTCAGTATCAAACGTTGTTGGTAGCGGAATAGCGTCAACGCGCGAGAGTGCGTCTGCTACCATGTTCACTTCTCCCCCGATGTTGGTTGAAGTTTCGGGAATGTACGTCAGGTAGCGTACCTGACGAGGCGATGCTTTATTCGTCTTTTGCCTGAACAAGTAGACCAACGGCTTATGATCCGTGTTGACAACAAACTGCACGCCTTCCAAAAAATGAAGGAATTGCCGAACGCTGCAGTAGATGGCAAATAGTTTCCTGTCGAATGTGCTGTATTTACGTTCGCAGGTTGAAAGCATCCGTTGGAAAAATGCTGTTGGAAGTCGGCTGTCGCTGTGTCGCCTATCGCCACGTCCCAAGCATCAGTTACCAATGCAATTGATGCGTTCGGTTGGAAATGCACCAGCAATGTCACGTTTGCTAGGCTGTTTGTGTAAGCGTTGAAGGCCTGGTCTGGCTGCGTTGTCTACGTAATAGCTGTTCTGTTCCCTTTTTTTGGGTTCCTTACTAGGTCATTCGATGGCACTGGAAACGTAGAGGCGTTGGGAACAAAAAGGCCGGAAAAAAATAAGAACTCCCAGAAATCGTCTGAGCTCTTTGACAGCGGTTGGATGTTTGTACTTTTAGATTGCCTCAACACGGGACACATGACGGTTAGATTCCACGTCTGGAGGTCATACTACGCGAAAACGCGTTTTTTGTTTAGTCCGGAGACGATATCCCGGATGAGCTGCATTGGATATCGATCAGGGAGCTATTACCGCGTTTAATCCCCGAGAATCCCCACATGGCCTCCAAGTTCCGTCCTTTTTGGCCAAATGCAGGGGACTGGCCCAAGGGCTGTTCGACGGCCGGCAATAACCCATCTTGGTCATGTACTCAAACTCCTTTCTCACTACCTCCAGTCTATCGGGGTTCAGACGTCGAGGTCTCTCTGCAACGGGCGATCCGTTCATAACAATGTGATGTAGGACTCCATGTTGGCAATTGGTTTGAACGGAGGGGTTCGTTATGTTGGGGAACTCTTTGAATAGCTGATGGTACGTTGAGTTACATGCCATTGTAAAAACGGATCGATACACCACGCAGGCCAAGAATCCACGCGATGACAACTTAGTGTGCGGGTCAACGATTCTTTGATTTCTGATGTCGATAATTAAGCCGAATCTGCAAGCGCCGAAGCTAGTTTCCCGATAACTCGCCCCTGGAAACCCAAGAACAAGGTTTTTGTCACTTTTGTTGGACATAGCACAATGGAATATGACGTTTTTTTTGGAATCCACGCGTTTACCCTGGCTGGCATCGTGTCGACTTGGGAATTGGTCCGTACCCATTCGATCGAAGCGACTGTGGATTTCTGTCAACTCCTTTCGCAAGCTTTCTTCTGCTGGAGACCACGGGGAGGAAGATGAAACCGCCGTGGACACTTGTAGCGACTCTCGAACCTTTAAGATCCTGTCGGTCATTTCCAACAACCGTGACACATCACGCAGTTCTACCTCCTCCGACACTGCATAAGCAGAAATAATCCTGTTTTTGACTGTTTATCTTTCAGTGAGTGGTGGTGACTCAATGACTTAGGCGTCGTATGGTTGGGACGAACCAACTCAATGAATTTATCGTCTGCGTCTATTATCGTGTCACGGATTTGAAATGGAATCCATCAGGGAACAGTCACCGACTACATGACGCGTTCATAACCCGATTTGTGGAAGTAAGTCATGTTCCGGAACAGAATAACAACCGAGTTGCCCTACCAATTAGGCAGTAAGTCTTCCAAGAAGTTTCACTTGAACTCGGTCTGAAGTCATCAACTTACCGGACTAGTCAAGGGACCAATACAACTACTCCACCTGTAAGGCATACCATGAACCCAGTAATCAGGAGAAGTCTAGTAACTGGGGATGTCGATCCAATTTATAATGAGGCTTTGACCGCATTCCAGGTCGCATTCACAGAGTATCCTGAGATTCTCCCAGGCGCTAGGTTAAAGATCCCAAAACTAAAGTTTACTTCGTCAATTGCCAACATCATTGCTGCCGTTGGCAGGATTATGGCTGGCGAGATTACTGCGACAGAGGTTTAAAACTTGGTGTACGTTCGGGCTGCTATGGTTATGCGCTTCCATAATCAACATCTTGGAGCGAATAACAGAGGTATGCGCCGGAGGACTTTCCCGTTCTGGGTATTTCAACAAAAGAGCCGAAAAGTTGAGAAAGGAGATTAGTTGTGTCACGCAAACACTTCTTGAAAATCCACTGAAGCTGACGTAGAAGCAGCCCTTGAAAAGGTAGGTAATTGGAAGGCGGCAGGAGTTGATAAGATTCACAACTTCTGGCTGACGCGGTTGAAGCGCATTCATAGGGTATTGGCAAATCATTTTAATCATATGATTGTCGATCTGAAATTAGTTCTGCAATTTTTCGCCAAGGGGATAACTTTTCTCATCCCCAAGGAACAGGGTGTCCTTGCCTTTCAAAATGTCGACCAATTACTTGTCTTCCTACCATCAACAGGGTCTTCACTTCAGTTCTGTGCGCGAACATCTCAAAACATCTTGATGTTCATAAATTGATAGCTGAGGAGCAAAAAGGATGCCTAAAAGGCTCCCGAGGCTGTAAAGGACAGCTTATAAACGGCACAGTAGCTGTGTAGCAGGTTGTCCACCAAAAAAGAAATATCTTGACAGCCTACATCGATCGTCCCGGCTTTTTGAGTGGGGACTTTTGTTGGTTGTGGTCGTCGCTATAGGCCAATGTTGAGTTTGGCTCCATTGCTTGACCTCCTAACTTCTCCCTTCTTGGATGTAATTACCTGGCTGTCACTATTGCGGAGATGCACCTCCGGCTGATGGGTCGGTTTGTGTGTGCTACGGGGTCCTGCTTGTTTGTTGTTTTTAATATTTTTCTCTATTGCAGGTGCACTCATTTGAATTTCACCAGTATGCGGGTTATGCGGTGGCTTGGTTTGATTATGCTTTAGGTTAAAGTAGCATAATCCGGCAAGTCCTCACAGGAGCTCCTCGCGGTGGCCGCTGGAAACCGTCTTCGGACGGGTCAAGAGTGTGTACAGGCTGGGAGTAGGCTTATCCAACTGCTTGTCTGACGGTCATGTGTTAGGGGCAAGTGGATTTGGCGGGGGATGGGCATTGGAGAAGGTGCTAATAGGACCCCAAGCCAAGGTGGAACAGCATACGCCGAGGGCTGCGTGGACAATGGGGAGCTTGGTCTTTAGTATGCGGACTCTGAAGACCTTGGGCACCTTCAGTTTCAAATAACACCCTCATTTCAGTGGTCGGGCTAACCAGGGTGGACATTCTTCTTTTTGTTCATTCTACTCGTGGGACCAAGATATGGACTCGATTATCAAAAAAATAAACAAACGGACGATAGTAGAAGAAGTGGTGATGCCAGGTGCATCATCGGAAGACAAGTTGCTGGCATTCAGCCAAGAAACAGAACCCGTCGAGACCAGCACACTCGGTGCCAGCCGTAGCAGCGGGCAGCAAGCGGACTATTGGTTTCCAGCCCGGACTCCACTGCCGTTAAATTGGGTGCAGCGAGTACTAGACATAGTACTCCTAATTCGAGAGTGTCTGACCAGAGATTCTTTTCAGATCATAGTTGGATACTTTTCAGTCTAGATCTCGCCGCTGAGGTCTCCGAACCCTTCAGATACCCCAGGAAGATTGACTGGAGAAAGCTTGGTCAAGTAATTAAGAGCAAATTGGCAAGATTCGCACTACAAACGAACTGGAGTGGAAGGTCGGGGCTCTGGAAAAGGCAGTCGACACCACCTTTAAAGTCCCGTGCCTTGCTAAATACAGCAAGAAGACACTGCCTTTGGAAGCTGATCAGGGAAATCTTCAACATTTGCTACAGGTACATATAATGGCAGCGATTTAAGGCTATCAACACCGCTAAGAGTCGGTCTTGGTTGGACTATATTCAGAACATCGAAAGCATCAGCAAATCCCTAGGAGTAAAATTCTGTCCAAGCAACATGGGAGCCCTTCCTTTCTTAAAAAGTTGCAAGGTTCTTGGACGGAATCTCCTGGCAAAACCTTGGAGCTGTTGATTCGGACGAACTTTCCCGCCAGCGCCAGCTTGTTAGGATTTACCGGAGCTGTATCTCTTTAGGATAGGAACCGCAGTCCTGGAGACGCGCGCGAGTGGTTTTCATAGCGAAAGTGGGCAGGCACGACCATGAGTCCGCTTCTTTCGATCAATCAGCCTCACCTCTTCCGTGCTGAAAACCCTAGAGCGTATCCTGGACATCCACTTAATGGCGCACTTAAGCAGGAAACGCTTTTCTCTAAGTTCCAGCATGCCTTTGAGGTCAAAGGCCAATCCACAGAAATCGCTCTGCACGAGGTAATTGGCACGGTTGAGCGGTCGCTACAGTACATACTGTAGACTCTAGCTACCTTTTTGGATATAGAGGGAGCATTTAACAACATTATTACCAACGCGGGCAAGAAAGCCTGGACCGGTATTGGATTGGAGGGGAGTTTTACGCATTGATAATCCAGTCGGATCTGGGAGGCAACCACTTGACTAGAGCTGTGAAGATACGCACGCCCCAGGATATCACGATCTCTCTGGTGATCTGGCTAACAGTAATGGACGAATTTTTATGAATATTGGACAGCAGCGGGGTGGAGGTGGTGGCGTATCCCGACGACTTAATGTTATTAGTGTCAGAAATGTTTCCGTCCATTATGAGCGACATCATGGAAGAAGCGTTGCGTAAGGTGTGCCTGTGAGCCGCAAGATGCGGACTCGGCATAAACCCACCCAAAACGAGACCATTGTTATTCACCACCAAGAAATGTCACATGAATTTCAGATACCACGGTTGAATGGACCCAGATTGGTTCTTTCCTTTAATGTGAAGTATCTGGGTGTAATCCTGAATCCAAAACTAAACTGGAGGTTGAACATAGAACTGGGGGTTAAGAAGGCCTGTATAGCCTTCTATGCCTCCAGAACCTTTGCAAAGAAATGGGGTCTTCGACCGAAAATGCTTCTCTGGATGTTCACGCCTGTGGTGCGTCCAATCCTAACGTACGGCTCTTTTGTATGCTATTAGGCTTTGAGCTAAAAGTACAATAGGACGAAGCTTATTAGGATTCAAAGAACCATGTGTGCAGGTGCTATTGGGGTTCTGTAGTCCTGTCCGGCAGATGCTCCCTGTATTTCTTCCCCATAGATTGTCACATTAAATGTAGCGAGTAGTGGGGTCAGACTACGTGAGTCTGGATGCTGGACAGCCAAGACCTACGGCCACAGTAACATCCTAGACGAAATACCTCGGGAAATCTGGGCATCCCCCACGAACTGTGGCATATGCACCAGAAACTTTCTTGGGGACTTTCCAACCAGGACTGAGTGAAAGACTAGTGGCGTGTTGTAAGGTTATGACACAGTATTCTTCACTGATGGATCAAAGATAGTCTGTGGAGTCGGGGCGCAGGTTTTCTCGAATACACACAATGGATCCGAGTCGTATGGTCTCCCAGATTTCGGTAGTGTATTCTAAGCGGAAGTATTATGATACTGCAAGTCTGTCGAAAGCTGGAGCATGATCCGAGTCCCAAGCGTAGCATAGCTATTCTGACTGACAGTCAAGCGGCCATTAAAGCCTTTTACTCTGCGAGGACATTCTTCAGGCTGGTGGGGCAGTGCAGAAACGCCGCTGGACAATCTGGTGACCCTGCTCAAGGTTCCCGGGCATAGGAACATAGAGGGGAATGGGCGGGTTGATGCATGCCAAGTGGGGTTCTGCTCTTGGCAGTCCTTCGACGTGTATAGTCAGTGTTTCACCAGCGACTGTCAAGAGCGGAATCTACTGGCTCTACTTAGCAGCCGTGGGCCTTAGATGTCGCAGACTTATCACCTGTGCCAAGTCAAGGAAAATTTGGCCCGCTTATAATATAGCCCGATCACGACAGCTCCTGTGCCAGACGCGTGCGAATGCATACAAGATTACGGTGGTCTGCACGGGGCATTAGCCCATAGGGAACCATGCGGCCAGGCTCAGCATACCACACAACTCGCATTGCCGAAACTACGGAGAAGGGGAGAAACCCTCATGCACTTCTTCAACGATTGACCAACTCTAGCTAGAGCGAGGCTTCGGACACTGGTAAACCATTCTTTGAAGACTTCTTGCTGCAGGGTGGGAGAGCTGCTTTTGTGAATGCTATGGGCTGGCTTTGAAGATGTGAGCCGGCTGAAAGTTCATCTTCTACATGGCTCTGTGGGGCTGCTTAATCAGAATCAGATAAACTGTTTTCAGTTAGGATCAAACAGTAATCGTCTAACTAACCCAGCTTCTCCCAATTTTAAAAGTACAATTACGGTCTCACTGGTATCAAAGAAATGCATACTGCATGTGACTTCCTGGTACGGGAGCTAAAAAAAGGCGACCCCGACTTCATTGCATAAGAATTCGGCGGACTTGATTCTAATATATCTGATGCTTCTTTATATAATTTCCACAATTTATCTTTTGTATTTCTCCGTACCATGAAATTGATAATCACTCTGGAGTATATGTTTCCTTTATTAATAATAATGTTTAAAGAGCATTTTATTGACCAAGCAATCCAAAATCTCTTACGGAGGCGATACAGTCGGGTCACACTAATTGCAAATAATCAAAATCCACGCTTGGGTTCCATTTGCAATTACCAACTTCTCATTCATTTTCCATCGATAAGGATTTTTTCTTGGGTTTTCCATTTAATTCTTTCTGATTCGCCGACTATCGGTATATCACATGCTCGGACCCTGGTCAGTTAGTACAATTTATCATTATCTTCTTTCGTTTTTTTTTGCGAACGTAGATATAATATGCACAATGGGTTAAGTAATAGCCGTAACAAGATTTAATCGGACAAGAGTAAATTAACTGAAGAATTTTTACTTAGGAAAAACGACGAGAGATGCGATGATGTTCATTTGAAAACATCTTATATCTATGACCTTCGATTTTATGCATGAATAATAAATCAATAGATTCGTTAATGCATGTTAGCGATGCGAAATAATTTGGAATTAAAGTGTAAATATTTAATTATTTGATGTTCATGTGTTTAGATTTGTTTATTTCTAATTGTAGAACGTGAGTCAAATGGTCTGTTGTCTCTGAAAATGGCTCAAGATCCTTTGGCATGTCCTTATTTAGCTCCATTCTGAGGGAGTATCTTTGAAAAAAATCTGTAGAGATAAAATGTTAAAGATTCTTGTATATGAGTGTATAGACCACCTTCAAATTTTCAGGAAAATACCGAAATTCATACGAGCAAGGAACCTTTTCATTTTTGGCGAATCTGAATGAAGTGTTAAATTGGTAGCATCTCTCTAACATAAAGTTGCCGACGAAACCCATCCTTCAGGAAAAAAAGTGTGTTTGGCGTCTTCCGGCACTGTATTGACAGAATCAGAAGATCGTGCCTTCCCAAGCTTGTGCAGGTAAGACTAAAAACCTCCATGAATACTTGAATACTTGAAGCTGTGTAAGGAAATGATCAATCTTACCATGTTTTCTGTTCAACCACGGATCTAAATTACCTTTAAGGCGTGCAGTTCGTCTACCTCGTCTCTGCACTTGGCCAAGGCGTTTACGATACACCTCCTTGTCAAAGGCATCACCGCATACGTCCCCGCTGTCGAGCAGAACGAACTGCGTTCCTCCCATAAGAGGACGTCTCCTGGTAGATATAGGACCACCGACTTTTGCTAATAGCCGACTTAAGGTTGAGACTCTGGCTGTAGCATTGACCGCTACTGTTCTGATTAGCTCGACGAAGCTCACCTTCGAGTCGAGCATTTCCAGCGCAAGGCTGAAACCATGAGTAGCTATCTACTCGCTTACCCTTCGCAACAATATGCCAAATCTTCTTTGCCCTTGGTCAACAGTGAGTCTGCCAACAAGTGCCGCAATGTCGTCCGCAAAACCGACCAGGCGTGACTCTCCTGGCATGTAGAGTCGTAGCAGACTATCGAAGGAAGCGTTTCAGAGATCTGCTAGGACGGATACCTGTGCTACTCTCGACGTGATTTCCATCGTCCTTTGGCCCTCTAGCATCTCATAAAGCAGGGTGCGGTCTCTCAGATACAATAATTCCTCAATATCCACAAGAGATAACTCGCCACGTGGAATGGGTTTTCCAATGAAACAAGCATGGAAGAGGTTCTAGACATAATTTTATGGAACATTCGGGTGCCGGACGCCGGTGCCCTCTATGTCGGATTACAGGATGATCAGATTCGACATTGAGGGCAGCTCTGAAGTAGACAGACTAATAAGGAAACTCCAGAGAGTAGACTGGGACTCCTACACAAAACACCCAAGTGACAACATGACCCATATACGAGTGAACGGTAACATCAGGAGCGAAAAGGTGCTGGAAACAGTGGTGGAAAATCTTAACAGAGTCATCATTGACGCATATGGGGAACTTTTAAACCACTGAACTCATCGTGTAGATGGAATTTTCCCAGCACTACTACAAAGAGGCCTAGAAATCATCTTAGGATCTCTGTGGAATATATACCAAGGGCATGGAGGCCGACGAGAGTCGTCTTTACTCCGAAAGTGGGTAAAAAGGATTCTTTTCGACCCTAAATCTTTCAGATCAATCATTCGTACTTAAAACGGCAGAGAAGGTCAGAGACAACTTCATATATTTAAATTAACGTTTCAATACGCAAACCCCTACATCCATGTCAACAAGCTTGCCGGGCAGGACGTTTAACCGAAACCGCCTTGTATCAACTGACGGGTGCGCTTTTTTGGACATCGGAGGAGCATTCGATAACATATCGCAAACGTTGGTACGAGATGCCCTAATCCGAAAGGGGAGAGCGGCATGGCGTAGATGCGAGCTGGTAGGACAAAAAGCGAATAATTGCATTTGCATTGAACGAGCAAACCTTCGTGGAAGTGTGGCTTTATCAACCTCCTAAGGCGCTACGGAAAAAGCCTTCCGTGTCATACAATGCATCTCCCTGGTAGAAGACCTAACTACTGGTGGAATAGTGAAATTGCCGGCTTTCTATCAGCCTGCTACCGATGGAGATGTACGGCTCAAAGGATAGTTGGTAGAGTCGAAAAAATGCAAAAAAAAGCAGGCATATAATGAAGCCCCTAAAAATGTCTCGCTGGCCATCCAGCATACAAAAGGAAATAATTTAAGGAGCTCTGCTCTGAGGCGGATGTAAACCCGTAGAAGATCGCTAGTAGAGTTTTGACGGGACGATTCAAAGGCTGGTTATTTCTGCAGGTCACGTGTTTTGCCCTTTTGTTTAGAATCATCCAAGGGTTATACCCCCAGGAAGAGAGGGCCGCTCATGCGAAGCAATCAATGCTGTTAAGGCTTGTCTGGCTAGTGCTGGCACTTATGGAGGAAAAGAGATCCTCATCACCAATCGTTGGGAGAGAAATTTCACTCGCATTAGAATTGAGAATCATATCATTGCTTACCTCGATTATTAGAAAAATACGTGCGCTGGGCCCTTTGGGGGCCGATCACAGTTTGAACAATCAAGTGAGGTGTCAAATTTAAATCTACTGTAGGCATTGATGATATCCTCCATAGCCGGTGAGAAACCGGGTGACATTATAATTGATCTCCCCATGCTTTCCCTCAGGATACTCCCTGATGGTAGGGATCAAGCTTTGGGTCCAACGACCCTTTTTTGAGTCGTCCCATTGCCCTTGCCATCTATTAATGGACCGCTCCTTTTCTACCTCTTTAGCTTCTGATAAAGGAGAGTTGGACTTGATGTTACATATACATATATTTGACGCGCTTTACATGATCCGCTCTCCCTTTGATAACCCCTGTCTCGTCGTTTCATTTGCAAAGATGTCAATCGGCACCATTCAACAGATGACGAACGGCGCATCATCTGAGACGGTCCGCTTCTTCAGTGTTTTATCTTCTCCCCCCTTCTAGAGGTAATAATTTAGCCTGCAGTGACCAGTGAGTATTCTGACTATGATTCGGAAGCTTTTCTTGATGACGTTTAAATTATCTTTCAAGTGCTTGGGTTTGTATCCTCACATAGGCACATAGGTTCTCCCAGTATACGAGTAGTTCCCTCAGTATTTTGTTTTCGTTGTTCACCGTTTTAATCATGAACCCATTTCCGATGCCGCAGAAGGGCTTTGGTCCATGTAGAGGCGTTTCCGTTCCTTTCTTGGCCAGCTCGTCCCCGCCTCATTGCCTGGTAAATTAACGTGGCCTGAAACCTAGGGTACCCATGCCTTTTTGAGTGAGCCGAGCATCTTTAGTCTATCAAGGAAATCCCATACCAGTTTATAATTCATCTAGTTGGACCCAAGTGCCTTAATAGCCGTTTGCTATCAATTAAAATAGCATTGGTCTACCTCATATAGTTCCTTTTGAGTTTGAAAGACGCACATCTGTCTGTGACGTATATTTCAGCCTGGAATACACTAGTGTGCTTACCTATTGGTTTCAAGGACATTTTCCTTAGACCAATCACGTCGGCGCCCGTTCTCTCTGCTGTGAAGGGTCCCTCAATGTACCAAATAATCAGTTGTTGTTTTAAGTTATAAGTCAGTTTGCGCTGCGACTCCGTGTTCCAAACTTGTCGAAATGCAACCTCATTATCATGCTACCCCTTGGTATCAACAGTTCAGGACACCAACTATAAAGAATATCAATCTTACTTCGATTTAGGCAACTCCTCTCCTCGCTGATAGTACCAGACATCCTGAAGATCACTTTCCTTACCTGCATCTGTATGCGAAAATGAAGAGAAGTTAATACTTGATAAACCTCCATGGATGCCGCTGGGGCCAGTCTTTACAGTTTGCGTAACTCCCTGGTTGTAGTGCTGACTTAATTTTTGTCCCCCCCCAGATTACTACCTCATAGGTAATCATTTGAGTACAAACGATGTCCGGCAAATTCGTCTGAAAGTTTTGGGGTGAACCCGGTTTCGGAATGAAAACCACTTGCCCCTTTATATGAATGGTTATGCTGTGCATTTCAACCCTTAGGAGAGATTCTAAGATGGTTTCTAGGTCCCTCTGAAGTAGTGCTGGACAATGCCATCTACTAATTAATTTCACTGGTTTAAAGGTTCCCATTACTCTTGCCTAAGAGCATACCTCCCTAGTTTCCAATTTGTCTTTCCCCTTCTTTTTGTTGTTGAGGTATCAGGCAGACTGTTGTTACTTTTTGGCGTGGGTTAAGATCCCGGAAAAGAGTTCTGAAAAGCAAAAGTATCCTGTCCTTCTCATTCTCCGTCTTCTTCAGACAGACAGAATTATTGCCCTGTCTTTCGTTATAGCTTTTAATAGCCTGGATGCTTCTGTGGTTTGTTCGATCCTTTAACAGAATTCCCTGAGACTGTTTTGTTACCTTGGTCGCGTTACTATATATTGTCACTACTTTTTTCTATTTCTGGCAGTCCATGGTCTATATCGCCAAAATGAAGAGATTTTGGACGTTGGTTGTCATTCTGGCTAGATTCCTGTTCCACCAGAGCACATCCCTTCATCACGTGACTATCTTAGCGGGAGAGCTGACCTTAAATGCGTAAATGACGACTTTTTTGAGATCTTAAACTACTGTTTTCAGTTAGATTCTGCTCCCCCCATCCGTTGATGAGCCAAGTTGTCCTTCAGGTGCCGAGATTCCCAATCTGTTCTCCTGAGATTCCTGACTATTCTTTCTACTTCTGAGCTGCCCTGAATGTCGAGTTTAATTTTTCTATGATCTGACATAGAAGGCACATCCAACACCCTCCAATCCTTGACTGACCCGTTTATCAGAGTGTTCCTTAGAGTTATGTATAGAACCTATTTTCTGGTGTTATTCATGAATGTTGGCGTGTTTATGATGCGTGAAAAAGAACAGAAATAGTAGCGCCTTCCTCCTGCAGAATTCCGCCAATCCAAACTCTAATTCCAGTGGGATCCGGGTGTCAGCTTCTGAAAATTATTCCGATGTGATGATTGTTTCTCGAGGACTTCATTCCGCCTCCAGTGAGATTTGGACAGCAACAAGGGTTCCACTCAGGAGCTCTGAAAATATATGTATTTTAAATTAAGTTTGAAAATGCTGTAAACGCTTGATTTTCCGCAAGAGGAATGACTTGCGTGCTTCTTCCTTGGACACCGTGATTCTCCCCCACGGTACGGCCAGTCCTTGAACCAGCACTGTTATCAATGTTACCCTTGGAAATTGCCCTTGCAATTACTTCAGATGCAGTTTTTGCATGGCGGAGGTTTACCTTAACTATCTTTGTGCTGGCCATTGGTTGCGTTAGTGTTTGGAGGTATTCTCCACTGTCGAAGTATCACCCTCCTCCTCCAGCATAGCGCTTTTCTGCAAGTAGCTACTCACCCTAAGCACTAGAACATCTAGGTCTAGGTCTAGGTCTAGGTCGTCCAGCTTCTGCAGTGAGCAGCTGATTCAGTTCCCTGCATGGTCCAGCCCTTTCATCCTTTATGACCTCCGAGATTCCTTCAGAGGTCTCGGTGGGCTCTCAATCCGATGTGTCCTCCGAAGTATCCCTATTTATTTTCTCCCAGCTTACATGCACAGGCAAGCTGTGAAATCTGTAATTGATGTAACAGTTGCGGCGATTAATTGTGATGAGTTGTTTTTGCCCCCTCCTTGCTTCTAAAAACTCTCCATATTTGCGTGTGGAGACCTATATTTTGAGTGATTAGGAGGCGCAGAAACTTCTCCGTCTCAATTGCATCGGCTTTGGGAAGGTAGACTGTTACAACCCCTGATATATTATCCCCAGCATATATTGAAAGTTCACTTCCGTTTCAGCCTGAGAATTTGGGGATTATAGTCCTAAGCCAATTCGTCATGTCCTCCAAGGAACAGTTTAACAGTATAAGATCTGATCGAAAGCCTGTGCTGGTGAACACGAGCTTCTGACTCCATCCCTTGCATATCGCCAAGATGATGAAGTTTTCGATAACATCCTGGTTCTCACGAGTCAGTATTGCCTTCAGAAGTACTTTCGGTAGTATACCCAGTCGAATTCCCTTCATCGCATTAGCATAGCCAACAGCGAGATTTCTGGCCCTATCTTCACTCTTGATCTACCCGGGATTATCTCCCTTTTGGGTTCGGATTCAGGTTTTTTGGATGCATTCCCTTCTTGTGGGCTAATCTCCGCTGCCCCCTTTCCCTTCGCTGCGTAGTTGACGGCTTAGGTCTGTCCTGAGTCTTCTTAAGGACCTCTTCGAATTTCAGGCGTTCCTTCAAATAGCGCCTGCCTCACTAAGATCTATCTCCTTCGTGACGTTTGGGGGCGGTCTTCGCAGTAGGCAAATATCGCATTCCACGAATATGAGGGTGTAGAACTCCGCAGTACCGAAGCCCCCTGTAGCACAGTAAGGTGAAGTGTCCTCGCTCAAGGGATCAGATATCAGTGAAGCTCCGTTTGAATAAAGACAGTTACTTCCCACTGTAAACGATCCAATGGGCACGGTTCGCATGATAACCCTGAATTGGTGGAGCTGTTTTTCGACTCTCTAGTGAGAGTCCCTATTAGTATATACTTCCCACGAAATTCGCCTGGGAGCCCATCAACCTCGCTTATTTATTATTACTGCCGACTTCTAGCAATGTGCGCAAACTTTCTTCAAGAGTTTCCAAGAAGCCTAAACTCCTTCTCAACAGTTCAAAACGATATAGTTCTAGAGCAACCCTCTCGTTACCCTTAATTGTATAGTGGATTTCCCTGGATAGCATATCCAACATTTGATTTGTGGCCCCTCTACTTGGCGGATCTAGGCGATATCCAGTCTTCAGTGTGGAATCTTACACATCAACATGCAGCGGAATGCAATCGGTCATAGCGTAGTTCACTGTGAATGTAAAAGGTGACGTAGCGCTAGTCAGCAAACATGGACCTAGCTTCATGGCACCCTTACCATCACTCTCATCTAGTTTCAAAACAAGGCCCAAATGCGGCTTCATCGTAAGTCCCAAGGGATGGGTTTGCCTGCATTCGGCGTTTGAAGATAAGATCTTTTTCAATGCCTACTTAACAACAAATGTGACGATACCGGGTTTTCGACGCAAACTGGATGCTGTGAAGAATGCTGTCTTGGGTATGAAGAGGCGGTTTACAAGGGCATTATTTCCAGAGCGCTTGAAAGAGGCAGATCTCATCCAGACTCTAGAGGGAAATGGATCCTGAGAATGACGGCGAGGATGAGGGTGGTAGTTTTAAATGTTAGCTCTGCCAACGTCAGAGCCAAAGGCTGTAAAGAAACATCCTCGACGCAGCCTTTGACGAATCACTGATGTCGTCAGTAGGAGATGTGCTATTTCTGGGCGTAGTGACCTGATGCTCTCGTTGCACGTGGCAAAGGTGAACAGGTGGAGATTCGTCGAAACTCTTGGGCAGGCAGTGCCTCGCTGGATAGATGGAGATATTTCATGGGATAAATTCATTTGGCCTTAGGGGTGTGGAGGGGGGAGTAGGAGATTCGTTGAAGCTGTTGGTCTCACAGATTCGTCGCAGTTCTTAGGCAGGCAGGGCAAGCAAGTCTTCTATGTGCTGTGTGCTGGTGCAAGAATGGAGATCCGCTCAAAGGAAGTTCCGCCGTACAATCAGTCAGGGCAAAAGAGAATGTGGGGGCCCTATATTTACTAGGAGACGTCTCCTTATGGGAGCAACGCAGTTGATTCGGCCCTATGGCACGGAGGAATGGGTTGGTGCACTTGACAAAGAGGTGTATCGTAAGCGCCTTGCTGAAGTGCAGAGGGGAGCTTTGCGAGTGGCGTCTGCTTATCGCACTCTCAGGACCAGCCATAATGGTGATCGCGGGAGTGATCCCCGTTGCCCTCTTTGCCAAAGACCATAAAGCTATCTACCGCCGAAAGGGCGAAAAGAGGCGGTTGCCCGTGAGGAACGTGAATGCACCCTTACCGAGTGGAAACTCTCTTGGCAAAATGAGCCAAGTGGTAGATGGACTGCGCGGCGCATCGACAATTTAGCCCCGTGGCTGAACCGAACGCCCGGCAGTGAGATTTTCAGCCTTACTTGACCAGGTTTGGGAAGGCGCACTGTCCTGATTGTGTATTCTGTAATGGAGTGGCGGACGAAGCTAAACACACCTTTTTCTCTTGCGAGAGGTGGGATGGCTTTTGCAAGCAGCTTTATGCAGACACAGGGGGACTCTCTCCAGACAACATTTGCAGAGAGATGTTGAAGAGCGCTGGCAGCTGGAATCGTATTGCGCATTATGTTCGGGCTTTTTTTATTGCGAAGAAGATTGAAATCGACAGGCGGAGGGACCGGATGGTAAGGGGTTACTTGAACTAACAACACCCTTCCTCCCCTCCCGTTGGTGAAAGGGATACCCTGACTTGAGTAGCACGAAGTAATATGCTAAACGGTTTCAGGCTAGTTCTCTGATGACCAGAAGGTATTTAATTGGTAGTTTGACAGCGTTCTGTTGCGGAAGTCCAACACTCTGTGCGTAAACGCATTCACCTACCCTATTCCAAAAAAAAAAATTCACCGGTAATGTGAAGCATGGTAGTTGATGAACTCTTAGGAGAACCAACAAACATTGGAATTCAGGTCCAGGGTAATCCCATAGAAGACCTGGACTGGGGGAAATACAAGTCGGAGGCGCATGCCAATAACTCTGCCTTGGAACACTTTCTAACTTGCTCTCTTACCAGGCGAACTCACAACCAGCTCCTCCTAATGCAAAATAATCACCTTGAAGATCATACAACCATAATTTTCCCAATTATGTCATACACCATGTCGACCGTCATGAGTGTAATATTCATAATTATCCACAGCGAAGTATCTATTTAACCGTGAAAGGAAAATTGCTAAAAAATCAATTCCAACTCCGCCAGTACATTTTATAATAAAAGTCAATCCCCGTCTCTGATTGATGACTAAAGAACTGAATTTATCGTGATGATCTCACAGAGTCGTCTGTGGTATCAACTTTTTTTTGGTGGCCAAAGTATCTACACGAGTGATGCATCAGCGACGATTTACCCCTCTTCCAACAGCGTTTTTAATCTAATGGCAGTTTCTGGATATAATGGACATCCGCCATAATCAGAGCGATCACCTATCTCCAGCGCGAATTTGCAAATTAACATTCATTACTGAGTAGTCAGGTAACCACGATTTTCAGGCGAAAGGGAAATTTATTTGAGGAATTCAATTAGCAACGATTTGCTACCACAAAAAAAGAATGTTGGACGGGGTAGCAGTGGTAATTGACGTTGTTGTGATAATTAGTAAGGTTGGGAATTTCAGTGATGTTTAGTGTGTTATTATGCTAATATGTTCTGGTTTAAAACGGGCTCTTCTGAATTTAGGTGCTCCTTTATTTACAGTGCCGAAATAAACACATTTTTTGAATTGTTTCGCTTAGCTTTAGTATGTTCTAGCGAAAAATAGAATGTCCACTTTTCATTATCTATATCACGGTGATTTGCAGCCTGTTCATTGTTGAAGCATAGCGGTAATGTGCACCTGCATATTGTGATCTAGGTCAAAATAGAGTACACAATTTGTTTCCTTTCAATGTCGCGACGGGCCTATTCAGCCTTCGGTCTCCAGGACACAAACCTTCTCCTTCGTCTTCTTTAGCCTTGGTCCCGTTTGGTGGCGGGTTGGCTTCTCTTGGTCGTCACTTTTCTGAATCATATGTTTGTTCCGGGTGGGGTCGAGAGCCTCCCAAATCACCGTCTAGCTCAACAATATATATGGATACCATTCACCCCCCAATCGGGTCAATCATCACCATCGCTCACGGTTACTCGAAATAAGCATCAGCTCCGCCACAGCTTTCTGAGACGCTCTGGGTCCCGCTCCACTGTCCTGCGCCAAGTGCCCGTCGTCGACCATCTTGGGAGAGCGCGCAGTCCACTGTATGACATAGAGTGCAATGCAATTGTCGCTCCTCCTTAATGTGTGGCCTATCCACTGTCCTTTCCGTGTTCCAATCACAGTGCGTACGAGTGGCAAGCCTATGCGCCGACCAAGTTTTTCATTTAATATAGTGTCAGGCCAGCGCATTCCGATGACACGACACAGACAGGGATTGACGAAAACTTGGAGCTTTTGAGTAACAATGGAGTTCACTTTCCATATGCTACTGCCATATAGCAACACAAAAAGGACACTAGCACAGAACTGTCTCAACTTGACCTTAGTGTTGAGATAACTGCATTTGCAGATTTTAGACAGGGCGACGAAAGCGGATGTAGGCTGTTAATGCGTCGGACGACATTCAATTCGCTGCCATTGTCCGCAGAAACCATGCTTCCTGGATATATAAATTAATTGAGTGACATAAAGTCTATGACCCGGCCATGGACCAAACAGATGTCATAAACGTAGTTGAGGTTATTGAGGAAAGGCGTCATAGTTTTCGCGTCCTCCCGACAAGGCAGCATGAAGAATGTCACCGATAACAATAAGAAATAATATCGGTGACAGGATGTGACCCTTGTGGATTCGCTTTCAACCTCAAGCTCCTGTGAAATTTTAACTCGGAGCAACGTTTGACATTTTGCACCAGCGAACTCCGCGCACTGTTCCAAAATGATTCGTAGGAGTTGGTGTGGTCAATGCAGGAGGATTCCGAACGGAAACCAGCCTGCTTTCTGTCGATCAAGCTTTCGAGATGTTCTTTGACGCGATCTAGAATTATTTTAGCTACTATTTTTGCAGCGGCGAGCCGAGCCCGCCTGTGAAAGAGACAAAGGCTGAAAAAGCATGAAAAAGAAAAGAAAATAATCTTTGCAGTGGCAGATACCAATCCAATTGTCACACTGTAAACGGGCCCCCTTTGTTGGGATCTTGACAATCATCCTCTTCTTCCAACCTCTGGGAAAGATCTCGGATTCCCAAGATTTCTGTACGAATGGAAGCAGCAGATCAGCCGTTATTGCAGGTGCAGCTATAAATAATTCTGCGGGGAGATAGTCAAGTCCAGCGGCTTTACTCCATTTGAGTGCATTGATGACCGAAATGATTTCTCCTCTACTTAGAGGAAGAGTCCGTATCCGCATGTTAGGGTGACTAGCCATTTCATCCATAAGAGGAAGAACTTCACCGGATGTAAGACGGCTAAAAACCACGGTGAAGCGTTCTTTCCACCTCTTCAGTTCTTCATCATCGAGGATACGAAGCCGACTGTTGACGATCTTCACAGGGCTATCGAAAGATTTGTGACCACATGCAAGTTCTTTCGTGATGCGGTATACAGTTCTGAAATCATTGCGATCTTGCGCTCCACTGACCAGCGTAATAGCAAATTCTCTCTTGTCATGGCATACATTCTCGGCATTTCGCTCAGTATTGTAGTTCGAGTGGTCAGTAAAGCCTTCAACCCCTTCCGTTCATCGATCTATTTCAACGATTCCGCAGTCAACCAGATCTTACGACACCCTTTCGGGACCTGCACAACGACCTATGTAGCACCCGAGAACAGAATACTTTTGATGGCGGCAAATGCTTATTGATATTCTCAGGCGGACTACTCAGTATATCTGTCGTTCCACCAGAAAGATAGCTCTCCAACTCTCGAGTGAGAACTGGGTCATACAAGCGATCGATGTTGAACTTGGTAGGTGGCAGCTCTCTAACCCTCCGAGAAGTGATCCCTTTCGAGGCCGATGTTTGCGCCTCTCTTGTTGTCAGATCCCACCTTGGCATTCAGATCACCCCCCACGATCACGATGTCACCTATAGGGAGCCTTCCCTGAACTGCGTTTAATTGCTCGTGGAAGCCAATATATCGAAAGTCTCCGTTGGTGCGTAACATTGTATAATTGTGATGCTACTTAGCCTGGACCGGTATCTTGCAGTTAGAAGTCTGTCCGAAACCGGTTCCAAGGTCAAGCGAACTTGCCTTGCGGTAGAAGTCCGAAAAAACCTGACCCCGAATTCGCGTCTGCTACCACTGGGCTTTCTAGAGTACAAAAGCACATTGCCACAAGAGGGAGAGGAGTACTCTCCAGAATCTCACCATCTTACTTCGCTTAGGGCCAGGATTACCAGTTTATATCGCTGGAACTCCCTCTTAAGTTGGAGAAAGCGAGCATTTTGCGCACTCTCGCTACTGTGACACTGCTAAATTGATAGGCCACAATCCGTTGACATTGGCAATTTTGTCTAAGCCATTGGAGCCGACATGTCCTTTGAAAATGGGCTCCGTCCTTACTTGACTGCTATTATCTCGAGGGTTCGTTCCATTCCCTCATGGAAGGTATTCTTTTCCAACTTTGCAGTGGTTACAAAGTTTTGATGGGATAGTCGCCTTTCTCCAGAAAACCGGATTGCGGCTTCTTCCATGACTCCATAACAGATGTTTTTTCCTTGTAGGATAGACAACCCCAAACGCCAGGGGGGATCAGCTGCTATAGTTTGTTCCGTTTCTAAGTGGTTCTCATGGTTATCCGCTTTTAATATTTCCTTAAAAAGAAGTTCCTTACTAAGGTAGGCCCCGACCGGATACCGCTTGTGGCCAGATACACCGCCGATGATTTCTTTTATAATGAGTCGTCAGCTCTGTTCTGTTATACGCGGCACCCGTGTGGGCATCTGCGTTAAAAATTGTCGAAGACCGCAGATACTTTCAAGGTACATATCGGCTAAGTACTCTCGGCACATGTTCCATCTATCAGACATGATCGTATGAGGCAGCATTCGTAATTCCAGGGATGATTCCAGTGGATGTTTTAGCCGGTGAAGTAAACCGTTTGTAAGGGAAGCAGGAAGCGAGTCTTATCAAGCAAGCTGAGGAAGGTCATTGGCTGAGTGGCAAACATCGTGAAACCAGGCGAAGAATGTACGGCGGACATACAGGCTAATTCCGTACAAAAGGACGTGTACGAAACCATGGCGAGACGAGTTACGACTTGACTCAATTCTTAAGCGGACATGGTGGGTACAGAAAGTACCTCTATAGATTCGGTTTGGAGCAATCGCTAGGTTGTCCTATATGTGAAGGTGCAGCAGAAGACGTAGAATACGTTTTCTTCGTCTGCCCAAGATTCGAACGTTGAAGGAGAAACCTCGAGAATGAACTGGGGTCCCCGTTAAGGGTGGAAAATCTGGTTAGCTATACTGTGAAATCGGATACCGCGTGGATAGCAGTAGTTAGGGCGGTGAAACGGATGCACCAACGGCTAAAAGAAGCAGAAGCTGAACGGAGGCATAGAAGTGAAGCTAATACAACTAACACCACATAAAGCAGAACTACTAGCTATTCCATGAATAGTTAATAAAATGACCAGTCTCGCGAAGGAATACCAGAACGGTGGTCCCGCGGGGAGAGTGTGGAGAAAATATGGGAGGTTTTAGTCGACAAAAGTCCGGCGTGTCCTTCATTGCAGATGCGTATCCATGATGGATTTTTCCCAGCCAAAAAGGAACCAAGTCGGAAGACCGCAAGCTGGAGGGTTCAGGTGCGAAATTTATGGGGGTATTTCGGAACCCAGGCACCATATAGTAGCAACCTCCTGATTTTTTTTTAAGATTTTTCGGTTTGGTAGTTTCTGAGAATAAAGGAATAATCACTTTTAGCCCCCTGCACTCCCCCCCCCCTTTCCATCAAATGTCAAAACTAAGACTTTGAAAAGTATTAACAAAGACCTTTAATTTGATACCCCACATGACTATATTTGATGAAAAAAAATTTACAGCCCCCTTTTGCATGTATGGGGACTCCTCCTTAGATTCGTCGTAAGAGGATGTAACTCACTGTATGCGTGAGCGTTCACAGTTCCCACCTTTCTACCAAATTTGGTGTCAATAGCTATAACCATCTCTGAGAAAAATGCGTGTGATGGACAGATAGACAGACGGATGGAAGTTAGTACTTCTGCCTAAGCCTGGTAAACTGTTAGAGAGGGTAATCTATAATAAATTACTCCCGGTTGTTGAGAACCAAGGTGGCCTTTTAGATCGGCAGTATGGGTTCCGAAAAGTCAGATCAACTATTGATGCCATCAAATTGGTTACTGGCTTGGCCGAGGATGCAATCCACGGAAAGGGTAGTACCAGCAAATATTGCGTGGTAGCAACCCTGGACGTGCAAAATGCATTCAATTCGGCCAATTGGAATCTAATACGCAAAATCCTTACCGAAGGTTGGTATTCCCGCCTATCTCGCTGCTATCGTCGATAGTTATTTAACTGAAAGGAGCTTCTGGTATGACACCCATGGCGGACCCCAGGAGTACGTTGTTTCCGCGGGTGTCCCGTAGGGCTCCGTATTGGGCCCACTACTGTGGAACATCATGTACAACGATGTACTTAATCTTCCCCTTCCGGAGGAAGCCACAGCGGTGGGTTACGCTGACGACGTAGCACTGGTTGTTGTCGCAAAGCATCTCGAAGATGCTGAGTTATCCTCAAGCGAGGCAATCAGTGCTGTCAAATGCTGGTTAGAGAGCTCTGGTCTGACGCCTGCGGAGGAAAAAACGGAAGCGGTCCTCATCACGAAGCTCCGAAAGAGAAATTACGCCTGTGTTAAAATCGAGAATCATATCATCACTTCCAAGCCGACCATCAAATACTTGGGGGACAGGACAGGAAGCTCAGCTATAAGCAACACGTACAGTATGTTTGCGATAAATCATCCACTGCTAGTATGGCCCTGGCGAGAATGATGCCGAACGTGGGAGGGCCACGGCATACCTCTAGGTTGCTTATAACCAGGGTGGTGCCTTAATCATGCTCTATGCGACCCCAGTTTGGAGCGAGGCGTTGCGGATGTCAGTTAACACTAGCAAACTGAATGCAGTCTACAGGAGGACAGCTCTGAGGGTATGCTCTGCCTTCAGGACTGTCTCAGATGATGCAGCATTCGTCATCTCTGGAATGATGCCGATTGACATCTTGGCAGATGAGATGGCGAATATATACCATGCGAATTCTATTTCTCCCTAATGCAGACGAAGAACGCTGAGAGGGAGTGATCCATAAATAGATGGCAAGAGCGGTGGGAACGCGCGGGAAAGGGTCAGTGAACTTATAGGCTCATTCCTGCCATCAAGAAGTGGTTGGAGAGGTGACACGGTGAGATTAATTATAATCTCACCCAGTTTCTCACGGGATATGGAGGATATCTCCAATACCTTCACAGGTTTCAATTGGAGACCTCACCCGACCTCACCCGACTGTCCAAATAGTGATCCTTCAAGTTAAGTGGAGTCAGTCCACAGTCTGCCTTACAGACAGCCGCATGCAAGAGACTCGCCTGCTCTTTGCTGTAAAAATAAGCGCGCAGCGGGTTGACTTGGCGATGATGTTGTGCCGCCACGTCAACCACGCCCCTACCTCCGATGTCACGAGGCAGGTTCATCCGCTCCACGGCAGACTTTGGGTGATGCATTCGGAATTTGGACATAGTTGTCCGTATCCGCCGCTGGACGTTTTCCAGGTCGGTCTTCGTCCACGGCAATATTCCGAATGCATAAGCCAGTGAAGGGATAGCGAATACATTCAACGCGCTTATTTTATTCTTCCCCGAGAGATGCGATTTCAGCACCAGCTTTACACGTCGCAGGAATTCGGACAGCAGAGCTTCCTTCAGATCACCAACTCGAGCATGGGTTCTTTGCAGAATTCCTAGGTACTTGTAGAAGTCTGTCTCGGTCATAGCTTCGATGTAGAGGTCACCAATGCTACGTCCCGCATGCGGCTCGTGATGACCTTTGCGGATGGCTTGGATTGGACATTTGTCTAATCCAAACTCCATCCGAATATTACGACTGAACATGTCTATTATTCGTAACAGACTTCTAAGATGGTTGTCAGTACCAGCATACAGCTTGATGTCATCTAAGTACATTAAGTGTGTCAGTTCGCACTTAGCACGTAGGCCATATTTTATTGCAAAACCATGCCCTCTAGCATCATTCAGTAGCCATGAAAGGGGGTTCAGTGCCATACAAAACCAAAGGGGACTCAACGAATCGCCCTGCAAGATGCCCCGCCGTATACGGATGGGCTCTGAGGTATTAGCACCCTCAGATGTACGGACTGATAAGGTGGTATGAAACCCTTCCATGACTGTCGCCAGAAACTTGATTAGTTTCGGATCAATGCGATACAGGAACTCCGCCATGCTATTAACATAGCATGCTGGTCCCAAGCCCAGGTAAAGGAGGAGGGTTTGAGGCAACGTACTCTGTACTATCCTCAGTAAAAACAAAAATAAAATGCTGAGATCAGGGAAAGAGATAAATAGAGTATAGTTGGAGTTATTCCGCTATGCTAAATCCTACCTGATCTCTCTTGGTGACAGGCCCCGCGACAGGTCGACCAAGAAAATGCATAGAATGTCGTTACAAACATGATGATCGGATTAAGTCACAGGCCTCGGAGAAATGCTAGGGCGTCCACCTCAGTCGACGCGGCAGGACGGGCCCCGGTCCTGTCGAGAAATGGGCAAGGGTTCTTGACGCATGGACGGCGTCAGGACGTAAGCAAGTTAGTCCGCACACAACGAACAAAACAAATACGTGTCTGCACGCTAAATGTTGGTACCCTAACTGGAAAGACCGAGGAACTCGCAAGAGCCCTTCGGAAAAGGTGCATTGACATCTGCGCTCTGCAAGAAACCCGATGGTCTGGTTCCAAAAGCTGCGACATTGAACGCGAACGCGGTAAAAATGGCTACAAACTTCTCTATTTTGGTAACCCACACACTCAATATGGTGTTGGCATTGCCATCTCAGAGGGTTTCCGTGACGCCATTAAAGAAGTTGAACGATTTGATGATCAGCTGATGAAGCTCACCATTATATCAGCTGATCGCACTATTCACTTCTTCACCGCGTATGCACCACAGACAGGTCGACCTGATGCCGAGAAAGATACCTTCTAGCAACTTCTCGATGAAAAGACTTGTCACGTGCCTGCTGACGATTACATAATCATTGCCGGCGACCTTAATGGTCAGGTGGGTGAAAAGGCAGACGGTAACAGGTGCCATGGGGGAAAGGGGTTCGGAGCGCGCAATGAAGGTGGCGAGCGTATAATCGATTTTGCGGACACTCATGACCTTGTACTTATGAATACATGGTTCATTAAACGATTGTCTCATCTTCCCACATTTTATAGTGGAAACAATAAAACGCAAATCGACTATATTCTCATAAGACGCCAACATTTTACCACTGTCACTGATTGCAAAGTCGTTCCCTATGAGACCATCGCACCTCAACATCGGCCGTTGATTGCCGTCCTGCGAATTAAGCCACCGATAAAACAGCGTGAGGAACGCACTGGCCCGCCGCGCATTAAATGGTGGCGATTTGGTGAGAAGAAAGAAGAAACGGTCTCACTCATACGATTGCCAACCATTACGGATGTGGAAGAATCATGGAACCAAATAAAAGGCACGATCCACAAAGCGGCCCCTGCAACCCTCGGGGTCACCAAGCCGGGTAAGCGGTACATCAACCGAGATACTTGGCTTTGGAATGATGATGTTGAAATGAAGGTCCGTGAAAAGAAACGCCTCTAGCACAAATTTCTCGACGATAAAACACCTGCTAATTGGCAAATTTATAAGAATGCCAACCGGGAAGCAAAGAAAGCGGTCGCTGTCACCCGAGCGAACCATTTCAAAAATCTTGACGATAAACTGGACACTCGGGATGGCGAGAGAGATCTGTATCGACTTGCTAAAAGCCGTGATGAACGCACACAGGATATCGAACACTTCTGTTGTGTTAATGACAAGAATGGTACTTTGCTTACCAACCGTCGAGCCGCAACGGATAGATGGCGAGAATACTTCGAGCAGATTTCAACTGAAGAATTTGCTCATCCTCCACTTCCACAATCATTGCCGACATTTGGAGCAGTTTCACCAGTCAGCGCAACTGAAGTCGAGGAGGCAATAAAACAAATGAAATCGAGGAAAGCAACAGGACCTGACGACATCGCATCTGAGCTCTGGAAAGCGAAGAGCTGGGACCCAACACTGTGGCTCAGTGAATTCTTTAACCGGGTTATTCAGGAAGGAAGAACACCATCTGACTGGCAAGAAAGTACCACTGTTCCAATATGGAAAAAGGAAGGTAGCCCAGCAGAATGTTCAAATTACCGTCCGATCCGGTTACTTTCCCATACCATGAAGATTTTTGAACGCATTCTTGACAACTGTATTCGCGAAATCGTTGAAATAACCGTGAATCAAGCCGGATTTGTCAAGAACTGCGGAACTACTGACGCAATACACGCTGCGCGGTTACTCATGGAGAAACACCGTGAGAAGCATCGCCCTCTTTACATTGCCTTTGTGGATCTAGAGAAAGCGTTTGACCGTGTACCACACGAACTCATCTGGTATGCTTTACGACAACACTTCGTGCCAGAAGAACTCGTGCGCTGGGTTCAATTGCTCTACCACGATCCGAAAAGTAAACTTCGAAGTATGGCGGGTGTATGAAAACCGCTTCGTGTCTCTGTTGGTGTTCATCAAGGAAGTGCACTCTCACCACTCCTCTTTGTCCTTGTTATGGACACTGTCACATCGGATATCCAACGTCCAGCGCCCTACACACTGCTTTATGCAGATGATGTTTTCCTAGCATCTGATAGCAAAAATGATCTCGAGCAACTTGTTCAAAAGTGGAATGATCGCCTCATGCAACACGGTCTCAGATTGAATTTAAACAAAACTGAATTTTTGACGACCGATCCCCATGAAACAGGCACAATCACTGTCAGCGGCAGTGATCTGCCCAGAACTGAGTGATTTAAATACTTCTGGTCAACGCTATCAGACAATGGAGAACTGCGTTATGAAATTGCTTCACGCATTAACGCAACCTGGATGAAGTGGCGTTCCACAACTGGTGTTGTTTGTGATCGACGTATCATCGAACGTCTCAAATCTAAAAGTTACCGCAATGTCGTCCGTCCAGTCGCTCTCTATGGTTCTGAGTGTTGGCCGACCATAAAAGACAATGAACGGCGTCTTGCGGTAATGGAGACGAAGTTGCTACGTTGGACTAGTGGCATCACACGTTTGGATCACATACGAAATGAGGATCCGTGATCGTTATGGGGTTGCACCGATCGTGAAAAAGTTGCGAGAGAGGCGTCTTCGATGGTATGGTCACGCAATTCGTGCAAACGAGAATTCACTTGCCAAGATTGGTCTGAACATCGTCGTCGATGGTAAACGACCAAAGGGCAGACCTAAACAACGGTGGCTTGATACGCTGGATGGGGATTTGAAAGCCTCGAGATTGCACCCAGATCAGGCATTCGATAGAGCCAAATGGCGAAACCGATCACGACGAGCCGACCCCGCTTGTGAACGGGACAAAGGCTGAAGAAAAAGAAGAAGATCAATGATAGAAAAAGAAGACATGAAAGACTCTGCCTCGGATGAAGCGATAGCGTAGGTCAGGATGCCTGAAAGCTTTTAGGAGTATCAAAGGAGGATGTCTAGAGTTCCTTACTAAGGCGGGCCTACACCGGATAGCAGTTGTTGCCCCGTTGATGACGGTAAATAAATTGCTTCTTATTAAAAAACAACCGAAATGACATGGTCATGGAGGAGAGTATGTAGAAAGAATTTATCCAGCTATTGCAGGTAAAGAAAACTTATATGCAATAAAGTCCCGGTGCCAGTTTAGTCCAGGGCAGAGACAAGTCATCAGACATGCTTTCTCCATAGAACGTTGTCAGACAGATGCTATCAATTTAACACTTCATTCAGGTTCGCCAAAAATGAAAAGGTTCCTTGCTCGTATGAATTTCGGTATTTTCCTGAAAATTTGAAGGTGGTCTATACACTCATATATAAGAATCTTTAACATTTTATCGCTACAGATTTTTTTTTAAAGATACTCCCTCAGAATGGAGCTAAATAAGGACATCCCAAAGGATCTTGAGCCATTTTCAGAGACAACAGACCATTTGACTCACGTTCTAGAATTAGAAATAAACAAATCTAAACACATGAACATCAAATAATTAAATATTTACACTTTAATTCCAAATTATTTCGCATCGCTAACATGCATTAACGAATCTATTGATTTATTATTCATGCATAAAATCGAAGGTCATAGATATAAGATGTTTTCAAATGAACATCATCGCATCTCTCGTCGTTTTTCCTAAGTAAAAATTCTTCAGTTAATTTACTCTTGTCCGATTAAATCTTGTTACGGCTATTACTTAACCCATTGTGCATATTATATCTACGTTCGCAAAAAAAACGAAAGAAGATAATGATAAATTGTACTAACTGACCAGGGTCCGAGCATGTGATATACCGATAGTCGGCGAATCAGAAAGAATTAAATGGAAAACCCAAGAAAAAATCCTTATCGATGGAAAATGAATGAGAAGTTGGTAATTGCAAATGGAACCCAAGCGTGGATTTTGATTATTTGCAATTAGTGTGACCCGACAGTATCGCCTCCGTAAGAGATTTTGGATTGCTTGGTCAATAAAATGCTCTTTAAATCTTATTATTATTAATAAAGGAAACATATACTTCAGAGTGATTATCAATTTCATGGTGCCGAGAAACACAAAAGATAAATTGTGGAAACTATATAAAGAAGCATCAGATATATCAGAATTAAGCCCGCCGAATTCTTATGCAATAAAATCTGGGCCGCATTTTTTTAGCTCCCGTACCAGGAAGCCACATGCAATATGCATTTCTTTGATACCAGTGGAACCGTAATTGTGCTTTTATAATTGGGAGAGCACAGTTTATCTGAATCTGATCAGATAGCCTAAAATTTGTCATCCTGTTCACAGAGAATCCACCCTGCTGGGAAGAGCGAAAGGAATGCCCAGCCCAGTTCCAGATGAAGACCCCGGGTTGGAGCTGACAAAAGTGGCTCTGACATGGAGCGTAATTCATTGAACGAAGATAATTTGACATCAAATCGAAAAATGGCTTATGGAACTCGCGGCATCCAACTACACGTTAATGATATAGAATGCATCTTCAACATCACCAACGGCGCAACAACCGGTATCCGATCTAGGCCTGCCTTAATAAGGAACTCCAGACATCCCGGTTTTGCGCCGAGGTCCACCAATTCGATATCCCTAAAAGCTGTCTCGCGTCCTGACCTACGCCATCGCTCCATCTTAGGCAGGGTCTGCCTCGTCTTCTTTTCCTACCAAAGATATTGCCCCTCTAGACTTTCCGGGCTGGATCATCCTCATCCATCCGGATTAAGTGACCCACCCACCGTAACCTATTGAGCCGGATTTTATCCACAACCTGACGGTCATGGTATCGCTCCTAGATTTCGTCATTGTGTAAGCTACAGAATCGTCCATCCTCATGTAGGGGGCCAAAAATTCTTCGGAGGATTCTTATCTCGAACGCGGCCAAGAACCCAAGTTTCCGAGGAATACATGAGGACTGGCAAGATCATAGTCTTGTACAGTAAGAGCTTTGACCCTATGGTGAGACGTTTCGAGCGGAACAGTTTTTGTAAGCTGAAATAGGCTCTGTTGGCTGACAACAACCGTGCGCGGATTTCATCATCGTAGCTGTAATCGGTTGTGATTTTCGACCCTAGATAGGAAAAACTGTCAACGGTCTTCCTGTTTGACCAGTGCGGTTTGATGTTGTTAGTTGATTCGTCTTTGGTGCTGACGTTGCCACCATTTATTTTGTCTTACCTTCATTGATGTGCAGCCCAAGATCTCGTCCCAATCGCCGTCTGCTCGATCTGGATGAAGGCAGTTTGTAGTCTGGGGTGGTTCTTCCCATGATGTCGATATCGTCAGCACAGGCCAGTAGTTGGGTGGACTTAAAGAGGATCGTACCTCTTGCATTTACATCAGCATCACGGATAACTTTCTCGAGGACTAGGTTAAAGAGGACGCATGATAGGGCATCCCCTTGTCGTAGACCGTTGTTGATGTCGAATGGTCTAGAGAGTAATCCTGCTGCCTTTATCTGGCCCCGCACATTGGTCAGCGTCAGCCTAGTCAGTCAGTCTAATGCTCCTCCTTACAAAAGAAAAAAAGGATAAAACAAAGACTGTGTCCCAGTAAATCATCTCCGAAACGCCCACGACGTTACTAGAGATCAAACCGAGTTGGAATACTTTATGCAGGTCTACCAACGTAATAACATGATCTTGTAACCTGCCACTGTTTCTGCAAGACAAAGGTTCTGGCCGCTTTTATGCCCTTCCGGGGAATCGAAATTCAAACTGTTTTGTAAAGTTGCAATCACAGTGACAAAAAGCCGTCTGATTACTTTGGACGTTATCGTCGTTTACTTCAAGTGGGATCCATGGGATTTGACCAAATCATGTTTGACAAAATGCCAAAATGTATACAGGCTATGCACTGGAGTGTGCAAAATAAACTGAGAGAAGTTTACCTTCGTTGAGACAGTGGGAACTTTAAACACTACAAACATCAACAAGCGGTTCATTATCAACACCGGTGCTGAAGTTCCAGTCATGTCTCCAGTTATAGCTAAAAGACCATCTCCATCTATAAAATATCAACCGCACTCTGCCAACAACATCCCAAACCGTACTACATTCAAAAATTGATTCTAGAATCATGATAGTCGCCTCCTAATCCTTTCCAGATCCGGCCTGAAGATTGGATCCTGCTCCGGACCCGGAGGGTATCCAACGTTCTCACCAGACCTCTTCGCTTTAGTAACTGTGCTAGTCTTCGCTTTAGTACCTACCTGGCCTCTTGAGCAGCATGCTGCCCAGTTTTCAGAACCTCGCAAGGAAGATTTCGAATTTCCTGGGCTCCAAACTAGAAACTAGAAAGCCTTTGCTCCGAGCAGCCCCTTGACCGCTCCGGGGAACGTATTCTTGTCTGTGTGTTTGGACAACGAGAGCCCTGCCGCTCTTCATTTTTCTTATGGAAGGTCCTTCTTTTTCACTGTCTTCGGAAGTGATCTTGAAGCGGATCTCGCTGAGGATTGTCTTGCTTTCCGCCGGTTTAATGACAGAACTGACCGTCTAGTCTTCCTTAGTTTCCTAGGCTTTTCCTTTTGTGCTCCACCATACGTATACGACTTGACTTTAGCCACACGATTTTTTATGTTGATGGACGCATCTTCCAGTTTCAGCCTTTGCCCCTGATTGCTCTGTATCGGATTATCTGTGGCCATTTGAAATTTCCCGTGTTTTCGGGGGAAATATGGTTATTTCCGCTTTTCGCGAATCTTTTGTTGCTATCCATGTCCATCCATATGCAAGAAAAGGTCGTCCAGGAGTTCTTCCAGTTCCTCAGTCGGTTTTTCATGCTTTGCCGACGTTTTTCTGAAGGAAAGTTGCAACCGCATTACAGCTGCAGCACATTTCCTGATGAGTTTTCCTCTACAAATCTTACAAGGACAGTCGACTCCACTTCCGATCTACTTATGTCCAAATGCACCTATTCAATTTCAGAGATTTTCGCTGGGATTCTTTCGGAAACAACAGCACTGCAAGGTACTGGAGCTGGCATCTCAGTACCCACAGCCGCATCACTTTACAAGACTTCCTCTTTATTTGGCTGTGTGCATCTCGGCTTATCCTCAGGTGTTTTATCACTTACTGCTTCCTTCGCAGGGTACTGCGGTCAGCGTCGCATAATCGCACTACGTCCAAACGCAGCCAATTCATCCTCTTTCCCTACTATCTCCTGAATTTTCTTATTTTTATACTCCATAGAAATGTACCAAAGTAAGGGAGCCACACATGTAGATAGTCAGGAACAGTTTTAGCCTCGGGAACAAAATCCCAACTCCAGTTCCCTGATCCCTGTCTTACACTAAGCAAAATCCGGAACTCACGGGCGGATCAGCACTTTACTCAGAGGCCAAGGTCTCGAAGGGGCTGGATAACTACCATTTTTGTAGACTAAGGCTCACATCACACAGAGAACTGTCGACAGCTCCGAGGATATTAGTGGGTCCCAATATGTACCGGTCATTCGTTTTTTGCTCTTCACCGAGAAACTTCCTCAACGTTTCCGGCAAGTACGCAATTACATTGCCAGCTAAAGGATCAGAACTACTTGCACGGGTGCTTCGAGGATACCACTCCCCGTATCGTGGGGAACCTGTTGAAGATCGCTGACTAGTCGTCAGCTCTCGTGAGTTGAATCGAATCAGAAAGCACAACTTGGTAGCCGCAAAATCAGTCCGCTTCCGAGGCACAGTAGTCAGTAGTCAATCAAAGAAAACTGGAAATGTGCAAGCCGCTAGCCTGCGCAGCTCTATCCTTTTTAGACGTCGTTTACGACAAGGGAGAATATTTTGATTAAATTATAAGCGTCCAGCTCACAGACAAGTCATTACCTCATATGTATATATGGTTGCCATTTACCGCTTGCTGAGGTATAGCGTGTCAACATACGCGCAAATACCTAAAATGCGCATAAGCTCCCATTAGGGCTTCCCGCGACGCCCGCACCTTTTCTCTAGTGTTCTTAGGGCGACCCACTCTTTAGCCACCTTGGGAGGTTGAATTCCACTGCATGGTGTAGCGAGAAACATCCTTCTTAATGTCTGACCTATCTACTGCCAGTTCCGCCATCCACTCACTTCGTGTACGAGTGCCACGCCTGTGGGACGATCAAGTTCTTCGTTTGTGATAGTATCAAGCCAGCGTATTCTGATGATACAAGGCAGACAGGTGTTGACGAAGGTTTGGATCTTTTGAGTAACAGTGGGGTTCACCTTCCATGTGCTACTCTCATATAGGAACACAGAAAAAATACTTGCACAGAATAGTCCCAACTTGATCTTAGTTGAGAGATAATTACATTTCCAGATTTTAGGCAAAGCCACAAAAATGGATCTAGTGCTGTTGATGTTTTAGGCAACATCCAGTTCGGTGCCACCGTCGATAGAAGCCGTGCTTCCTAGATATAGAAATTGATCAACACCTTCGTTGCTCTGCCTATTAATGCAAATAGGGAGAATACGATGACCCGGGCATGATCCAGGACAACAAGATAGACAGTAAATTCTAAACTTCAACCAATTTATCTCTTTCCGAAAATAAAGCTGTAAATGCTAGTAGCATTTACAAAGTAATATTATATTCTGTTGCCTTAAAATTAATCATAATATGCATGTGACAGATGTGACTCTATCGAATGCCTGATCTGGGCAAAGGAGCAACACTATTACGCAGTATTATGTTATGCACCAACGGAAACTTAATGTAGAAAAAAAATAAGGCTCGCTTGGTGCCTCGGCGACGGCTACCCGAAGCGCAATACCACATCGCCTTGCAATTTTCGACCCCCTAAGGAGGCGTTGCTTCCTGGTCGACAGGTGACAGTTCTCCCTGTACCCCGTTCGAACACATTGATCCCGCGGAATCTACGACTGGCTGCCACGAACTCCTCACTCATTTGTACCTATGACTATAGACAAGTGGTCGTGAGTCTTGAACTGCGCCGAACGTTTTTGTGGCGATCACCGCATTCCCGCACTTCTCAGGAAGTGCTGCAACATTACTACGGAAAGTAGTATTTCACAGCCAGTTAATCACGATGTGTAGCACACATCAAAACTACCGGCTCCCCAATCTTCTCGAAGGTGTGTCTACTGTCACACCAGAAGATAGCTGGTTCTATCTATTCTATTCTATTCTATCTATCTATCTATAGCGAGTTCTATCAGACGTACTTCCAAACCCCTGCACCTCCGCCTGGTTACCTTTTACCGAAAACTTCAACAGTCCACTCCCACTAAAGCTAGGACCATGATCCACTGCCTTGTAAAGTTTGATCAGGTGGGGGGGTACCATGAAATCACACAGTGCCGTAACTGTCAACGAATAAGGCATGAAAGATCTAACTGCAATTTGCTTGACCATTGCATTAAATACAATGCCTCTTCCCACAAGTAGCACGAATGAATAAAAACAAGAGGAAAAACAACTGCTTTAACAATACAGATCCGGCAAATTATCATACCAGAACTGTCCTTTCTTTGTTCAGGCCTGCGTGCCAAAACAAGCCTCACAACCCATCAAATTAGTCGCTAACCCAACTACCAAACCCAACCTTCAACATGTCGGCTAAGTGCTCTCCGCACATGCTCCGCCTACCGGACAACATCGTATGAGTCAGCATGCGTAATTGCGGGATGATTCCAGTGGATGTTTTAGCCAATCAAAGAAGCCGCTTGTACGAGAAGCAGGAAGCGAGCTTTAGCAAGCAAATTGAATAAATGAAGTCATTGGTTGAGTAGCAAACAGGACGGGACCAGGCGGAGAATGGTCGATGGACATACAGATTAATCCCGAACAAAAGGATGTGGACAACACGGCGAGAAGAGTTACGACTTGATTCAATTCTTAAGCGGACATTTTTGTTTTTTTTTAGGGTAGGTGAATGCGTTTACGCACAGAGTGTTGGACTCCCGCAACAGTACGCTGGCGGACTACCAACTAAACACCTCCCCGTCATCAGAGAACTAGCCTGGAACCGTTTGACACATTACTTCGGGATAGCCCTCCCGCTCTCCCGGTTTTGGGAGTCTTCAAGTCATGGAATTCCTTTCCCCAACGGGAGGGGAGGGAAGGAAGGGAGTTGCTGTTAGTTCAGGGAACCCCTTACCGTCCGATCCCTCCGCCGGTCGAGTTAAATCTTCTTCGTAATAAGAAGAGCCCGAACATAACGCGCAATACGATTCCAGCTGCCAGCGCTCTTCAGCATGTCTCGCACAATGTTGGCTGGAGAGAGCTCTCCTGTGCCTGCATAAAGCTGCTGGCGGTGGCCGTCCCACCTGTCGCAGGAGAAAAAGTTGTGTTCAGCGTCATGCGCCACTCTATTGCAGAACACACAATCAGGAGATCGCGCTTTCCCAATCCTGTGCAGGTAAGACTGAAAACCTCCATGCCCACTTAGAAGTTGGGTAAGGAAGTAATCAATCTCACCGTGCGTTCTGTTCAACCATGGGTCTAATTTGTCGATGAGCCGCGCAGTCCACTTGCCCCTTGGCTCATTTTGGCAAGAAAGTTGCCACTCCCTAAGGGTGCGTTGACGTTCTTCACGGGCAACCACTTCTCTTAAGTTTTCGCCCTTACGGCGATATATAGTTTTGCGCTCCTTGGCAAGGAGGGCAACGGGGATCACTCCCGCAATCACCATCACAGCCGGTTCGGAGACGGTGCAATAAGCAGACGCCACTCGCAAAACTCCCCGCCTCTGCACTTGAGCGAGGCGTTTACGATGCACCTCATCATCAGCTCATACCTCCGCACCATAGAGAAGAACGGACTGTGTTGCTCACATGAGGAGACGTCTCCTAGTTGATATAGGGCCCCCAACATTCGCCATTAGTCGACTCAAGGCCGCGACTCCAGCTACAGCACTGTCCGCGGCTGCTTTGATTTGCTCGAAGAAGCTCATTTTCGAGTCGAGCATTAAACCCAGGTTAAATACCTTCATTGGTTTTGACTTTATAGTCAACTCGCCGATCGATATGGGACGCAAGGTCGGGATTCTCCTTTTGGTCAGGATGACTACTTCGGTTTTTTCCAGCGCAAGGTTGAAACCGGGAACTGTCATCCATCCGCTTACCCATCGCATCAATATGCCAAGTCTGCTTTGTGCCTCTTCAACAGTCCGTCCGGCAACAAGTGCCGCAACGTCGTCTGCATAACCGACCAGGCGCGACTCTTCGGGCATATCGAGTCTCAGCAGACTATCGTAGGAAGCGTTCCAGAGGTCCGGCCCTAGGATGGATCCCTGTGCTACCCCCGACGTGATCTCCATCCTCCTCTGGCCCTCTAGTGTCTCATAGAGCAAGGAGCGGTCCTTCAGATAATCCCTCAACATCCGCAGGAGATAGCTTGGCACGTGAAAGGAGTTCTCTAGTGTGCCTAGCATATCTGTCCATCTTACGGAATTGAAGACATTTCTGACATCAAGCGTTATGAGGAGCACTATCCGTCGAGATTGGCGGCGGTGTGCCTCGGCTCGATTAAACGTATCTACGACCTCCATAACAGCATCCACTGTAGATTTCCCTGTTCCAAACCCGAACTGCCTTGCGGATAAGTCCCCGGCAACACGGATCGTTACCCTTACTGATCAACGCGAGTCTGGCTACTTTCCAGCGACAAGGAAAAATGCCCTCCTTCAAGCACGCGTTGAACACTTCAAGCAGTAATTCTGGCCGTTGGCGGAAGACCAGTTTGTAAACTTCCGCCGGGATGCCATCAAGACCTGGCGCCTTCCTGTTTTTCATAGTGAGAACCGCTTCTTCGAGCTCTCTCATTGCGCTATTTACATCAACCCGTACAGGGTGTCTGGGAAACAATGCCCGCACAATGCGGTCCATCTTGTCGGTCCTCAATATGCAGAGCTTCCGCAGAGCCCCGATTTCCCGAGTGACAAGGTTATAGTTAAGTCCTCACGGGTCTTCATTCACCTCATTAACAAGATTCAGCCAGCGGCGAGCTTTGCTTTTATTTATAGCGCTGCGGAGGCTCCTCTTTGCTGATCTATATTGTGCTTTTATGCACATACCTCCTCGTTGCGTGCAAACATTGTGCCAAACGGCGGAGCTTATGACACTCCTTTCGTAGGTCGGCAATTTCTGCCGTCTACCAGTACATAGAAGGATTGTCGCACCTGGGGCCTCTCCGGGGCATGGAAGCCTCACACGCCGTCGTTATCAGATTCATCACAGAATTTACGACGGTGTCAGCTGCGATACTACCACCCCCCGGAGTGCCCCCCAGCGCGGCCCTACCTGCTCCAAGAGCTTCGACGAACTTTCCAATGTTTACCCTCGCGACGTTCCACACGCAGGGGGAACGTCGTGTTGGTGCTCGTCGGCAAGTAGCGTCAAACACTTCGATCGCAATGTACTGATGATCACTTGTCGAGAAGTCTTCTAAGACTCGCCACCCGTCCACCGATGATACCAGAGATTGCGACGGAAAAGTGATATCAGGAATGCTTCCTTCACAACCTGGGCGCTGAAACGTTGGCATGGATCCGGTGTTTAAAACTACTAGCCCGGTTCTCGCCGACATTTCCAGAACCCGTTTCCCTCTGGAGTCTGATTGAGGCATGCCCCATTCAAGAGCCCTGGCATTAAAATCACCGCCAACCAGGATTCGTCCCTCCGTGCTCGAAACGGCGTCCTCCAGAGCATCAAGCCGGCGTCGAAAGTCCGGAATCGACTCATTCGGCGTCAGGTAAACGCTAAAAAACGTTATCCCTAAACACCGAATCCAGACAAATCCGTCCCCCCGGCCTTCGGCAAGAACACGAAGTCGAACGTCGTCCCGAACCCAGATGGCAACGGTGCCCGATAAGTCGAGATACCATGAGGACGGGTCCTTGTTTCGGTATTGCTCGCTAATCAGCACTAGATCAGCATTTACTTCCGCAGCGAACTGTGCTAGAAACTGGTGAGCGGTTGCACTCCGGTGCATGTTAATTTGCAAAATGCGGATCATGGTGTTCGCACCCTAGCACTGTCCAATTCCGCCCTGAAGATCGGACACCGTCCCGAAGTGTGTGCAACGCTTTCGCCAGACATGCCACGATCCCTGCAGAGAACACAACTCTCGCTTTCCTCGCAAGTCTTCGCTTGATGACCCACTTGACCGCATCTCCGGCATGCTGTCCTCCTGTCCGGACCCTTGCAAGCTGCTAACGTTTGTCCATAGTCCAGACACCTGTAGCACTTGGTGGGGACTATCCGTATTCGTACCCTGCATACTACCCATCCGATTTTGATTCTCCCGCTGTTAAGGAGTTTCCGCGCATATTGCTCGGGGACTTCCACCACGGCGAGTTTTTGGCCTCGAGCATTTACAGAGGTAAGCGGACATGGTGGGTACAGAAAGTAGCTCAATAGGTTCGGTTTGGAGCAATCGCTAGGTTGTCCTATATGTGAAGGTGCAGCAGAAGAAGCAGAACACGTTTTCTTCGTCTGCCCAAGATTCGAACGTTCAAGGAGAAACCTCGAGAATGAGCTGGGGTCCCCGTTAAGGGTGGAAAATCTCGTTAGCTATATGGTGAAATCGGATACCGCGGCATGGATAGCAGTAGTTAGGGCGGTGAAACGGATGCACCAACGGCTAAAAGAAGCAGAAGCTGAACGGAGGCATAGAAGCGAAGCTAATACAGCTAACACCAAATAAAGCAGAACTACTAGCTATTCCATGAATAGGTAATAAAATGAACAGTCCCGCGAAGGAATACCAGAACGGTGGTCCCGCGGGGAGAGTGTGGAGAAAATATGGGAGGGTTTAGTCGGCAAAAGTCCGGCATGTCCTCGATTGCATATGCGTATCCATGATGGATTTTTCTCAGCCAAAAAGGAAAAAAGACAGATAGACGGGCAGACAGACATTGAATCGACTTTAATAAGCTTTCGTTTAACACAAAACCTTAAAAATCCATACTAGTTAAGGTCAACCGCTCAAAGTCTCCAATGGAATAATGTCTCTTCTCAAAATAGAGGCATAAGATCCTGAGTCCGCATCTACTTGATGACAGACCGTACCACTTGGGAAGCAACTTACCTCCTCTCTTGAGGTCCACGGACTCCTTTTTTGGGGTAAACATCCAAGTTTATCGAAAAAGTTGACAGACGGTTTCGTCCAGGGCAAAGGCAACTCATCAGACGCTGCCTCACCTCTACCCTGGGAGCAGCCTATCCGAAAGTATCGAGGTGGTAATTGCTCCATTGACCCACAAGAGAGGAAGTAAGATGGTTCCCAAGTGGTCCGGTCTGTCATTAAGTGGATCCAGACTCAGGACTGCCAGCATCCTTAACAAAAGATTGCATAGGCGCGGTCATTTAAATGAGAAAGGAAAGTAAGTGGAATTGCAGATGCCACGATGATATGGGCTGTGGGATTCAGCTATACCTTCGGGGTTAGAGGGAGAGGTCTGGTGGCTGTTATTCTTCACGGTGGTTGACGCTTTTCCGAGGAAGTAAGATGTTCGTTGATTGTTATCAAGTTGCAGCTTCCAAACGCCCACTCTGCCGAATTCTCGACGACACACATTATAAGATACGAAGTCAGTGAGATTCTGGTTATTCATAGATGTTGTGTATTCTAATTGATCACTCTTTTATAAACTGGCTATTTTGAGGTCTACGATCCAGCCATAGAGTTAGTTTCAATCTCTGAATAATATGTGCAACTGTATCCCTTTTTTGGTGTCGTATAACAATAAACCTTGGACTCTTATCTTGAGAAAAGCCAATTCTGCCTGGCAGTTGCATTGTCCCATATTAATGTATTGTCCACGAAGAATAGTTGAAAATATATTAAATGCACTCCGTCGTGCATATTCACAAAACGGGGAGACACAGTGGTATGCAGCAACATGTGATTAATATTACTAAATAAGAGAATGATGGTTCTAAGAAACATTCACTTGAAAGTACATTCTCCATATGCACACCAAAGGGATTTATTGTATTCATCGGCGAACTTAGAATGCACTTCCCATAGCGGTTACCGCATAACTCTTTGAAACGGCGATGATGGGTGGCTCTTTCGATGAATTCTGATTGCAGTAATGAGTTTATGCTTGTTAATATGCGTAACGTAACATTGGGTAATATTTTAGTATGAATTTGAAATGACTTTGCAAAAAGATTGTATTGACACTGATAGATAGGGAAGTATCTGCAGATATCGGTGGCAAGTATATGAAAATGTTAGTACACACATAAATTTACGATTCATGAACAAGATAAGTTTACATTTGGTCTAAATTTTCCAGGCTGAACAATAGATCGTTTAGAAGAAACTCCAGCCAGCTTCCTTTAATTTAGAACAATTTGTCAAATAGTCCCGGAAGGAATCAATGAAGACAAGCTGATGATAGTCAACTAAACATGACCTCTCCTGCAGTAGCTATTTTTTTTAATAGATGGAGGTGGGATATTTAAAACACGCAAATGAACTAGGTTATACCAGAATATGCCAGAGGTTTCCACTCTACCATGAATGGGTTCATGCATCTGCTGACCCTTTGAGGAGAAGGCGTGTTGACAAACCATTTTTCTGAAAGGGTATAACCCAGGTCATACACTGCGGATGCACTCCCCCAGGCGACACGTGTAGATAGATCGTACAATTTAACATTCACGAAAATGGTACGAGGCCGGCTGTCTGTTTATATGCATCTGAGTACTCCTTAAGACATGGTTTGGTACCCATTATTTTCCCAAGTATTTAACAGCCGGCATGCAGATAGCCGTTTTTGTACCAATTTCTACTTTGACGATATGTTTTTTCTGCGGTTCATGGTTAACAATAATCCATTCCTTTCCTCATTAGACCGGGTTTGTTCGGTGCTTCCTAGCCACGACTTCACCGCTCTCACTGTCACTTTGCTGTGCCAACCTCCAAACATGGAGGTGACTAATTATACCAAATGGTTCATCAACTGTTGTTCAAGGTGGAGAACAGCGGGCAGCGACGATTGGCAACAAGGCATTATCTGTTCCATACCTAAAAGGGTGATATCATGCAGTGCATCAATTAAAGAGGCATCACGTTGCTGAATACTATCTATGAGATATTCTCCGCTCATCGGCCCATACCAAAGAGGTTTCACTCCAGGCCAATCAACAATAGATCGGAATATCTCTTTGTGACAAGCGGTGGAAAAACTGTTCGAATATGACTGAATATCAGTTGCATTATCTTTTCATCAAGGCCGCTTCTTGACTATCTATGATGGCATAGCCAAGGAAAAACCGTACACGGCCACGGGAGAATTTGGTATTCCAACAAATTTGATAAGACTGACTAAGCTGACCCTGACCAATGTGTTAGTTTCTTCCAGTCGGTTAAGCACGATGTGCAACACCACATCAACACTACCGGCTACCCTAACATCTCAAAGGTGCGTCCCCTATCACTCCCCAAGCTGGTTGTTGCAAAGAAACGGTTTGAAGACCTCATAAAACAGGGTATATGCATACCTTCCATTAATTGTTGGTCATCTCCACTCCATATAGTTCCTAAGCCTAGATCTAGCAAAGGCATACCAGCATATCCCATTCAGAATGTTCGACAACTTTCGCCCTGTGCAATGCAGCGCAAACTTTCCAGAGGTTCATTCACTCTATACAACGGAACTTTAACTTCTGTTTCGTCTACGTGCATGGTGTTTTGGCCGCTTCTTCCTCAGAGTCTGAGCACTTTTACTATCTCGAGTGAAAACAAGTTTGAAGTGATCAAAAAATTTTCCCCTGCCGACGACCGTGAAGGATCTGCGAAGACCAAGAACCTGTTAACCATGTTAAACTTCTGTCAACGTTTTCTATCCAACCGATCCTTAACGCTTTGTCTGAACTCACAACAGAAGACTCTTATAAGGCTGGTCTACAGAGGTCGTCCAAGCTTTTGAAACCGTTAAACAACTGCTGGTTGATGCTACAGCTCTGGCATTTCCTCCCTCCTGCACCTTTGCCGTCTTTATCAATGCCTCAGACGCAGCAGTAGGCGCTGCTCCTCACTAGCGGGGGAACCAAACCTGGCAACCATTAAGTGTCATTTCGAAACAACTAAACCCCCCGCCTCCAACTACCGTGCCTACGATCGTAAATTACTCGCCGCGTTAAAGACTTCCGTTTCTCCCTAGAGGCTGTTCACTGTGTTCACGGGCCACAAGCCCCTTACGGTCGCGCTTAAACTCCGTATCTTCAGCTCAAACCACTACTTATTCTGCAAGACCACGCACAAGAGACCTAGGCCATTTATTCCGGTCGATTTTCTTAAGGAAGTATTTCACGCAGTACACGATCTTGCGCAGCACGGCATCAGAACAACAAACCGGTTAGTCATCGAAAAATACTTCTGGCCGTCTATGAACAAGGACGTAAACTCTTGGGAAAGACAGTGCATTGTTTGCCGGAAATGTCTGATCAACAGCAAATAAGAAGTTGTAGTATTCTCTCGGTCGCCTAAACGCTTGCACACCGTCCACCTCGACATCATTGCCCTTTTGTGAGACTCGACGGTTGTAAGTATTGAATCACAAACATCGACTGGTTTACGCGGTGGTCTGAAGCATTACCTCTGAACGAAGCACTCTGTCGAGAATGGATCCCGCGCTTTGGTGTACCAGCTGTTAATTTTCAGGGACCAGGGAATGCAATTTAAGTCTACCCTTTTCTCGGATTTAGGCAAGCTCCTGGGTTTCAAAGGTTACAGGGCTACTGCATTCCACCCGCAGTCCATTGGGATGCTGCACGTTGCCACCGGACGTTGATGGCCGCCTTAATGTCTCTTGACGATCTGCTGTGGTCTTAGTCTTTGCCTTTCGTTCTCCTCCGCTTTTGCACGCCTACCGAAAGGAATTTATGGCCAGCCACGCAGAGATGGTGTACGGGGAGAATCTGGCACTGCTCACCAACTCAAGCATGCTTCGTCTGTTCAGAGACGCGCTTTTTAAACTGCGTCCAATTCCACCTACCTGACATACGCCGGAGGTCGACATCCGGTGGAACATCGAGATATGCTTGCGGGCCTTCATTAGTGTGGACATTTCTCCGAAGCCACTGCATCCGACATTTGAGGGTCTCTTTAAAGTCTTGGAGAACGAACGCACTTTTACAAGTTTAACGTGCGCAATGCATGCTGGCAGTAGGTTGCATCGAATGCATCTTTCGGCCGTCAAGCATGAGGCCAGCACGGAGCGGTAATTTCTTCTTTCCGCAACTTCTTCAAAAATGGGTCTCTTCCTACTACGTGGAATTTTATCTGTACACCTTACCTGAGGTGGGCATAGACCAAGACGCCAGATGGATTTTAGGGATATCGAATTGGTGAATCTTGACGCAAAACCAGAATGTTTGGAGTTCCTAAAAGAAGCCTAAACCGGATATCGGTGGCTGCGCCGTGGATGATGGTGAAACCAGAGTGTCTAAGTTCGACAAAAGGGACACGGATTCTACAGGAAATGCCACAGCTTAAGAATATCGGCATTAGGTATGCAAAGGACAGTGAAGAGCAAGAGAAGATCGTCGATGAAGAATAGAAACAGTGGTGCACCCAGAGTGGTACGTTGTGATATACCAGGATGAGACGGAAAAGGAACAGAATATGCAACTACCAAAGGAAATGCGGCGGGAACGGTTAGAGAAATAGGACGCGAGCCATATAATGAGCGACAGGGGTTGTGAAGAGAAACGATTTCTGAGAAAGTATAGTGTGATTGATAGAGTCAAAAGAATTGAAAAATCCGTGTAGATGACGTTCACTTCCTGCCGAGAATTTAAACATTTGACCACGAAGTTGGTGAAGTAGGTAGCAGTGGACCCACACTTCATAAAGTCACGTTTCACTTCTGCTATAAGGTGGAAAAAGTGCGCATTTAACCAGTCGTCGGCAGGAGGCTTTTGCAACAGAAGGAGAGGAGAAAAATTGGATTATAATTGTTGGCAAGCGTATGTTCATCGTTTTCAAAGGGACAATGAGAGCGTACTTTCACGGACAAGGAAAATGAAAGCCTTTGATTTTTTTGCTAAAAAGGGGAGGGAAGGAATGACAATACTTTCCCTATGCAGCAAAGATTTTTCGGAGGTAATTTTTGTTTTCATTTAGTGATTAGAATTGACAATGTTTCGACTAATTTATCTGATTCTCCCCGTTTGGCTGCCTTGCAGGACCTAATAGCTTCATTACAGGCAAACTCCCATATTTGCTGAAGGAATTCTGGAAGCAATTTGTTTGTAGGAGGAGACCTGTACCTGAGACCTTTGCTTTGCGTCACTTGTTGCATAAATTGTGGTAAATATAAATTGCATGCAGGAATACATTTTTTTAAGATAATTTATTACTGATCGTCATCTTTTTACCCATTACTGGTGCATGTACTTTAAATTAGAATTGTGCGTATATTTCGCATGGTAGACCGTGCAAAAACATATTTTCACACGATCACTCACATAATCATTAGAATGTACGGCATAATGCCATATTATTGGACATGTTCATCGACATTTTTCAGCAGCAAGCATGCATGCAGAGAGAGAGCGGTTCATGAATTGAAATTAGGTTCATCTAACATGAAATGTCACATAAAATTTTATGGTTCGAAGCATGTACGAATTTGTTTATTTGTCCTCAATGTAATCGCATACAGAAAACCTAGTTGGCAAATTGTTATTTGAAATGTTTGTAGTCATTCTTAGCTTTGTATCTTTGTGGCTATTTCCTGGCTGGTGTGCTAATGTTCGCAGTTCTGTTTTTTTAATATTCATTATCTAAAGTCAAGAATAGTAAGTAAGTACATGGTTTCGAATAAGTTTATTGTGAGTTTGTCTAAAATAAATTAAATGTTCCATTTTTCACTCCCTTTGGTCTCAATTTTTCCAATAAGAACGTGTGAATTTCAAGTTACTCGCTTAAGTCTTTTGTATTCGCAAAAAAACAAAAGACTTAAGCGAGCAACTTGAAATGTTTATATATTCAGATTTTGGAGCATGCGCCGAGAGGAAGTTGAAATAAGGTTTACTAGGATACACTGCGAAGCAATTACAATTTTTTTTTTAAACAAATCAAATTCTATCAATACATAGAGGCCCAAAGCATTTCGGAAGAACTTGGGAATGAAGTGTTCATCAGCTCTGTCTGAAGACAACTCGGAAAGAACTTTAAAAATAGCTCTGACGTGCATTGAATGATGTACAAAAGATAATGACACCTCATTATGAAAGGGTCAATAACTCTTCACACTGATCCGTATGCCTACAAACCCATTCACGCCGGCGATGGCCCATTTTTTGTAGAAATAATTATTTAATCACGACTGGTGTGAATACGTTTTCCTCTTTTCATACAATAGACTCCGAAATAATCCCCGTTGATGAAGATATGAATGCCTATTTTTTACTTTCCGAGTTTCCAGCAAATAGAGTAAAATATGACAAAACACACGTCCCTAAAAGTGGTATCGAAAACGCCATTAATCATTTTCCGTGTACCAGGCCGCGACTACATAAGGTGGATTATCGACAAATCTCAGCAGAAAATTAATCATTATTGCGACTTTACGACATCCATTAATCATCGGGTACACTTGAGAGAGAGAAAAAATGGTATCAAAATGTGAATCGGTTCAGAGACCTCTATTGTAACCTAACGGCAGGTATCCGGTAACACATTAAAGATACTGAAATTGTGTACTCTCGAACAGTTATGTCATAAATGGCAAGAAGTGCTGATAATATGTTTTTCAACAATAAATGCTTTAAGATCGTTTCCAGATAGACGGCAACCTGGAAACAACAAAAAGATTTGAATTGCTTGGGATCAAGGTTCTGGGTATCCACTCGTATATGTGCCATTTCGAGGTTCGAATACAAACGAGATTCAAATCAGGGCGAGCGGCTCTGAAAGCTAAGCGGGTAATTACAGATGGAATCATTGAGTATGGAACTAAATAGGCGAGGAAGCCATGCGATATGGGAGCTTATTTTGATGTAAACCATAAAATCGATCAACATTTTTACAGTAAGAGGTTGTAATTTTCGATGCAATCACATAATTGTGTGAAGTTCAATGGCATGACAGCAAAGAACTGATCTCTGGTGATTTCAGCATGTAAATATTTCCATGGAAGTCGGACTGGGATCTCTTCTCATTTCCATTGTGTACTTATCCCGATTAATAGATATTCAAATGCCTTTTGTTGTGAATACTTCACGTAATTGCTCGCAAAATGGTATTGCAATCTGTTACGGTCATGGAATTTGCAATTAGTTTGGGGAGAATGTTCACTTATGTAGAGCTCAGACAATTTGCTTTCAATCCATTTTTAAGACACATTTTATCATGATGTACTAGTTTCAGAGAGGCTCAGGTAGAACGTTGATTAATCGATTGGTTTCTCTCATTCTGACATGAATTGTTTCAGTCTAATTTCAAAGCCGACGGTTACGAAATTCATTTTTAAAGTCTTAGCGGAATCTTGTAGGGCTGATGTTCCTACTATGTGGCATTGCGTGGTAAACCAGCCAATGATACAACGTGTCTTGTTTTTATACCATGTAAAGGAATCGAGTGAAAGTCCTGATTGATGATCCTGAATTTCACGATCTCATGCGCTCAAACAGCTTTGGGCAAAGGACATGCAATGGCTTCTCCGGGAGAGGGGTCTCCTCCGTCTTGTTGAATCTGCGGTTCAGGAATGGAATCCTTATGATGTTCTCATTTTAAAAGAGCATCATAGAGATCCTTCACACACACTTCGCCCTGTATTCACTATATCACCATATAGCATCGCCCGGGAAAAATATGAGTGCCCTCCAGAAAGAGAACTGACGCTTTTTGAGAAAGTGGCATAACTGAGATATTGGAAGATGTGCATTTTCTAGATGAGTTTTGCGAGACTAACAGAAAGCATCCCGTGCTTCGGTGAAAAAGAGTTTCTCTTCGGCTCCGGTCTTGCACAGCCCTAACTTCTCCAAATCTTTCGCCATCCATTATGACGCAAGTCAACACGGCGTAGGAGCGGTGCTGAGCAAAAGAGAGTGGAGGGAGATGAACTTCCGATACCGTATATATCGAAGAAGCTTACTCAGCCTCAGCACTACACTGCCCCTGAACAGGAATGTTTGGCAGCTATTTGGAAGAATCTCCTCCCCTCGGGCCGTAGCCTGAAACACCCGTCTAGATTTTCTCTAGACTCGCTCACTCATGTCCGTAGGTTTGTCCTCGGTCGTTCTCTCAAAGGTAGCCTCTGCTGAGGGCGCACTACCAAAGGAGCTTCCTTCACCGACCATTCAAATACAACTCGGAAGATAGAGGGTTCGTTGAGGAGGCACTGCTGAAAGAGCTTCCGTCTATGACCACTCCAGCATAACTCGGAAGATAGCGGGTTTGTTGAAGGCGCGGTGTTGAGAGAGCTTCCTTCTACGACCAGTCAAGCACCACAGTAAAAATAGCAAGGTAAGACCTTGGGTAGACTGCGGTTGTCGTTGGACTGAAATTGTTTTACAGATCAAAGACTACATCCGTAATTATGAAATGAACCAAACGCTACAGCCTCTAATCGGAAAAGCGCTCATCTCCGATCGGGTCTTTCAACGCTTTTATTTCGATCTGATTAGACCCTACCCCAAATCTCGCGCCGGAAACTTTGGAGCAATAGTCGTTCTCGATTATCTCGCAAAGTTTTTATTCGTGGAGCCCATTAAACGGTTTATTGCGAGCATGCTGACTGAATGCTTGGAGAAGAAAATTTTTCATGTGCTTGGTGTCCCTGAATCGATTACATCTGATTCAAATCTGTCGCTTTTAACGATCTTTGAACCATTATGGCATTCAAAACATTTAAATTGCTTTACAGTCCCCGCAGGTAAATGCCTCAGAGAGAGTAAAGTGCTAACTGTTGGCTGCTATCATCATCATTATTCGGCCTAGGCCTGCGTTAATAAGTAACTACAGATATCCCGGTTTCGCGTTGGCACCACCAATTCGATATCCCTTAAAGCTGTCTGGTGTCCTAGCCTACGCTATCGCTCCATCTCAGGCAGGGTCTGCCTCGTCTTTTTTTTTTACCATAGATATTGCCTTTATAGACTTTCCAGGCCGGATCATCCTTATCCATACAGATTAGGTAACCAACCCACCAGCCAGATTTGATCCATAACCAGGTGTCTCTTTGGTATTGACAAATGATGTTCTGGGCGTATGGGGCTATCGGATAGTGGAGAATATCTCATAGATTGTATTCAGCAATCTGATACCTCTATAATTGCTGCACTGCGTGATATCCTCCTTTTTATTTATGGGACTGATAATGCCTCGCTGTCAGTCGTCTGGCATTGATTCGCTGACCCACAACGCAAATCATTATTCCATTTTCGTTGCCGAGTTCGTCGTTGTCTTATCAATACAGCCCGAGGCTTCATTTATGGATTCGTAACTTCGGTTTTCCGTATAGGCTTGTCAGCCCTGCCTAACCCACAACCAGGAGGACCAGTTGGTACAATTTATCCACCTGGCTACGGTTTCCATTCAAACGGTCGAACCAGTTGGCTGTGGCTTTCATCAAAACGGGTTCCAGCCCGAAACCAGGAAGCAGATGGAAACTTGGCGCACGAGCACCTGGAGCAAACCATTGGAGCGGTGAGAGGTACGGATAGGTCGATGCAGCGAAAAGGGAAAGGGAGAGTAGGAAATGCTGTGTTGCTAAAATGTAAAAGAACCCATATGTGTTAAATTCTAACTCTAGCCTCCTTAAAGAAATATAAAGGGTCATCAATAATGCAGGGATCTCAGCTCAAGAACACATTTAACCCGAAAACAAGCATAATACTTACACCAACAAATTATGTGTCCATTGGTCACCTTAACCTTGCAAGTGTTACATTTATCCAAGTCTACGTTGCCAAACCCCTTGTGAAAAACTCATGATTGGTCTGAAAACGATTCAGTAATTATTCTTCGGAAGATAGATGGGTACGTGTGGCTTCTGGTTTAATTATAGGAATGTCCTTTGACCCACGATTTTGCCAGAAAGTCATCCTCCCATTCTCTATAGAAGTGTTATTGAATTACTTTAAGAACATCCCCAGAGGAGGGTTCGACCAAGAGGTAGGACCAGACCATAGAGTCCTACGTGGCTCAACATGGGCGAGTTCGTTTAGTAGGTACCCTGCACGAGCCGGGCACCATAGAATTTTCCGTGACTGAAAAAAGAGTTCAGAAGCTGGGGCATGTATTTTACCCACTAGGTGATGCGATAGCATAGTTTGTTTGAGTAATTTACAGATATAGAAATAGTCTGTAATGATAGCAATTTTTTCCACAATAATTTTCAAGGCCAGAATGATGGCTTGAAGAACGGCAAAGAGTTCAGCAGCCAACGCAAGGACTTGAAAACCCTTTGATTTAAGGCCTTCCACTGCCATACCACACGCAGCCACCACATGGGCCATACCGGCGCCACCCAAGTCATATGGAAGGATAACATGAAGGTTGTTAGAGGTTGTGGGAATAACGTTGGGAATTATAGTATCGAACAAGCTTCGGAAAGACTTTTAGATCAAAGACCATTGTCAGCATCTGAGTTTTGCACGACCAAGTGATAGATATTATGATTCTTTTCCATTAATTTAAGAAGTTCTTTGGCTGCCAGAAGAGGCCTTCTGGAACGGTGTGGTGGCTTTTTGGCCAAAGCAAAGACCTGGTGCTTCAATCTTAATGTAAGACAACAACGTATTGAATTGGAAGGGTATCCGGTTATCATTTTTGGAGGAGGTATGCCATGAATGTACCTGGAGTTCGAGCAAATGCTACACATGTTCAAATAGGTTTCAGAAGCTTTGTCCATGTCGATAAAGCCCAGATGATCCGAAATCGGAACTCGGTAAGCAGGAAAGCAGGTAGTTTAAAACACAGAGACAGGCACATTTTCACCTTCACTCACGGGAAAAATTCTGGATTTCCAGGGGTTTTATGCCGCAAAGGAGCCTTAATGACAGGATTTCACTTCTGTTTGAAGCAGTAGTCGGTGCGGCATGTTATGGTTGCTGTTTATTTGATCTATGGCGTGTGGCTTTCACCATGAGCCTACCCCGCTTTTGATCGGGAACGAAACTGAAGAGGAAGGTGGAACTTCACCAGATGTACATAACAGTGATAAAATGTGCGGTATGCCACATACAAACATTCAAGATATGGGCTACTAACCTATAAAGGGGGGGTTCTAGCTCCATTTCCTAATCTTAAAATGTGATGCATCGAAACATAAATCCAACCAGCGGCTACGAAGTAATCGTCTTCATACGAGGAACTTGTGTGCTTAAATATAAGAAAGACATCAGACTAGTTTGCAAAAGTAAGGTGTCAACAAAATGGAGATTTTGCAAGAGCAGCACAGTATAAAATACCCTATTTAATCTACGGTCTTCGATGACTGGAAGGTAAGTATTGCTCGGTGGAAGATTCAACTATAAAACGGATAAGGAACTTAAAAATTCAAGTACGGGCATTACAGAGTTTGGAAATTCAGAAACTATACTTCTCAACAGATCATGTGCTCGAACTCATCACTTGCTACTGGCTATTCAAGAGAGGAAATGGAAAAACTAACTCCGAATATCTTTCGATGTGATAGTGATATCTGCAGTAATGGCTGGAGAACAAGTACAACCCTTAATTTGGACAACATATCGATCTGTGATGAGTTAAATCTCACTATTACCTTTGTGGAGAAAATATGTAAAGAGAATACGGTTATTATTATTCTGTTAAGGGAAAGTCGCACCGCGTCCTTGAAGAACTATTGTGCCCCTTTTACTGGTTATAGTGTACCTGTTGATCATAGTATCTCAAGCAGGCCTGTAATCGTTAGGAACTTTAGTATGTTCCCCACTTCCAGAAGTTTCAGCTTTGCATCTGGTATTAAGTGTTCTCCCAGATGTATCGACCTACTTTGCACAAGTGCCGGATACTGTCCCACTGTCGTGTATAGAGGTTTCGTCCTCCTCCTCACAGAACCTGCAGGCAATGTCCGTAGATATCCCTAGCTTCCCTAGGTGGTAGTTCAGCCGACAATGACCAGTGAGAATTCCCACTATGATTCGAAGGTTCTTTTTGATGAGGTTTAAGCAATCCTTTGTGCGCATGGGTTCGTATCCCCCAATAAGCACCCTGGACTGCTCCATCCCTGGTAGGCCCGCCCAATATAGTTCCCTCAATCGTTTCTCTTCGTTTCTTAGATTCATAGCCATGAAACCGTTTCCGATTCCACAGAAGGGTTCTGGCCCGTGTAAAGGCGTCCCTGCTCCCTTCTTGGCTAGTTCATCCGCTGCCTCATTGCCTTCCAGCCCAGCATAGCCTGGAACCCAAAGTATCCAGACCTTGTTGGACGAGCCGAGTGTATTCAGTCTCTCAAGGCATTCCCATACCAGTTTAGAGTTTACCTGGTTGGACCTAAGTGCCTTGATCGCTGCTTGGCTGTCGGTGAGAATAGCTATGTTCTGCCTCCTGTAGTTCCTTTGCAGGAGGCACATTTGTCTATGGCGTATATTCCCGCCTGGAATATGCTAGTGTACCAGCCCATTGGCTCAAAGTACATTTTCCTTGGACCAATGACACCGGCACCCGCTCCCTTTGCTGTGAGGGATCCATCAGTGTACCAAGTAATCAGTTGCTGGTTGAAGCCGTATGTCGCAGCCACACTCTCCCAGTTTGCCTTGTTACTTCAACGCGTTTCAAACTTCTTATCGAAGTGAAACTTCGTTGTCATATTATCCCTTGGTATCAGTAATTCGGGATACCGCCTAGAAAGAATATCAATCTTCCATCGATTTAGGCAGCTCCCCGCCTCACTCATACTACCGACCATCCTGAATATTGATCTCCTTGCCTGCATCTGTATGTGCAGATGGAGAGGTGTTAATCCCAGAAGGACCTCCAGGGATGCCGCTGGGCATGTTCTCATTGCCCCACTGATACACACGCAAGCCAGCCTTTGGAGCTTATGTAATTCCCTGGCTTGTGTGCTGAGTTGGGTTCTTTCTGCCCAGATTACCGCTCTATAGGTAATCATTGGCCTTACTATTGCAGTATATATCCAAAGTAGTATCTTCGGGCTGCAACCCCATTTTTTTTCCTGCTATGGACAAGTGTTTCCGACATGTGTCTTCCAGAGTAATTTTTGGTCTAGCGTAATTCCCAAATATTTGACCTCTGTTTCTCGTTTTACCTCCATATCATGTAATGTTATGGCTCTCAGGTGATCAAGCTTACGCCTCCTAGTGAATGGTACTATGGTGGTATTGGCTGGGTTGATCCGCAGTCCCACCTTCCTGCACCAGGCACTAGTAACCTTTAGTCCAGTTTGGATTCTATCACATAGGGTATCTTCATATTTACGCCTACAGATTAAAACAATGTCGTCCGCGTAACCCTGGACTTGTATTCCAGTATTTGTTAACACGTCCAGGAGTTCATCCACTACCATACTCTACATCAGCGGCGATAGTACTCCACCCTGTGGACAGCCTTGAGTGGTGTTCATGATAATAGAATTTGTACCTGTCGGTACCGCTATTTGCCTGCTTTCTAGCATTTTGCCCATCCAGAGTGCCAGGGTGTTTCCCACTCCTTCGCGGCTCAGGGCATCCTGTATCTCTGTGTGCGATGTGTTGTCGAATGCTCCTTCGATATCCAAAAACGCGCACAGTGCAATTTCTTTTGTTTCTATGGCATCCCATAGTAACTCTGTCAGCTGATACAGAGCAATCCAATTCTTACAATGCCTTTTGATCCTCAGGTCCCCATACATCTGTTTGTTTGAAGATATGGAGTTATCTTGAAACGAAAAGAAAACTGGGAAGTCCCAGAAGAATGCCTTTCAGGATATATTAATGACTTCTACGCCGATGGCTCAAAAACAGAGCAGGGTTCTGGAGCCGGAGTCTATTTCTCGAATAAAAACGAGAAGTAGGCTTTACTCTCGGGAGAATATATTACGGTCTTTTAGGGTGAAATGTATGCGATTCTAACAGCGGCAACCTGGATAATTGACGAGCGGTTGAACTGCGAATGACCGGTATACGTCCGGACACACTGGGAGCTTCCGGAGCCGTCGACAGCTCTCTGTCGATATCGCTGGGGTGATGTGAACCCAGCTCTGCCAAGGTGGTAGTTGTGACGTGTACCAGGAGCCAGCCCCTTCGGGACCCTGGTTGGGTAGTCTGCAAATATCAGTGAAGGAGGAGGAGCTGAGTGCGTTTGGGCGCACACAAAAATATATTGTTCATCACAGCGATCAGCGAAATAGGCAACGAGGGTTGAAATACCCGATGTGACACCGGAACGTCCAAATAAAGAGGAAGGCTTCCCAAGTGGCGCGACTGATGGTGCGGGGATGGCAACTTTAATATCCTGTAGTGCTCCTGTTTCGAAAAAAGCGCTAGTCCTGAACAGGTGGATTCGGGCACGAACCGAGTACAAGTGCAGTCGCCCGTATGCGGTCGGCAACGTTCCTTTAGAGGAACGTTAGGAAAGGCGCCAACGACGGGCTGATGGAAGCGGAGGAGCTTCTGGGCTGCATCTCCTTCTACAAGCGAACGTAGAGAGCAGCGGAAGACGATTGGAAAGTAACGGCAGCACCACAGCCGCACTTCTCGCTGAGAACACTGCTAGTGGTAAACGGACGGCAGATAGCCCATTGCAAAGCAAACTGGGGAAAAGCGGAAAGAGGATGACGTGCCTGAAGGAGACTTTATCAAATTAGTTTCCAGGGCTCAAAAAAATAAAGTGAAGAAGGATAAAAGGAAACAACTGACTACGCCGCCAGGGAAGACAAGGAGGTTACAAACCAAAAGCTAGTAGCGGAAAAGACGAAGAAACGAAGAACGACTAAATCGTCGGCTCTGCGAAATAAGCTGACGGAAGGCAAGACATTTGCGGAAGTCTTTAGTGGAATTCACTACAGGATGAAATCCAGAAACAACCGAGCAGAGGTGTCTTCCATACTGAAAATGAATATAAGTAACAAGAGTACGTTCTGCGAAGTGGTCAAGGGGTTATTGAAGGGGAAGCTTTTGCTTTTAGTCTAGAGCCTAGGGGTTCCCTGTAATTCCGAGATCTTGACTACCTCACAGAAAAAGTCGAAGTAGAGGAGGCCATAAAGCATGAATATCCAGAGGTAACCAATGCCCGTATAGGTGTCACCTCTGTAAATGCTCGAGGCCAAAAATTCGCCGTGGTGAAAGTCCCCGAGCAATATGCAAGGGATCGAATAGAAGGGCAGCATGCCGGGGATGCGGCCAGGTAGGTCGCCAAGTGAAACGAAACGGCGAAAATGTTGTTCTCTGCAGGGATCGTGGCGCGTCTGGTGAGAGCGTCGTACATACTGCTGGCTCAGGACGGTGTCCAATTTTTAGGGCGAAACTAGAAAGAGCTAGGGTGCGAATGACATGATCCGCATTTTACAAATTAACTTGCAGCGGAGTGTAACCGCTCACCAGTTGCTAGCGCAGTTCGCTGCGGAGGTAAAGGCTGAGGAATACCGGAACGGGGTCCCGGTTTCATGGCATCTTGACTTATCGGATATCGCTGCTATTTGGCTTCGCAACGACGTTAGACTTCGTGCTCTTGCTCAAGGCAGAAAGAATGGCTTTGTCTGGGTTCGGTGTTTAGGGATAATGCTTTCTAGCGTTTACCTGATGCCGAATGAGACGATGCCTACATTTCGGGCCGGCTTGTTGCTCTGGAGGACGCCGTATCGGGCAAGGAGAGGCAAATCCTGGTAGGCGGTGATTTTAATGTTAGGGCCCTTGAATGGGGCATGTCTCGGCCAGATTCCAGAGAGAAACGCTTTCTAGAAATGGCGACGAAAACCGGGTTGGTAGTTTTAAACACCGGATCTGCGAAGGAAACATCCCTAGCATTACTTTTGCGTTGGAATCTCTGGCACCATCGGTGGACGGGTGGCGAAACCTGGAAGATTTCTCAGCAAGTGATCACCAGTACATCGCGTTCAAAGCGGTTGACGCTACTCGCAGGCGTGCACCAATCCGACGCTCCCCCTCCTGTGGAATGTCACACCGGGAAGTTCGTCATAGCTTTTGGAGCAGGCAGAGTCGCGCTGGAGGGCGCTTCGGGGGTGGTAGTGTTGCAGCCGACACTGTCGTAAATTTAGTGAAGAACCTGATAACGACAGCGAGTGAGGCTTCCATGCCGAAAGGGCCCCAGTCGTAACAAGCCTTCTATGTACTGGTAGACGGCAGAAATTGCCGACCTACGGAGGGAGCGTGATAAGCTCTGCCGTTTGGGACAATGCTTGCATGCCAACGAGGGGGGGCATGCGCCATAAAGGCGGAGTCTATACTCTCTAGATCAGTAAAAAGGAGACTCCGCAGCGCGATAAATAAAAGCAAAGCTTGCGGTTGGCAGAATTTGGTCATCGAGGTGAGTGAGGATCCATAGGGACTTGGCCGGAAAATCGGGGCTCTGCGAAGCCCTGCATACTAAGTATCAACCAGATGGACCACATTGTGCGGGCATTATTCCCTAGACATCCTGTACTGGTTAATGTCAATAACGCGGAAAGCTTCGGGAATTGCCCGCTTTTCACAATGAGAGAGCTGAAAGAAGTGGTTCTCACCATGAAAAACAAGAGGGCGTCAGACCCTGATGGTAGATCGGCGGAAGTTTACAAACTGGTTTTCCGCCAAGGAGCAGACTTTCCTTGTCTTTGGATGGTGGCTGATCAGCATTGAAAAAGAGTCTTGAGTCGACTAATGGCGACTGTCGGGAGGCCTATATCTACTAGGAGACGTCTTCTTATGGGAGCAACGCAGTTGGTTCTGCTCTATGGCGCGGAGGTATGGGCTGATACCCATATCAAGGAGGTGCACTGTAAGCGCCCTTGCTCAAGTGCAGAGACGGGGAGCTTTGCGAGTGGCGTCTGCTTATCGCACTGTCTCAGAACCATGATGGTGATTACCGTTACCTTTCGTGTCAAGGAGTGTAAAGCTATCTATCGCCGTAAGGGCGAAAGCTCAAGAGAGGTGGTTGCCCGTGAAAAACCTTAACGTACCCTTACTGAGTGGTAATTCATTTAGCAAAATGAGCCAAGAAGCAGAAGCATTTAGGCTCGGATGATCCTACTTACTTAAAAACTAAAGGGGCGCTGGTGGTGGTGGCCGGTGGTAGGTTAATGGGAGAATCCGTCGAGAACTCCCCGCAACATCGAGCACGTATGCTGAATGGTGTACTTCTGCATGGTGCGAAAGTCCCACGACATCAAGGGAAGCCGTGAGGGATTTAGGTATAATACCTGTAGCTGACAATATTATGGGAACTACAACCACCCGCTCGAGACGCCAAATTTCTTTGGTTTCCCGAGCCAGTGGCTCATAGTTCACCTTCTTCTCCACGTATTTCTTTTCGATGTTGCTATTATGGGGGAGAGCAACATTAATAATATACGCAGTGCGACCCTTGTCAACTAACGTCAGCCTTATTGTGTGTAGTATGGCGATCAGTCACATTTGCCGGGCCCAATACATCCTGTAAGCAGAATTATCAAGTACTGCTTGCGGCTCATATCGGTAAGCCGGACATGTTCCCGTGATCAGCCCATACTTGTATGAAGGGTTTTGATGGATAACCTTACATACAGCATTATGCCTGGTGATGTATTGCACCGGTGCCATAAAAGTGCAGCCGGAAATGAGATGGTCCAACGTTTCCAACGCCGAACCACACATTCTGCACTGGTCGTTCTCCACCCGTTCTTTTATGATGAGCTTTTTATAAGCTCGGGTGGCGACAACGTCGTCCTGAATGGCACACATGAACCTCTCCGTCTCAGCAAAGAGCTCCCCAGCACACAGCCATCTGTTCGATAAATGCCAATCGACAAATGGCTGCCAAAGACAATTCGCGTGTTCGCCGTGCATTACCTTCGACTTCCATTCATCGAACCGCTCTTGGTCCGACTTCACTCCACTCAGAACCAAAGAGGACTCAATGAATCCCCCTGGAAGATGCCCCTCCATATACGGATGGGCTCTGAGGTATTAGCACCCTCAGATGTACGCACCGATAAGGTGGCATGCCACCCTTCCATGACTGTCGCCAAAAACTTTATTAGTTTCGGATCAATGCGATACAGATGTAGGATGTCGATTAGCCAGGTATGCGGAACGCTATCAAAAGCCTTGGCATAAGCGATATAGCAACTGAAGAGGTTTCTTTGGCCTCTAGTTGCTTGTCCTACAACTACCGAGTCGATAATGAGTTGCTCTTTGCAACTCCTTGCCCCAACTCGGCAGCCCTTCTGCTCCTCGGACAGAATGTTGTTGGTCTCGAGGTGCGCATTGATCCTTCCACTAATAATGGACGTGATGAATTTGTGGAGGGTTGGTAAGCAAGTGATCGGTCTTGTGTCTGCGGGGTCCTGCACCGTGTCCTTCTTAGGGATAAGGTAGGTAATCCCCGCAGTGAGGAATGGTAGAAATTCATGACCTCATTTATGCTATGTGCCAACCGACTGTGTACGCTGGTAAATTTCTTATACCAGAAATTCTGCACTCGATCCAGACCTGGGCTCCTCCAGTTCTTCGAGATGTTTATGGCTCGTCGAACTTCCTCTTCGGTAACATCCGCAAAATTCATGCCAGGTGTATTGGAATGGCGGGTGCCTTCGGCGGTGATCCACTCAGCATGCTCAGCATGCTGGGCAGGTAACCCCCAAAGTCCACCCCAATACTCTTTCGCTTCCGTCACCGAGAACTGAATTGTCTGGGCGCTCTGTTGGGATTCGTTCAGAGATCTGAAAAAGCTCCGCTGGTTCCTCGCGTATGTTGCATTCTGGACACGTCTGGAATAACTTTCGCCATACCGTCGTAACCGACTGCATATGACAGAAAGTTTCTGTTTTAGTGTGTCCAGAATTTCAACTACGGGTGTCTCACAGGGGATGGCATAGTTCCGGTAAACCCTCTGCACTTTATTTCTCACCCGTCGGCTGGCATTGCCAGTGCTGATCTGAATCAGTCTAGCAATGTCCTGCCTTAGTGAGTCCCGCCGACGTTCCGAATTTTCCATGGTGGATCTCTTTTGTCACTCAAACCAATAACACGAAAGCGAATCTTCTGACCGTGCAATCTGATAGCCGCAATTGCACCACAATACACAAGTGATTGTAGTTGCAGCAGCGACATATCAGCATACAGTCGAAATGCAATCTCATCATTGATTTGAGATAGAATTCCCGGAGTTGCTGGAGATGCATAGAGCCTGGAAATACCTGGTCTATGCAAAGGATCCATATCCGAGAATTCTATACACGCTCTTTGGAATTCGTCCCGAACCTCAGCTGGACGGTGGAGAAGAGTGCTTCGGCGAGTACTGAACCTGTTGCCTGCAGTGCGACGTGGTGTTGTTGATGCCGCCGCCTCTGCCCCCATCGACTCTCGGTCACCAGTTTCCCCGATGACCTCAAGTCGAACACGTTCCCTTATGGTGGCCGGGATTGTGTCGCTGCGAGTAATAAAGCGGTACTGGTCTGCGACTCGCTGCACAGTCACGTGCGCGAATTGCGGGAAACGTTCGACGAATCTCTAGTGCAACGAGGGGCGGTAAGATGTTGTACCTGCCCCCGCCGTTATTTCGTAGTAGGAGCGGATGATGAAGAGGTTCATTTCTTCAGTCCATTTCATCCGCTTCCTACGCGAACCTGCCGAAGTGGTCGCCACAGATTGTGGCGAAACACCTGCAGTAGGCGGAGCTGTGCTCCTGGTCGTCGTGGCGCCTAGACGTTGAACCGCCCCACGACTAGCAGTTTCGACGCCGTGCTGTCCATTACGAGAGCCCGACCCAGTCACCAAGTCAGACGACTCCCGTCGGTTATCCGTGCCGGACTTTAAATTTCTCCTTCTTCTCATTTTTGGTGGTGCATTTTATCCCTAGCTGCCAGGTGTTGAGATAGCTTCCTTAGTGAGTAATCTGTAAGACTGCAAAGTTCCTGCACTTTCCTCATCTACCCCCTGAGACGCTGCGGTGGCGTACAGCCATTCAGACTGAAGCTATCCATCCCTCCTCCTTTCACAACCCGGCTTGGGACCGGCTTCGGCGGAGTTATTATTATTATTCTTTACCAACGACCTCGTCCCGTTCCCTCCTCCTTACTTTGTCGTCCATATCGTCGCCCATGGACTGTGCCTCCCTTCAATAAAACCTAGACACTCCGGTTTGCTGATGTTCTACTAAGTCCTGGACATCAGCAAGTTTCGCGCAATGTCCTACTTGCTAAAATTGGCACCCACTTTTTCTTTCAACTCTCTTGACAGATATTCCTTGGCAAACCAGAACTACACTCTAGACCGCCGAGTCGCGTATGACCATAAGCTCCTTTTTGGGATTCATTACTTCGAAGTCACCAATTAAGCTGCGAAATTATCCAACTATGCTCTCCTCTGACTTTACTTCCTTCCAACGCACCTTAACTCTCTTTAGTTTCCTCGTTAGAAGTAGCCTCGAGTACTGTTCCGTGGTCTGGTCAACCTTCCGTAATTGTGATTTTTTCGCCCTAAAAAAGGCGCAAAGTGAATTCAGCCATCCCCTCTTCTTCAAAAAAAACTTTCCCTCTGAAGACTCCACGCCCGCCTCCTTGCTTGACCTACCCTTCCTGCAACAATCTAGAACCTATATCGATTTATATATGCACGCAATGTAGACATTTTCAACGTGCCCTTCGCGGAGCTCGAAATCAATCTCGATTCCAAGACTATGTCGATTTTATAACGTATAACAGCTTGGTCCCTTAAACTTTTCATTCTTGTGTAGTTTTAAGCATAGGTTAAGGTGCGACCATTTGGTCTTCGGCAGGCTATCTTCGTATGGGGTTCTGATAGGTTACTTCAGGAAAGCTGCAGATATCCCTGTGCGGAGTTGCCAAATCTCCCATCAGGCGCGTCCCTTCGTGCGGATAAGGGAATGCTCGGCGAATGTGTCATGGGCGTGCACATGCACGCATCCGGAGATGTGCGTGTATGGGCATGCTTATGCGCAGGCTGGGTAGGTGGGAAGTAAACGCCCACCCGTGGATAAAAATTGACTATGGGAAGGACACAGTTTTTTTACGGTGCAGGGCTTCGGAAACCCAGTGCCGGCGGTTTTTGGGAGTGAGCAAGCGGGCTCCCGGCCGTCGATATCCAACGACCGCAGTGCCTCAGTAGTGGGAAACTTGGCTACTGTGGCATCTAATGCTACAAGAGATAATGGTGGAGTGGAAATTAGGTCCACACCGGATCCCTTTAGGAGGAGTTTGAAGCTTGGGAGATCACCACCGAGAACAATGGTTCTTTTTGGTAGTCGAGATTCGTCGCGGGACTCTGAAAGAAATACGAATAGTCCCTTAATCGAGATCATTCCTTGTGGCGCAAGGCGCGAAAGCAAACGGGAACATACCGGAATGGCGTTCGTTACACTCGGGGAACGAATAAATGAACTGTGCGAGTTCATCAAGGAGAGGCGGAATATCCACCAAAATATTCGAGCCTTGATAAGAGGCATTAAATTGTCTTACCTCAAGGCACTCTAAGAAAAGGATTCCCAAGCGTCAGTTGGCAACGTCACAAGGGAAATGCAGGTGACACCTCCCCGTGATAAAGCAGGCGGGAAGGCAGGAAAACGGGCTAGAGACGGTACCAGCGAGCCTCTTGGACCACAGCAAGTCCCGAAGAAGAAAAAAGCCTCTTCACCAAAGAAGGCGGAGCCGGCGAGAGTACCCGCGAAAGTCGATAATCTCACGATTGCAGCCACAACACCTACAAAAGTGGAAGAAACCAACGCCCGGAGGCCCGAACAATGGACTAAGGTGAGCAACAAGAGGAAAAAGGACAAAAAGAAGCTCCGCCCGGAAATAATAAATATTTCCAAGAAGGGAAATATGTCCTATGCCGACATCTTCCGAAAGGTGAAGTCAGACCCGGAATTGAAGGATTTGGGGGATAGTGTGAGCCGTATCAGGCGAACACAGAGAGGGGATTTGATGCTGGAGTTAAGTAAATCCGCCGACTAGTCGGCCGATAACTTCCGCGTGAAGGTGGAAAGTGTACTTGGAGAGGAAGCTGAGGTAAGAGCTCGGAAACAGGAGCTAGTGGTCGAATGCAAGGACCTAGATGAAGTCACCTCACGGGAGGACATCTGTGCTGCGCTGAAGCAACAGTTCAACCTTAGCGATATAGACCAGAGTGCCATAAGAAGGATGAAGAAGGCATATGGTGGCACACAGACCGCTATTATTAGTTTGCCGGCGAAATCAGCTATTAAGATAATTACCGCGGGCAAGGTAAGAGTAGGTTGGGTCGTGTGCAGGCTCAGGGAGCAAATCTCTCTAAAGAGATGCTTCAGATGCCTCTATTTCGGCCATTTTGCGGCGGCATGCACCAGCCAGCATGATAGGTCGAGGAGTTGCAGGAAATGTGGGGAAGAGGGCCACCTCATCAAAGATTGCACCGGAGATCCACGGTGTATGTTATGTAGTGGGAAAGAGGGCGTGGACGGCCGGTATATTGCGGGAAGCAGCAGATGTCCGGTATATAGGAGGGAGCTGAACCGCACAGGCAAATGAGATTGATACAAATCAATCTCAATCACTGTGAGGCAGCTCAGGACCTGCTCTCGCAAACCATTCGAGAGTCGAATGTGGATGTCGCGGTTATTTGCGAGCCGTACAGAAACCACGGCGATGCAACTTGGGCGGTGGATGCGTCTGGCAACGCCGCAATCTGGGCGTGCGGAAGACAGGCCATTCAGGAAGTCATGGCCCCCCCGGCAGCCGGTTTTATAAGGGCGAAGGTCAACGGTGTCCATATTTACAGCTGCTACGCTCTTCCTAGCGCAACCTTAGCACAATATGAGGAGATGTTGGACAGTCTGGTGTTGGACGCTAGAGACCGCAGCCCTAAAATCATTGCCGGCGATTTCAACACGTAGGCCCTGGAGTGGGGAGGCCGATAGACGAACACCAGAGGTCAAATTCTGTTGGAGTCATTTGCGGAGCTGGACATCGTGCTGGCCAACGTTGGATGCGTGCCCACCTTTCGAGGAAGAGGGTCGGGTTCGATCGTTGCCCTGACATTTGTTAGCACTTCACTGGTGAGGGAGATGACTTGGCAAGTGAGTGAGCACTACACCCATAGTGACCATCAGGCCATCTTCCTCCGCATTGGGAACCGGGGAACCAGTCAACGACGCTCTGGAGGGTGGAAAGGCTAAGGCGGTTGGCTGGTCTATCGGAACTTTCGACGAAGAAACATTCCTCACCGCACTGGAGGGAGCCCATGATCCGGATGGAACAGCGGTGGAAAGGGCCACACAGCTGTCTCAGCGTGTAACCGAAGAATGCGACGCTACGATGCCACGACGACGTTTGCACCACGGCAAGAGGCCAAACTACTGGTGGAACACGGAGATCGCTGCCTTGAGATCCTCTTGTCTCCGAGCGAGGAGACTTTCCCACAGGACAGGGGGAAGGCCGGAGCACCAGGAGCGTGAGGAGGAATACAGGGATCTGCGAAGCAACCTTAAGAAGGCCATTCGAAGAAGCAAGCGGGAATGCTACCAGAAGCTCTGCGTGGAGGCGAATACGAATCCGTGGGGTACAGCCTACCAAGTTGTAATGAAGAAGATCCGCGGGCGAAAATCACCTCAAGTGACATGCCCACGGCTCTTGTTGCAAATAATTACAAATCTTTTTCCGCAGCAGAAGCTGGACGAAAGAGAACCCGAACTGGCAGCTCAGCAGGACGTCTTCTCGATCCCTGATGTTACCGAAGAGGAACTTTGGGAAATCTGCAGACGTATTGGGGACAGCAAGGCTCCGGGATTGGACGGAATTCCGAACAAGGCTCTGAAGGTAGCGGTCAAGGCCAGACCAAGGTGGTTCGCAAGCACTTTCGAATCGTGCATGGCGGAAGGAGTGTTTCCCGCCCGGTGGAAGAGGCAGAAGCTGGTGTTGCTACCGAAGCCCCGAAAACCACCCGGCGTGCCCTCTTCATATCGCCCTATTTGTCTCTTGGACACTATGGGGAAGATGTTAGAGAGGGTGATATACAACAGGCTGCTCCCGTTCATCGAGCTTGCGGGTGGTCTTCCAGAGCGGCAATATGGGTTTCGGCGAGCCCGTTCTACGGTCGATGCAGTAGCAAAGGTCGTGGAATTGGCTCGAAATGCAATGGCCATGGGCAAATGCTGTGTTCTGGTGACGCTGGACGTCAAAAATGCTTTTAACTCAGCCAACTGGGGCTGGATTAAGGGCGCTTTGGCCAAACTGGGTGTTCCTAGCTACTTGGCTCGGCTCATCGAGAGTTACTTTTCGGACAGACTTCTCTGGTACGAGACGGACGACGGGCCGAAGGAGTACATTGTGACAGCAGGCGTGCCTCAAGGTTCTGTATTGGGACCGCTGCTGTGGAACATAATGTACGACGGAGTGCTTGGCCTTCGTGTGCCGGAGGAGACAACGCTGATTGGTTTTGCGGACGACTTGGCGGTAGTTGCAATTGCAAAGCATCCCGAGGACGTGGAGCTTTATGCAAATGAAGCCATTCATACCATCAAGTTATGGTTACGAATGGCCAAGCTGGACCTGGCGGACGAAAAGACGGAGGCGGTCCTCATTACCAACCGTAGGAAGAACAACACGGTTACCATCCAGGTTGGTAATCGTGAGGTCGTCTCAAAATCGGCTGTCAAATACCTGGGGGTGATGATCGATGCCAAGCTGAGTTTTAAGGGACACTTGGATTATGCGCGAGAGAAGGCAGCAAATGCCAGCTCATCCCTTGCAAGGATGATGCCTAACGTGGGAGGGCCGAAGTATAGTCGCAGGCTACTCATCGCGGGAGTGGTGAGGTTGATCCTGCTATACGCGGCCCCTGTCTGGACGGGAGCGTTGAACCACGCTGTCAACCGGAGGAAGATATTTTCGGCATACCGGCCAATTGCGCTAAGGGTGTGCAGCGCATTTAGGACGGCGTCGACGGAGGCAGTGTGTGTTATCGCAGGAATGATCCCTATAGATCTTCTAGCGAGCGAGGCACACTGGCTCTACGAAAAACGGAAGGCAAATCCAGCCGAGGTGAATGCGGATTTCCGGAAAGCCATCAGGAGAGAGTTGTGTGGCAAGTGGCAACAACGATGGGATAACTCCGACAAGGGCAGGTGGACCCATACATTGATCCCGTGCATCGAGAAATGGGTCAACCGAAAGCACGGAGAATTGAATTACCACCTGACACAGTTCCTTACGGGACACGGTGGCTATAGGAAGTACTTGCATCGCTTCGAGTTGGACGAGTCTCCCAATTGTCCTGAATGCGGTGCTACACCCGAGGACCCGGAGCACGTTATGTTCCATTGTCCCAGATTTCTGGAGCAGAAAAGGAGGTTGAACAGCATCTTAGAGAAGAGATGCTGAAGTCGGAGGAAAACTGGATGGCGGTAAATGAGGCAGTAGCCGTGGTGCAGACAAAACTTCTGGAGTTGGATCGAGCTCGGAAGGCGGGGCGACGGAGACGTGACATGGACGAGCTGGTATAGCGAACCAGAGCCTCCCCCGCGAAGTAATACTTCACGGTGGTCCCGCGGGGAGGGGCGGAAGAGTGAGGGTGGTTTTAGTGGGTGCGAATCCCACACAGCGTCCAGCGTCTTTCTAAAATTTCCACCTCCATCCATAAAAAAAAAAAAATTATTAAGTGCAGGTGCATCTCACCAAGTAATATCTGATTGTGATTTCCAAAACTTTTTATAAACCAGTGTTTGGCCATAATTAGTTGGAGTTGGACCATTTACTAACTGCGTTGAATAACAAGCCAAACAACAGTTCAGACGCCAACCAGTAATTAATTGTCTAGCCATTGTTCTCTCTCTTCAATTTCCCGAATATGGGATATCTTTTTTGTGACTCTGAATCTTTTTTCCCATATAAATCTGTTTACGTCTAAGTCCATTTCATCTCGGTATAAATTCTATTCATATTCTCTCTCATAAAGAGTTCATTACCACTCAGAACTCAACTCCTACTAAAAACTAATGATCATATCTCCATAATTAACCGGAGCTACTGTAGCAGTTTGAGAGCCGTTTCTCACATAAAATGGCGATAATTTAGATTACTGTTCACTTAATATCTTGGAATTGGATGCCACTGAAACGCTAATTCGATGGCTGCTTCCTTCTGAAGAACATGTTTATGATTAAGGAGATACGAGACCCTAACTTTTGTCGGTCATATAATATAATTATGAAGAAATCAGGACATCTTTTGACTGCTGATGGCGGTATGGATGCCAATCACCGGACCACTGTGTAGTTGGATGATTTCAATATCATTCGTGGCAATTGGCCGAAAAATTATCGACTGGAAGCTGGCATTGTAGCAAAAGATACTATGCTTGGTTGCACGCAATTCATGCTTGAATTTAATTTAGATGTTTTCACCTGTTCTGTCTGTTCGGCAACGAATTTATGTTACCCAGATGAGTTTTCCATTCATTTCATTTTACGCAAAGTACAGTAAGAAAGAATCTACGGTCGGACGGTGAGAGTTTAGATTGATTGGGATGGTCTAGAATTTGTTTGAATAGTCACGTAACAGATTCGTAATTAAGCGTGTCTTTTGTGCTCAAGACTTTTTCATCTGGAATTTAGGGCTCATAGTTAGTATCGTGCTTTGTGTCGTAGTTCAGACAGAACGATATCTGAGCCTAGTACATTCAAATTCTAGCCAAGATACTTGTATCTATTCGTGTAGAAATATGTCATTTGCACCTGCGAAGGCTGTTAAGATAGATTTATCACAAGTTGAAAGTTGCACTTACTCGCTTTAGGTGTCCTTTGATTGTTGCAGTAACAGATTGCCTAAATAAGTAGAAACGAGCGTGAGATTTCACTAAAATCGAAACTTTTCTCACAACATTCCTTGGGCCACTTGTCGCCCAGTCCGTATTAGGTATGTAATTCATACCGACACCGACTCCATTGTGCTGTACTTGGGAACTCTTAAGGTTTTTTACAGTGAATTATCACCAGATAAAACGAAAGATACATATGAGTTCTATGTTTGTATCTTGAATCTTTGGTGATTTCACTGACCTTACAATCTATTACTTTATGATATCACTGAACGAAAATAACTCGAGATGCACTAAAGAATTCTAATGAAATGCAATGAGGCATTCACAAGTTTGGTCTATGCACAATTTAGCTTTGTTCATTAAAAAGTATTTATCATCAAGGTTTCGTTCATAAAATGGTTGATGAATCTCCTCTCAATCGGACATGATGAGTTGACAGCAAAGTGGAGTTTTTTTTTTATTTAGTTGCGGCAAATGTTAATATTCATTAGCCTATGAGTGATTTGTGTAGTATGTAATTCATATAATAATAGAAGGAATGAGAAACAAAAGATTCTTTAAAGTGAATACTTGTTTGGATAGTCATTTGCTTTCTAAGGTTCTATATGTTTATATCTGTGTCAAACCAGAAAAAAACTAACTTTAGCTAGTTTTTCTCTTATTAAAGTCGATACAATGGCTACCTGTCTGGCTTGTTATTGCTTAACTAGGAGATATCTCGCAGAAATTCGCATATGTACTTGTGTACACCCGTTCCAGACTCATCCTGGCTAAAATGCTGTCCGTACCGTTCAGGTTGCTCCCAGATTGCTCTTCCTAATGTCTATACAATGCATGAAACTTCAAATAATACCAATCGGACGCAGGGCTCCCTCAATGCGTTGCGCACCTCTCCAGTGCTTCCTCTCTGGAAGCCAATGGAGCCAAGGAGACCTCCTTGACCATGCCCCCGACGTTGAGGCTATAATGGTTATTAAGCCGACGGAAGGCAAGACTTTTGCGAAAGTCCTCAGCGAAATCCGGTACAAAATCAAATCCGAAGACAACGGAGTAGAGGTGTCTTCCATACGTAAAACGAAGGGTGGTGGAGTCTTAGTCGAACTAGGCCCGAAGACTATAAATAAAGTCACGTTCTGTGAAGCAGTCAAGGGGCTTCTAGGAGAAAAATGTTTGGTTTCTAGCCTGGAACCCACGTGTGCTTTAGAAATCCGAGACCTTGACTGTCTCACGGAAAAGAACGAGGTAGAAAAGGCCATCAAACGCGAATGCCCGGAGGTAACCAATGTCCGGGTTGGTATCACCTCCGCAAACTCCCGAGGCCAAAAAATCGTGGAAGTTGCCGAGCAATACGCGAGGAAGCTTCTGAACAACGGGAAAATAAAAATTGGCTGGGTAGTGTGTAGGATACGAATTCGGGCCGCCCCAACCAAATGTTACAGATGTTTGGATTATGGGCACACATCTGCAAACTGTCGGGGACCTGACAGAAGGGCAACATGCCGTAAATGCGGTCAGGCGGGCCATAAAGCGAACAGCTGCAATGAAAAGGAAAGTTGCGTCCTATGCAGGGACCGTGGCGCGACTGATGAGAGCATTGCGCACACTGCGGGATCGGGGCGGTGTCCAGTTTTCAGAGCAGAACTGGAAAGAGATAGGATACGGTCAACATGATTCGCATCCTACAAATCAATATGCACCGGAGTGCAACCGCTCACGAGTTGCTAGCGCAGTTCGCTGCGGAGACCAAAGCTAATTTAGTACTCATCAGTGAGCAGTACCGAAACAAGGGTCCAGTTTCATGGCACCCAGACATATCAGGTACCGCTGCCATCTGGGTTCGGGACGGCACCCTCCTGGGGGTTCTTGCCCAAGGCCGAGGGGACGGCTTTGTCTGGATTCGGTGTTCAGGAATAACGTTTTTTAGTGTCTATCTTACGCCGAATGAGACGATGTCGGACTTTCGTCGGAGGCTTGGGGCTTTGGAGGACGCTATCTTAAGCACAGATGGGCGGATCCTGGTCGGGGGTGACTTCAATGCTAGGGCACTTGAATGGGGCATGCCTCACACAGATTCCAGAGGGACCTGAATTCTGGAAATGGCGGCGAGAACAGGACTGGTAGCTCTAAACCCCGGATCCACCCCAACGTTCGGCGCCCGGGCTGCGAAGGAAGCATTCCAGACGTAACCTTCGCATCGGAATCACTGGTGAACGGGTGGCGAGTTCTGGAAGAGTTTTCGGCAAGTGACCACCAATACATTGCTTTCGAAGTGGTGGACACAAACTTTCGGTGTGCGCCACCCCAGCGATCTTTCTGTGTATGGAACGTCGCGAAGTGAACACCGGGAAGTTTGTCGAAACTCTGGGAACAGGTGGGGCCACGCTGAAGGGTACTCCTGGGGGCGGTGGCGCCGCGGCTGAAACTGTCGTAAATTCAGTTATGAACCTGATAACGACGGTCTGCGGAGCCTCCATGCCCAGGAAGACATCGAGGCGCGGCAAACCTTCCATGCATTGGTGGACAGTGGAAATCGCAGAACTCCGGAAGGAATGTCACAGGCTCCGCCGCTTAACACAACGTCTAGGCGACCGGGAGGAGGCATGTACCATAATGATGGAGTACAAATCAGCCAAAAGGAGACTCCGCAGCGCAATAAACAAGAGCAAAGCTCGCTGCTGGCAAGATCTGATCGACGAGGTGAATGGGGATCCGTGGGGACTCGGTTACAAACTTGTAACCCGAAAAATCGGGGCTCTGCGGAAACCCTGTTCGCTTAAGGCCGAGCAGATGGACCGCATTGTGAGGGCACTTTTCCCTGCACACCCCGTATGGGATGGTGACGTCGGCGCGGAGAGCGCAGAGGACTGTCCACTTTTCTCTGTAAAAGAGTTGGAACAGGCAGTCCTCTCTATGAAAAACAAGAAGGCGCCAGGACCCGATGGTATTCCAGCAGAGGTGTACAAACTGGTTTCCCAACACCGGCCAGACCTACTGCTCGACGCATTCAACGCTTGCCTGAAAGAGGGCATTTTCCCTGCTCGTTGGAAAGTTGCGAGGCTTGCGCTGATCCTTAAAGGGAAAGGCGATCCCGAACTGCCGTCTTCATACCGCCCACTATGTATGCTTGATATTGCTGGGAAAGTGCTCGAAAAGCTCATCAGAAGTAGACTCGCTGAAGCGATACGCGCTGCCGGAGATTTATCTCCTCGGCAGTTTGGTTTTAGGACAGGGAGATCGACAATTGATGCTGTCATGCAGGTCGTGGACGCGCCTGGTCGGCTACGCAGATGATGTCGCAGCGCTTGTTGCTGGACGCACTGTCGAACAGGCGCAAAGCAGACTCGGAATATTGATGCGACGGGTAAGCAGATGGATGACTACTCATGGTTTTAACCTTGCACTGGAAAAAACCGAAGTAGTCATCCTGACTAAGAAGAGAATTCCGACCCTGCGTCCCATATCGTTCGGCGAGTCGATAATCGAGTCAAAATCAACGGTAAAGTACCTCGGGTTGACTCTTGACTCAAAGATGAGCTTTTCTAAGCAAATCCAAGCAGCAGCGCACAAGGCTGCGGCTGGAATTTCGCCGTTAAGTAGGCTAATGGCAAACATTGGGGGTCCTATGTCTAGTAGGCGACGTCTCCTGATGAGCTCAACGCAGTCTGCCCTGCTCTACGGTGCAGAGGTATGGGCTGGCGCTCTTAACAAGGAGGTATGTCGTAAACGCCTCGCGCAAGTACAGAGACGGGGAGCTTTACGGGTGGCGTCTGCATACCGCACTGTCTCTGAACTGGCCGTGATGGTGATCGCGGGAGTTATTCCCGTTGCCCTTCTTGCTAGGGAGCGTCAGGCCATATACAAGCGCAAGGGAGATGAGCCAAGGGAGGTGGTTGCTCGCGAAGAACGGCAACACACTCTAGACGAGTGCAGTTCTCTTGGCAAAATGAAACTAGAGGCAGATGGACTGCGCGGCTCATCGGCAACTTAGGTGCGTGGTTGAATCGGAAGCATGGTGAGACTGACTATTTCCTTACCCAATTTTTAAGTGGGCATGGAAATTTTCAGTCTTACCTGCACAAGATTGGAAAGGCGCGTTCTCCGGATTGTGTGTTTTGCAATGGAGTTGTGGACGATGCCCACCACACTTTTTTTTCTTGTGGAAGGTGGGATGGGGTTCGTCAGCAGCTCTATTTAAACACAGGGGATCTCTCTCCAGACAACATTGTGGAAGAGATGCTGAGGACTGCTGACGGGTGGAGTCGTGTTGCCCATTACGTTCGGGCCCTTCTCGTTGCTAAGAAGATAGAACTCGACCGGTGAAGGAGCCGGATGGCAGGGGGCTCCTTGAACTGACAGTTCCCTTCCTCCTCCCCCCTCCCGTTGGTGATAGGAATTTCCTGATTTGAAGGCTCCGCAAGGCGGGAGAGTTCGGGGGCTGGCCCGAAGTAATGTGACAAACGGTTCCAGGCTAGCTCTCTGACGATGGGGAGGTGTTTAGTTGATAGTCCGACGACGTACCGAATCGGGAGTCCAACACTGTGTGCGTAAATGCATTCACCTACTCTACCCCCCAAAAAAAAAAAATGGTGTCGGCCTCGCTCGAAGACTCTCAAATGGCCCTCGTAAGGTGGCTGCAGCGGCTTCCCGGGAGTGTTCATCTTAATTAGGGCATGCGTGCAGGATTCGAGATGCCTGGGCACGTTAGCGACAGTTTTCACGTGATTGGCGGGTGGTGCCGGTTTCAACTTCGGCATTGCGTTCCTGAGTAGACACAACACGCCGGTAGTTTTGACTCCCGACGAGGACAGGGTCATTGGGGAGTCTCAGGTTCTCTCCGTATACCAGCTCCAAAAGACTTGCGCAAATTCCTCTCAATTGGCCGCCCGGAAGTCAAGTAGAACTAGTGGAACTAGGACCTGCGACCAAGCGTTACGTACGTAGGTTATCTTTTCCAAACACGCGTTGGATGCCGGAAGCGAACTGGCTTATAAAGCTTAAGTGCCGAAGTTGGCGAAAGGACCCTTTGTCGGGCTTCTGTTTCAAAATAAAAGTGAGTAGCTTATGGTCCGTGAATGGCGACTAATAATTCATGATCTTAGCTGCCGTGGATCCATTGAGTGGGATTGGGCTGTCTGGAGAAGAAGCTCAATGGCTGCCAGATTTGATTCACTTGTTGGTGAAGAGGAGGACCTACGGCAACGTCTGAAGACATGGACGAATATGGTTAGGGGCGCATCTTGCCGAAGGAATGTCACCACCAGTTGTTACTTGGTGGTCTGAAACGCCTGAACAGCCTCAGCGAACCACAGAATTTGGTGGGAGTCCTTATGCTTTGGCCCAGACAAGAAGGCCTTAAGGATCGACTGATGGTGGGCGACCTTGGGTAAGGAAACGACGATAAATTTTAACATACCCAAGAATCGTCTCAGATCCTTAACAGTCTTCGGAAGCGGGAAGCTGAAGATCGCTTGCACAGTGACTGCGTATAGTCGGATGCCTTCAGAGGTAATCAGGTTGCCGAGAAATCTCACCGGCGGTTGCAAAAAATTGCATTTCTCAACGTTGAAAACTAGACCGGCCTCAAGAAGACGTTGAAAAATGCACTTGAGGTGCTCTACACGCTCGGACACAGAGGAAGACGCAGCTAGAACATCATCCAAATATACGAAACAGAAGTGGAGGTTTCGCAGCACAGAGTGGATAAATCTCTGAAATGTTTGCAACGCGTTGCACAGTCCAAAAGTCATCCTAGTGAACTCGAAAAGTCGGAAAGATGTGCATATTGCTGTTTTGAAATGTCTTCGGAAACCACAGGGATTTGACGGTATGCCCTCACTAAGTCCTAGGTCGAGCAAATACGACAGTTTGTGGTAGAGTGCGCAAAATCGTGGATGAGTGGAATAGGGTATTGGTCTAGAATCGTCTAAGCATTCAGGCGTCTGTAGTCGCCACAAGGTACCCATTTGCTATTGGCTTTAGAGACCATGTCGAAGATCAACGACTATCTGAGGGTCAACAAATACCCTGCTTAAGGAGTTCTTCGAACTCTTTCCGCGCAACTGCGAGCTTTGGAAAAATCGGGGAGCCGGTAGTATTGATGTGATGCTGAACATCAGGTTTAGAGAAACTACGCTTGGTAGTGGTGTTGCGGCATTTTTGAAGAAGTGGGTGAATGGGGGTCGGCAACGTCTTCAAAAACGGTGAAAAAAATGCTGGGTGAGCAGGATGAGATTTTTCCTGATGTGACCTAAGGGAAGTTGTGGAGTCAATGAGGGACCTGTTATGTAGATCCATTAGCAATCCATAGCGGTACAAGAAATCCGTGCCTAACATGCGAATACGGCTACAAACACACTTGGCCTCAGCCGCAAGAAAAGTCGGAGCGGCTGATTCCGATCCCTTCACAGAATTCCCTGAAGCTGTTCCGTTTTGCTTCTCTGATTGCGTTGCCATATGCAGTTAGTGCATTTTTGTACCTCTCCCAATCCCCGGTTTGTTTTGCCCGGTCTCATTCTGGTCAGGTTCCTGCTCAAAGATGGTACATCCTTGATGACTTAACTGTCTTAGCCAGACAGCTGGCCTCATTTACGTCAATGACGACTGTGTTGTGGTTTTTCACCACTGTTTTTAGTTCCAGTTCGCTCCTGATATCACTGCCCCCTTAAAAGTGAGCCATGTTGCCGCTCAATTGCGTTGCATAGGATTCTCAATTCGTTCTACTGGGATTCCTTATTATTCTTTTTATTTCGGGGTCATCCTCAATGTCGAATCTGATTATTCTGTGATCAGACATAGAGGGTTTATCCGACAATTCCAATTCCTGACCATCCTGTTTATTAGAGTAACTTATATATTTCTAACTTATTGCTAAGAATAAATTCAAAAAGGTACTGACATCTTCGATTGCTGTCCCTGCTTCCCCAGACTTCGTGATGGACGTTGGCATCGCAGCCGAAGTGGGAACGTCATTTCTCACAGTATTTTACCAGTTTAGCGACTTGTTCCGCCCGAGCCCAGATGTCGCCTCCTGGGAAGTGCAACGGATGCCACAACTGGTTCTCGAGTGCTCTTCTAGGCTTTCAATGAGACCTGGATAGCCACAAGGATAGCCCCGGTCAGGAGCTCTGAAAGACATTTATATTTTAAATTACGTTTAGGAATTATGCAAGTTTTTGGTTTTTCACAAGAGGAGTCCCAAATTATCTGCATATGCTTCCTCCTTGCAGGCCGCCGAATCTGCCCCCGGTTCACCCAGGGCTCCTGAGCCAGCACTATTCCAATGTTGTCCTTAGAACTTGCCCTTACAATTACCGCAGATGCAGCTTTCGCATGGTGGAGTTTATCTGGGCTATCTTGGTGCTGGCCATTGGCTCCGTTATTGTTTGACGCTCTTCTCCACTGTCAGGGTATCGCCCATCAGACATGGCGCTTTCCTGCGCGTCGCTGTCCAACCTGAGCCCTAGAAGTCCTAGGTCTACGTCATCTAGCTTCTGCTCTTCACTGGGCAACAGGTCTACTTCCCTGGTTGATCTACGGCTCTCGAGACTTCTTCGGGGACCTCGGTATGCTTTTCGCCTGGTATCTCCTCCGAGGTGTCTTTCCTCGGCTTTTCCTTGGGCACATGCATGGGTATGTTGCGAAATCGATAGTTGATATACCATATTTAATGATGGAGCGGACCTAATATCCTGAAGGATTAATTGCCAGTTAAGGCTTGATAGACCTAATGTCTGCGGGATTTTTTGCCAGTAAAGGCGTGATGGGCCTAATATCCTTCAGGATTGTTTGACAGTAAAGACAGTAAAGGCTAGATAGGAAAATGAAGAAATTCCATTTTCTCAAAATTTTTTCCACGAAATTCAAATATCGATTTGGTATTCAGATACAAGTTAAAGTTAGGTAGTTTTCTTGAATTCTATAATCGATTTATCATAATTTCAACACAAAGCGTGCATGCATCCATATTCATGGGCTATCCACTGATAAATAGAAAACTATTCAATTAATTTCACTTTTACAGTACGTATCCACCATGGAGCATGGAGTCTAATGCACGAATGGATTTCGTGACTAAAATTTATTAAGAAATGTGGACCTCGACTTCTCCACATTCTACACATTCATCAAAGTGCATCTGGTCTTGAGCGAGTCTTATTCTGTTACACTTGGCAGACCGTCCGTGTTGCTAATCATTTAGTGCAACAATAGAGGTTGGCGGTGGAGAAGGAATGGACCTCAATGGCGGCTTTCATACGTACAATATGAGCGCAGCATGAAAGTGCTGCAATTATTTCCATTAGCTGCGTTTATTTATGATTTTCTCATGGAAGACTAATGTCTTCTGGATTCTATCACGATACATTGAAATGTCCTGACATGCAGCTATTACATTCGGAGTCCAACAAAAAGTTTTGCTTGAGATACTTCATCATAATTAAGTAGATTTCAAAAAAAGATTTTAATTGAGACATTTTATCTGAGACAAACTATTTGCATCTGAATTTGGAAATCTTGAAAGTAATAGCTACCGATGTTTTGCTCCATTTCAGGGAGATATAATTCAGGTCAACTCGACCAGACTTTTTTGTTTTGAGGAGGTGGAAATCTTCAAAAGACACTGGCCTGGACACGCCAGTGTGTGGGATTCTTACCCACTAAAACCACCTCCGATTCCCCCCAAGCCCCGTGGAACCACCGTACGGTATTACATCACGGGGCGGAGTCGGCTCATTTTAGCTTGGTCCTTTTCGTCTCTACGCGGCGTACGTAACCGCGCTTTTCTAGTCTCTTCTACCTTTCGGAATTTGCTCTGAATAGATACGACCATGCAGTTGATCGCATCCCAGTCTGACATACTAACATTCTTCGCACCAGATTCTCTGGTACGAGCACGTCTCCTAGAGTCTCCTCTAGGTTCTTTCTTTCTTCCACAAACCTTGCACAGTGGAAGAATACATGCTCTGGGTCCTCTGGGACTCCATCGAAATTTGGACAATCGGCTGAGGTATCTAGTTTAAATCTGAACAGGTACTGGCGATATCCTGCATGCCCCGTGGGAAACTGAGTAAGATTATAATTAATCTCACCGTGCCGTCTCTCCAACCACTCTTTGATGGCAGGGATGAGCCTATGTGCCAACTGACCCCTTCACGAGCGTTCCCAACGCTCTTCCCATCTGTTTAGAGATCTCTCCTTTTCGGTGTTCTTCGTCTGCGATAAAGGAGAGACAAACTTCGCATTATATATATTCGCCACCATACTGCCAAGATGTCAATGGGCATCATTCTAGAGATAACGAATGCTGCATCATCTGAGACAGTCCTCAATGCCGAGCACACCCTTAGGGCTATTTTTCTGTAGACTGAACTCAGTTTTTTAGCGTTAAATGCAACCTGCAATGCCTTTCCCCAAACTGGAGCTGCATAGAGCAGGATCGAAAACACTACCCTAGCTATAAGCAACCTGGAAGCATGCCGTGGCCCTCCCACGTTCGGCATCATCCTTGTCAGAGCCACACTTGTAATGGATGCTTTGTCATAAGCACACTGCACCTGTTGCTTATAGCTAAGCTTCCCATCTATCAGCACTCCCAAGTATTTGATGGCAGGCTTAGAAGTGATGATATGATTTCCAATTTGAATATGGGCAAAATTTCTTTTACGGCGCTTGGTGATGACGACCGCTTCGGTTTTTTCCTCCGCAAGTATCAGACCAGAACCCTCTAGCCAACCCTTAACAGCACTGATCGCTTCGCATGAGTATAACTCACCATCTTCGAGGTGCTTTGCAACCACAATCAGCGCTATATCTTCGGCGTAGCCCAGTATCGTTGCTTCCTCCGGAAGAGGAAGATTAAGTACATCGTTGTACATGATGTTTCACAGCAGTGGGCCCAGTACGGAGCCCTGTGGGACATCCGCGGAGACATCGTACTCCTGGGGTACGTTATCGGTGTTCCCGTATTAGGTTCCAATTGGTCGAATTGAATGCATTTCTCACATCCAGGATCACTACTACGCAATACTGCCCTTTCCGTGGATTGCATCTTCGGCCAAGCCAGTAACCATTTTGATGGCATCAATGGTTGATCTGGCTTTACGGAACCCATACTGCCGATCTGAGAGACCTTCCTGGCTCTCAACAACCGGGAGTAATCTATTATAGATTACTCGCTCCAGCATTTTGCCTACAGTGTCCAAAAAAAATAGGTCTTTAGGAGGTTGGCTCATCTGGAGGTTTACCAGCCTTAGGCAGCAGCACCAACTTCTCTCGTTTCCATGATGCAGGAAATCTCGGACATGCACGCTTCGAACAACTCGGCGAACATGTCCGGTCTGGATTTCACGGTAAGTTTCAGGGCCCTATTCGGAACGCCATCCAGACCCAGAGCTTTGTTATCTCCTATCCAAGCGCAGATCTGGCAAGTGGTATTGCCGTCACATTCTGAGGTCGCTGGCAGCTGTCTATGCTCTCCTCTAGCTGGGGAAATAACCCCTGGATAAATTTAACCAGAATGTAGGGCACGTGATCTGTGGAGATGATCGGCCTCTGAATCGCCCCATCACGATTCTATAGGCGCTCCTCGAAGGGTTTACGTCCGCTTCCGGACAGAAAGCATTCCTTCTTCTTGCTTAAAGCATTCCTTCTCGCTCCGTTGGATGACGAGCTTGAGGGTTTTGTGGGCTTGCTTATAGGCGCGCTCTTTTTGCCCTTGTTCGATTCTGCCTACCGCTCTCTGAGCCGCTCTTCTGGCTCGATGACAGGCTGATCGAAGGCTGGCCAGTTCAGTATTCCACCAGTAGTTTGGTCTTCTACTGGGGAAAGAGCACCTCCTAGGTATGGACACGTCACATGCTTTGGCGATGCATTGGGCCACATGGGCAGCTCTTTCCGTAGAGGCGTCTGCTTTATTAGGTTGGTCTTACCACACCTCTATGAAGGTGTGCTCATCCAGAGCTTTAGCAGACCAGCCTGACATCTTTCTCCGTTTCAGGCATAGCCATAGCCCAAAGAAGATTGCCTGTTGGTCGCTGTGGGTGTAATCCTTGCTGACGCAGCAGGACATACCACGTGCCAGTGCAGGGCTGACAAAAGTTAGGTCTGCGGTTGAGGCGGACCCCCCTTTCTGAAAGGTGTTTACATATCCTTCGTTGGCCAGAATGATATCCAACTGTGCGAAAGCGTCTAATAGACTACGGCTTCTTGCATTTGTCTCTCTGCTACCACACTCACGGACTCAAGCATTGAAGTCACCAGCAATTACTCTTGGACTACGACCTCTTGCGTTGAGAACAAGATTGTCAAGCATTTCCTGGAATTCGGGCAGTTTTAGGCTTGTTGGGGCATAAGAGCTGTACACATATACCCCGTTTATTTTCGGCTACACAAAGCCGCTGTATGTCTTACCCCCAGTACATTATATGGCTTGTCGGCCACATGCCCATATTGTCGCTCCACCAGTCGAATCTATAACCCATACGGAACCGTGACGGTTTGTATAGGTTTCCCTAATGATGGCAATTTCCACCTCGGATTCGCAGATGGTTTGCTCGAGTAAATCTTGAGCGGCCCTACAATGATTGAGGTTTATTTGAATAAACCTTATTTTTTCATTGAAGTTAGCGTCTTCCTAAATTCCGAGCGTTTACCACTTCCGGCAATATGCCGGTTGTCCCGTCCCTCATTTTCTTCGCATAAAATGCATTTGGGATCTCTATTGCACTCCTTTGTAATATGTCCTTTCTCCCCACATCTTCAACATCTGGCTGGTGCATGCCTTCGCGAAGTGTCCAAACATTATGCATTTGAAGCACTTTTTTAAAGAGATCTGCTCCATTAGTTGGCAAACAACCCATCCAATCCGAACCTTCCCCACGGCCAACAACTTCTGCGCTGACTCCACTGGCAGTCGCATTGTGGCCGTTTGAGTACCGCCATAAGCTTTTCTTAGGCTCACGATAGATCCTTCGCTGAATTCCTCCAACTTGAATTGTTGATTCAAGGTAGTACAGATCTCTTCTCTGGATGTTACCTCATCGAGGTCCTTGCACTGGATTTAGATCTCATGTTTTTGGAAACGAACCGCGACATTCTCTCCAAGTGAGTTTAAAACTTGGTTACGAAAGCTGTCAGTTTTCCCCACGCTGGATTTTTTCAACTCAAACATGAGATCGCCTTTCTGGGTCCTCCGGATTTTGCTGACATTTCCGTCTAGTTCTTTTAGGTCGGGGTCAGATTTCACTTTCTTTATTATTGCCGCATACGTTGGATGTCCTCTGCTGGAGATTACAATTGCTGCCGGGTGAATTCGCACCTTTGGTTTCTTGTTTCTTTTCTTGATCACGACCTTAGTCCAACCACCGCTCTTATTTTCTTTCGGTTTCGCTTCGCTAGCCGACGTTCCTACTTTGGGCACTTCAGGCCCTTTCGAACTTTTAGTTCCGTTTGTTGGACTGGTCAAGACTCCTTTTTTCCTTTTTGGTGCCTGTTGATTCCCTTGAGCTTTGGTGTCACTTGGGTCGCCTGTGATACTGTTGCTCGGCTTTTCCTTAGGCTTTCTTACTTCTTCCTGGGACCTATTGTAAAGCACCCTGATGGCTCTCACCATGTTCTTAATGGCTTGGTGCACGTTGTGCTTGTCCTTGATGAATTCGGACAACTCAACACTTTTGAGTCCCAAGCTGCACAAAAGGTAGTTCTTCTGGGTCAGGGCTTTGTTTTCGGTGAGTCTTGGCCAGATTACTCCTTTTACTAACTCCTTCCCCGTTTTTAATTACTGAGCTCCCATGGACTTTCTCTTTTGCCGGCTTTGGTATTGAAGCCGATCGTAAAATTGATGAGCTCCTCCTGAATGGATCTCGACCAGACTAAGCAAACTTGAAGTGCATCCACCTCATTAGCTCATTGAAAAGGCGAATCGTCGAATCGTCCAACTATTTTATTGTCTTCGTAAAATTGCCACTATTAGGGTAACTTGCTATAATTTCAGGACAATTTATCTTTCAGTGTTAAAACTAAATCACTTCAAATAGTAAGTAACATCGGATTGAGATGCATTGTTAGGTGTAACCTTGGTTCAACATTGACCACTTTGAGTGACTCCCATTCCTTATAAGAAACCGAGAGCTGATCATGATTTCGCTCAGGAACCAGTTTAAGTAATTGCTGGAAATCACTTGGCTTGGCAGCTCCATGTGAAAAACTAGAACTTCTCTAAATTCTGCTGTATCGCTCCTATATAAATGCATCTCATGTACATGCCATTCCTATATATACAGAAATATCTTTCTTACAGTGCCATTTAGATCACCAACCATCTATGCAATGTGAGAAGCGTAAACATGGTTTGTAATGCGAGCAGGCACCTCACTTAGTCTCCAATGGTGTCTATTAATGGACGCTAAGAGTGATTGGTTTTACTTTTGATGAATCGATAGTTCTCGGAGCATCTCTTCATAGTTGGACTTCCTCATGGTTTTCTACCTAGAAAAATACCTGCCTAGAAAGTGTTAGGTGTGGAATTTCTAATATCTTTCGACACTTTTACTTGTATCTAAAGATGGAGATGTAACGAATCAGACGTTCAACCTTGAGGCTGAAATCCAGCATTGGTTTTTATAGCATTTAGCCTGGATTAGACCATAGATATCCAAGTTGGTGCAAAAGGTTCATGGGAGCCCAAAAAGGTGTATAGAAAATTATCTACAAATATTTCCCAAATGAAGTAATTGAAAAGTACACATAACACAAAACTATGGATGTACCCACAAAATCTGCAAGTAATGAAAAAAATCCACATCACAACCAGCCGCTGACCTTGCCGACAAAAAGCTAAACACAATTTCAACTTCAATTATAATTATCTAAATAATCTATTCATCAATCAGTTATGCTACTCACCTGTACCTTGCATAATTACTGACATCATCCCGTAGATCCGCGTATGTGTATTGTTCATGGGCCAACGTGATAGGAACTGGAAGCGTCCAACGTTTCCGATATATATCTTGTTTGCAGCTTCCGAAAGAAGATTCACCACTTTTCTGCATCCAAAGATATATAGTGCTGACGCCACAATGCATACTCAGATGTATCTTAAGTGAGTATGAACGTGCAAATAATAGAATGCAACATTCTTTAAATGATAATTACAACCGATTAAGGCTCATCTAAAAGCGTATGCAAAGTGTGCAATTGAAGGGAAGCTAGAGTCGAAGTTACTGAATCAGAAGTCAAAAATACTTTTCCTCCGTATGGTATTGTCGTTCATGGATAAGATCATCTTTACCTTTGGTGTACGTGTTTTATGTTTATGGTTGTCCAGCTCGGATAAAACAATCAAAAGTTCTTCAAGTTAGTGTTTAAGAACTAGCTCCGTGGAAGCATATAGATATTCGAAAAATATGACCAAGCACAATGGCCGCAAATAATAATGGGAGGGGATCAGTGGATCACAAGATAGACTGATGCGGTATACAGATTTCTGGGAGCCAACCTACTTTTCTCTTTGATTAATATGATGTCGCACCCCAGTAGCCAAGCCTCTCGTCTGCCAAGACGGTTAGTGGGTGGTTACAGCCACACCCTGTACGAGGTGACCCTACTATTAACAAAAAGCTGCAGATCAAAACCGAGGAATCGAAAATCACTTCCCCTTAATCCAGCGTGTTATGCAAACTGTGCTTATTGGGTAGTTTGCAGTCGGGGGTAACTGATTGTAGTTGAATTGAGCCGCAATGATACCTGGTCGCCTTAGTGAGTAAGTCTGGCCTTACCGTGCTACGAGGGGCTAAGGCCGGCGGATTAACCCCACTAACCCCCGCACTGGTAGGATTCAAATGAATACAGCAATAGTTCAAACATAAAAAACTAACAATAAAGAAGCGGGACCCCATACCACACACAAACTGGCCAATTAGGCGGAAGCATATCTCCGCAATAGTGAGAGTAATTACAGAGTAAGAGTAATTACACCCAACAAGGGTGAAGTTGGGAGGTCAAGCAGTGGAGCCACGGCAAAATTGGCCTACTACGAAGACTGCAACCAACAAAGGTCCCCGCCAAAAAACGCAGGGATAAGCATAAGTATATTGGAGATCGGTATTTCATACGTCAACAAGGAGACAGACCTTAGTGGCGTAGGTGTTGGCCTGAAACCAAAGGACGCTTACAAGAGGTCTAACCTTCATTATTATTTCGGGGACCTGACAGAAGGGCAACATGCCGTAAATGCGGTCAGGCAGGCCATAAAGCGAACAGCTGTAATGAAAAGGAAACCTGCGTTCTATGCAGGGACCGTGGTGCGACTGATGAGAGCATTGCGCACACTGCGGGATGGGGGCGGTGTCCAGTTTTCAGAGCAGAACTGGAAAGAGCTAGGACACGGTCAACATGATTCGCATCCTACAAATCAATATGCACCGGAGTGCAACCGCTCACGAGTTGCTAGCGCAGTTCGCTGCGGAGACCAAAGCTGATTTAGTACTCATCAGTGAGCAGTACCGAAACAAGGGCCCAGTTTCATGGCACCCAGACATATCAGGTACCGCTGCCATCTGGGTTCGGGACGGCACCCTCCTGGGGGTTCTTGCCCAAGGCCGAGGGGACGGCTTTGTTTGGATTCGGTGTTCAGGGATAACGTTTTTTAGTGTCTATCTTACGCCGAATGAGACGATGCCGGACTTTCGTCGGAGGCTTGAGGCTTTGGAGGACGCTATCTTAAGCACGGATGGGCGGATCCTGGTCGGAGGTGACTTCAATGCTAGGGCACTTGAATGGGGCATGCTCCACACAGATTCCAGAGGGAAACGAATTTTGGAAATGGCGGCGAGAACAGGACTGGTAGTTCTAAACACCGGATCCACCCCAACGTTCCGGCGCCCGGGCTGCGAAGGAAGCATTCCAGACGTAACCTTCGCATCGGAATCACTGGTGTCGCTGGTGGACGGGTGGCGAGTTCTGGAAGAATTTTCGGCTAGTGACCACCAATACATTGCTTTCGAAGTGGTGGACACAAACTCTCGGTGTGCGCCACCCCAGCGATCTTTCTGTGTATGGAACGTCGCGAAGGTGAACACCGGGAAGTTTGTCGAAACTTTGGGAACGGGTGGGGCCACGCTGAAGGGTACTCCTGGGGGCGGTGGCGCCGCTGCTGACCCTGTCGTAAATTCAGTTATGAACCTGATAACGACGGTCTGCGGAGCCTCCATGCCCAGGAAGACATCGAGGCGCGGCAAACCTTCCATGTATTGGTGGACAGTGGAAATCGCAGAGCTCCGGAAGGAATGTCACAGGCTCCGCCGCTTAACACAACGTCTAGGCGACCGGGAGGAGGCATGTACCATAATGATGGAGTACAAATCAGCCAAAAGGAGACTCCGCAGCGCAATAAACAAGAGCAAAGCTCGCTGCTGGCAAGATCTGATCGACGAGGTGAACGGGGATCCGTGGGGACTCGGTTACAAACTTGTAACCCGAAAAATCGGGGCTCTGCGGAAACCCTGTTCACAGATGGACCGCATTGTGAGGGCACTCTTCCCTGCACACCCCGTATAGGATGGTGACGTCGCCGCGGAGAGCGCAGAGGACTGTCCACTTTTCTCTGTAAAAGAGTTGGAACAGGCAGTCCTCTCTATGAAAAACAAGAAGGCGCCAGGACCCGATGGTATTCCAGCAGAGGTGTACAAACTGGTATTCCGAACACCGGCCAGACCTACTGCTCGGCGCATTCAACGCTTGCTTGAAAAAGGGCATTTCCCCTGCTCGTTGGAAAGTTGCGAGGCTTGCGCTGATCCCTAAAGGGAAAGGCGATCCGGAACTGAAGTCTTCATACCGCCCGCTATGTATGCTTGATACTGCTGAGAAAGTGCTCGAAAAGCTCATCGGAAGTAGACTCGCTGAAGCGATACGCGCTGCCGGAGATTTATCTCCCCGGCAGTTTGGTTTTAGAGCAGGGAGATCGACAATTGATGCTGTCATGCAGCTCGTGGACGCCGTTCAACGACCAGAGGCACATAGCCGCCGAACTCGACGGGTGGTGCTCCTCGTAACGCTTGACGTCAGAAACGCCTTCAATTCCGTAAGATGGAAAGACATTCTAGGCACACTAGACAATACCTTCAACGTGCCGAACTATCTCTTACGGATTTTGAGGGACTATCTGAGGAATCGCTCCCTGCTCTATGAAACACTAGAGGGTCAAAGGTGGATGGAGGTCACGTCGGGGGTAGCACAGGGATCCATCCTAGGGCCGGACCTCTGGAACGCTACCTATGACAGTCTGCTTAAACTCGACATGCCAGAAGAGTCGCGCCTGGTCGGCTACGCAGATGATGTCGCAGCGCTTGTTGCTGGACGCACTGTCGAACAGGCGCAAAGCAGACTCGGCATATTGATGCGGCGGGTAAGCGGATGGATGACTACTCATGGTTTCAACCTTGCACTGGAAAAAACCGAAGTAGTCATCCTGACTAAGAAGAGAATTCCGACCCTGCGTCCCATATCGTTCGCCGAGTCGATAATCGAGTCAAAATCAGCGGTAAAGTACCTCGGGTTGACTCTTGACTCAAAGATGAGCTTTTCTGAGCAAATCCAAGCAGCAGCGAACAAGGCTGCGGTTGGAGTTTCGGCGTTAAGTAGGGTAATAGCAAACATTGGGGGTCCTACGTCTAGTAGGCGACGTCTCCTGATGAGCTCTTAACAAGGAGGTATATCGTAGACGCCTCGCGCAAGTACAGAGACGGGGAGCTTTACGGGTGGCGTCTGCGTACCGCACTGTCTCTGAACCGGCCGTGATGGTGATCGCGGAAGTTATCCCCGTTGCCCTTCTTGCTAGGAAGCGTCAGGCCATATACAAACGCAAGGGAGATGAGCCAAGGGAGGTGGTTGCTCGCGAAGAACGGCAACACACTCTAGATGAGTGGCAGCTCTCTTGGCAAAATGAAACTAGAGTCAGATGGGCTGCGCGGCTCATCGGCAACTTAGGTGCGTGGCTGAATCGGAAGCATGGTGAGACTGACTATTTCCTTACCCAATTTTTAAGTGGGCATGGAGGTTTTCAGTCTTACCTGCACAAGATTGGAAAGGCGCGTTCTCCGGATTGTGTGTTTTGCAATGGAGTTGTGGACGATGCCCACCACACTTTTTTTTCTTGTGGAAGGTGGGATGGGGTTCGTCAGCAGCTCTATTTAAACACAGGGGATCTCTCTCCAGACAACATTGTGGAAGAGATGCTGAGGACTGCTGACAGGTGGAGCCGTGTTGCCCATTACGTTCGGGCCCTTCTCGTTGCTAAGAAGATAGAACTCGACCGGTGGAGGAGCCGGATGGCAGGGGGTTCCTTGAACTGACAGTTCCCTTCCTCCTCTCCCCTCCCGTTGGCGAAAGGAATTCCCTGATTTGAAGGCTCCGCAAGGCGGGAGAGTTCGGGGGCTGGCCCGAAGTAATGTGACAAACGGTTCCAGGCTAGCTCTCTGACGATGGGGAGGTGTTTAGTTGGTAGCCCGACGATGTACCGAATCGGGAGTCCAACACTGTGTGCGTAAATGCACTCACCTACCCTACCCCAAAAAAAAAAACCTTCATTATTGGAGCCAAGAATACAGGGAGGATCAGAAATCAGTCTACAAAAAAGACATGCTCCCAAGATACCAGGAGCCGGGAGACCCGCCGTTAGCTATGCTAATCCGATGAAGAGCATTCGACTGACCACAAGCATTTCCAGAGCAAATACCTTCCCAAAATCGTAGCGATTGAGGCGGTGAAACTTCCATGCTTTTCCACCGTTCCAAACATGGAATTCGACACACACGGTTATGGAGAGTTTTTAGAAGCAAGAAGGAGGGCAAAGGCAAATTCCTGACTATCGGGATGGACGGCCGATCCTTGGAGACAATTAAACGTCGTAACTGCCTCGTCAATTACATATTTGGTAACATACCTGTGGAGGTTCACTGGGAGAAAGCAAAAAAGGATACTTCGAAGAATACATGGGGTAGAAACCCCCACCCCAGGTCTCAGCTGAGCGAGCAGGGTAGTGGATCTATTGGCCAGAGAAGAGACAACCTTGACCTAGACCTTCTAGGGCTCAAGTCAGATAGCGAAACACATGGAAGTGCCGTATCGGAGGAGGAGAATAATACACCAACATTGGAGAAGAGCTCCATTCACTAGAGGAATCGATGGCCAGCACTAAAGTAGCCTAGGTAAAACTCCACCAATAGCTGCATCTGCAGTAATTGCAAGGGCAGGTTCCAAGGATAACATTGGAAAAGTGGTGACTCAAGAACCCTGGTTGAATCGGGGAAGATTTACTGTCTGCAAGGAGGAAGAATGCAGGTTATTTGGGATTCCTCTTGTGAAAAAACAAGAGGTTACTGCATTCTCGAAAGAGACTTAAAACACACATGCCCTTCAGAGTTTCTAACTGGAGATTTTGAGGCAGTCCAAACTTCACTGGAAGCCAGGAGAAAAACTATAGAGGCAGTCGTGGCATGAGGATATTTTCCTAGAGACGACATCCGGATTCCACCGGAATTAGTCGTTAGGCTGGTGAAGTTCACTTCTCGAGTGCGATGTCAACGCCTACCATGAGGTCTGACGAAGGAGCGACATTAATTGAAGAGACGTGTACGTTCTGGAACTCATTCTTAGTAATAAGTCAGAAATACATGGCGTAGGGAACACACCAACATTCTTTGACCAACAGCAGACAAGAAGTACTAGTTATAACTCTAGGCCTCTATAATGAGCGGTTTGATAAAAAATGGTGAGAGTGTCTGACGGGCCTTCTATGCCGGATCGCAAAATAATTATTATAACTATGCGGAAATAGAATAATAAGGAATCTCTGGAGGACAGACTGCGTTTTCTACTCAAGATATCTGAGTGAAAACATGTCTCATCTACAGGTGAGTGGAACACCACAACAACAGTTAGGAGCTGAATTGAGCTGAAAACAGTGGTGGATGGCTTCAACAGAGACGTTATTGACGCACATGAGGCCAGCTGTCTGGCTAAGATAGTCAAGCCCTCAAGGCAATTACCTTGGTGGAATAGGATCCTAATCAGAATGAGTAAGGTGGTGCGAAAACTCTTCAACGAGGTAAAACAAGCCAGGGACTGGCAGACGAACAAAAGAGAACTAAAGACGTTCAACGACGCGATTATGGAAGCGAAAAAAACAGCTTCACGGAATTCTATGAAGGAATCGAATAAACTACAGAAGCATCCAGGCCATACAAAGTTGTAGCCGAAGGCAAAACAACATATTCTCTCGGTTTGAAGAAGAAAGATTGGACATTTGCCGAGAATGAGGAGGGTAGAGTACATTTGCTTCTCAGAATTCTTTTCCCGAGGTCCCATCCCACGGAGGAAGGTAATACCATTCTACCTGATACCGTAACAAAGGACAGAAAGGATAAACGGTGGATTGCAAACTATCGAAAGGTTCCTTTTCACGTGCTGACATCGTTCGTACTTAAAATGGTGGAGAAAGTCATAGACAACTATATTAGAAGTAAGATTCCAAAGCGCAATTTGCTATATCTACGTCAGCAAATTTATCATGGAGGACGGTCGATCGAAATGGCCCTATATCAGTTGACAGATACTGTATGTGGCAGCCGGACTGCGAATAACTAGTAACTGTTGAAGGAAACTGGGACTATGTATAAATTCAGGAAGATCTAATGGGCTGCAATGGTCTAAAGCTCATCTTCGGTGGCCGAATTCCATCTAAAGGGAAAAGCTAAACCAAAAATTTAAAAATTTTGTGAAATCGATCATGAAGATAAGGTGTCCCGCCGACACGCTCCTGCACGCCTCTGTGCTAGCCATGTTCGGAAATGTGGGGGTCCTTTTGAATATTTCAGCCTCTCACCTGTCATTTACCAAAACTTCACGGGGGGGGGGGGTTCCTAAAATTGTGCGAAGCCATTAATGACACCTTTCCACTCTTTTACTGAGTTATGAACCTTAATCAAATAGCTCTGGACTTGGACCAAGGGTCCAACTGTGTTGGGGTGAAAATTCCCAATCTGGCTGATATTTCTTGCATTGATATCCACATAGAAAGCGTGGAACCAGTTGTATATGGAAGAGTTGTTTCCGGGACTGAGTTTGATATAGCTCAATGTATGAAAATCATTGCTTTATCGGAAATCTGGAAATGCAGATACCTCAGCACCAATATCTTTTTCCTACACGAAACTGTAAGCTTCGTATCAAAGCAAAGGTTTTTAATATATGAAATGTCAACATCATCATCATCATCATCAACGGCGCAACAACCGGTATCCGGTCTAGGCCTGCCTTAATAAGGAACTCCAAACATCCCGGTTTTGCGCCGAGGTCCACCAATTCGATATCCCTAAAAGCTGTCTGGCGTCCTGACCTGCGCCATCGCATGGTATCGCTCATAGATTTCGTTATTGTGTAGGCTACGGAATCGTCCATCCTCATGTAGGGGGCCAAAAATTCGGAGGATTCTTATCTCGAACGCGGCCAAGAGTTCGCAATTTTTCTTGCTAAGAACTCAAGTTTCCGAGGAATACATGACGACTGGCAAGATCATTGTCTTGTACAGTAAGAGCTTTGACCCTATGGTGAGACGTTTCGAGCGGAACAGTCTTTGTAAGCTGAAATAGTCGCTGTTGGCTGACAACAACCGTGCGCGGATTTCATCATCGTAGTTGTTATCGGTTGTGAGTTTCGACCCTAGATAGGAGAAATTGTCAACGGTCTCAAAGTTGTATTCTCCTATCCTTATTCTTCCTGTTTGACCAGTGCGGTTTGATGTTGTTGGTTGATTCGTCTTCGGTGCTGACGTTGCCACCATATATTTTGTCTTGTCTTCATTGATGTGCAGCCCAAGATCTCGCGCCGCCTGCTCAATCTGGATGAAGGTAGTTTGTACATCTTGGGTGGTTCTTCCCATGATGTCGATATCGTCAGCATAGGCCAGTAGTTGGGTGGACTGAAAGAGGATCGTACCTCTTGCATTAACCTCAGCATCACGGATCACTTTCTCGAGGGCCAGGTTAAAGAGGACGCATGATAGGCCATCACCTTGTCGAAGACCGTTGTTGATGTCAAATGGTCTTGAGAATGATCCTGCTGCTTTTATCTGGCCTCGCACATTGGTCAGGTTCAGCCTAGTCAGTCTTATTAGTTTCGTTGGGAGACCGAATTCTCTCATGGCCGTGTACAGTTTTACCCTTGCTATGCTATCATAGGCGGCTTTAAAGTCGATGAACAGATGGTGGTGGTATGGACTGTTGTCCATATTCCAACAGTTTTTCCATCGCTTGTCGCACTGACAAAATCTGATCTGTTGCTGATTTGCCTGGAGTGAAGCCTCTTTGGTATGGAGGGGTGTCAACCAATACCAGGCTCACGCAACTAGTGAACCTGCATCACCTGGAGGGAGCAAGATTCAACTAGAACGATTGACAATTCCCACGTTCGACGGGAACTATAGGCAATGGCGAACGTTTTCCGACTTGTTTACGACAATGGTGGACAAAAACCAGGTGTTAGATGCGGTCGGGAAGATGCAGTATCTGAAGACCCATCTAGACGGAGTTGCAGCGAGCACAATTCAACTTTTCACCGTCACCAGCAATAATTACGAGGCAACATTCCTGGCGCTTTGCAACCGTTTCGAAAACAAAAGGGCGATTGGGTGGAACCAGTTACACATGTTCCACCGTCTGCCAATAGCGAAGGAGGAACACGTCTCCATCATAAAACAATTTATGGACTCCACGGCGGAACTGAAAGTCATTTTGGAAAGCCTCGGTATCAATAGCGAGCATTGGGACATTTTGATAATTTATAAAATTATTCAGAAGTTACACATCGAGACAAGATGACTGTGGAAATCGTCTACCGGAGCATCGACAGACATACCCAGTCTAGAAAGTCGTTTCAGAGCATTAGGGAGCACGCTCACGGTCAGAGAGACATCGCAGTGCGACTTATGCATACAATTCCCTAAACAAAGGACATAACATCAGCACGTGTCCACCGAATTTCGAAATCCAGATACCACATATGTGAAAAGCGACATCACACGTTGCTTCACAACACATTTATGCGATGCAACTCATACCCAAAGAAGGAGGCATCGGAACTAGTTCAGTGGGAACAACCACAGCACCCCTCCTAGCTGGAGAAAGCTCACATTACCAGCCGGTGTGGCTTGCCACAGCCAGAGTAACGGTGAAGACCGTATCATCCGGATCAACAACACTTAGAGCCTTGGTTGATACCGGGTCACAACGATGTCTCATTACGGAGTTAGCGGTGCAATTGCTAGGTCTAAATCGCAGACTCGGCGATGTGCAGATATCTGGTCTTGGAGCGGCCTCAACAGTAAATTTGCAAATGGAGACCAAAATCGGAGATGAGATGATTAATGTGCTACCAGTAATCGTCGGTATTATTACCAACATCTGCCCCGGTCAGAATTAAGTTACCTCTAACATTGACCTGCGCTGATCTTGCCGATCTAAAACACCTGGACGTGTTGACATCTTGCTCGGAGCAGACATGATCAGTTCAATAGTTGCACCAGGATTCAAACAGGGACCTTTTTGCGCGCTCAATACAAAGGTCGGTTGAGTGTTATTCGGGCCCACTCTCAACTCAAGCCCTGCCAAGGACTTCCCATCGCTCATCGGCATTGAGGACCGAACAGACGAGGTAGTTAGACGATTCTGAGAAATCACAGAATCACCAGCTAAACCCAATTTGATACCAGAAGAAGAGGCTGCTGTCAAAGAACGACCAAACACTAAGAATATGGAAGATACAGATTGAGGCTCCCATTTAAAAGCTATGCTAAGCCGGCATTGGATCTACGTAGTTCCCAGAAATTGGCGCACATAAGGTTCTCGCATCTAGAGAAGAGGTTAGCTAGGGATGAAGCATTGAGAAGTCAATACGTCGGCTTCATGGAGGAATACCAACGATTGAGCCACATGATTGAAATTCCTGAACAGGAGAAACATGCAATTCGTAGCCACTACGTACCACACCATCATCATCATCATCAACGGTGTAACAACCGTTATCCGGTTTTGGCCTGCTTTAATAAGGAACTTCCCGGGTTTGCGCCGAGGTCCACCAATTCAACATCTCTAAAAGCTGTTTGGTGTCCATGCTGTCTACAAACAGCAGAACACAACAACCACACCAATATACTCATGAGATGGAGGACTCACCAATACGTTATCGCACCCGACATCTTCAAGATCAGGATTTCCAATGCATAATCTGGCAGAGTCATTCCTCAGACTCGATCACACACCACAGGCTGACTACAGCCACCTATGGCAACCGCTAGCGCCCTATACCGAGCGTTACAAACATTACGGCGGTTAGCTGACGATGAAAAGCTGTGGTACCCTCAGGCTTGTCAAACCATTATCAATGACTTTTAAGTGGACGACATACTCACGGGAGGAGACATTATCGAACATGTTAGAGGCCTGCAACAAGATCTGATAACTGTAATGCAAAGGGGAGAGTTCAAATTGCGGAAATGGGCTGCCAATCATGACGCTATGCTATCATCCCTACCCGACATCGACCGAGAAGCTTAGACGCCGCTTAGCATTCAAGGGGATCATCATATCATGTCCGTTGGATTGAGATGGCCTCCAGCCAGGGACTCATTCTCATTCAAAGTGCATTTTAAATCTCCAACTAAGAAGACATTGACAAAGATACGGCTTCTTTCTGAAGTTGCTAAGATATTTGACTCAGTGGGTTGGTTGCAACCATGCATTGTGTTCGGCAAAATCATCATGCAGCAGCTATGGATTTTTGGAATTGAATGGAACAATCCCGTTCCACACGAGCTAGATGTGAAATGGCGCACATTCCGAACACACTTACCAGAGCTCGAGAATCTCACGATCCCACGACATCTCAACTATTCGACCATAAACACAATCCAGATTCATGGATTCCGCGACGCTTCGGAGGCTGCATACGCTGCTATACTGTACCTGAGAATAGAGGAAATGGGAGCCAGACTAATCATATCAAAGTCTAGGGTCGCCCCCCGGAAAACACAGTCGATACCACGTCTCGAATTATGTGGAGCAGCTCTACTGACTGAGCTGATGAAGGGCACGCTAACGGCATATAATTGGGATCGGCTCAGACCATATTATTGGACTGACTCTACAATTGTGCTCTAGTGGATTCTTCCAGCAGCGGAATGAAAGGTCTTGGTGGTAAAGAGAGTTGCTCAAATATAGTCGAACTCAAACACAAAGCGTTGGAAACATGTAAATAGCAGGTCTAATCCCGCAGACATTGCTTCCCGCGGATTATCTTCTCAAGCATTGGTCAACAATCAATTGTGGTTGAACTGTCCAGAATGGCTTAGCGAGGAAAACGTGAACAACAGATAAGGCACCTGACAATGCTGGAGCTAACATCGAACAGCCATCTAGAAGCAAATGCTTCGTCAGCATTGAGAATAAAGATGAGACGGACATTTTTCAAATATTCTCATCTTTTACAAAACTCATCCGTGTTATCGCATACTGCCGGAGATGGATGAGGAAACCCAATAGCAACTTCTTAATATCTGACGAACTACGAGGATCGGAAATCTTTTGCCTTCGAATAAGTCAACGAAAAGCATTCCCAATGGAAATCAGCAGTCTTGAAACCAATTGACAACTGCCAAAGTCAAGTTGCCTCATTAGGCTAGCACCATTTCTGGAACAAGTCAGAACAAGTGCTCAGAATAGGCGGAAGAATCCAACAAAGTGCCGCACCCTACAACAAAAAACACCAGATAGTTGTGCCCCGCGGCCACATTGCAAACCTAATCATCATGCACTAACATTATCTCGCGTTACATCATCACCAACGGCGCAACAACCGGTATCCGGTCTAGGCCTGCCTTAATAAGAAACTCCAGACATCCCGGTTTTGTGCCGAGGTCCACCAGTTCGATATCCCCAAAAGCTGTCCGGCGTCCTGACCTATGCCATCGCTCCAGCTTAGGCAGGGTCTGCCTCGTCTTCTTTTTCCACCATAGGTATTTTCCTTATAGATTTTCCGGGCTGGATCATCCTTATCCATACGGATTAAGTGACCCGCCCATCGTAACCTATTGACCCGGATTTTATCCACAATTTGACGGTCATGGTATCGCTCATAGATTTCGTCGTTATGTAGGCTACGGAATCGTCCATCCTCATGTAGGGGGCCAAAAATTCTTCGGAGGATTCTTCTCTCGAACGCGGTCAACAGTTCGCAATTTTTCTTGCTAACAACCCAAGTCTCCGAGGAATAATAAGGATATGTTGAGACGTTTAGAGCGGAACAGCTTTTGTAAGCTGAGATAGGCTCTGTTGCCTGCCAATAACCGTGCGCGGATTTCATCGTCGCAGCTGTTATCGGTTGTGGTACGCGTACCCTTATACCCTGGCTATGGTATCATAGGCGGCTTTAAAGTTGATGAACAGACGGTGCAACTGATGTCCATATTCCAACAGTTTTTCCATTGCTTGCTTCAGAGAGAATATCTGGTCTGTTGTTGATTTGCCTGGAGTGAAGCCTCTTTGGTATGCGCCAATGATGTTTTGGGCGTATGGGGCTATCCGGCCTAGCGAAATAGTAGAGAATATTTTATAGATGGTGTTCATCAACGTGATACCTCTATAGTTGCTGCACTGTGTAATAATGCCTCTTTGCCAATCGTCAGGCATTGATTCGCTATGCCACACCTTGATCACAAGTTGATGAACCACTTGGTGTACTTGGTTGCTTCCAGATTTAACCAATTCGGCTGTAATTCCATCGGCTCCTGGCGACTTATGATTTTTAATTGCACGGACTGTTTCTCTTATATTTGGTGGTGGCAGTATTTGTCCGTCGTCTTCAGTTGGTGGGACCTCCAACTCGCCGATGTTCTGATTGTTTAGTAGTTCATCAAAGTATTCAACCCATCGCTCCAATATACCCATTCTGTCGGAAATCATAATTCCCTCTTTGTCTCGGCAGAATGAACAGCGAGGTTTGTAAGGGTCTCTGTATTTTTCTAGTTCACAGACTTATTGGTTCTCCTAGGCTTCCTTTTTCCGTCTGTGAAGTCGCTTCTCCATTCGCCGGAGTTCGTGATAAGTCTTCGCGCGTGCCCGGGTCCTTTAAGGATGCAGCATTACTCGGTATGCGGCATTCTTCCGTTCTGTTGCTAGCTTACATTCATCGTCAAACCAGCCGATCCGACTCCTTTTGCAGCTGGGGCCAAGTATGTTTGTGGCCGTATTTATGGTAACGTTCTTCAGATGATTGTGAAGATTATTTTTTAATGCTTCATCTCCAGATCCTCTGTTGACTGCGGTTATTGCGGCACCCATTTCCCCGTTATAGGTGTCGCGGAGGCTGTGTTATGGATGGTTTCAGTGTTAACTCTCACTTGATCGTCAGAGGGGATTGAAGGTGGTGTCGTAACTCGAGCTCGGAGCACTATGCCAACGAGATAGTGGTCCGAGTCAATATTGCCCCTCCCCCCTTAATGTTCTGACATTCAACAAGATTGAGAGGTGGCGGCATTCAATCAGCACGTGGTCAGTTTAATTTAAAGTGGTCCCATTTGGAGAGGCCATCTATGTTTGTGGGCCGGTTTCCACGCAAACCAGGTACTTCCAACATCCAACGATACTGCTAACTGAATAGTCCACAGTCCGTTATCATTGGTATTCCTATGCAAGCTATGGAAGCCAACGTATCGCATGAATACGGGCTCCATCCCTACTTTACTGTTGAAATCTCCAAGTATGATTTTGATATCATACTTGGGACAGGCTTCGAGGGTCCACTCAACTACCCCCTAAAAGGTATCCATCTCCGACTCTGCAGTCTCCTTTGTGGGGGCGTGTATGTTAATGAGGCTTATATTTCTGAACTTGCCTCGCACGCACAGTGCATAGCCTTTCGCTTATATTTTTAGCTGCTCAGCAGCATTCGGTCTGTACAGGGAGCGCACGTTGCATGAGAAAATTTTTTAGGGATATCGAATTGGTGGACTCCGGGGCAGAACCGGGGTATCTGGAGCTATTTACTAATGCAGGCTAGACCAGATACAGAACAGAACTATTCTGACTAACAGCCAAGCGGCGATCAAGGCACTTAGGTTCAACTCTAAATTGGTATGGGAATGCCTTGAGAGACTGAACTCTGAGAACTGACTCGTCCAACAAGGGCTGGATACTCTGGGTTCTAGGCCAGGCTGGGTTGGAAGGCAATGGGGCAGCGGACGAACTAGCCAAAATGGGAGCAGGGACGCCTTTACAAGGGCCAGAACCCTTTTGTGGAATCGGAAATGGTTTCATGGCTATGACATTAAGAAATGAAGAGGAACGGGTGAGGGAACTATATTGGGCGGGTCTGCCAGGAATGGAGCAGTCCAGGGTACTTATTGGGGGATACGAACCCAAGGTCACAAAGGATTGCTTAAACCTCACCAAAAAGAACCTTCGAATCATAGTGAGATTTGTCATTGGTCACTGTCGGTTAAACTATGACCTAGGGAAGCTAGAGATATCTACGGACACTACCTGCAGGTTTTGTGCACACACATCCTGGGACAGTCTCCGGCACTTGTGCAAAGACGAGGCACTTAATACCAGATGCTAAGTTAAAATACTTGGAAGTAGGGAATATATTTAAATTCCTCACGGTTATAGACTCGTTATTTTTATCGGTAGAAAGCATTCGTTTAGACCAAGCAAACTACAGTCAACGAATATACATAAATCTGAGCAAATTAGCGTCTTATGTAGATTACTACGGCTGCAAAAATTAACATGCTTTTATTCACTACAATATTTTACTGCTGGGGTCGTGTTATTGCCAATTTGGAAAACTTACAGTGCAATAAAAGATCTAGATAAATATCTGCCTCTACAGAGGAGAATGGCGCTAGAAAATGGAGCTACAAAAGTCGTATTGAAAGATTTTCCAGGTAACGGACATATAAATGATTTATCTTTATCTAATATGTTATGACTTTTCTTGATACTACCTAAATTCAAGTATCTTTATAGATAATACGGACTCGAATATGGTTAAAGAATTAGACAATCATCCTTAAAAATCGAATAGGGAGGTCACTACCAAAGTATATTATCAATTTAAGTGGTCCGTCAAACTGACCTTGTAATTTTTATAAACGTTACAAACGGTTAATAGGAAATAAAATGGTTGATTATACTCTTTTGATAAATTTAAAAGATTAAATTGCTCTGTTTAGGATTCCTGGGGCACATAGAAAAAATGGATGACCTTGGGCAAAATATATTTTCAATTACTATCAAATTAAAATCTATAAAAGTTCCTGAGTGGAACAGTTTGAGTTAGTTTCATCAGTGACACAATGTTCAAGCAAATATTCATTCCAAAGTCAAAAGATATCCAAACCAAGTCAAATCTATTTTCGGGGATTTTCCAATCCATCCTAAGCTGGGTCAACAGCGGGAGATTCGTTCATTTCCTCTAATCAAGATGAGCTAATTCTATTTCCAGCGAAATGAATTATTTGCCTCTTGATGTTTCCTCGTTTTCTCAATTTCTCTGCTCAAAAAACTCCAGAAGTTTGTAATTATCTGATGCAAAGAGCTATCTATTTGTGAAGATTCTGAATCAACGGATAATTGGTATTGGCATGTTTATAGTTGCGAACTACACACTTGGGCCGAGAAGGCTCAAGTTCTGCCGCCTAGACCCGCCATCATACACACCAAGGAAACCAGTGTCTTCAGCAACCGAAAAATTTATTAAAATTCTAGATGGAACCCGAGAAATATAATTGATGCCAGGCTCAATTTACCTTAACTTGTTTTTAATCAAATGGAGTCGAGTACAGAATGGTTTTTATGCGCGTACCAAAAGCCTTTGTTATTTGCTCTTTTTGCTGTTTCAGCAATCTTTTCATCGTCATCATTTCTGCGAAGGTGCAGACATTCTTCGGGTGTTCTTTGCGCGATATCTTCACGTAGACAGGCTCGTCTCCCCGGTCATGTCTGTATGTTGATTAACATTTCCAAGGTTTTTAGTATTCATTAGACGGAGGAGATGTGCTGTGAATCGCCTATTGATGGTATCCGTGGAACAGTCAAGCTACGATGCCAGTATATTTCGATATCTTCCTAATTTATGAATGCATCTTTCCTGGGCTTGGAAAAATTGTGTAAATTCCGTAACTAACGTAATATTGGAGGCTGAAGATGTACCGTTTTCAACTACGACCCGCTAAGGTCTCACTTCGCTAGAATTTATCTGAACAGCTTCTTGTAGGTACTTTTTGAGATACATCTTTCAGATACATCCGGCTTACATGCCTTCACGTGCCTGTAATAAGACAAATTTTTTGTTATTTACTTAAAGTTCATTAAATCCAGCAAAAACTTAAGATTTTTTCATCTGATCTCCAACAAATTCGTTGTTTGATTACTGGAAGCTGTTAACACCCACTCAACTGGGCACAATAGGTGTTGAGGTGAAACGGCGGGACGCATAACAGTAGGAAGGGATATTAAGAGCGCAATTGAAGGTAATTTTCACAGGGATTAGATTCCGTCATTGAATCATTCGTTATTTCGAGCGCAGTGATATCTCCTATTAGATATTTCGTTGGCGTCTGCTTTGGAGTATCTTTCTTGGTACATTTTTTGCAGGAAGACTTTAATTATTTTTTGTTTCTTGAGGCATTCTGAGGTTTATGACTTAGTCTCGTGGAGGTACGTATGCGAAACGTTATGAAGACAGTGCTATATCCCCAGAGATTCCAACGAAGTAGGTGTTTAGGCCGCTCCATTAAACTCGGTGTTCGACTGCAATACCTCCAGATATGCATCCTCATCAAATGCTCCTGTTGACCAACCTGTTTCTGGTTTCTTCAGGTGAGGATTTATTATTCTGTGTCGGTTATCAATAGTAATATATCGACTAATTATCGCTAAGCGTGTATTCTTCGCTAACATTCCAGTGTAAACGCTTGACTAGCGAGATCACTTACGAAAGTAAGATCCACAACGGAACCCAAATCTACACGCCTAAAAGTGTTTGCGCTTCCGATATTCGCCAGGGTGACGTTTAGGTAGGAGAAAACCTCTAGTAGGATTCTTCCCTTTTCATTTGTTTTCCGGCTTCCTCACTCCATTGCCCAATCGTTGAAGTCCCCAGTAATAATTTTGAGGTTGCGATCTTTAGGGTCTCTCGCCAGTCTACCTAGCATGTTGCAATACTTCGGTATTATCATACTTGGAGCGGCATAACAGCTGCAAATGCAGAGGTCATCGATATTTACCCTGACAAAATCGTGTTCGCGATGCTTCATTGCTTTTTTTTTCTAGTTAACTGGGGGAAGCCACAGCTCCGAGCACTCAGGCCGCTATTAGGCCCATTGTACTGTCCCCGTAAGTTGCCTATTCAATGGCTTCCCGCCTACGGTGTTCGCAGGCTTTAGCGAATCTGAGAACATTCTCAAAAGGCAGGTGCTGAGTTCAGTTCTTTTTGCCCGGATTACCGCCCCATAGGAAATCATTATTCTTGTTATTGCAGTGTCCTTATTAGTGCAGCGTAAATATTTGACTTCTGTTTCTCGTTTCACGTCCATATCATGTAACCTTATGGCTCTCAGGTAACCAAGCTAACGCCTCGTAATGAATGGCACTATGTTGGTTTTGGCTCAAATGATACGCAGTCCCACCTTCCTGCACCAGGCACTAGTAAACCTTAACCCAATTTGGATTCTATCACAAGACCACTTTGTCCCGCCTCCATTCCCTTGGTATAAATCTCAGGGCTATGCTGCCCTTTATCACCCTCACAAGAGACTGCAAGACGATTTCTAGACATCTCTGGATTAATACTACCAAGATGCTATCTACTCCAAGTGATGTCAGTGGTTTAAAAGTTCCTATTGCCCATCTTACCCTAGCTTCCGAGCATACCTCTTTTGGTAGTTTTCAGTTCTCCTTTGTTCCCTTTTTATTCTTTGTTGGGGTGTCAGGCAGAATGTTATCGCCTGATGTCGTGAGGTAAGGCCCCGGGAAATGACTTCTATTTTAGTACCTTCTGTGCTGTCCTTCCTTTTCGTGGCATTCTATTATTCTTCGTCCAAAACTATCGTAGATTTTGGAGATGTCAACCGCACTAATATGACTCCATTCGTTTCGTACTCGTTCAACTAAAGATTGACGATTTCTTGGAATAGGTTCCTCGAACACTGTAATGTAACCCACAGATTTTCAATGGGGTTAAGATCGGGTGAGTTACCAGGCCAATCTGTCCAAATCACAGGAACCGTATTGTTTGACCTTTTGGATACTGACTTTTGCAGTATGACAGCGAGCTCTATCTCGCATCAATAAATTGGCAAAATTCGATTTCGATAATACTCGCTGTTAACAGTGCAATTTTCGTCTATGATTATAAGCTCAGATTTTACGTATAAACTGAAGCCTCCGGCCACCATAATTTTCAGCTTTTGCTTAGTTCTTTGCACTGGCTTTATCGACTTTTGATTCGATGTCCTTACTCACATGTTTTGCCGATTCGGTACTGGGTAGAGTTCAATTGGAGATTCGATCGTAAAAAGGATGCGAGCTCATTGTCGCCCCTCGTATTATCTAGAGCAAAGCCTTCATCGATTAGTCTTTTACAGAAACTTTTCCGATCGTCAATATTTTTTTGAGTCAAAAATATTATAGTTTCGTTGGCTTTATGTAAGCATGTTTTCCCCCAGGAACAGCTTCTGACGTCATCGCTGACAGTTGTCCTTCATAACTTTTTCCACGCCATTGAAATTCTGGTGGTTCCAACTTTACCCTTGACAAGCGCCGATAACAGGACAGAGGGTCTACCACTTTTCCAGAATTCCTCAAGCTGTCCTGCAGGCCTTGTGTTCCATACTTTGACGGTTTTCCATGAAACTCCAAGTTTGTGGCTGATCGTAACAGTGCTGAAAATGAAAATTTTTCCGACTTTTTTGAAAATTATAATATATAAGGCAACTATGATCTGTACCCCTAGATACAACACCATATGCCACCTATTGCCATGCGGACTTCAACATGGATGATCTCAAGGAAGTTCTTGCGAAGCACAAGAGTCCGCTCCGAAGAATGATAAGATACTTTATTCTTATGTAAACTGGCCGATTGAAGAAACCAAATTACACTTTCCGAGCGCACTTAATGGGGCTTGGAGGGCCTTCCAACTGCCACAGGAATGAAGGAGAGTCAAAATTATTCCAATACATAAAAACCACATTGGCCTGAACAATACCATGAACTTCAGAGCTACATATTTTCGTCGAAACTTTGATTGGGTTCTAAAGGAAAGACTGTCCTTTTTTTCTAGAAACAAAAAAAGGGTGCTTGTGGAGCATTATTATGCGTACAGAAAAGGGAAATCGACCACGACGTGCTTAAACGCCCTATTGCTGAAAATATCTGTTGCCCAGAGTAAGGGCAGAGTCGTGAAAGCGCAGCAAAGCGTACCAAAGAGTGGACTTACTCCTTCTTGCCAAAACTATATTAATAATCGTTGACGCAACAATCTATATTGGATCAGGGAGAGAGAAAAACGTGCCATTTGACATATACTCTTGCACCCTTCGTTTTCTGGAATACAAGGGGCTGAAGCTGGATGAGTGGTTGTGCTCGGTGAATAGTGGCCTCCCCCAAGGACGGGCCCGATGCTTTTCAATCTGTAGACAACCTCGCTTCACTCCAAACTCAATAACTCAACGGACATCTACCAATACGCAGATGACTTTGTAATGCACTTAAGAGAATAGGAGGATCAGACGATCATCCTAAGTGGCCGAGATCGACTTAGAGGGAAGAGACAAGACAAGACTGAAGCTCCATCAAAGCGCTCGGTCGATACGTTCTTGCACGCCTCTGTCCTAGCCGGGCTTGGGAATGTGGCGGGGTCGTTTGAGCGCTTTGATCCCTCATGTATCATTAATACAAAATTAACGTGTCTATATCGATGCGTGGGTCCGCACCGGATTTCAAACTAGACAACAAAGGAAGGAATTCGTGACGGCTTAACGAATAAAAACCAGAACGCGAGCTAAAACTGGCAAATAAAGAAAACGGCTCGACCGCGCGCGTGGGGGCGTAAGTCTCCGGACCCGAGTGTCGCGATCGAGAGGAAAGGTCCACGACGGATCACATTCCCGATCATGGTTTCTTCTGCCTCAGATCGTGATTGAGGCGCGGCCCCTGAGGTTCTCTCTCATCCTTGACATCCTCAGGCCATTATTTCAGAGGATGTCCCTAAATTTTCGACCTCTTATTCACAACTCCCGCAAAATTCATGGATGGCCAAAATACCATTCCAACCTCAAAAATTGTTTCACCGGTGTGCAGAAAAACTTCCACACACGGTGCTTGTTAAGGAAGAAATAACAATCGAGTTGTTCCCCGTCGCAGAGTATGAAATAAAAAAAACCAACAAAAGGGATCGCGAGAATTCAGTCTTCCTCGTCTGAAGTCAGAGAGCCAAGTGAAGATGAATCATCGAGGACGGAACGGCACAGCATATAGCCGACTACCTCCGTATTCCATCAAGGATTCATCTCACCCGACACTTCATCCCTACGAAGAAGAAAGAATATTTAATTTTTTCCAAACTCGGAAACGAAAAGATAGCCGTTTCACATGAAGGTAGGGAAAGACACTCCTCAGAAGCTCGGACGGCAATACCTTTCAGCATATAACCGCAAAGGCCCGTAGATCCAGAGACTTCTGGAAGGCAATCACCTACGAGACGTTAAGTCTCAAAGGCAAACACAACAACCGACTAGCTCTTATGGGATTCTACCAAGGATAGGGCAGGAAACTCTACGTTACAAGGTGGGAAAGGAAATTGAAGCTTAGGAACAATTGTTTCCGGGAAAAAAGACATGAAACCTAAAACTAGAAATATGAAGCCGGGAACAATATTAAGAATTTATTGATTCTCAATTCGACACCATCAAACGAAGTTGTGAGCCGAAGTAGGCTATCTTCTACTGATTCAGAAAACCTGCAAATAAGAAATTAGGCCTGAGTCCAGGAAATGTTGGGTCCCACGTTGGGCGCCATTTGTAAGGAACTTATGGGGAATAGGAGAGGTCCATAGACATCGAGGTACATAGACGATCATCATAAGTGGCCGAGAACGACCTAGAGGGAAGAGCTACCCCAGAAACCTAAAAAGTTGGCGAAATCGATCGTGAAGCTCCGCCCGCAAACACACGTTAATTTTGTATTAATGTTACGTGAGGGATCAAAGCGCTCAAAGGACCTCCCCACATTCTCGAGCCTGGCTTGCACAGAGTCGTGCAAGAACGTTTCGGTTGGGCTTCAGTCTTTGCAGGCGGACCTTCACGGGATCAAAGCGCTCAAAGGACCTCCCCACATTCTCGAGCCTGGCTTGCACAGAGTCGTGCAAGAACGTTTCGGTTGGGCTTCAGTCTTTGCAGGCGGACCTTCACGGTCAATTTCGCCAACTTTTTAGGTTATTGGTCATTTACCATCCCATGGTAAAAAATGGTCTATTGGTAACTAATAAGAATTTCCAGCAAGCCTTTGGTAATTTCAAGATCTATGAGGAGGAAAGAAGGGTGGGAAACCTACTAGTCTGGAGTGGGTCAGAGTAGGAAAAGAATGGGAACAGATGCGGCTGGGTAGTTAAAATCCAAATGAAATAACCGAACTCAGGGATAGTGGTTTTGCCCTATATGGAACTGATGCAGCAACATCGGCTGTGGCCTCCAGCTGCGCGGTAGTCCCTGACTACCCTCGAGTCATAGTTGGCTACAGAACGGAAGCAATGGCGTTCCTCTCTGCTGCACTGAATAGGACAAAGATGGCCACGCAAATAGCAAAGGAAAGGTAAAATAAAAAATAGCAATAATCACAGACTCCCAAAAAGCCTGAACTCTTCTGGAGGAGCAAGACATCAGACATCCCATTGTCTGGGAAATAATTGACACCATAGCAAGCTCTAACTTCGAGGTGATAAAAATACTGTGGTGTCCAGCTAAAAGTGAAATTATGTTCAACAAGATGGCGCACTCAGCAGTAAAGGTTGCTCTATTACGTGGAAGCACCATGGTTTCATCCTTTGCAGCTGAGGATGTACTATGGGTGGAGGATGTACTACAGGAAGATGAATACCAGGCAACGCCGAGATTAAAAGGCAAAGATTTCGCGGCAATCTTTCCGGAACTGCCCATATGCGTTAGCTGTGTCTAAACTTTTAACACGTGACCTGCCTGTTCGGATAGGCTCCGACACAACTGCGCTTTCAAGTTTTGATACAAAACGTAGTGAAACATACATGGGATACCTAACCTAGAACGAATCTGACAACACAGGGTCCGGAGCCAAAAACGGAGTGACTGACATTTGGTACACATAAACCAAAGGCATGACCAATTCTCTTCCCCACGTACGATCATCGTGGGCCGGACCAGAAAGCTAGCTCTCTCTGTTAGCCTGCCGGGACGTCGTGGGACAACTAAAACCTACAACAACAGAAATAACGACAAAAGATGGATCAAAGGATCTGTATCAAATATTGTATGAAAAAGAACCTTAAGTACGTTGAAGCCTTCCGGCATATAGTGAAAGTACCCTTGGCATATGGTGAAAGTACTCTTTCCCAAGCGCGTTGCGTTGTTCTGTGCTAGTAGGTCTTGAGTAACTTGGCAGCAATTTAGATTCAGCTGGATAACTCTCATTTATGTAGGGTACTTAAAGCGATCCTGTAGGTTGGACACCGGGTAGTACGGGTGGTTGCGATCGCGATCTTTGATTTCCCTGCATAGAAGGCAGTGATGGTTCTTACTGCAGTTCTTCGCCAAATGGGTTTCCTCTCCACATCTTCGACACAGTTTGGATTTATCAGCGGTGCTAATGCAATCCTTCGATACATTTCCGAATCCGAGGCATTTGAAACACTTTTTTAGTAGAGTTTGCTCGCGTAGCCCGCACACGACCCCAATGATGTGGATTTTATCCGCAGGCAGTGTAGTTGAAGTGACAGACGTAGTTAAGGTCGCTGTCTGCGATCCACCATACCATCTGCTTAGGCTCTTGATGTCCCTGTTCCTGCACATCCACCGATTTCAATTGGTGTTTCAGCGCTATACAAATTTCCTCCTTGGTAATGACCTTGGCAAGATTTTTACATTTTATCGTAACCATTGGCCGACTTACGCGGATGGTCACTTCATCGTCGAGTAAAGTTTCGATATTCCTTTGTAGGTCATCGTGATCCTTCTTTTCCTTTGATAGTTCCTCCTTTTTGTGTTCGCCTAATTGGCGTCACATTGCCGCTAAGCTCCTTCAGTGTACGATCTTCCTTAACTCTTCGTAAAATATCAGCGTAGGACATACTCTCTTTGCTGATATTACCAGCGCTTCTTGACGGTTTCGTTTCGTTATCATTCTCCTTGCTTCACCCGGCTCCTTCTTAGATTTAACCAAAGTCCAACTTGGGTTCAGATCCCTTTGGTTGTTGGCTTTTTTTACTCTAGCATTGACCGGTATTTTGGCGGGGGATCCTTCCTTTATTAAAATCGGTTTACTGTCTGTCTGTTTTTTTTTGAGGAGGTGGAAATCTTCAAAAGACACTGGTCTGGACACACCAGCGTGTGGGATTTTTACCCACTAAAACCACCCCCGACTCCCTCCCTGCCCCGCGGAACCACCATAAGGTATTACATCACGTGGCGGAGTCAGCTCACTCTAGCTTAATCCCATTTCTTCTATACGCGGCGCACGTGACCGCGATTTTCTCCTTTTTTCTGCCTTTCGCAATTTATCTTGAATAGATGCGACCATGGAGTTGACCGCATCCCAATTCTCTTGATGTGCTAGCATTTTCGGCACCAGATTTTCTGGTGCCAGCACCTCTCCTAGAGTCTCCTCTAGATTCCTCCTTTCTTCCACAAATCTCGGACAGTGGAATAATACATGCTCAGGGTCCTCTGGGACTCCATCATAATTTGGACAGTCGGGTGAGGTCTCCAATTTAAACCGGTGAAGGTATTGGAGATATCCTCCGTGTCCCGTGAGAAACTGGGTGAGATTATAATTAATCTCACCGTGTCGTCTCTCCAACCACTCCTTGATGGCAGGAATGAGCCTGTGAGTTCACCGACCCTTTCCCGAGCGTTCCCACCGCTCTTGCCATCTATTTATGGATCTCTCCCTCTCAGCGTTCTCCGTCTGCGATAAGGAGAGATTGGCTTCGCATGGTATATATTCGCCATCTCATCTGCTAAGATGTCAATCGGCATCATTCCAGAGATGACGAATGCTGCATCATCTGAGACAGTCCTGAAGGCAGAGCATACCCTCAGGGCTGTCCTCCTGTAGACTGAACTCAGTTTGGTAGCATTCCCTGACATCCACAACGCCTCCCTCCAAACTGGGGTCGCATAGAGCATGATCGAGGTCACCACCCTGGCTATAAGCAACCTAGAGATATGCCGTGGCCCTCCCACGTTCGGCATCATCCTCGCCAGGACCATACTAGCAGTGGATGATTTATCACAAACATACTGTAAGTGTTGCTTATAGCTGAGCTTCCTGTCTATCACCACCCCCAAGTATTTGATGGTCGGCTTGGAAGTGATGATATGATTCCCGATTCTAACACAGGCGTGATTTCTCTTCCGGCGCTTCGTGATGAGGACCGCTTCCGTTTTTTCCTCCGCAAGCGTCAAACCAGAGCTCTCCAACCAGCATTTGACAGCACTGATTGCCTCGCAATCAGTATAACTCAGCATCTTCAAGATGTTTTGCGACAACAACCAGTGCTATGTCGTCAGCATAACCCACCACTGTGGCTTCCTCCGGAAGGGGAAGATTAAGTACATCGTTGTACATGATGTTCCACAGTAATGGACCCAATACGGAGCCCTGTGGGACACCGGCGGAATCCACGTACTCCTGCGGTCCGTCATCAGTGTCATACCATAGCCTCCTTTCAGTTAAGTAACTATCGACGATAGCAGCGAGATAGGCGGGAATACCAATCTTCGCTAGGGATTTGCGTATTAGATTCCAATTGAATGCATTTTTCACGTCCAGGGTTACTACCACGCAATATTTGCTGGTACTACCCTTTCCGTGAATTGCATCTTCGGCCAAGCCAGTAACCTGTCTGTCTGTCTGTCCGTCTGTCTGTGTGTCTATCTGTCAGTCCGTCACACGCATTTTTCTCGGAGACGGTTATAGCGATTGATACCAAATTTGGTAGAAAGGTGGGAACTGTGAACACTCATGCATATAGTGAGTTACATTCTTTTACGTCGAATTTAAGGCGGGGTCCCCATACATGCAAAAGGGGGGTGTAAATTTTTTTTTTCATCAAATATAGTCATGTGGGGTATCAAATTAAAGATCTCGGTTAGTACTTTTCGAAGCCGGTCTTAGTTTTGACTTTTGTTGAAAAGGTGGGAAGTGCGGGGGGTTGAAAGTGGTCATTTTTTTAACGAACCCATTCTCAGGAACTACCAAACCGAAAAATCTGAAAAAATCAGGGGGCTCCGAAATACCCTCCATACCGATACCTGTTCAAATAAAGTTAATAATAGTACATTACTATAATTTTTAGTAATTGACAGGAAAACCCACCTTAAGTTCACCGTTGAATCACAAAATTTTGCAGCAATGGAGCCTGATCCTGCCAAATTTGGTGAAAATCGCACTATTACTAACAAAGTTACACTAGGTCAAAACTGTCGCTCCTCTGCAAATTCAAGACTATGAATGTTAATATCACTCGAAAGTGGCTACTTTTACATAATATATGCATATTTTATGTCCTACATGCTAATGGGACAAATGCACACCCAAATCTCTTTACAAAAGAAATACACAAAACCTTTCATACCTGAAGCGTCTAGCTTCCGGTTTCCCGACTTGTTTAAGATTTTGTGTAAAACAAAACCTTATTACAATCGGTTTGCTGTCTGTCTCTATGTCTTTTTTTTCCGGAAGTGGAAATCTTCCAAAGACACTGGCACACAGGTTCCAGTGTGTGGGATTTTTACCCACTAAATCCCCCCCCCCCATAACTCCTGTCCTCTTCCCTGCGGAACGAACCACTACAAAGTATTTCGTCGCGGGGTCCACTTGGCTCTAGCCTCTTCCTTCGTCCATCAATTGCATTCGCAATTGCGCCTTTCTTGCCTCTTCTGTTCACTGCATTCCAGCTCTCCTGCCATGCAAGCATTTTTCCAATTATATTTTCCGGTGTTAGTGTTCCTCACAATGTCTCCTCTAGACTCTTCTTTTCCTCGGCGAATCTAGGAAAATGGTACGCAGCTGGTACAGTTGCGTAAGCTGTCCAGTTTAAACCTACAGAGGAATCATAGTTTATCTCACTGTGCGTTCTCTGCGTCCACAGAGTGATGCTGGGAGTCACTCTATGGGTTCATCAACTGTTTTTTCGCCTGTTTCCACCGTTGCTGCCAACTGCTTAACGATTCCTCCCTTTCGGCGTTTTTTCATTTGCCGATCAGAGAAATAATCGGGTCCATCATAGACACGTGCCATCTCATCGGTCAAAATGTCGATTGGCATCATTCCGGCTACTGCATAGGCCGCTTCGTCCGAGATGGTTCTGTAACTGTAGCACACTCTTAGGGTGGTCTTTCTATACACCGCGCTATGCAATGCAGTCGACCAAATTGGCGCTGCGCAAAGCAGTATGGAACTCACCACTCTAGCTATAAGCAGTCTACGAGTGCATCGCGAGCCCAAACATTTGGCATCATCGTTGCCAGGACCATGCTAACATTGGACGCCTTGGTGCAGACATTTTGTAAATGCTGCTTGAAATTCAGCCCGCATCTCATAACTAAAAGGTATTTAATTGCGGCTTTGAAGTGGTGATATTCTTCCCCATTCTGATACGGGCAACGGTTTCCTTATGCCGCTTCGTGATAAGCACCGCCTCTGTTTTATTTTTACTGAGTGCAATATCTGCATCTTTCAGTCACTTCTTTATAGCTGCGATTGCTTCGGATGAATATAATTCAACATCCGGCAGATTTTTTTGCGGCAACAATCGCCGCTATGTCGTCGACGTAACCCCGCTAGTAACTGGGACGTTGAGGACATCATTATCAACGGCGCAGAAACCGGTACCCGATCTAGGCCTGCCTTAATAAGGAACTCCAGACATCCCAGTTTTGTGCCGAGGTTTGTTAAATTCGATATCCCTAAAAGCTGTCTAGCGTCCTGACCTACGCCATCGCTCCATATCAAGCAGGATCTGCCTCGTCTACTTTTCTACCATAGATATTGCCCTTATAGACTTTCCGGCTTGGATCATCCTTATCCATAAGGATTAAATGACCCGCCCACCGCAACCTGTCGAGCTGTAGAGTAAAGAAATTGATGACTCTAGCAGCTTTTTTTAGCGCTAGTGATGGTGTCAATTGTTTGATCTTTTAGTATTAAGGATGAGTTTATTGTCTTCCCTAGGATGTTATCTTTTTGACATGCGCTATGCTGACTTTGCCAGGAACCTTGAGATCCAGGCACAATCTTGATGGCAGATCACTTCTGTGAGGGGTTGAGATTTAGCCAAGCTTCACTAATGAAGGTTAACAAAGCAGATTTGACAGATGGGTTTAGCCACTGGATGTATGTGTACGTAATTTGGTCGAAACCGGGTGCGGAGTTCTTTTTCCGTTTATTAAGGATCAGAGGGAAACTTTGTTGAAGTGATGGTGGCAGTAAGTGGGATGTGAAATTGTTTGGAGTTGGGTTGTTATAGTTTGAGCTTAGAAACTCTTGGTATTTCTAATCATTTTCATAGTCCCAACTCTGGTCGTTGGTTTCTTCCTCTTGAAAATTTTTAAAATTTGTTATACTTTTCCAGAATACCTTAGTGCCTTTTTCAACACTGAGTTCTTCACAGATCCCGTGTCAGGCTTTTTTCTTAGCGGTCTTTACCGCTTGTAACCATTTCTTGTTTGCAACAGAGAAGGACATGAAGTTGTTATGATTGGCATTGCTGTGGTAAACTCTTAGAGCTTGTCTTTTTTCTACAAAGAGGGCTTTCAGATCGCTTTTCCACCACGGTTTGTGGTTGGAGCCCTTAGCGATTTTGAATGTCGACCCTTTAATTTTAGTTTGGATTTCCGATGTCAAACGGTTCAAATTCTCAGTGGGCGGTATAGACTGCAAGGCGAATTTTAGGTGCTGGAGGCCTATTTTGTACTTTTGTTGAATTACAATGGTGTTACTGAGAATGGCAATTGGTTTATACCTGCTCTTAAAAATCGGCTGTGCCAGTACGGTCCAGGACCAGGATATAGTATTGGAAATAGTGAGGGTGACATCTGGGGCAGATGATCTTGTTTTGCTATTTGTTGACTGGTCCACAAAGGTTAGTGAACCGTTGTTGAGTGGTCTAAAGTCTGATCTGCGTATTGTGTTTGACAGATGTCTCCCTTACTATCTTCTATGGAGTCCCGGAGTATAAATTACCTGGCATTTAGGTCGCCCGTTATTATTGTGTTTAGAGCATTCCCAAGGAACTCAAATAATTTGTTCTGTTCTATTTTGAAAGTAGTTGTGGGTATATGTGGGGACATGTATATGGAAGCAATGGTGATGTCTGGATTAAGTTAAAGGGTTTCAGCGATAATGATGTCCATCTCGGTATAGTAGGTTATTATAATAATCGTCGGCGTAACAATCCGAAGTATGACGGGTGGATCAAAACCGCTTCGTGTCTCTATTGGTGTTCATCAAGGAAGTGCCCTCTCACCACTCCTCTTTGTTCTTGTTATGGATACCATCACACGGGATATCCAACGTCCAGCGGACTACACACTGCTTTATGCAGATGATGTGTTCCTAGCATCTGATAGCAAAAATGATCTGGAGCAATTTGTCCAAAAATGGAATGATCGCCTCATGCAACACGGTCTCAGATTGAATCTAAACAAAACTGAATTTTTGACAACAGATCCCCATGAAACAGGCACTGCCAGCGGCAGTGATCTGCCCAGAACTTCGGGGTCAACGCTATCAACCAATGGAGAACTGCGTTATGAAATTACTTCACGCATTAGGGCAACTTGGATGAAGTGGCGTTCCACAACTGATGTTCTTTGTGATCGACATATCAACGAACGTTTCAAATCTAAAATTTACCGCAGCGTCGGCCGTCCTGTCGCCGTCTACGGTTCTGAGTGTTGGCCAACTATAAAAGACAATGAACGGCGTCTTGCGATAATAGAGACGAAGATGTGGCGATGGACTAGTGGCGTGACACGGTTTGATCACGTCCGAAATGAAGATATCCGCGATCGTTATGAGGTTGTTTGGATCGTGGAAAAATTGCCAAAGAGGCGTCTTCGATGGTATGTAATTCATTGTAATGAGAATTCACTTGCCAAAAATGGTCTGAACATCGAAGTCGATGGTAAACGACCAAAAGGCCGGCCGAAACAACGGTGGCTTGATATACTGGATGGGGATTTAAAAGCCTCGAGATTGCACCCAGATCAGGCATTCGATAGAGCTAAATGGCGAAACCGATCCGACCCCGCTGTGAATGGGACAAAAGCTGAAGAAAAAGAAGAAGTGGGAAAAAGGTGTGGCGACCGAGCGGAGGCAAAAAGTACGACAGCGGCTTGAGAGGCGCATACTACATCTGGTCCGGGAGAAAGGGAAGGCAAGCAATAGATCAAGTGGGACCTCCAGGAGTTGAAGCAAAGACAGACGCCTGAAGATGCATTGAGCGGACCAAATAGCGAATCTTCCGGGAGGTATGAATCCAGCTGCTACCGAGGGCCTGGAGGAACCCTACATGACGTGAGATCCTATCCCTGACTTCTTTAGATGAGGAGCAGGGGTATGGAAATATTATTATCCATTTACAATTGTTGGTAACAACGCGGTGTTACGAAGACTATATTTGGTAACAAACTATTTGCCTGGAGTGGAGACGGACCGTATTTGTTATAACCTTATTCAACCTCATCCAATTTAAACAGTTATATTTATGTTAAAAAGTTCCCACTCAGATAATGACCCTCGGTAAACAAACAGAAGCAATATTAACCTGGAATCATTCCCATCGGCTTCCCATGGGATTCCTCTAACGACTATCGGCTTTGATTGATTTCTTATATCAACGCGTAACGCTGCTACGCTTTAATTACATTATGACCTTACCTGTGATGACATGGGGCTATCGAGCGAGCAGAGCCTCACTAAATATGAATATAATGATGAGAAATACTTTAAATGTAAATGTTCTATTCATAAATCGGATAAAAACTCCGCGGAACGGCTTAACATTGAAGCGTAATAACTGTTACCTCTTTTTTCGAGTAAAATCGATCTTACCGCGATTCAAATCAGCCTAACTGGCCGGTAAGTGAACCATTTGAAATTTATGCGTGTGATCGTAGTTAAGTGCGTTCTTTGATAGGTCAACGTGTAACAGAATCGGCCACTGGTATACTTGCGGATGGGCTATTCAAGTCGACCGGGAGGGCTTCGGTATTTATTAGAATTCATAATTACATCTAAGTCCCAAGTCATCCATCCAGTACTCCTCAGCGACTTCAACGCATAAATTGGATAAATGCCCGATAAAAGCATGGAAGCCTCTCCTGGTCGTCGGCTAATGCTATCATGTTTCTGATTTACTACTCATCCAGGGGCTAATTAATCACCGTCATTTATGATGACTATTGTATGATGGCAACGGAATGTGCCGGTGCAGTTAGAAATTGGAAGTCGGAGGTTATCATCAGAGTTCATTACGAGGAATCTGCAAATCATAGGATTTAATTTACAAATCGCTAAATATTGTATTTTACGTCTTAATTGCCGAAACGATCGGACTAAAAACATAATGACATCATCAGCTCCTTAAATACACATTTAAAGACGTCTCACACGGAAAAGGCTTAATCGAGATTTCATGGTGGAATTTTTGGTGAATTTTTTCAAATTAGATTAATCATAGTTTAGTTTTTAAAATCATTTTTATTTTTAAGAAATAGGTAACAATAATATATAGATTGGAATAATGAACAATAAAAAACAATCTTTTAAAATAACAAAAATAACTTAAATCGAATGGCCACTGTGGGCTCTCAAAGTTTTCGAATAACGATTTATAGGCAGAGAAGAGAAAAATCTAATTTTACAATAAGTTGTCGGGAAATGGTCAAAAACCCGACAGAATTCACTTGGCCTTAGTGGCAAATAAAGAAATATAAAAGTAATAATAAATGTTTGATCGCTTCAAAAGATACTTTTAACTTAAATTATTGTTCTTAAAACTGGGGGAAAAGTAGCTTCGTATTTTGTCAATAGATGACGACACTTAAACATATCTTGTGTTGTACTTATCGCATCGGGTCATACTATACGGCGATTTGAAGACGACAATCTGGGCTACAGGTGTCTCTTTGACAGTTTTATGATCGTATGTTTCAGTCTCAAGTTATATCGCGTCAAAGATGGAGTCCACCAAGGAAAAAATTCCTCATATTTTACATTTTACTACCTGAGAGGTAAAAATGCAACGAAGGCGGCCAAAAAAAATTGTGAAGCTTATGGGTCCGATACTGTAACGATTCGCACAACACAGCGTTGGTTCGATCGATTTCGTTGTGGTGTAGTGGATGTTGAAGATACACCCCGTATTGGTGAGCCAATCGTCGTAGCAACCGATAAAATCGTCGAAATCATCCAACTAGAACTGGCATGTGAGCATTCGCTCGATTGGCCAGGAACTGGGTAAGGACCATAAAACCGTTTGGAACCATTTGCAGAAGATTTGATTCCAAAAAAACCTGGATGTTTTGGGTGCCACACAAGTTGATGCAAAAAAATCTCTTGGACCCGAATCAACGCCTGCGATGTGCTGCTGAAACGGAACGAATTCGACCCATTTTTGAAGCGGATGGTGACTGGTGATGAAAAGTGGATCACCTACGAAAATCTCAAGCGAAAAGAACGTGGTCGAAACGCGGCGAGCCGGCCCAAATCATCGCCAAGCCTGGATTGACGGCCAGGAAGGTTTTGCTGTGTGTTTGGTGGCATTGGAAGGGAGTCATCCACTATGAGCTGCTCAACTATGGCCAGACCCTCAGTTAACATTACTTTTCCCCAACCCAGTATATTCTTTCTTTTTTTACAATAACATCCATAGGGAGAAAAGGTAATAATAACAGTTGTAATATTTACAAAGAAACAAAGAATATAACGTATGTATGTATAAGTTACAACTGGAGGTAAAATCAGCACCCGGTCAATATGTACATATTTATAAAGCCCCACCAAGAAACAAATGGCAAAACTGAGTACGGCCACCGCTAACCGGCATCCCGCAGGCCACCAGTACCATGATTTCTTTTTCATCCCGCTTAATATCAATTGCTCTCGTCTGGATTATCTCCAGTCGAATCCCGGAGCCCCCCACTGTCAAATTCGGGGGTTTTCTATCCTTTTGTCCGTGGCCCGTCTATATATATGATACATAACCGGATCACCGGCAGAATCAAGAATTAGACCATTCCTGTAAAGATACACGAACGCTTCGGGAGGATTGAAGCCTGTCGTGAGAGTTTTCTCAAAATACCTATCATTGGGGTAGAGCGGCTGCGAAACCCAAGCGTTCTCACCATGCGAAGCAGATCGCACTATATGATTCCGAATCAATCTGACGATAACTGTGTCGATTCTTGGCACAGCAGCAGCTGCATACATCACTTCATTAGTTACATAGTGCTCATAGTTTGACGAAGCAGTCCTATTAAGCCCCGTGGAAGCACGCAGACATTTCCTTTCAAAGATCCTTATTTTCTCCATTTGGCTAAGACTCAAATTAAACCAGATAGCACACCCGTAGGTAGTAAGATAGCAAATAATCTTAACCTTCCGGCTAAGATGTGGAGCATAAAAGAGTCTTTGAAGAGACATGAATGCCCTGCGAGCGCTTTCCAGCGCGACTTTAACGTGCTCGTTAACTTGGAGACGCTCGTCAAGACGTCACATCCAGGAATCTAACGCACTTCTTATGAGAAATGCGCTCAGAACTGTCCTCGTTCGCGACAATGTCGAAATCCCTCCAATTCCTTTTCAAGTTCCTACTGGCATACGCCAATGTGCGAGGCCAGATAACAGCAGCAGGATCACTCTCAAGACCATTCGGCATCAACAACGGTCTACGACAAGGGGGTGCCCTATCATGCGACCTCTTTAACCTGGCCCTCGAGAAAGTGATCCGTGATGCTGATGTAAATGCAAGAGGTACGATCCTCTTTAAGTCCCCCCAACTACTGGCCTATGCTGACGATATCGGACATCATGGGAAGAACCACCCGAGACGTACAAACTGCCTTCATCCAGATCGAGCAGGCGACAATGGGCGCGAGATCTTGGGCTGCACATCAATGAAGGCAAGACGAAATATATGGTGGCAACGTCAGCACCAAAGACAAACTGACCAACACATCAAACCGCACTGGTCAAACAGGAAGAATAAGGATAGGAGAATACAACTTTGAGTACCGTTGACAATTTCTCGTATTTAGGGTCGAAAATCACAACCGATAACAGCTACGATGATGAAATCCGCGCACGGTTGTTGTCAGCCAACAGAGCCTATTTCAGCTTACAAAAACTGTTCCGCTCGAAACGTCTCACCATAGGGTCAAAGCTCTTACTGTACAAGACAATGATCTTGCCAGTCCTCATGCATTTCTCGGAGACTTGGGTTCTTAGCAAGGAGAATTGCGAACTCTTGGCAGCGTTCGGGAGAAGAATCCTCCAAAGAATTTTTGGCCCCCTACATGAGGATGGACGATTCCTTAGCCTACACAATGACGAAATCTATGAGCGATACTACCATGACCGTCCGGTTGTGAATAAAATCCGACTCAATAGGTTACGGTGGGCGGGTCACTTAATCCGTATAGGTCAGGATGATCCCACCCGGAAAGTCTATAAGGGCAATATCTATGGTAGAAAAAGAAGACGAGGCAGACCCTGCCTAAGATGGAGCGATGGCGTAGGCCAGGACGCCAGACAGCTTTTAGAGATACCGAATTGGTGGACCTAGGCGCAAAACCGGGATGTCTGGAGTTCCTTATTAAGGCAGGCCTAGATCGGATACCGGTTGTTGCGCCATTGATGATGATGATGAATATTGTCATTTGATTTTTCAAATCTTCGAGTGTCTTCGCCATTTCTTCCTTCAAGATTGGCTATCCTTACTTTGGCTCTTTTCAAGTCTGGATCCTCTTCGTTGCGGACTTCACGACCAATTTAAGTGCCCCAGGTCTTATGGTGGGGGGCTGGTCTGGTGGATAGTGGATTCAAAGCCAAACAAAACCACAGTGGACTCAGAGAGTCGCCTTGGAAAATGCCACGCCTGATTGGTATCTCTCTTGATGTTTGTGAGGATACCGATAGCTTCGTGCTCCAATTATTCATTACTATTCTCAGAAGAAGAACGACATTCGGGTTGATTTTATACAAGCGTAACACTTGTAGTAACCACGAATGTGATATGGAGTGATTTATAGTCGATGTAGTCTGTCGAGATATTTCGTTTCTGATGGACAGCGTGCTTTACCGCGACCGTATCGATTATAAGCTGTTCTTTGCAGCCTCGGGGGCCTTTTGCGCATCCTTTTTGCTCCTCAGCTATCAATTTATGAACATCAAGATGTTTTGAGATGTTCGGGCACAGAACTGAAGTGAAGACCTTGTAGATGGTAGGAAGACAAGTAATTGGTCGACATTTTGAAGGGAAAGAGGCACCCTGTTCTTTGCGGATGAGGAAAGTTATCCCCTTGGTGAAAAATTGTGGAACTAAATCAGGATCGGCAATCGTCGGATTAAATTGATTTGCCAATATCCTGTGAGTGCTCTTGAACCGCTTCAGCCAGAAGTTGTGAATCTTGTCAACTCCTGGCGCCTTCCAGTTACCTGCTTTGTCAAGGGTTGTTTCTACGTCGACTTCAGTTACGTCAGGCATGGTCATCTCGGGGAGGGTGTCGCATGAGCGCATAAGGTGTGGGAGCCACGCTGCTTCCAAATTGCAACGGCTGGATTCGCTCCAAACACTTCTCCAGAAGTTTTCTGCCTGATCCAGATCGAGGTTGCTTTCCCTACCTGAGTTGGTGATATTTTTGTAGAATCCCCGTTGGTTCTGGAAGAACAAGGTGTTGTCTGTCCTTCGCTGAAAGCTTTTTTGATGCCTACGGATGCAATTGGAGCATACCGCAAGTTTCTGCTTCAACACCTCGAGGATTTCTTCGATTGGCATATCATTGGAGAGATGGTAGTTTCCAATGATATTCGCAACGCATCTGTGCACTCTTGGTGATGGGTTTCCAAGAAGTGCTTGCGTGACACGGCCAATCTCCTTTCTCAACTTTTCGACTCTTTTGTTGAGTCGAAACACCCAGAACGGTAAAGTCCTTCTGCGCATACCTCTGTTATTCGCTCTAAGATGTTGATCATGGAGACGAATAACCGTGGTAGCTGCAACGTAGATCAGGCTGTGAACCTGGTCAGCCAAAATTCTGTCAACGGCAGCAATGATGTTAGTAGTTGCCGAAGTAAACTTCAGTTTTGGGATCTTTGGCCTAGCGTCTGGGAGAATCTCAGCATACTCTGTGAATGCGACCTGGAATGCGGTCAAAGCCTCATTATAAATTGGGTCGACATCCCCAGTCACTAAGCTTCTCCTGATTACTGGGTTCATGGAGTGCCTTATAAGTGGAGTATTCGTATTGCTCCTTTGTTCAGTCCGGTAAGTTGGTGACTCCAGACCGAGCTCAAGTGAAACCTCTTGGAATATTTGTTGCCTAGTTGGTAGGGCAACTCGATTATTTTTCACTGACATACACTGACACTGATTGACAACGTTCTGCTCCGGAATAAGGCTTAGTTCCGGGAAGCGGGTTATAAACGCGTCATGGAGTCGATGTCTGTACCCTGATGGATTCCGTTCTAAATTCGTGACATGGTAATAGGTGCGGACGATAAATTTATTAAGTTGGTTCGCCCAAACCATACGACGCCTAGGTCTCCCGTCCCTGGTGGTTGACGGCATAACCGCCAAAATATCCAAGGGCGAAGAGCCGCTCTGGTGTTGTTGAACGACCCTTAACCGTGTTGGGTACTGTCTTCGTGTCCCTGGGGTCCCATCAAAAGAATTTGAAATATTTTCCCCAGTTGTGTTCCCACAAGTGCTGGGCAGGCAGTCAGCCCTGCAACAGAGCCCCAATGTTGCAATGTCCCATGGTTACCTCCAAAGGAAGGGAAGGTATTTGGAGGGGAGTCGCTGAAATACAGTGTAACAGTCACTGCAATTCATCCGATAGGCGCATCGATCGCTTCACCCCGGCTTATGGATTTCTTAAGGAGGAGGAGGAGGTTTACTCCCCCTGAATGGGAAGAATCGGTAAGGTAGGACGAACACAAAGAGAAACGTTCTGCTTGTCCGCGGCTACTTATTTACAAGATTAAGTTGCGATATTCGTAGCTGACCCGGTGGGTCATGCAATTATCCGCAACCCATGACACGCGCCTGGTCGCATGCAGCTCTGCCTTTGCAACTCAGGTGAGGATAAACCTGGTACGCCAGGTTATTAATTAACTAATATCTTTTTATATTTCTGATAAAAATTAATTTAATTTCAATTTTAAATTCTTTTCATTAATAATATTAATTTGTAGACACCCAGATTAATCATAAATTCATAGAAATTTCACCTGGCCAAGCCCTTTTTCTTGAATCACCTCCGTGGCTCGATATACGACATTTTGCTGGTTTAAATCGACAAAGATGATGTCATGGATTGCGAGTTGCGCATCCAAAATGGTTGGCATTCAATTTGGAGTTTTTGGCAAAGTCAACCGGTTTTCGCAGACTTTAACAGTTGCTTTTTATGCATGGTAGGCAAATAGCTATCAGTGGCCGCTCCGAGGAGCCTAATTAGTGATTTGGTGCGCCGTTTTGATGCCACAAACTGCTAAGACTGTGACTGTTGTTGTGGGAGCAGGGAAGCAGAGTCCAGCCAGCTCGGATCTTCAGAGCCAGTCCGTAGCATTCACGAAGTAAAGCAGCTCTCCCAGCCTGCAGCTAGAAATCTCTCTGAGGTCCCCAAAGAATGGTTTACCCAGTGTCCGCAGCCTGACTCTAGCCAGAGCTGGGCAATCGCAGAGAAAGTGCATGAGAGTTTCCCTTCCTTCTCCGCAGTTTCGGCAATGCGAGTTGTAGGATAAGCCGAGCCTAGCGGCATGGTCCCCTATGGGCCAGTGCCCCATGCAGACCGCCGTAATCTTGAAAGCATTTGCACGCGTCTGGCACAGGAGCTCTCGTGATCGGGCTGTGTTATAAGCGGGCCAAATTCTCCTTGACTTGGCACAGCTTGTAAGCCTTCGCCATCTCAGGCCCGCGGCTGCTAGGTAGTGCCAGTAGACTCGGCCCCCGACAGCCGCCAGGGGAACACCGACTGTATTCGCCGAGGGACTGCCAAGAGCAGAAACTTGCCTGGCCAATCCGTCAGCCCGCTCATTCCCCTCTATGTTCCTATGCCCGGGAACCCAGAGGAGAGTGACCTTGAGCGTGCCGCCCACACGGTTCAACGCGTCTCTGCACTGCCCCACCAGCCAGGAAGATGTCGTCGTTGGAGTACAAGGCCTTCATGGCCGCTTGGCTGTCGGTCAGAATGGCTCGAATCACGCTCCAGCCATCGACAGACTTCCAATATCGCCAGTACTTCCGCCTGGAATACACTGGCGAAACCTGGGAGAACATACGACTCGGATACACCGTGTGTATTCGAGAAAACCCCCACGCCGACCTTCATCTTTGATCCGTCCATAAAGAATACTGTGTCATTGTCATGCAACAACCCGCCGCCGGTCTTCCACTTTGCCCTGGTTGGAAGGTCCCACAGCAAAATTTCTCGTGAAGTTCAGCTTGCGTCTGACATAGTCCGTGGGGGATGCCCAGATTTCCTGAGACATTTCATCAAGTGATGTTGCTGTGGCAGTAGGACTTCGCTGCCCAGCATCCGGACTCACGTAGTCTGACGGCACTGCACGCTTGCAACATACTTGATGTCTATGTGAGGAGGTCTAGGGGGAGGAGATGCAGGAGTACATTGGAGCATCTACCGGGCAGGACTGCAGAGCACGCAGGTTCAGTAGCACCTGCACACGCGGTTCTTTGAATCCTATTAAGCTTCGTTCTATTGTATTTTCTTCTTCCAAAGTCTGCACCATACAATAGTAGCCGCAACGTCAGGAGCGGACGCACTACAGCGGTGTACATCCCGAAGAACCATCCTCGGCCGGAGACTCCATTTCTTTGCAAAGGTTCTCTTACACGCCATAGAAGGCTATATGGGCTTTCTTAACCCTCAGTTCTATGTTCAACCTCCAATTTAGCTTAGGATTTAGGATTACGACCAGATACTTTACATTAGAGGAAAGAACCATCTTTGTTCATTCAGCCGTGGTAGATGGAATTCAGGTATCCTTGTCTTGGTGGTGATAGCATTAGTTGCGTTTGGTTGGGTTTATGCTAAGTCCCCATCCTGCGGCCCACAGGCACACCTTTCGCAACGCTCCTTCCATGATGTCGCTCATAATGGACAGAAACATCCCTGATACTAATATCACCAAGTCGTCGGCATACGCCACCACCTTCACCCCGTTCCTGTCCAATGTACGTAAAATTTTGTCTCTTACTATAACCAGAGCACCGGTGAGATGGCACCACCCTGGGGCGTGCCTCTGTTCACAGCTCTGGTCAAGTGGGTGCCTCCCAGATCGGACTGGATTATCCTGGTACATGGATATAATCCAATGCGTGAGATACCCCTCCAATCCAACACCGGTCAAGGCTTCCTTGATGGCGTTGGTACTGACGTTGTTGAAAGCTCCCTCTATATTCAAGAAGGCAGCAAGGGTTATACTGCTTGTACTGCAGCGACCGCTCAACCGTGCCAACTGCCTCGTGGAGGGCGGTTTCTGTGGATTATCCTTTGAGGTAGGCATGCTGGGACTTGGAGAAGGCGTTCTCTCCATAATCGTCCTTAAGTGAATGTCCAGGACGCGTTCTAAGGTCTTCAGCACGAAAGAGGTCAGGCTGATTGGTCGAAAGTCCTTCGCGGACTCATGACCGCGCCTGCTCGCTTTCGGTATGAAAAAACCCGTGCGCGCCTCCAGGACTGCGGTACGTATCCTAAAGTGATGCAGCTCCGGTAAATCTTAACAAGCCACGGCACAACCCTTTCCTGCTGTTCTGTAGCATGACTGGCATTATGCCATCTGGGCCTGAAGATTTGTATGCGGAGAAGCTGTTTACAGCCAGCCGATCCTATCCCCTGCTGTTTCTGTGGGGGGGAACGGGGAACGGGGAACGAGGAACGGGGATAGGATCGGCTGGGCTATAAACAGCTTCTCCGCATACAAATCTACCGATTTGATAGTCTCGCACAGCTGGGGTTGCCGCAAACCCTCCAAGCTAGGTTCTGACTCACAGTCCTCCCCGCTGGAGGGAAAGTGCGTTTGCACGAGCAGCTCCAAGGTTTGGCTAGAAGATTCCGTCCAGGGGCCTTCCGACTTTTTAAGGAAGGATGGACTTTTATGTTCCTGGACAGAATCTTACTGAGCCTCGCGGATTCAGTAGTGCTTTTTAGTATTCTGACAAAAGTCTAGCCACGACCGCCTCTTGGCGGTCCTGATGGTCGACTTGTACTTCTTCAGGCAGTCCTTGTATGGCTGCCAGTATTTTTGCCTGTAGCAGATGTTGGAAGATTTCTCTGGTCAGCTTCCTGAAACTAGAGAGATCTTCGTCTCCCACCACGGTGGCAGGGTCTTTTTGCTGTACTTAGCAGAGCACGAGACGTTGAAGGCGGTATCAAATGCCATCTCCAGAGCCCGACCTTTGACTCCAGTTCGTCTGTCGTGCCAATCCTACCAATTTGCGCACCGGAGAGTTTGTTACTAATTACCTGACCAAACTTTGTCCAGTCGATCCTCCTAGGGTCTCTAAAGGGCTTGGAGACCTCTGCGGCGAGATCTAGACTGAAGAGTATCCAACTGTGGTCAGAGGAGGATCTTTGATCAGACACTCTCCAGTTCCTCTACCCTAAGAATCCCGTTGTCGGTTATTAGGGTGATATCAAGGACCTCCTCCAACCATCACAGTTCTCCGAGCAGGGGAAATGGAAGGTTGGTGTACTGCCCTGTTACACACCGATAGATTTGAAGTAATAATAAATCAAAGAATGACTCACCTCTTTCGTTGTTTCGAAGCTGCCCAAAGCGTATGCCTTGTATTCGCGTCGCAGCCTATCAGCAGGTTGACTTTCTTTGCTGTTATGGTGTTCGTCAGATGTTGTAGTTCTTCTGGCGGAGCTAATCGGGTCGTGAGCCATGTAAGCCGAGGAAATATACACGTTCTCTGCCTCGCCTGCTCCAGCTTGACCACAACTAGGTCACTGGAACTCAGGTCTGGGCACAGGAAAGCGTGCAGACTTTTCCTCGCAAAAATGCATGCTTTAGGTTTATCCTGATTAGCGTCTCCTGTTCTGTTGGAATAAATAAAATGTTGCTTTGGAGCCCTTTGATGGTTCGGTTGCTTCTGACCCAGGGCTCCTGTATTAATGCGATGTCGATGTCTTCCTCTAAGAGGAAGACGAGCAGATTAGCCGAGGCGCACTTCGAGTGCTGCAGATTTATCTACCTTACCCTCAGCATGATTTGCTTGCGTGGGGGGTTTGTCAGCCCCCGTCGGACCGTCGATCGTCATACTCCTCCAACAGCTCGTTGGCGGCGTCGATGGGGTTCAGGTCGTCGTCCGGTTTGCAGAGCGGAATACTTTTACTTTGCATTCCTGACTCCGAACCACAATTTAAAATCGGCCTTCTTCAGTGCCTCCAGGCACTTCTCGTTTATGCGGAGTAATACAGGCTGGCTGGTTTATCTGAGGTTCCTCCTCCTTGATAACAACCCAGTCGTCCATGGGAATCCCGGGGTTGTGAAGGCGCAGGAAATGGACGAGATTGTCCTTCTCCATGTGGATCTTCGGCAACCAGATGCGAGCGACCGGTCTCTTGGGAATCTCGTCGGAAGGGATAATCTTGAGCTTAACGGCTTCCCAGGCGTTGCTGATCTTAGCGACACACGAACCGAGAAAGTCTATAGAGAACTGGTCAATGCAAGCAATTACGTGGAACCCACGGACCCACCTGAGATGAATCAAAGTGGGGAGTGAATCCCGGGTGTTTGTCTCCGGTGTCCAGGAGATGCTGATAGACCATGCCCGACAGCCTGGCCTCAACACTGGTCCACACCTCCAGCGTAAGTTTGCCGCTAACAGAATTGCCATCCGCCAGCGCCACACGTAAGTGACTCCTGGCCATGTCGCTGAAGGGCTTCGCAGTACGTGGACCGCCGGTTGACGGTTTGCTGTACAATTTCCTTCGGATGTTGCTTGACGTCTGCGCTCTTGCCCACTTTTGCTGCGCTTCTTATCTTGTTCGACCTCGTCTTAAGATTGATTGCGTTTTAGAGGGATTGGGCTTCGCCTTCTGCTCGTCAGCCGGCGTTTGCTGTTTGTATTCATCAACAATCGCCTGGTATTTAGCGAGGTCTTTTTCATCCCGCTCGTCGACAGTACCGGCCTCCTTATTCTTGGCAATCTTGGACCTTCGCTTCTTAGCCGGTTTCCGGGGACCGACATTCTTGTCGGTTTTCGCTTTCGAGAGATCCCCCGACGCTGAGGGCTTCGGGCCTGGAGTATTATGTCTGGTATTCGCTACACTCAATTTGACGGCAGTGGGTTCCAGGCTGGAAACCACTAGTCCGTCTGATGCCTCGCTCAGGGAGGTCCCTGCGATTGGTTTCAGCACAACGGTACTACTGCTGGCACCGAGTGTACTGCTCTCGACTGCTGGAAGCCAGCAGCTCATCCTCCGATGATGCGCCTGGCATCACCCCCTTTTCTTTTATCGTCGTTTTTGTTTTTTTGATAATTGAGTCCATGTCTTGGTCCCGCGAGTAGTCCGGGAAGAATGTCCACCCTGGCTGGCCCGGCCACCAGGATAAGGGTCTTATTTGAAATTGAAGGTGCCCAAGGTATTCAGAGTTCGCATACTAAAGACCAAGAATTGGCCACGCATCCCTCGGCGTATGCTGTTCCACCTTGGCTTGGGGTCCTATTAGCACTTTCTCTGGTGCAGGGAGGACGATCCCCGGGCTGCTGCTTGAGTCCATCCCCCCGCCAGATCTACTTGCCCCTAACACGTGACCAGCAGACAAGCAGATCCTCGTCAATTGGATGAGCCTACTCCCAGCCCGGCCCTACACACTCTTGGCCCACCCGAAGACGGTTTCCAGCGGAGGTCGTGTGAGGACTTGCCGAATTATGCAACTTTAACCTGAAGCATAATCAGACCGGGCCGGATTTAATTTACAAATCGGTAAATATTGTATTTTACGTCTTAATTGCCGAAACGATCGGACTAAAAACATAATGACATCATCAGCTCCTTAAATACACATTTAAAGACGTCTCACACGGAAAAGGCTTAATCGAGATTTCATGGTGGAATTTTTGGTGAATTTTTTCAAATCAGATTAATCATAAATTCATAGAAATTTCACCTTCAACCAAATTGCGTCAATTGGCAAACTGGAAAGTTCTTTTCTACTCAATTAATTGCATTTTTTATGGTCCAAGGTACGATCTTTTCTTATGTATCTGTAAGTCCTTCAAAGGCGTTCTATCTTTAATTCCAAGATGCATCCGCTAAAGGCATCCAAGCTGGCCAAGCCCTTTTTCTTGAATCACCTCCGTGGCTCGATATACGACATTTTGCTGGTTTAAATGCTGAGATGATGTCATGGGTTGCGAGTTGCGCATCCAAAATGGTTGGCATTCAATTTGGAGTTTTTGGCAAAGTCAACCGGTTTTCGCAGACTTTAACAGTTGCTTTTTATGTAGTTCTGATCTTCTGCAGTATCTTGTCCAAGAATTAAATCTAAAACGTCTGCCTTGAACTTTTATTCTTATTTTCATGAAAAGATTCTTTGTAAAGTTTCCAAAAGGGCCGAAAAGTATAGTCCTTGGGTTTGGAGTTGAACGCGACTTTTCAAGGTGATTTGGGACTTTTTTTTTGTTTGGGCTTCGTCGGGCCTTAATTGTTGGCAATTTTCTGGAAAGGTCCTTTCAATATCATCTTGTGCAAAGAGGATCGCTATGCTTAAAATGGAGCTCATGGTTGAATGTCGGCCTCTGAAATCTCAATAGATGTGCTCTTAGCATAACTGTTCTGAACTCCACTATAAGATACAAAAGTTGATCCACATTTCGGTCCATCACTCACCACAATGCTTGTCACACGCATTCGAAACGGAAGAGATTGAATGATGCCGCGTAAATCAACACGAACACCGACCAGAACCTCAATCCAGTAATCACCATCCTCAACGTCCATTAGATACATTGAGCGATGAAAGTCCATTAAATACAATAATTAAATTCAATCAATTTCAATTTCCGTTCACATTTCGCCAAGTTGAATTAACGAGCCATCGCGGAAATCTTATGGTCTCCCATTGATGAGAATTCTTTCAAGTTTGCATAGTATCTTTGTATCTTTGTAACTGAATGATATCTTGGAAGGGGTCGAAAAAAAAAACTGGTAAATGTGCATAGTTAATTTTTGGGTCCAGTGAATGATTCTGCTCAGAAAATGGCATCAGCCGTTATTATTACCGTGTCGTTTCTGTAAGATCTTAATAAAAAAATATATCTTATTATTTACATATCCGTTAGTTTTCTTAGATGTGCTGTGATGGACAGATTTTCGCATAGTAAGAAGCAGAACTTTTTTTCATGTGTACCATTCGGAGGGGGTATAGTTGTAATGACCATTGTTAGAGAGAATGAATTGGGTTCAGGGCAGCCATTTAGGAATTTGTTTTGATTGTGTTCTAGATGCTTGCGTTAGAGCCATTTGTTAATGATATACTAGTTATGCCAGCTTGAGATGTAGATTGACCTGGTGGGAACGGAAAATCTTTGTTTTCTTTGTACCAAGCTAACATTCATGAGACCTGTGATTAGTCCATTTCTTCCGAAAGTTGAGCTAATTTAGATTCCAGATATTCTACCTGTTGTTTACGAATAGTAAGAGTTATCCGGGGTCACTTCTCCGCAAAATCCGCAGCTCGATTGGATCTACGGGTTTCGAGAGGGTAAAGGTTGAAGTTTCCAACCCACCTCCCGAAAGAATGGAGAGGTTATAGAGAGGGATGGGAGAGGTGCCCTCTCTTAAAAAATGTTGGCCCTCAATGTGGAGTGTGATATCATCCTGGTCAAATTTGAATTGTCAACTTTACCCAATGAGGGAAACAGGATGGGTAGAGTATGAAGAAAAAAAAGCAAGGTCTTCTGTTTCTAACCCCATTACAAAATTACGAAAGTCACCCCCTAAAAATGCCATGGCTCCTCAAAGTGGGACAATTTTCAGGTCAAAGCGTTAGAGTTTGATTTTGAACCCTATCCTCGTAAAGGTTAAGGAGAGGGTCCTCTCTCTCAAATCTAGTTGAGAAATCGGAGCAGTCATCCCTCCTTGATATTTTGATTTCACCCCAGGAAATCTAGATTTGTCAGCCCATCCCTCCGGAGAAGGAGGGACAAAAGTGGAGTCCCCTCCCGTCTGACCTCAGGGATCGTCAAAGATTCTTAACTGGTCAGTTCCGATACGGGGAGTGGCGTCCCTGAGGTGCCCGAGCGAGTAGCCTCCCCCCCCCCCCCCCTCCCCTTGCTGGCATAATACCTGCGTCTTAGGTAGTAGCCTCGAGAAAGTTTCTTGGCGAAGAGCGAACTGCTAATGACCGATATACGCCGGGACACACTGGGAGTCCCCGGAGCCGTCGGCCGTCCTTGCCGACGCCGATGGGGTGTTGTCAGCTTAGCTCTGCGAAGGTGGCAGTTGTAGCATGTATCAGGAGCCAGCTCCTTCGGGACCCTGGTCGGGTAGTGTGCATTGATCCGGTATTAGTAGACCTAATTGCCCTGAACGAGCGCTGATCCATCCGTAAGTTCGGGAATCAGCTAATCGTAGGTTAGATCTCAGGAAACTGGGGTATGGGCTTTGTTTCCGAGGGTATACCCATTCCTGACTTTGCGGCCCGCTCCCTTGCACACGATGCGCTGGCAAACAACTTAAATGGAGAACAAAAACAAATTAAACGAGGAGCTAGACAGAGTAAGCAGGCTGCGTTTATTCTCAGTACGAAAATGCTCGCCACAGCAACCAGCGAAGGACGCAACAAGGCCTGAAATACCTGACGTGACAACCGGACGTACAGACGGAGAGAAGGACTCGCAAAGTGATACGGCACCTGCAACGGAGACCGGAATCCAGACCATACCACGCAGTGCTATAATTGCGGAGAGAGGCACAGTGGAAACTGCCGAAACTAACCAATTGATTTCGAATATAAGGCGAGTGGGTGGGCTGTCAACTACTCTACCGCAAGCTGAACAGGAAAGACTTATTAAGAATGCGCAGCAGTTATGAAGCGCATTCGATCTACGACGTTCCTCCTGAAAAACGTCAACAAAGGGGTGAAAAACGGGCTAATGGAACTGGAGGAGCTCCTGGACAGGATTTCATATTATAAGCGGACATGGAAAGTAGGAGAAAATCCGCAGGAAGCAGAAACACAACCGCGCTTCCCGACTAGTACACTACGAGTACCAAACGGATCGCTGACAGCCCATTGAAGAGCGAACTTGGGAAAAAACGAAAGGAGGAAGGGACATCTGAATTAACTCAAGTACTCTCCAGGGCTCAAAAGAAAAAGGCAAAGAGGAACATGAGACAACAACATGTCGTGCCATCAGAAAACCTCTGCCTTAAATTAAGGCGAACACGCAGAACGGAATACCAAAAGAAAAGGTCGGGCGACGAAGGAGGACTAGATCGCCAGCTATGCTTATTAAGCCGACGGAAGGCAAGACTTGTGTGGAAGTCCTCAGTGAAATCCACTACAAGATTAAACTCGAAGATAACGGAGCAGAAGTGTCTTCTATTCGTAAAACGAAGGGTGGTGGAGTCCTAGTCGAACTAGGCCCGAAGACAATAAATAAAGTTACGTTTTGTGAAGCAGTTAAGGGGATTCTGGAAGAAAAAGCTTTGGTTTTCAGCCTGGAACCCACGTGTTCTCTGGAAATCCGAACCCTTGACTGCCTCACAGAAAAGAATGTGGTAGAAAAGGCCATCAAACGCGAATGTCCGGAGGTAGCCAATGTCCGTATTGGTATCATCTCTGCGAACTCCCGCGGTCAAAAACTCGCTGTGGTGGAAATTGCCTAGCAATCCGCAAGGAAGTTTCTAAACAGCAGAAAAATAAGAATTGGCTGAGTAGTGTGTAGAATTGGCCGCCTCAACAAAATGTTACAGATGTTTAGAATATGGGCACACATCTGCAACCCGTCGGGGACCTGATAGAAGGGAAACATGCCGTAAATACAGTCAGGCAGGCCCTAAAGCAAACACTTGCAATGAAAAAGAAGGCTGCGCCCTATGCAGGGACCGTGTCGCGACTGACGAGAACGTTGCGCACCCTGCGGGCTCGAGGCCAGTCTTCAGAGCAGAATTAGAAAGAGCTAAGACGCGGTCGTATCCTACAGATCAATATGCACTGGAGTGCAACCGCTCACGAGTTGCTAGCGCAATTCGCTGCGGAGACCAAAGCTAATTTAGTACTCATCAGTGAGCAGTACCAAAACAAGGACCCAGTTTCATGGTACCCTGACATATCAGGTATCGCTGCCATCTGGGTTCGGGACGGCACCCTCCTTAGGGTTCTTACCCAAGGCCGAGGAGATGGCTTTGTCTGAATCTTACGCTGAATGAGAATATGCCGGACTTTCGACGGAAACTTGATGCTTTGGAGGACACTTTTTTAGGCACAGATGGGCGGATCCTGGTCAAGGTGACTTCAATGCTAGGGCACTTGAATGGGGTATGCCTCACATAGACTCCAGAGGGAAACGAATTCTGGAAATGGCGGCGAGAACAGGACTGGTAGTTCTAAACACCGGATCCGGGCTGCGAGGGAAGCATTCTAGACATGACCTTCGCGTCGTAACCACTGGAGGGGGGGAATAGCCCGAAGTAATGTGACAAACGATTCCAGGCTAGCTCTCTGACGATGGGGAGGTGTTTAGTTGGTAACTAGTCCGACGATTTATCGAACCTACCCTACCCCAAAATAGCCCCCTGTCTAACATCGTTGAAGAATTGTAGGGGTCACCTCCTTCTGAGGGCTTATGGCACCTGGAAAAATAGCTGTAGAGACCGCTATGGCCTTTTGGCTGCAGTAGAGAGGCGGTACCTATTTCATCTTTTTAGATATCCTCTTTAAGCTGCCATGGTGTTTTAAAGAGGGAAGACCGGTGCAACTCTTTAATGGGATTAGAATGGAGAACCTTTCTTTTTATTCCATATGTTCTCCCTTTCCTCTCTGCCTCACGGGGTAGAGTTGAAAATACAAACATGATTCTCTTCCTACCCGAGGGCCACTTCCCTTTATTTTCTTGCTTATCCCCGTATGTCAAAATCAAAGCTCACCACCCCCCACTTGAATTTTGAGCGATCTCAACCTTCTAAACTCAAAACACGGGTAAATCTGCTAGCTTCAACTCCCGCAAAGTCAAAATTGACGCTCTTAACTCAGCCTTGGTGTCAATCAAGTGATATAGCATCTTATCCTACTCAATATGTGATCAATCCTTAAACATCGTTCACAATATCCCATCTGATTTTCCTTTTAAGTCCCTCCTTCTCCCACTTGTCTGCATTCTTAGCTTACTTGGTTTACCACAGAGATCCTTAATAACATTCGCCTGAAGCATTCCGAGGCCACCCTTGTCCGCGCCAACTTGAAACTCGTTTGGTACCGCACCCAATATATTTTCTTTCATCAATTTTGCTGACTCCACAGTTAATTCGCCACAACAATCCTGTGACCTTCTCTGTCCTTACTTCTCTTCTGTGTTTATTCCCACGACCACTACGCCTTCCACACCTCTTCTAGGTGCATACTGAAGCGAACTTTTGTCTATTCCTCTCCTTACGCCTCCCTTAATTAAGTTCCTTGTAGGCAATCTTGACACCAATTTTGGACCTGGTCCCGATGGGCTTCTTAGCCTCTTCTTAGTTAACTGTAGACAATATATTTCCCTCCCTTTGAGTATAGACTCTCAAAGAATATTACTTTCCTTATCTCTGCAAAGAGGCCTTTATCATCCCTAACGTCAAGAGTGGAGACCCTTCTATAGCTATAAACTACCGTCCCACCTCTTTTCTCTTCTCTTACTACAAAATCCTCGAGAGATACGATTGCCTAACCGTGCATTTCGGCTACCTCATCTTCAAAGAGCAGCCTGATTTCGTGAAACAACTTCGTAGTTAAATGCTTTAATTCACGATAGATTGTACACGCTAGCTATACCGATTTCTCCGAAGCTTTTGATACCTTCGACCGCAACATTTTCCTCTCCAAACTCTCTCTATTCAACTTCCCTCCCCCTCCTCTAATCACCTCTCTCTCTCATACCGTTCTAGCAAAGTTTCTTTTAATGGCTACTTATCTTGTTCTTTATCTCATTCGTCTGGTGTTCCCCAAGGCTCTATATTTGGCCCCCTACCGTTAATGATTTTTATAAATGACTTCCCCTCGCTTCTCACTTGCCCGTGTTTGCTCTACGTGGACGACATTAAATTATTTGTTTTTGTTTCGTCTTTGCTGGACTGTGCTCTCTTGCAGACCAATCTTGTAACTTGGTTCCATTGGTGTTCAGTTAACAAAATGGCAAAATACCAATCCCATTCACAGAGTTCAACATCTACTTTCACTCCCAGAATCCGAGCCTATGCCCGTCTTACAATGACCTTCAGCTTGATTTTGAAGGGCCATAGATATTTAAGCGAGGGGTGACCGCCATGAGCTTTCATCGGCTTTGGAGAGTGGCTACTTCTTTTTTCCCTCATGAACTTTCTACCCCCTAAGGGAATGTAGTTGCAAATTCACCCTCTAGCGTCGTTGCAAATGAGATATGCATGTCTCAAAGTGTTCTCAAGTTATTCGTATATTTTATCAGAGGCACCTAGAAACCAGGAGCTTCGTCCAAACCGGAACCACCCAACCGAGACTTGCGCTCTAAGCATGCGTAGCGAATACTTTGCGCTTGACATCAGGGTCCTAATTCCATGTAGCTGCCGGAATAGAGGTCTCTGAGCCATTCATCAAAGGCTCTGAGGGTTTGATGAATGGCTAACCAGGAACCAAGCCTCTTGTTTGCCAAACACCCTAGTGGATAGTGGTAGCCACACCCGGTACGAGGCCACCCTATTATTAACAAAGTGCTACAGTTCTAGACTGGCGAGTTGAACCTCTCCCATCAAGGGTGTTATACAAACCGTATTCGTTGGACAGTTACAGCTGAGGGTCGTGGATTATATTTAAACGGATCCTCACTGATACCTGGCTGTCTCAGTGAGTAAGGGCCACCTTACCATGCTATACGTTTATCAGGAAACGACTATAGGCGATGAAATCCCATTGGTACAGAGAACAAAACCTACAATAAATAAGTGGGATTCCATACCAAACAAAAACTGGTCCATCAAGCGAAGGTACATCTCCGCAATTTTGAAAACCAAGTGGTTACATCTAAGAAGGGAAAAGTTAGGAATCAGCAAAACGTAGTTCAATATTGGCCTACTACGTACAACACAACGAAGCAAGGTCCTTGATCAGAAGACTGAGGCAAGCAAGAGTATGCGTGAGGTAAGTTTATTTAACGCTCTTTTTTTTAGTGGCGAGAGGAAAGGAACCGAAAATCATAGAAGGGAGTTTAAAGGCATTGGCTCTTGAATGGGCAGCGGGACAACGAATCTGAGAAGATGTGTTCTGCTCGAAGTTTCGTTAATTTTCAATCTAGGTATTAGCACTGATGAAGGAGGCAGGTGGTCCCCAAACAGAATAAGGGGGAAAACCTAGTTCTTTTCATAATCGATTACTTAACTAAATTAGTGATGCGTGCTCATCGATTTAAGAGCAATAGGGCCTTATATAACTCTTTATTAATTACATCCACCAATCGCAGGAAAAATCATATTTTATTAGCTGCAGACAACACCACATTCATCACTTAATTATTTAATCATTTACTTATTTAATTAAATTCAACGAGTATACCTTTAAAATCAACAATCAATTAGGAGTCGCAGTCGTAGACAGAAGTTTTGTTATTATTCTCTTTTTTCAAAAATGACATTTGCTGTCCCCTTCATGGCACTCTGCTCTTCACTCTTGTGGCGAGGTCTAAACTGAGTGGAGAGCGCCGGTGACGTCATCTGTCCGCTGGTATTCGCAACATTCGAAATAAATTTCGAATGCCGCGAATCCTGCCGCGCCACATCACTCCGCCCCCAAATGAAACCGAGGGGTTTCAGCGACCGAATCCGGAACTGTGTTCCCCATCAGTCCTTGAAGTGGACGCGCCGTTGTTTAGGGGTGCGCACGGGCTTCAGCCTGGACAGGGAGACCGCCTTTTTGTGTCCACCGATCTCGATTCGAAGAAATGTTCTCCCCGCTCGAGAACGCGGTACGAGCCTTCATAAGGAGGTTGCAGCGGCTTCCGGACGGCATCCGTCCTGGCCACGACGTGCGCACACGTGTCCAGTTCCTTGGGCGCACAGACAGGTGCGCACGAGTGTTGGGTGGGAGGAGTGGCCTTGATGCGTCGGAGATTGTCTCTCAGCAGACGCACCAACCCCGATTCTGTGAGACCCGATCTCTTGTCGAAGACCGGATCACTTGGGACTCTCGGGTACTCCCCATATACTAGCTCCGCGGGGTTGGCAGCAAATTCCTCACGGCGAATTGTACGTAGGCCGAGTAGGACGAGAGACAAGACTTGCGTCCAGGACGGATCATCGCGTGCCATAATGGCGGCTTTCAGCGTCCGGCGCCAACGTTCTAGCATCCCATTGGATTGCGGGTGGTATGCAGTAGTCCGCTGGCGTTTAAACCCCAGGAGTTTGCCTAACTCGGAGAAAAGGGTGGACTCAAATTGCATTCCCTGATCAGTGATGATCACTACTGCCAGGCTGGGAATTGTGGAGGTCTTTTTGAAAGTTCTAGTCCTTTCCATACTCTACCGACTGAATTGCCTGTGGTCATCGCCCTCTCCGATAGCAAGAACGGCATCAGCAAAGATCGGTAGAAATGCTTCCAAATGACATTTAGGTCGCGAAATACCAATCCGATGTGGTGGATTATGAAGTTTAGGTTTAAGTAAACCGATAGTAATGATTGAAGATCTAGCCCGCGATGTGATGGCCTTTATTAATCGTTAATGGTACTTGGAAAAAATTAAGTGTCCCCGGATTTTTAGGTCAGCAGAGTTACTTCTTTTAGCGATTTTTTATGGCACAAGACAGATGAACAACCGAAGGTGCATATTGTTACTGCAAGAGTTCCTTAAGGTTCTGTTGGTTAACCTATTTAAAGAGCATAGTATATGATGGAAAGCTCGAGCTTTGTTCCCGGAGGAGGCAATGGTTATTAGTTTTGTGGAATATTTGACGATGGTTGTTTCTTTCCTTTACAATGGCATCTGAAAGATCCAATACTTAAGTTTTACTTACAAAATAGTTCAGTAATAGCACCCAATAAAAAACTCAATATAAGTGAAATGGAACAACGTACAATACCTCTAAGAATCTATGCACCCATTTGGATAAAACTAAGTAATGGCACACACCCGCATCTAAATCGTATTCTTGTTGGCCAGATTAGGAAAGTCAACATCATTAATCAACGGAAAATAGACATATAAAGTCCACTCTCAGAATTGAAAAATGGGATCAAATTATTAGAACGGAATATTTTTTATTTTCAGTCTTTCAGTGGTTTCTTCTGCGAATCTAGGAATTTATCTTAATTTATTCGGGTAACTATAAACTCCACAAGAACTGTTTTGTTACCATTTTGGACCCTGTGAAGAAACATATCGCATTTAAGTGAGTGATTGATGGAGGCTAAACTGGAACTTTTTCAGAATCCAACTCAGAATCAGACACCATTTAACAAAGTTTATGGAGAGGCTTGGCACCGTTTGTATTTAGATAGAACACGATTGTTATATATCTACATATATGCTAATGACCTGATTCTTATAATACATGATTATATACATTTCTGCCTTGAAATTAATGCAAATGTGAAATTTAAAATAAGGAAATGCATGCAAATAACATATGGTAATTCCTTAAATTACTTACGACGGTAGACGCAAGGATGGCACGCTAGGTAAAACCATCTTTAACTCCTTTTATAGCATGATTGGACTAAGCTATCATGCCCTCGAAAAATCTTACTATTATCATCATCAACGGCGTAACATTTCTAAAAGATTTCCCAATTTTTTTTGCTAAGAACCCAGGTCTTCGAGGAATACATAAGGACTGGTAAGATCATAGTCTTGTACAGTAAGAGCTTTGACCCTATGATGAGACTTTTTTTTGGCTTTTGTAAGCTGAAATAGGCTCTGGTAGCAGTAGCACATCTGCATGGTGAATCACTTACTCCAGGACCAGGTTAACAAGGACGCATGATAGAGCATCCCCTTGTCTTAGACCGTTGTTGGTGTTGAATGGTCTCGGGAGTGATCCTGCCGCTTCTATCTGGCCTCGCACATTGGTCAGGGTCAGCCTAGTCAGACTTCGAAAAATATAGCAGCGAAAATAATTAAGCTAAACCCGAATGAAGCACAGTGAACTTCAGGGCTCACAGGAATGGTCTCAAAACTATTTACGAACTAAGTTTCGTTAAAGGGTATCACTATACCTACCCATGCAATATGACGAGTGGTGGCGGAACTGCCATAGGAGGAAACAACGTTACTAAGCCAGGCAAGTTGACCGACGCCTTCGATGTCGCGCTGGTAAACACAAATAGGAGGAGTGCCAATCCAACCCTGCTTACCGTTTTTTCCAAATCGAAGGCCAGTTGGCCAAAGCCCTAACTCGGTCAGAGAGGAGGCAGATGTCATCAGTGTGTTCGAGTTTTCTCAAAGAAATGCAGCAAGTCACTCCACATATTCCGGACAAGACAACATGCAAAACATCGTTGATAACAAAAAGGAATATGATTGATAATAGAATGCAACCTTGACAAATCTCCGCACTGGTCATTTCCTTTCCGAAATTTCACCTTGATCCATACGCGACATTTTGCTCCTTCAGGGGTCGCCAGCAATGCTTAACGGGAGTGACCTCTCGAGATGCCCAAGTAAGTAGTTCTGCCCACTAGCTGGCAGTATACCTGCGTCCTAAGTAATAGCCTTGAGAGAACCTCTCGGTAAACAGCGAACCTCGAATAACCGGTACACTAGGAGTCCTCGGAGTAGTCGACAGCTCTCTGCTGACGTCGGTGGGGTGATGTCAGCCTAATTCTGCCAAGGTAGTAGTTGTGACATATGTCAGAACCCGGGTAGTGTGCATTGAGCTGGTATGAGCAGACCCGAGCAAGCAGTGATCGGTGTATGAGCTATGGAATCAGCTAAACATAAGCCGCGACTCAGGGAAGTGGAGTAGGAATTTTATCCCGAGGGTACACCCATTCGTCACTATTACAGCCTTGCGCACGATTTGCTAGTGAAATTTCCAGAGAGAACAAAGTTAAAAACAAACTCAAAAAGTCGAAGAAATATCGGGTGATGGACGAAAAGTTGGCTGCGTTTGCGTGGAGCACGAAAATGAGTCGCTCACTGCAGCAATAAGGGCTGAAATAGTCGATGTCCTCGTGAGCAAAAGCATCCAAATACACTAACTGTTGACGGTCCTGGGAGCTTTCTCCAAGTCGATGAAGAGCAAATGAGACCTGAACTTTATACCCTGTCGTCAGTGCAGGAGGATGCAATGCGGAAACCAACTTGTTTTTTAAGCTTTCGAGCTATTCCTATTGGGCCTATTATTTTTGCGGTGGCAGGGAGTACGTAAATGTCCCTCTAATTTTTATTCTCAATCTTATTAAAATCGGTTTATGGTCTGTTTGTCTGTTCGTCTGTCTTTTTTTATGGATGGAGGAGGAAATCGTACAAAGACACTGCAGCACCAGGTTGTAGCAATGTGTGGGATTCTCACCAACTAAAACCACTTTTCCAGCTACTCTCGCCTTACCGCCTTTCGGCCTACTGCATCCTTTTCAGGTGGATTCATTTTCCTTTTCTTGTACAGATAGCGTGTCTCACTTGCCAGAATGTCTATCGCTGAGTCGCCTAATATTGTTCTGAAGGCACTGCGCACCCTTAGCACCACTAAGTGGTAAGTCATATTTGCCCTCCTCCGATTATTCTCAAGCGTTAGTGCTTCCTCCCAAACTGGTGCCGCGTATAATAGTGTGGAGCGAACTACTCCAGCCACAAGAAATCTGCGACTTTATCTTGGGCCTTCAATGTTAGGCGTCATCCGTGCTAATGATATGCTCGTATTTGCCGCTTTCTCACAGCCTTAATCCAGGTGTCCCTTGAAATTGATTTTAGCGTCAATCACCACCCCCAAGTGTTTGATAACCGGTTTCTAAGTGATGATATGACCACCAACACGAATATTAACCATATTCCTCTTCCTACGGTTGGTAAACAAGACCACCTCCGTCTTTTGTTGCGCAAGGTCAAGCTAATGGTTTCGTTGGCATATACTTCAATGTCTTCAGGCTGTTTTGCGACGACAACCACAGCTAAATCATCTGCGAACCCGATTATCGTGACCTCCTTTGGCATGGGAAGGATAGGAACCCAATTTTACATCACGTTCCACAGGAGAAGCTCCAACACTGAGCACTGTGGTACTCCTGCCGTGACGGTGTTCTGCTTGGATCCCTCATTCGTACCGTACCAAAGTGTCCTCATTGAGAGGTAACTTTCGAAGAACTTAGTCAAATAACAACAGACATCTGTTTTAGCCAGTGAGCTTTTTATCCACTCTCAGCTAGCGGAATTGAACGAATTTTTGACATCCAACATCGTTGCAGCAAGTCGAGGAGGCAAATCGAGCGGTATGATGATATATGTCCTGGGTGCTTATTCGGCTTCGTGAGCAAAACTAATTTTTGCCTCTTCTACTGATCGGGGCAAACTCCTTCTACCATGCATGTTTCAAATACGTTGATAAACCAGCTGGATCTGGCCTTAACAGCTCTATTGGGAGCAGCATCCAGACCGGGAGTTTTGTTATTACCAATTCTTCGGCAAATTTGTGCAAGCTCCTCCTCAGTTACCGCAGGTATGGTGTAGACGTCTAATGCTTACTTGTGTTGTTTGTGCTCCCTTATATCCGGGGGGAAGAGTGCTACCACGATATCGAGTAGAAGAAGTGCATCTTCTTAGTAACCACCATAAGCTGCTCCCCGCGGGTCTGTATAGCCTGCTTAAGGCTACCTGGAAGGTTCACATGTGCTTACCGTTTCTAGTCAAAGTCCGGTCTTCCTCTAGATAGTTCGCAGGTACTTCTGGCTCGAAAACATGCATTCCGCAACTCCGCGATCTCGTCATTCCATCAATAATTTGACCGCCTTTTTGTGAGGACCCGCCGCCTCGGCATATGATTTCTGTTGACTGCGGTTATTACGGCATCCATTTCCCTATTATAGGTGTTGCGGAAGGCTGTCTTGTGGATGGCTTCAGTGTTAACTCTCAGCTGATTGTCAGAGAGGATTCTGGGTGGTGTTGTTATTCGAGCTCGGAGCACCATGCCAACGAGATAGTGATCCGAGTCTATATTGGCTCCACTATATGTTCTGACATTCATCAAGGCTGAGAGGTGGCGGCGTTCGACCAACACGTGGTCAATTTGGTTGAAAGTGGTCCCGTCTGGAGAGGCCCACGTATGTTTGTGGACCGCTTTCCGCGCAAACCAGGTACTTCCAACAACCATTTCGTGTGACCCTGCTAACTGAATAACCCGCAGTCCGTTATCATTTGTTTTTTCGTGTAAGCTATGGGAGCCAACGTATCGCCTGAATACGGGCTCCTTCCCTACTGGGCTGTTAAAATCCCCAAGTATGATTTTGATATCATATCTGGCACAGACTTCGAGGGTTCGTTCTACTGCCTCGTGGAAGGTATCCTTCTCCGACTCTGCAGTTTCCTCTGTAGTGGCGTGAACGTTAATGAGGCTTATATTTCTAAATTTGCCTCGCAAACGCAGAGTGCATAGCCTTCATGTTGTGGCTTCGGAACAAGTTGTTTTCCGTGTAACCCCCAACTTGGAGGACCAGTTGGTACAGTTTGTTCCGTTTTTAGGCGCAGAGGACTCGCCTTTATCCTTCTCCGTCTGCAGCTTTTCGTTAAAAAAGAGCTCCCAGCGGTTACCAGCTGTTGCTCCATCGTGGGTACCAATCCTCGTTTTGCCCTGGGATACTTCCCTTTGACCAGGCATAGCAGGCATATTTTTCCCCTAACGAATCCAACTTCTGGAAACTCCATTACTTCTTGAATGGTTTGATTTCCACACGACCATATTGCCGCCTTGCCAGTTACAATTATTATTGCGATAAGGCTCGCTGATTATGGCAGCTTTGATTTCCTTCTCATACGTGCCGTTCCTGAGTCGTCAAATGACCCAACCTATTTTTACTTTTCCAGCCGTCAGCAGTTTGAGCGCTGCTTCAGCTAGCAAGCTTATAGTTGCCTTTTTCGTGCCTCCATATGCCTTCCTCAGTACTCTGATTGCGGAATCTTGTAAGCTAAGTGGTCCGAACTGCTTTTCTAAGGCGTTTCAGAAATCCTCCTTGATCGTGATTTCATCAATTTCCTTACATTGTACAGGGTGCGGCAGCATAACTTCCTTTTTTAAAATGCGCGCCACTCAGTTAGTTGATGTCATAGCGGAGCGCTAGTAGTCTCGTTCAAGAGGGGATACTGTAAAGTTTTGTCCCGACATGGTTCAGTCGCCATCATGCGTTGGAATAGTGAGGAGCGTACCTTTGCCGTTGAGGTTTACTTTTCAAGCGGATGTTCGGTTATTGCAACACAGCGTGCATTTCGGAATCGCTTTAATTTAGCCCCGTTGGCTCCCGTCCCAGACCGCAAATCAATTGTTACATGGGTCACTACATTCAGACAAACTGCAAGTGCGACAAAAGGAAGAACTGGAATCCCTCGGCCCGTTAGATCACCTGAGAACATTGAAGCAGTGAGAGCGTCAATGTTGCGGTCGCCACGGCGTTCTGCGCGTAAACACGCATCTGCCCTTGGACTATCCGGTCGTTCTGTGAGAGGAATTCTTCGTGATAATCTTCATTTTCTTCCCTATAAGATGGCGATAGTGCAGGAACTTTCAGAACGTGACTTCAGTTCTTGGATGAACGCGTGTGAGCTTCTTCTTGATGTCGTTCCCGAGGGTGCTATTGTTTTTTTTAGCGATGAAGCCCATTTTCATTTGTGTGGGTCGGTTAACAAACAAAACATGCGCTACTGGGCTGACACCAACCCTCGAGAATTGCATCGAAAGCCTTTGCATTCACCCAAAGTCACAGTGTGGTGTGCAATTTCTTCAGCTGGAATTATTGGTCCCTGGTTTTTTGAGGAAAATGAGGTTACAGTGACAGTGAATTCGGACCGGTATCTAAACATGCTACAGAATTTTTTTTTGTCCCACGGCTAGAAAATTTGGATTTGGGGGACACTTGGTTCCAACAAGACGGTGCAAGAGCACACACTTCAAGAGCATCGATGGCTGTTTTGCGGGAACACTTTCCAGAGCGCCTTATCTCAATTAGAGGCGATTTGGAATGGCCGGCACGCTCTCCCGATCTGTCCCCTTGTGATTTTTTTCTATGGGGTTTTTTGAAATCCCGTGTTTATGTGAACCGTCCAAGAACCCTACAAGATTTGAAGACCAACATCCAAGAAGAAATTGGCAACATAACACCTGCTATACTAACAACTTTAGACATGTACCTACATTAAAAAAAATAAATAAATATTTTCCGATGCATACAATAGTTTTTATTAAGTTTTGAAAAAAGAAGTTATGCTGCCGCACCCTGTATTATAAATTTTTGTCCCGAAATTAACTCTTTCACGTAAGAAAATGTAATTAAGAAAAATTGTTCGCTAACAGGAAATGTAAAGCCTTTTTTACACGGAAATCGGGGGTGAAATTTAAAGCAGGCAAATGCGAAAATTATACTGCAACTCCATAAATATAAAAAAATATAGGACAAACGGTTTCGTCCAGGGCAGAGGTAACTCGTCAGACGCTGCCTCACCTCTGCCCTGGGAGCAGCGTCACCGTGAGTGGCATCAGATGGATCAGATGCCCTGGACGTAACCGTTTGTCCTATATTTTTTAAATTCTTGGGTGCCATGCCCCAAACGAGGGATCCGTGGACCAAAAGACGTGAGAGTAAGTTGCTCTCCATTTGGTCCGGTCCAACAGCAAGAGGTTGTGGACTTAGGATCCCTCACTTATCCTAAACAATTCTTAAATATACTGACGAGTGAAGAAGTGACGATATGACGCCTGATAAAACGTACTTTAACTCCTCTTACAGCATTAGACTGGACTAAGCTATTGTGACCACTGTGATGTTACCCTGTAGCCTAAGAAGTTGATTTCTGGCTGGCTAAGATCGCATTTCGCGGGGTTGAGATTGATTCCGTGCTCTGAGAGTCTCTTGAAGGCTATCCTGAGGTACTGCTTATGCTTCAAGTCGTCTTTTGTGGCGATGAAATTGTTGTCGTGTAGTTCCACGTTGAAGTTCACTATGTTGGGCTAACCGTACCTGTCAGGTACTGTGTGAGCGTTGAGTCGGCGGTAGTTGCCGCAGAGGCGAATAGTTGCGTCCGCTTTTTCCACAATATGCAGAGCGCTCGACCAAGGGCTGTTTGGATGATCGGCTGGGTCCACTGGAGTTCATGTTTTGTCGCTTGATACATTGCTGGGGGAATTCTTCTAAACTAAACGGTCACGGGCTGGCCTGTAGATTATTCCACAGCGCGTGGTCGCTCCTTAGGATGTGCAGGTTTTATCAGTTCAGGAAACTGGCTGAGGGTTGCCCTTTGGGACCATCGAGACCGTGGGTAGATTGCTTTGCATCACACTTCCTTCCGTAGTGATTCCGCTTTTGTTAACGATCAGTTGTTGACGCTGGAGATCTACTTGAAGACCGTGCGTAGCCAAAAAGCGGACGGGATATACCATCGATAGCTGGCTGCTACCTACTGGAAAAAAGCAATTGTTTCCTTCATACAGATCATTCTAGACAATCCTTCACTATCTTATAAGAGGTCCTCGATATGAATGCGGATAACCTCTACCAAGTGTAACAGGTGTCTGGACTATGGACACACATCAGCAAACAGACCCGGCAGGAAGACAACATGCTATAGATGCGCTAAGGTATGTTACCAAGCAAAGACCTGCAACGAAAGAGAAAACTGCGATTTCGGCAAGGATTGTAGCGCATCTGGTGAAAGTGTTGAACACACTGCGAGTTCGGGGTGGTGTCCAGTCTTCAGGGCAAAACTAAAAAGAGCTATGAAACCGCTAATTAACTCGCATCCTACAAATTAGCATTCACCGAAGTGTAACCACTCATGAGCTGCTAGCGTAGTTTCCTGCGGAGCTGAAAGCTAATCTAGTGTTAAATAGGTAGCAATACCGAAACAAGGACTCGATTTCATGGCATCTCGACTTATCGGATACCGCTCGCATCTGGGTCCAGGACGACATTCGACTTCCAGTTCTTGACAAAGGCCGAGGAAGTGTGGATTTGACTGGATTCGGTGTTTAGGGTTGGAGCTCTGGAGGACGCCATTTTGGACACGCTGCTAGGCGGTGATTTTCATGCTAGGGACCTTGAATGGAGCATGTCTCACCCAGACTCCTGAAGGAAACGAATTATGAAAATTGCTGCAAGGAAAGGGATCTCAGTTTTATACACCGGATCCGAGCCAATGTTCCGGCGGCCAGGCTGCGAAGGAAGCAATCCTAAACAAATCCTCTGCTTCAGAATTTTTCTGGTACCGTCGGTGGACGGGTGGCGAGCTGTATAAAACTTCTCGGCAAGTGACCATCAATACATCGTGCTCCAAACCGGCGCTCCCTCTGCGTGTGGAACATCGAGAGGGTGAACATCGGAAAATTTGTCGAAGTTCTAGCAATAGGCAGAATCGCACTGGAAGGCGCTTCGGAGAGTGATAGCGTTGCAGCTGACGCGGTCATAAATTCAGTGATGAACCTGATAGCGGCAGCCTGTGAAGTTTCCATTCCCTGGAGCCAGTTGTGACAAGCCTTCCATATACCGGCAGATTGCAGAAATTGCTGATTTACTGAAGAAGTATCATAAGCTCTTTTTTTATGGCACAAAGTTTACACACCCGTGAAAAGGCATGCGCCATGAAGGCAGAGTATAGATCGGTAAGAAGAAGACTTCGCAGTGCAATAAATAAAAGCAAACCTCATGGCTGGCAGAACCTAGTCAATGAGCTAAATGAGGATTCGTAGGCATTTGGGCGTCACCCGGAAAATCGAGGCTCTTTGCGGAAATTCTGTATACTAAATACCGACCAGATGGACCGCATTGTATGGGTATAATACCCAAGATATTCCACACGGGGTTAATGTCAAGAACACGGAAGGCATCAAGAAACGCCACCTTTTCACAATGAAAGGGCTCGACGAAGCAGCTCTCACTATGAAAAATAACAAGGCGCCAGGTCCTGATGGTACCACCTCGGAAATTTTCAAATTGATGTTTTCGCAACGTTCGGACTTGCTGTTTGGTGTGATTAAAGCTTGCCTCCTCCTTTTTCTTGCCGCTTAAGGGTGGGGGTCTCCTGAAGTTATTGGTGTTGCAGAGGACTTATCACGAAGGCGGTTTGCGTTTAGAGCAAGAAGATTCACGGTGGATACTGTTATTGAGGTGGTGGATGCGGTTTATCGATACGAGGCACGCATCCGCCTATCTCGGTTGATAGTCCTCTTCATACCACTTGATATCAGAAATGCCTCTACACATTATAAAAATTATTCCATGTGTCAAGTTTAGTCTTGCCGGAAATTGAGGGATTATTGTAGAGAAGGCCCCATGCTGTATGAGACACTAGATGGGCAAAGGCGGGATTAGCACAGGAGCGGACCACTGGAACGTTTCCTACGATAGTCTGTTAAGACTCCATATACCATAAGAGTCGCGCTCGGTCTATTATACAGACGTGGTTGCGGCACTTGTTGGGGGCCGCCCTGTTAAACAGGTGCAAAACAGGTTGATGAGACGAGTAAGTGGATGGATGGCTGCTCGCGGTTTTAGCCTTGCGCTGGAAAAACCGAAGTAGTCATTTTGACCAGAAGGTGAATCCCGACCTTGAGTCTCATATCGATCGGCGAGTTGACTATAGAGTGAAAACCCAAGATTCAATGCACCACTCAAAGGTGAGCAAACCAAACTAGCAGTGAACAGGGCTGGAACTGTAGTTTTGACTGTTGGCGGTTCATTGACAATTTAGATTCATGACCGAAACGAAAGCATGACGAGATTGATAATTTCATTACCCAGCTTCTGAGTGGGCATGGAGATTTTCAGTCTTTCTTGTATAAGATTGGGAAGGCACGATCCCTTGATTATGTTTTCTACAATGGAGTGACGAAAGAGACCGAATTTACCTTTTTCTATTGTGGAAGATGGGATGACTTTTGCTAGCAGCTTTATGCAGATACAGGACAGCTCTCTCCAGATGCATTGTCATAGAGATTCTAAGGAGCATGAGCAAATGGAGTCCTGTTGAGCATTACGCTTGGATTCTTCTTGTTGAGAAGATAATTGAACTTGCCGGTGGAGGGGTCGGATGGCAAGGAGTTTCCTGAACTAACAGCTCCCTTTCTCCTCCTTCCTCCTGTTGGTGAATGGAATTTCCAAACTTGAAGGCTGCCTAATACGGGACAGCGGGAGGGCTAGTCCAAAGTAATGTGCCACATGGTTCCAGGCTAGTTCTCTGATGACTGTGGTGTCTAGTTGGTAGTCCGACGGCGTACTATTCCGAAAGTCCAACACTTTGTGCGTAAACGCATTCACCTACCCTACTCCACAAAAAAAGAGAAGAGTTATTAATTTTTCTGGAGTGCCCTTGGGCACAAACTCTTCCGGTGACGGTGTTGGAAGCTTTCTCGAAGTCGATGAAGAGTAGATGAGACCTAAACTTTGCACACAACAATGAAACCCAGGGTGGATATGTTGTCAATGTAGGAGTGCGAAAACCAGCCTGTTTTTTAGGCTTTCGAGGTATTCTCATTGGGTGTATTATTTTTGCACGCATTTGCACGCATTTTGCACGCAAATATTCTTCTAATTTTCATGCTCGCCTTTTTAAGGTTTTGTGTTAAACAAAACCTTATTAAAATCGGTTTATTGTCTGTTTGTCTATCTGTCTGTCCGTCTGTCTGCCGCGCCAAGTTGCAGGAATGTGTGGGATTCTCACCCACTTAAGCCACCTCCAATTTCTTATACTTCCTTCCCCATGGAACCGCCGCAAAGCATTACTTCGTGGGGTGAACTCCGCTTTAAACGACCAAACCTTCGGTTTTTCGCGCCCTCCTTGCGTGCTTCGCTTTTCCAAGCTTTATTGGGAACAGCATGCAGACCGGGTGCTTGTTTGTATTGTTTGCGCTCCCCTTTATCCGGCGGGAAGAGGCCATCACAATATCGAACAGAAGATGCGGACAGGTCAATTGTGGTTGTCGCCCACTCATCTTCTTCGTAACCATCCTGTACGCTGTTCTTCGGGGCTTTGATTTGCTTCTTCGCAAAGTGTCTTCCTCTAGATCGCTGGCAAACCCTTCCAGCTCGAAAACATGCATCCCGCAACTCCGCGATCTCTTCATTGCACCAATAGTTTGAACGCCTTTTTGCCAGGACCCAACGCCTTGGCATCGAAGTGTCGCATCATCTTGTCATGCGCTTCCCCCAATAGCATCTCTATGAATGCATCCTCTTCTAACTTTCTCATGAAGCAGCGTTAGTTTCCAGCTCTGTGGGAATGCACAACGCCGCATGGTCCATATTCGATCTGGAGGAAATTAGCCTGGTGGTCGCTATGATTATAATGCTCGCTGACAAACCATTCCCTTTTCCTTGCCAATCTGCTACTCACATATGTCAAATCGACTATTAAGCCCGACCCTGTCCCACGAAAAGTGGAAATATTTTCCGTATTTACAAGCACAAAGTTTAGCTCTGCGAAAGGCTCGAACAGAATACGGCTCAGCCTTGCACTTCCTGAACATATGACCTTCCCTCCCCCCGCACATTTTCTGCAACTTTTTGGCCTGTGGCAGTCAGCGGTGTATTTCACTCCTATGTGGCCAAGTTCCAGGCATCTGAAGCGGCGCTTCAGGGACACCTGATCCCTGAATCGACAAACGGCCCTACCCATTTTTACTTTACCAGTCGCCAGCAGTTTAAACGCTGCTTCAGCTGGTAAGCTTATAGTTGCCATTTACGTGCCTCCGTGTGCCTTCCCCAGTCCTCTAATTGCGGAAACTTGTTGGCCAAGCGGCCCAAACTGCTTTTCAAAGGTGTCGAGGATATCCTCCTTGGTCGCCATTTTATCAATGTCCTTGCATTGCATCACAATCTCCTGCTTTCTGACCCCTGCTTGTGTTTCGCTTTCTAAAGAATTCTCCACCTTGCCGAGGAAACTTTTAACCGTTTTGCCCGGAGACTTCTTCAGCTCCAATATCAAATCTCCTTTTTGGGAGCACCTGATCCGATTGAAGTTTTTTCCAAAGTCCATCAGCTCAGGATTGAATTTGACTTTCCTGAGGATATCGCCATAAGTCATATCGCCTTTTTGGAGATGATAATTAATTCGGGCCGAAATCCTATTTTATGTGTCGGATTTTTCTTCCCACCAACCTTGCTCCATTCTTCCTTGGTTCCTTTTGTTTTTTTTGGTTTTTTTTATCTCCCTTGGATGGATTGAAGCCAGCGCGCAGTTTCCACGATTTTGGTAACTTTGTTTGCCTTCCCCTTTGATGGTGAGAGGTCTTTTTGCGACCTGCGAGGATCCGAAAGAATCGTTCGCGCCCTCTCTACTCCTCTTTTCAAGCTTACCGTCCTTCTAATTCTGAGGGGGTGTCACTTGTGTTGCCTGGGTGACACTTGATTTCTTCGAGGCTTTTTTTCGTCCTTAGCATTATTGTACAGTAAATGAATGAAGCGGACCCAAGATGGTCTTGTGCACATTGTGTTTGTCCTTTATGAATTCGGACAATTCTACTATTTTTCTCCCGAGCAGGGCAAATAATGATTCGTCAGTATTCTGACACTGGTCCTCTGCTTGGTTTTCCCACTGAGCACTTCCGTATTTATTAGCCTTCCGGGAGCTTCCCTGATTTTCTTCCTTCATCAACGTTGATTTCGGAGGAGATCGCAAGATCGTCGAGTTTCTTCTAAATGTATCAAGCACCAAGTCCTGCGACATGTTCCGGCCAGGTGTAGTTACCCTACTATGAGCTAATGGTTGACCAATTTGTGGGGCATCTTTCCATGTTTTTTGAACAAGTGTTCTCGGGAGTGATGTACTCCTTTTAAATGCCTCTTTCTTAAGCTACTTGTAGTATTCGATGCAACGGTCGCCAAGTAGAGACACTGCAGTCAAGGGCTATCGACGGGAGGTGCGCAAGCAGACCCCTAAAAGCCGTCGGTACTGGGGTTCCGAGTTTCTGCCCCGTTAATTTTTCTTCCCCTTCCTCTTCCATATTGGTTTCTTGATTTGGGTGTCCTTCCCATAACCATTTTGGCCCACGGGTGGGTGTTATGCTCCCACCTACACGACCTGTGTATAAACATGCCCATGCATGCGCACCTCGAAATGCGTACGTATGCAGATTCCTACGCATCCGTCAACCAACCCCTTATCCGTGCGAAGGGATGCGCCTGATGGGCGATCTGGCAACTCCGCACAGTCGGTCTGACTGTCTGTCTGTCTGTCCGTCACACGCATTTTTCGCGGAGACAGTTATGGTGATTGACACCAAATTTAGTGGAAAGGCGGGAACTGTGAACGCTCACGCATACTGTCAGTTACATCCTTTTACATCGAATTTAGGGGGGAGGGTCCCCATACATGTAAAAGAGATGTAATTTTTTTTTCACCAAATATTGTCATGTGGGGTATCAAATGAAGGTCTCAATTTGTACTTTTCGAGTCGTTTTGACATTTTTGAAAAGGTGAGGAGTGGGAGGAGGATGTTTTTATAAAAGAAATACACAAAACCTTTTATACCTGAAGCGTCCAGCTTCCGGTTTCCCGACTTGTTTTGGAATAAAAAATAATTTAAGTTTTAATTTCAAGTTACTCGCTTAAGTCTTTCGTTTTTTCAAAAAATTGTATTGCGTTCTCCATGAATTTCTGACTTTGGATGGTACGGTAAGGATGATGTGTTTGATTCAGATAATGAAAATTAAATTAAATCCAACACCTACGGTTTCCATAAATTAAATTGCGATTTTTTTATTTTGGTTGTGCTTTATTGGAAACAATTATATTCATGTCCGTGTCCACTCCCTATTATCTCCGGTCTTCAACAGGAAAAAGGAGTGGTTAGCTGCAGGTTTGATCTTTCCTAGAAATATCTGAAGTATGTTGATCACGATTTCTGATATAATTGGAACACTAAACAAAAATTTCATCTATTGCGTACAATAATTTACCACTCTACATCTTTCATGCTTTATAACCCTTTTCCAAAATAAATAGCGCATAAAAATCATCCATCTCAAAAGTAACTTTCCGGTGTGTCAATTAAAAAACTCTGTGCTCAGCAAGTTACTAAATTCGTGGTTAAGATAGAGCAAAGCCAGATAAATTGAGGAAGATACAAAAATCAGCGATAGTTAATAGCGACATGGAATATAACAAGAAGAAATGAATAGTTAAGCGCGTTAGTGAATCAGCTTGGTGCCATTTTCGTTTTAACTTCCCCAAGTCCAAGTCAACGGATATACGTGCATGTATCTATTAAGTTTTTGTATCTATATGTGTTTGATGTGGACACAGATACAGAGTGCGGTCTTGGAGGTTGGAGATTTGAGCCGCCAAAGTCGTAAAACAACTTCAAGCAAAATTAGCAGTGCATGATCTGAAAGTTCTTTGAGTTCGTTGATCTTCATTTTGAACGTTTAAAGACTTCAAATCTAGTACTTTGCCAAGCTTCGTTGCTAATGCTTCTTAGGGTTTCAGATTCTGAATGTATCTTTTGTGGCAAACTAAACTGCTGAAATAGCTATGATGACGGAAAGAAGAAATTTGCGTATCTTTTCAATTTTCCTGTTGACTGTTTCAGGGTTTATTGTACATTTACAGGAGACGATGGTAGATATTGTCCACTTATCTAAGACAATCACAAATTAGATGAGCTTTAACTTGACAAGCGGTTTTGCAAAATTCCCCATACAAACAGTGTAAGTTACAATTTATTAAGGTTTGAATGGCTTTTCCAGGAGAGCGCGTAAGGACCTCATTTTGAGAAGTTCAATTTTGAAAGAGTCCTTTTCTTTCTTTGTGGACCTTTCTTCACGCACCTTGCTTAGGCTGAGCAGCTTTTATCACAAATTGTGCTCTCATTACAGCGATCAGCCGTGTTTTCACCAGTTGACTTTTTGGGACAATTTTCCGAGAACTTACCACTGCATATCCCACCGTCTTCGCTTCTTTGTACCATAATTGTTCCGATTAACTGTGTTTCCAAGTCAACTTCTGGAGGAACCATCTTTCGTTTTGCCACAATAAAATTTATAGTGAATGCAATTCTTCGCCATAGGTTCATCCACTGTTGGCTAAAATAAATCTTGACCATAAAATAGCCGCACATATCAAGCATGGCGTCATCGTTCCTACCATTCTTGGAATTATTTTAGCGGAACTGGCAAAGACGAGCTGAACCAACCAACCATCCCACCCGACCAATAAGAATCTATGTTTCTAGAAAGCAAAGAATAAAAATTAGTCACTAAGATCTGACTGAGTCTATGTCTTGTGGTCAGCCCGGAATTCGTTTTTTTGCTCTGAACGTCCTCTAGAAGGACGAGTTGAGGTCGTTCCACTCTGCTATGTGTATGTGCGCTCAAAGAGATACACCTCGGAGCTGATCTCAAATACAATTATTGTTATTATTGTATTTTCAGAGATTTTCTAGATGATGAGGCATCTTCAGGTTCGTAAATTATAATGGAGGCACTAAATGCTTCGCTTCGAATTAGTGAAGGAAAAACAACGTCCAAGCATTTCAGATTTATTGCGTATAATTTTCAATTTGCGCGAAACGATAATTGCAAATTAACACTTTTTGATTAGGATCCTGCTCTTAGCGCTTTTCAAAATTTTATTGTCATTGTTATTTTTAGGATACGTCTAACTACCATGCAATCCTCTGTAATGAGCCCGTACTTCGTCTGATTCATCGTGATTAATGCAAATTATAGTTCCTTCCATCTTTCATGTTCGTTAATAATTTTTTCCACTCCAGTGGTATGATCTGCTGGCCTCAGTATCTTCCGACTTCTATCTTATAATAAATTTCGTAAAATTTAGTACGGTCTGAGAAGGCTATAAAGGTGGGATGAGGTGGCAATGGTACAGTAGCTCCTTGGCATAGAATATTCGCGTCACGAATAACTTTGATCGTCTTCTGCATACGAAATACAGGGCTAGGGTCTTGGATGCCCCTGGTCTGCACTGCTGGTTTGAGATCTTACCTGAATTGCTGGTTAGGGGCTCGGCACTGGATTATCTACTGACACATAACCAATTATAACACTTAGGATTGGATTTTTGCTAATTACTTATGGTGAAAAGTCCAAGCAAGCGGGCTGCGAAAATGAACAAAAAATGGGTACAAATTAAGGTCGATGAATGATAGGAGGATAAGATTGGGAGAAGATACGTATTTAGCGAGCAATGGAAGACCCCGATTCCAACACAGCGTTGCCACTTTGAATTCCGGTAAGACAATTTGTTTTCTTGGCAAGTTTCTATTACGTATCGACGCCATTGAAATCAAAATTGGGCATATTGCACTAAACGCTTAGTTCCGTGAAGTTTGCACTTTTTCACTTGTCAGAAATGGAGCAATGGAATTGTCGTTCTACCTTAGTGCATGATCTATCTACTGCCACTTTCGCCTTTTCAACAATTCTACAGGTCCGTATGCTGACAAAGTTCTTTGTTTACGATAGATTCGAATCAGAGCACTCCGATGAGACTTCCTTTCGGACACCGTCTTATCGTGGTGAAGGACTATGAAGTAATTTAACACTACACTAAGAGTGTCGAAAATATGAATATAGAAGCTATGAATGTTAACTCTCCAAGTGGTAAGAAGTCGCAGACTTAAATCCACCCGTTAACATGGGCAATCAGATCGTGGCGGAGGCGCATATTTTAGAGCCTCACTAAACTCATGTCTCCCTACTGACTAATCTCTAGGAGCCATGCTTTCCAACTCAATGGAAAGCTTGCATTTAGTTCCTACTTCGTGGCCAGTAAGAAAGGAATGTAAGGCAACCCTCACCTTGGGAGAAACTGGAAATTCAGCCACCTAGGGGAAGGGGCTATCGGCTGAATCTTGGTGGAGGCTTCGATCCGTCCGACGATTTTCTATTTTTCCTGATTTTGTCAACCGGGGGTTGGTGGAAATTTTCAACTATCTTGGGATTTCGGGGGGCCAATCTGCAGTCGGATTTATCGCAATATCTTGTATTTCCTTGTTTGGATCGTGAAAATTCTCGAATTTTCGAAAAACTGGGCCGTCTCCTCTTTCATCGAAATATTGCCCGTAGAAATCCGACGGTTTTGCATTTTTGGTCATTTGTGTCGACCCGGGTCGTGGAAATTTTCAATTTTCTTGGATTTTGGGGGGCCTTTCTGCCGCTGTATTTGTAGCAATATCTTGCGTTCCGTCGTCAAATCGTGAAAATTCTTGAATTTCCGAAACCTGGGCCGCCCCTCCCCCCTTTTGATCCAGGTATTACCCGTGGTCAACTAATCTGATCCTGACTAATGTGCGAGGACAGATAAAGCAGCAGGATCACTATCGAGACTATTCAACATCAACAACGATTTAAGATGGGCTTCGTACGTAACCGCACTCTTTTAGTCTCCTCTGCCTTTGACAGTTCTCTCGGGAAAGATGCGACCATAAAGTTGATCGCATCCCCGTTGTCCTGACATGCCAGCATTCGTTAGAACCTTCTCTAGGTTCTTCCTTAGTTCCACAAATCTTGGCCAGTGGGAAAATACGCGCTCTGGGTCCTTTGGGACTCCATTGCATTTTGGACAATCGATTGAGGTACCCAGTTTAAACCTGAACTGTTACTGGTGATAACCTTCATGCCCCGTGAGAAACTGGGTAAGATTATAATTTAATCTCACCGTGTCGTCTCTCCAACCACTCCTTGATGGCAGGGATGAGTCCGTGTGTCCACCGATCTTCTCTCGAGCATTCCCGACGCTCTTGTCCTCTATTTAGATATCTCTTCTTTTCGGCGTTCATTGTCTGCGATAAAGGAGGGATAGATTTCCCATTGTATATAATCGTTATCTCATCTACCCAAGAGGTCATTGGGCATTATTCCCAAGATCACGACTGCTGAATCATCTGAAATGCCGAGCACATCAGCAATGCCTTTCCCCAAACTGGATCTGCATAGAGCAGGTTCGAATTCACTACTCTTGCTATAGGCAACCTGGAAGCATGCTGTGACCCTCCCACATTCGGCATCATCATTGCCAGGACTACACCTGCGATGGATGCTTTGTCACAAGCATACTCCACGTGTTGCTTATAGCTGAGCTTCTCATCTGTTATCATTGCCAAGTATTTAATGGCACGCTTAGAAGTGATGGTATGATTCCCAATTTGAATACGTGTATATTTTCTTTTGCGACACTTGGTGATGAGTACCGCTTCCGTTTTTTTCGTCCGCAAGTGTCAGACCATAACTCTCTAACCAACGCTTAACAGCACTGATCGTGTTACATGAGTATAACTCAGCATCTTGGAGATCCTTTGCGACTACAACCAGAGCTATATCGTCGGCGTAACCCACTACCGTGGCTTCCTCCAGAAGGAGAAGGTTAAGCACATCCTTGCACATGATGTTCCACGGGGCCCGTCATCAGTGCCATATCAAAGTTTTCGTTCTTGTAAATAGCTGTTGACAATAGCTGCAGGATAGGTGGGAATACCAATCTTTGCTAGAGATTCTCACATCCAAGGTCATCACCAAGCAATATTTGCTTGCCTTTTCCATGGATGGCATCTTTGACCAAGCCAGTAATCATTTTGATATCATTAATGGTTGGTCGGGCTTTACGGAACCCACACTGCCGATCTGAGAGGCTACCCTGGTTCTCAATAGCTGGGAGTAATCTATTGTACATTACTCGCTCTAGCATTTTCCGTACAGTGTCCAAAAGGCAAACAGCTCTGTAGGAGGTTGGCTTAACTAGAGGCTTACCAGTCCTAGGCAGTAGTCCTTCTGTCGCTTCCATGATGCAGGAAATATCTCGCCGGACGTTCATGCTTCGAACTACTCAACGAAAATGTCAAATCTGGATTTCACGGCAAGCTTAAAGGCCCTGTTCGGCACGCCATCCAGACCCGGAGCTTTGGTATCTCATATTATAGCGCAGATCTCCAGCAGCTCGTCCCTGGTGACTGGTGGTATTGCCGTCACATCCAGATGTCGCTGGAATGTGTCAATTTTCTCCTTTTGCTGGAGAATAACCCCTCGATAATTTTTAACAAGAGTGAAGGGCACGTGATCTGCGGAAATGAAGGGCCTCTGAATCGCCCCATTACGATGCTGTAAGTACTCACCCATGGGTTTACGTCTGCTTCCGAAGAAAGCTCTTTAAAGCATTCCCTCTGGCTCCGTTGGATGGGGAGCTTGAGGGTTTTGCGGGCTTTCTTATAGGCACACTCTTTTTCCTCTTGGTCGATTCATCCTACCGCCCCCTGAGTCGCTCTTCTGGCTCAAGGCCAGTTCAGTATTCCAGTTTGATTTTCTACTGGGGAGTGAGTACCTCCTAGGCATGGACGCGTCACATGCTTTGCTTTTTCCGTAGAAGTGCCTGCTTTATTAGATTGGTCTAACTTTACCTTTATGAAGATCAGCTCATCCAGAGCCTTAGGAGACCACAGCCCGACATCTTTCTCGGTTTCGGGTATGATACCTGACTCCAATCATAACCCAAAGAAGATTCTCTGGTGATCGCTGTAGGTGTTGTCCTTGCTGACGCGCCAGGACATACCGCGTGCCAGTGCAAGGCTGACAAATGTTGGATCCACGATAGAGGCAGATCCCCCTTTCTGAAAGGTATTTGCCTAGAATTATATCCAACTGTGCAAAAGCGTCTAATAGACTGCGTCCCCTTGCACTGGCCGCCCTGATACCCCACTCACGGGAGTAATCATTGAAGTCACCAGCAATCACCCTTGGACTATGACCCCTTGCGTCAAGGACAACACTGTCAAGCACTTCTTCGAATTAGGACAGTGGCAGATTTGGTGGGACGTAACAGTTGTACACATATACTTCGGCTATTTTCGCCCACGCAAAGCCGCTGGCTATCTGACTCTCGGAACATGGCATGGCTTGTCAACTACATGCCCATATCGCCGCTCCACCAGTCGAATCTGTAACTCATATGTCACTGTGACGGTTTCTATAGGGTTCGCTAACGATGGCAATTTGCACCTCGAATTCGTAGGTAGTCTGCTCGAGTGAATCTGAGCGGCCCTGCAATGATTGAGGTTTATTTGAATTAACCTCATTTTTCACATCTTCTGCATCGATCGGACCGATCAATGCCGCTGCATGCCTTCGTGAAATGACCAAACGCGAAGCACTTGAAGCACCTCTTTAGAGAAATCTGCTTTATCAGACGGCAATCAATCCATTCGATTTAAACCTTACCGACCGCCAATAACTTTTGCGCTGCGTCCACTGGTAACCGCAATGTGACCGTTTGAGTATTGCCATAGGCTTTCGGCAAGTTCCTCCAACTTGAACTGTTCCATTAAGGCAGCACAAATTTCTCCTTTGGATGTCACTTCATCGAGATCCTTGCACTGTATCTAGACCTCATGTTTTTGGGTCCGTACTATGAGATTCCCCCAAGTGAGTTCTTAACTTGAGTTCGGAAGTCAAGCTGGAATTTTTTCAGCTCAGACATGAGGTCACCTTTCTGGATCCTTGGAATCTTGCTTACATTTTCGCCTAGATCTTTTAGGTTGAGGTCGGCTTTGATCTTTTTCAGTATCTCCGCGTAGGACAAATTTCCCTTGCTGAGCGAATTCGTACACCACCGCTTTTATTCCCCTTGGATTTTGCCGATTCGATTGCCGGAGCTCACACTTGGGGGACCGGTTTTCTCTCTCCGATGCATTTAGTTCCGTTTTTCGGAACCATGTTTATGACCTTTTTCCTCTTTGGCGCCTGCTGATTTCCCAGATGATCCATTTCTTGCACTCTCTTGTTTGGTGGCAGATTGGTTGCAATACGATTAGGTGTCACTTGGGTCACGTGTGACACCGTTGGGGCAGTCGATTTTGACTTGGCCTTGGAATTTTGTTGCTCCTGCTGTGATTTGTTGTAGAGCACTCTAATAGCTCTCATCGTATTTTTTATGGCTCGGTGCACGTTGTGCTTATCCTTGATGAACTCACACAACTGAACTATTTTATCACAAAGGTGTGAGAAGGATAATTCCTCTGCATCAGGGCTCTGCTCTCCATGAGTCCTAACCAGATTACTACTTTTTAATAGTCCTTCACATTTGGTATTCATTGATCTTTCCTCCGTTTTATCTTTTTTGATGTTTGGCATTGACGGAAATTTCAAAGTTGACGAACTTCTTCTGAATGGGTCCTTATTCTGGTTCTGGAGCACCTCCTGCTTTCGCTCCTCTTAGATATGTGCTGTCGGTGTTGTTGCAGTTTTTGTCGTCCAGGGATCTGTTTTCAGCTCATCTTTTCTCGACTTTGTGGCTGGTGTTCTCGTAGAGTAGTACTTGGCTTGAATACCTCCTTTTCTAAATCTAAAACACTTGTAGCATTAGGCCAAGTTGTCCACCACCAAGGCACTGTGGTCGAGCGTTGTCGACGACCAGGAGCCCGCATGCTCACTCTCAAAAGCCACCGGTACTGAGGTTCTGAGTCCTCACACCGTAAGTTTCCTTTTTCCCATATCTTCCATAGTGGTTTTATGTTCTGGGTATCCTTCGCGTAGCCATTTTGGTCCGCACACCAAAGATGAGCAAACACTAGCCCATGCACAGTCAGAAAAGAAAAGTGCAGGAACACATATTTACACATCAATTGCTATGTCTCAATCCGACAACTGGTGCCGCGCCTGGAGGCAGATCTGCCCAAGCCTCGCAGGTCTGCCTGTCTGTCTGGTACACCCAGTTTATTCGGAAACTGCTAGACTGACTCTCACAAAATTTACTGAGAACGTGTCATCTGTGGATCCCTTTACATACAGCTCGTGGTGGTGCCATTTGTGTTGAGTTTAAGGGGGGCTCCCTATGCATACGAAAGGAAGGTACAATTTTCTTTCACAGAATGTGGCCATGTGGTATCAAATGAAAGGGTTCAATTGAACCTTTGCCTTTCGAAACTGGTCCCATATTTTATCTCGGGTGGAATGTAGGGGAGGCAAGGTTCAAAATATGGCCCTCAAAAAGTGTAGCAGGTCTCGTTCTCAGAACCTATCCAACCGAGAAATCTAAAAAAAATTATAGTGGTGCATCTCTATGAAATTTAGACTTCAAAATACATCCCGTTCAGATATCTGGACAAATAAAGTTAAGTTAAAGTTACCCGAAGCGCCAGCTTCTTGTTTTGCTATAAAAATATATTAACGATATCAAACGTATGACCATCCTCTTGATTTTCTGCTTTTGGTCAACGAATCTGTCTTCAATTTTCTTTTGGTTCTGCCTTTGGTGTGATTACATTCTTGAATTATGGTAGACATCTTATTAATTACCTCGATTTTATACGAAAATAAGTCCTTTTAGAGTGAAGTCATTTTTAAACAGAAAATTTCGACACCCCTTCTTTGCAGATATCAAATTACCAATCAAAAATTAAAACAAATCCCACTAATTAGAAAATATAATAAATTTTGCATCATGTTTGGCATGTTTTCACAGAAACACCCCCAAAACAAATCAACAAAATCCGATGAGAAATTATCTACCGAAAATCAAATATCCTTATAAAGATAAATTCATTTTCGGATAATTAAAGAGGTAACTTTGTCGCCTTTGCAACTCTTCTGCCTTTGAAAAGCCGTTTCGCGAAGCCGCGCGGAGGTGTTATACCATTTGACTCCTCAACTGGATATAATGGACAAACCTAGTGAAGTAACGATGATACCGGCGATGATGAAGTAAGCCAATGGCCACACACAAATGGCAGAAAGCCAACAGCCTTCCATAAATGAACATTGGAAAAGATTTCAGGTAATTCACTTTTCAGATTTCTAGTTGAGTAGGTAGCGTGAAAAATATCTGGTGTATCACATACGAAAGCGTATGTGGCACTCATGTGAGCGGACAGTTCTGAGGTCATGATGCAAATTAAAGAGCGTTAAATGTTGAAAACATGTTGGCTAGCCATTTGTCATGGTTCTAATTTGAGGTGGATGTCTTCTGAACTCAGATTAAGATAGAAGTTTGCGCATGGTCTAAGCTTAAGATTAGATTTGATGAGACAGCGAAGAAGGTGTAAATCCTAAAAATGGCCATATCACTGTTCGTATGAAAGCGTGATTTGAATCAGGTATCTTTAGCTTTGATGACGAACTTCCAGACATCAGAACATGCAAAAGTATCTTCTTTTTATTCATCTCATCCACCACATGGGGCGCGTGAATTCATTATGTCTGGTGGTCAAAGGGTAGTATAGGTCCCAGGGCGAAACGTGGATTGGTACCCACGATGGAGCATAAAACCTGGGAAATGCCTGCTGAACCAACACTAACAGCTCTACTACCAAACCCTATCTCCACCTCCACGTGGTGACCGCTGGGAGCTCTTTCGTAACAAAAAGCTGCAGACGGAGAAGGATGAAGGCGAGTCTCCCGTGCCTAAAGACGGGACAAACTGTACCAACTGGTCCTCCATGTTGGGGGTTGGGTAGGGCTGACAACCCTACACGGAAAACCGATGTTACGGAGCCACGAAAGGAGCCTCGGACAGGATGGACTTTAAAACGACGGACCCGGCAACGACAACGGGTTAACGATTTGCGCATTTTCTCACGGAACGTGCACTCCCTGTACAGAGATGAAGCTGATGAGCAGCTAGCCGATACCCTGTCCCAATATAGGGCTGATATCACAGCATTACAAGAGATGCGATGGACAGGGACCGGTTTCCTGGAGAAGAGCCACTACACCATATATTATAGCGGTCATCCAGTAAACCATGTGCTCGGAGTAGGTTTCTTAGTCAGCCAAAAAATGAAACCTGCTGTTATCGGCTTTGAAAACATAAGCGAACTACTATTCACTCTGCGCTTGCGAGCCAAGTTTAGAAAAACAAGCCTCATTAACGTTCACGCCCCTACAGAGGAGACTGCAGAGTCGGAGAAGGATACTTTCTATGAGGCAGTAGAACGAACCCTCGAAGCTTGTCCCAGATATGATATCAAAATCATACTTGGGAACTTTAACAGCCAAGTAGGGAAGGAGCCCGTATTTAGGCGGTACGTTAGCTCCCATAGCTTACACGAAAAAACAAATGATAACGGACTGCGGATTATTCGATTAGCAGGGTCACACGAAATGGTTGTTGGAAGTACCTGGTTTGCGCGGAAGGCGGTCCACAAACATACGTGGGCCTCTCCAGACGGGACCACTTTCAACCAAATTGACGTTATCATGGATACGGCCACAAACATACTTGGCCCCAGCCGCAAAAGGAGTCGGAACGGCTGGTTTGACGATGAATATAAGCTAGCAACGGAACGGAAGAATGCCGCATACCGAGTAATATTGCATTCTCAAAGAACGCGGGCACGCGCAGAGACTTATCACGAACTCCGCCAAGCGGAGAAGCGACTTCACAGACGGAAAAAGAAAGCCTGGGAGAACCAACAAGTCTGTGAACTAGAAAAGTACAGGGAGCAACTGCACCAGGCGCGGAAGTTTTACCAACAAGTCAGCAGGATGAAGCCTTATACACCTCGATGCTCATCCTGCCTAGACAAAGAGGGAAATCTGATTTCCGACAGAATGGGCATATTAGAGCGATGGGTTGAGTACTTTGATGAGCGACTGAACAACCAGAACATCGGCGAGTTAGAGGCCCCGCCAACTGAAGACAACGGACAAATACTGCCACCACCAAGTTTAGGAGAAACAGTGCGTGCAATTCATCGGCTAAAAAATCATAAGTCGCCAGGAGCCGATAGAATTACAGCCGAATTGGTTAAATATGGAGGCGATCAGTTACACCAAGTGGTTCATCAACTTGTGCTCAAGGTATGGGAAGGCGAATCAATGCCTGACGATTGGCAACGAGGCATTATCTGTCTCATACAGCGTAAAACTGTACACGGCCATGAGAGAATTCGGTATCCCGACGAAATTAATAAGACTGACTACGCTGACCCTGACCAATGTGCGAGGCGAGATAAAAGCAGCAGGATCACTCTCAAGACCATTCGACATCAACAACGGTCTACGAGAAGGGGATGCCCTATCATGCGTCCTCTTTAACCTGGCCTTCGAGGAAGTGATCCGTGATGCTGGGGTAATTGCAAGAGGTACGTTCCTCTTTAAGTCCACCCAACTACTGGCCTATGCTGATGATATCGACATCATGGCAAGAACGACCCGAGGCGTACAAACTGCCTTCATCCAGATCGAGCAGGCGTTGATTGGCGCGAGATTTTGGGCTGCACATCAATGAAGACAAGACAAAATATATGATGGCAACGTCAGCACCGAAGACGAATCAACCAACAACATCAAACCGCACTGGTCAAACAGGAAGAATAAGGATAGGAGAATACAACTTTGAGCCCGTTGACAATTTCTCCTATCTAGGGTGGAAAATCACAACCGATAACAGCTACGATGATGAATTCCGCGCACGGTTGTTGGCAGCCAACAGAGCCTATTTCAGCTTAGAAAAACTGTTCCGCTCGAAACGTCTCACCATAGGATCAAAGCTCTTACTGTACAAGACAATGATCTTGCCAGTCCTCATGTATTCCTCGGAAACTTGGGTTCTTAGCAAGAAAAATTGCGAACTGTTGGCCGCGTTCGAGAGAAGAATCCTCCGAAGAATTTTTGGCCCCCTACATAAGGATGGACGATTCCGTAGCCTACACAATGACGAAATCTTTGAGCGATACTATGACCCTTCGGTTGTGGATAAAATCCGGCTCCATAGGTTACGGTGGGCGAGTCACTTAATCCGTATGGATGAGGATGATCCCACCCGGGGTCAAGCAGTGCACTGCAAGATAGACTGATGCGGAACATACCTCCCTGAGGTCAACCTATCTCGCTCTAAGGATGAGCTGTCTCCCCTCTGGGACGATGTGTGCCTTTTCAGGGGGCCAAGCCTCTCGTCTATCAAGACCGTTAGTGAGTGGTGATAGCCACACCCTGTACGAGGTGACCCTACTATTCACAAAATGCTACGGATTTAGACTGGGGAGTCGAAAAACACCTCCCCCGATCCAGGGTGTCATGCGAACCGTGCCAATTGGATAGTTTGCAGTTGGGGGTAACTGACTGTATTCGAACGGAGCCTCACTGATACCTGGTCGCCTTAGTGAGTAAGTTAGACCTTACCGTGCTACGGGGGGCTATGGCACGGCGGACCTCTTAACCCCCATACTCGTGGGAATCAAATGAGTACAAAACAAGAAAATAAAACAAAAACTAAAAAAGCGGGGCCCCGTACCGCACCAAAACTGGTTAATCAGGCGGAGGCACGTCTCCGAATTACTGAGAGTCAGGTGATTACACCCAAGAAGGGAGAAGTTGGGACGACAAGCAGTGGATCCAAGGTGAGCATTGGTATACTGCGTGGACTACAGCCAACGAACACCATTGCTCAAAGAGCAGGGACTAGCAAAAGCACGTCTGAGATAAATATAACAGACGTCAGGAAGGAGACAGGTCTCAGTGGCGGCGGGGTTAAATGGTACCTGCGCTATCTGAAGGAAGGCCTGAAACCAGAAGAGGCCCTTCAGAAGGCTCAGGACATACCTAAGCCATCTCTACCGGAGCCGAGAAAGCTGGGAGCAGCAGAGATCAGCCCGCATGAAGGGAATCATAGTGTCTAGATTGCCAGGCTGGGAAGGGGTAGAACTGTCAACATGTGCTGAGGATGATATACCAGGAGCCCACATGGTGACAGTTTTTCTGCCAAAGGCCGCGGCAGTAGAAACGGAAGACCTTATGAGACTCCTAATTGCTCAGAATGAAGATCTCCATACTCGACTATGTAGAGTCTTCAGAAGCAAGGTGGAGGGAAAGGGTAAACTCCTCACGATCGGGGTAGATGACCGATCCCTGGAGGCAATTAAACGTCGGAGTTGTCATATCAACTACCGATTTGGCAACATACCCGTGCATGTGCACAAGGAAAAGCCAAGGAAAGAGACCTCGGAGGAGGCATCGGGTGGAAAACTTACCGAGGTCCCTGAAGAAGTCGCGGAAGCCATAGAGGCGGAAAGAACTGGATCAACCAGGGAAATAGACCTGCTGCCCAGTGAAGAGCAGAACCTGGACGACTTAGACCTAGGACTCCTAGGGCTCGGGGTGGACAGCGACGCGCAGGAAAGCGCCATGTCGGAGGAGGAGGGTGACACTCCGACAGTGGAGAAGAGCTCCAAACAATAACGGAGCCAATGGCCAGCACTAAGATAGCCCAGATAAACCTCCACCATGCGAGAGCTGCATTTGCAGTGATTGCAAGGGCAAATTCCAAGGAGAACATTGGAATAGTGCAGGCTCAGGAGCCCTGGGTGTACCGGGGGCAGATTCGTGGTCTGCAAGGAGGAGACATGCAGGTAATTTGGGACTCCTCTTGTGGAAAACCAAGAGCTTTCATAATTCTCAAATGTAATTTAAAATACATATGTCTTTCAGAGTTCTTAACCGGGGACCTTGTGGCTATCCAAGTCTCATTGGAAGCCGGGAGGAGCACTCGAGAGGCAGTTGTAGCATCGGGATACTTCCCAGGAGACGAGAGCCGGGCTCCAGCGGAACAAGTCGCAAAGCTGGGATGTCTAGAGTTCCTTATTAAGGCAGGCCTAGACCGGATACCGGTTGTTGCGCCGTTGATGATGAGATAGCGTGGAAAATATCTGGTGTATCACATACGAAAGCGTATGTGGCTCTCATGTGAGACAGTTCCGAGGTCATGATGCAAATTAAAGAGCGATAAATGTTGAAAACATGTTGGCTAGTCATTTGTCATGGTTCTGATTTGAGGTGGATGTCTTTTAAACTCAGATTAAGATAGAAGTTTGCGCATGGTCTAGGCTTAAGATTAGATTTGATGAGACTACGAAGAAGGTGTAAATCCTAAAAATGGCCATATCACTGTTCGTATGAAAGCGTGATTTGAATCAGGTATCTTTGGCTTTGATGACGAACTCTCAGACATCAGAACATGCAAAAGTATCTTCTTTTTATTCATCTCATCCACCACATGGGGCGCGTGAATTCATTATGTCTGCACACCCACATCCATGTCCTTCCCCTGACGAATACTTTTATTCCTTATCTGTGTTTGTACATTTCACATTTAATAGTCCAGTGTAAGCTGCACGAATAAATCAATTCTTTGAGGAGATTATTAATCATTAAAAAACCCCAGCGTCATCATAAAAATTTATCTCATAACTTAGTCATGGCATTTGCCTATTACGGCTCCATCGACCATCGACCAAGAGATCTTCTTCGGGGAGACACGAGGCTTACAGTATCTATTCTTCTTACTTTCGACGTTTTTAAGACTATCCATCACGCGTCCAAAACGCTCGCTTGACATACGACAGGAGGAACGCGAAAAAGTATCTTGGCCCAACTATGGGGAAGGTTCTCAGATCCTCCTCCAGACTCTTGGCGCTCCGATGAAGAAGATGGTCGTGCCCATGCCAATCGATCGGATGAGTAAACGTGGAAAACCTTACCTAACACATTCAATTAGTTGGTTTTCTATTTTAAGATCCAGCCTCGCACTGAGTCTCATACAAATAATAAATTTAATAAGACAAATAAGTAGTTACACACTTGACTGATATCATCGCGATCGCGGTACAATCAAGATGCGCATGTAATATTTACCGCGGTAAAAACTATCATTAGTCTGGTGGAATATTCGCGGTCGAGGCTCCATTCTAGCTAGCATGACTCGCTAGTGCGGGACCTTCTTGGTGGAGGAGTACAGTTGGTTTAATTCTATGATTTTGTTTCCGCAGGTATCTTGTATCTAAGATGGATCGTGTCAAACCGGAGAAATGCGCACGATTTTCATTGGAGTATTAATTATGCTCATTTCTTCTGACTCTGTAATCATCAACTTAGTGTCCGTTTATTTGTCTGCACGTTACACCCTCATCCACGGCGAACGGTATAAGTTATTACCTTGTGGATAGACGGGAACGTTTTTAAATTTTGATGGCATATTAGTTACCTTTTTGATTTCAGATAAACACGGAAAACCGATACCGTGAGACGCACTAAGCCCATGACCGACGAAGAATTCAATCTTGTCGAAGAATATAATCAGATTAAGGAAATTGCTTTTTTTTTGTTGGAACCCTCAAGAATCCAATGAGTGAGAGTGATTCATGGATCTGCACCAATTCCACTGTTCTAGCTACGCGGAAAATTAAAAGATGAATTGTGATGACTTCGCGAAAAAACCGTAGCAAATCCGATCGAAAAAAGGAATGTTGCAATTTGAATGGCCCGGAAATATCTAGATATCTTAAGCAATGGAGATATGAAAGACAGGGGGAGTCCAATAGCAGCTGAGTCGTAAGTCTCCGGACCCGAGTGCCGCGAAGATCCGCCGGGAAGATTCACGACGGATCACCGTCTCAATTATTGCCTCTTCCGCCTCAGATCTTGTATGAGGCGCGGCCCCTGAGGTTGCCACCCTTCCTCGACATCCTCAGGCCAGTTTATCATTTTGAGGATGTCCCTTCTAGAAGTTCCGCGGGAGAAAGGCTTGGAGAAATCGGGGCTATGCAGCACTGGAGCCGAGAAGAGACTCGTTTTCAGAGCGTCGAAGGCCAAGATAGCTTCCTCAGACCAGCAAAACTGACGCTTCTTCTGAAGCATGCCTGTCAACGGTGCAGTCAGCGAAGCGTAATTTGGCACAAATCGCTGATACCACCCACATATCCCATGAAACCGCCGCAGTTGCTTGACGGTTTTCGGCCGCGGAAAATCTTTGATGGCGTGTACCTTGTCGGGATCGGTACAAATCGTCCCGTTACCGATGATGTGCCCCAAGTATCGAAATTCCTTCATGACAAATTTGCTCTTCCGGATGTTGAACGTCAAGCCAGCGCGTCTCATACAGAGAGCCACTTCGCTTAAGAGCAGCAGATGCTGGTCGAAGGTCTCTGTAATAAGCAGCAAGTCATCTAAATATATAATACAAAGACTTGATGACGATGGTGAGACGGGATGACCTTATCCATCAGTCGCTGCATGGTTTGAGGTGCATTGCAGAGCCCAAACGGCATGGTCACAAACTGATAGAGAGACCGACCTGGGACGGTGAAGGCAGTCTTATCCTTGGACGCCTCATCCAGAGGAATTTGCCAGAACGCATCCTTCAGATCAAGACTCGTAATGAATTTAGCCCTTGGAAGACGACTGAAGATCCCCTCGATGAGAGGTAAAGGATAAGCGTCCTTCATTGTTACACTATTCACTTTACGTGCATCAAGGCAAAGTCGCACTTTACCAGGTTTCACCACAAGGGTAACTGGCGAAGACCAGGCGCTTTGCGATTCTTCGATGACTTCCAAAGTCAGCATCCTATCAATCTCTTCGTAGAGGAGCTTTTCAATGGCGGGAGAGACGGAGAAGTGTCTCTGCTTAATCGGTTTATTACTGCCGACATCGATGACGTGTGTCGTTAGACTTGTACGTCCTAAGCCCTCCGACTCGAAAGATGGAAAACTGCCAATGACAGCCTCGAGCCTTGCTTGCTGGTGTGTCGTCAACTGGTGTTGATTGACGTTCTCGACATTTTCGATTGAACAAATGGAAGGTACAAATAAGTCCTGTGCGAGATCGAACTTGCGCACAAAATCAGCTCCAAGGTAAAGATTTTGCGTTAACGACGGAATAAGGAGGAACGACATCGATTCCGTCCGATCACGAAACGTGATGTCAGCCGACACTCTGCCTACTGTCGAGTGGCTAGTCTCGTCAGCTGTGCTGAGATCGATGCGTAATCTCACCCACTTGTACCGACCGTCGTTAATAATTTTCCGGGCGAAATCCGAAGCTAAGCAATTTACAGTGGCTCCGGTATCAATCAGTCCTGAAACACGCTCACCCAAGACTGTGACATCCGCATACGGGCGAATATCATTATTGGGCCGACTCGTGAGAATGGCAGAGTAGTAAAGAAGATCCGCTCTCTGGCCGCTTGATATTGTTGCAGTCTTACGTGCAACGACCTCAGAACCGAAAGCATCGGTTTTCTTGAAATAATTGGTGGTGGGGTCAAATCCGGGTAGGTCAAATCTGGTTTATCGGACCGCTTCAACACGGTAACTTTTGGAGTTACTGTGGAAGACGTTGTCGCAACGCGTGCGCAGTCACGTGCGTCCAATGCAGGAGCGCCCTGATGACTGGGGCTGTGCTCTGGAACTCGACAGTTCGGACATACGAGCTTACGAGTGTTCGGGCGCCCGCAACCGAAACAAAAGACTTTGGGATCCTCCCAACAGTTTTCAAACAAATGTCCAATCTGCCGACAATTCTAGCAAACCAAGTCCAAATCACGATACTGAATCTCAGACTGAGGATTTCCTGAGATGTTCCTTATGTCAACACCCTCTTCAGATTCAGCAGAATAGCTGTGTAATTGGTGAGAGAGCCTGCCTGAGAGACGCTCCTCTAAAATTTCGCTTTGCTGCACTAACTTACGCAGCTCACAAACCGTACTACCCGGAAAATAGAGAAGTTACCTCTGAACGTCGTGTCTCAGCCCACGACGTAGCAACTCTACCAACTTGTCTTCCGTTAGTGAATTTTCTAACCTATTGGCTAGCGAACGCACAGCTTTATAATAACTGTCGAAATCTTCGGATGGACCTTGCATACGGTCTCGCATCAGTTCAAGGATATCCCAATCATCTAGAGAATCCTTAAACTCATGGCGAAGAGCTTCACGAAAAGAGGTCCATTCGATTCGTCCGACAGACTGATGATAGTCCCAGTACCAATCTGCTGCTCTGTCTCTGAAAAGGGTGTGTACATAAGTACATACATAGCAGGCCGAAATCCCCCTGTAAGGTTGTGTTGGTCAAAGCCTCCACGCGGAACAAGAATTGGTTGATGGGCAAAGTTTTCGATGTGCCATCAAAAACCAAGTCCCAGGATGCCAAAATTGAATAAACACGATCCGCTGATTTGGTATTAAGCGGTCGTGCCTGGCATCCATCGTCATCGTCAGAGTCGTAAAAATTGTACAAATAGTCGAGTCCGGATCTGTCCTCATGTCGGGGAAAGTTCTCGGATGCGGACCTGTCCTCAAGTCCGTAAAAATCAACGTCACGTCTATGGTAAGGTGTGTAAAAATTGTCTTCATTATGTCTATAGTCACGTCCGTAGCCACGCGCGCGGTCGAGCCGTTTTTTTTTTTTTTTCTATTTTCCAATTTTAGTTCGCGTTCTGTTTATCATTCCATAGGCCGTCGCGAAATCCGTATTAATGTCTATTTTGGAATCCGGTGCGGACCCACGCATCGGAATAGACACGTTATTTTGTAGTAATGAAACGTGAGGGATCAAAGCGCTCAAAGGACCCCCCCACATTCCCGAGCCTGGCTAGCACAGAGGCGTGCAAGAAAGTGTCGACCGAGTACTTTGATGGAGCTTCAATCTTTGTGGGCGGACCTTCACGGTCAACTTAACCAATTTGTTTAGATTTTTGGGATAGCTTTGCCCTCTAGGTTGTTGTCGGCCACTCAGGATTATCGACCTGATCTCCTATTTCCACTCATATCATTACAAATGTTCTCCTATTTTTCTAAAGTCCGCGAGCCCTTTTTTGGGGCAAGAACCCAGATGGGGGCCGGGCGCTTCGGTAATAAAGGTTTTGTGCCCATCTTATATGAGGTAGGTATCAGCGGCCGCTCCGTGCAGCCCAAGTAACGCTGTGGTGCGCCGTTTTGATGCCACAAACTTCTAAGACCGTGGCTGCTGTTGTGAGAGCAGAGGGGCAGAGTCCAGCAGGCTCGGATATTTTCAAGAAGGAAAGCAACTCTCCCACCGTGCAGCTCTCTGAGGTCCCCAAAGAATGGTTTACCCAGTGTCCGTAGCCTAACTCTAATTAGATCTGCGCAATCACAGAGGAAGTGCCTGAGGGTTTCTCCCCTTCTCCGTAGCTTAGGCAATGCGAATTTTGGGGTATACCAAGCTTGGCGACATGGTCCCCTATGGGCCAGTGCCTCGTGCAGACTGCTGTAATCTGGAATGCATTTGCACGTCTATGGCACAGGAGCTCTCGTGATCGGGATCCTCCTTGACTTGGCACAGGTATGTCTTCGTCATCTAAGGCTCGCGGCTGCTAAGTAATGCGAGTAGATTCCAGAGGAGGGTGACCTTGAGCGTGCCGCCTAGACTGTTCAGCGCCTTTCTACACTACCCTACCAGCCTAGAGGATGTCGTCGCTGAGCACATGGTCTTAATAGCCGCTTGGCTGTCGGTCAGAATGGATGTTTTACACTTGGGGCTCAGATCATGCTGCAGCCGTTGACAAACTTCCAATATCGCCAGTACTTCCGCTTTAAATACACTGCCAAAACCTAAGAAACTATACGACTCAGAAAAAACCCCGCGCCGACTCCATAGATCATCTTTTATCTATCGGTGAAGAATATTGTGTAATAACCTTGCAACATGCCGCCGGTCTTCCATTTTGGCCTGGTTGGAAAGTCTACAGCAAAGTTTCTCGTGAAGTTCAACTTGCGTGTGGCATAGTCGGTGGGGAGTGTCCAGATTTCTGGCTGTCTAGGATGTTACTGATCTTATGTGAGAGACTCTCTATGCACGATTTTCCTTTCGTACGTAACTATGAATACAAAATATTCCGCAATATATTTGCAAATCTGGTAACCAGGTACACACATGTCTATTATATTGGTTACTACCCGCACATGTCTCCCTGGAGTAATTGACACTGGTATGCAAATAACTAAAAAAGGCCAAAAAATGAAAACTAAAATGTCCTCTACCAATATGTCTGGCCTCGACTTAACGGCCAGCTTAAGGGCTTTGTTTGGTTTGCCATCGAGGCCGGGTGCTTTGTTGTCTCCCAGGCTACTGCAAACCTCCAGTACTTCTTCCATCGTTGCTGGGGGTACATTTTTAAAGCAGCATCTAAAGATATCTGTAGACTGTAACCCCTTGTGCTCTCCTGAGGGAACAAACCCTGAACAATTTTCTATAGGAGGTCGGAACATGTAATTTGAGGAGCTGCCTGACCTCTAAATCTCCCCATCACAATCTTGTACGCGCTTCCCCATGGGTCTATATCCGCCTCTGCGCAGAGTTGTTTGAGGCAGTCCCTCTTGCTTTGCTGTATAGCCAGCTTCAGGTTCTATTGGGAAAAGTATAACGTCTGGGCCTCGATGAGTGTCTTCGCGATACACTCCGTGATATGGAGGCCTCTTTCTGAGGGTGTACCTTGTATAGTACCGTGGTCCAAACACACATCTATGAATGTTTGCTCGTCAATTGCTTTGGCAGACCAACCTGACGTTCTCCTCATTTCCAACCGGTTGACTTGCTCTTCAGGTCAAAAACTGTTGCCTAGTGATCACTATGGGTATACTGTTCACTGACATTACAGGACATATTGTGAGCTAGTGAAGGACTAACAAAGGTCAGATCTACAACCGAACCGGATTCCCTTTCTGGTAAGTATTTACCTGAACGTCTAACGACGATATCTAACTGTGCGAAAACGCTCAAGAGACAACGCCCTCTTCTATTCGTCAGTGAACTTCCCCATTCTGTGGTCCATGCATTGAAGTCACCGACGATGACTTTTGGTTTCCGTCCTTTTGCATCCAAAACCAATCTATCCAGCAGCAACCTACTTGTGGACTACTATATTCCTGCATGGCCTGGTCCCCGCATGCCCACAAGGCTGCCCAAATATTATTGTAAGGGTTTCTATATGGTTCGCTTATTATAGCAACATGGACCTCTGGTTGGCACTTGGTCTGCGAGAACAGGTGTTGTGCAACAGTGATTAAGGTTGATTTGGATCAACCTCTTTTTCTCACCGTATTTAGCGCTTTATTGAACTCGGGACACTTGCCACTCTCGACTATACGCCTGGTGCCCAGACCTTCCTTTTTATTACACAACATGCATTTGGGGTGCTTGTTACAATCCCGAGCAATGTGACCTGTTTCTCCACAATGTCTGACCGATAAACCTCACTTCTGCACACTTTCACTAGAAGTTCGTACAAAAGACACTTGAATCATCTCTCCAATGAGATTTCCTCTCTAAGGCGACAGACTACTTATCCAATACGGACCTTCCCCACATCCAGCAGCTTGACACCTTTCTAAGACTTAAATGGCCGCCTCTTGCAAGTCGTGCAGCTCGAACTGCTCCGCTAAGACAGAGCAGATTTCCGCGTCAGAAGCGATCTCTTCTAGGTCCTCGCACTGTATAGCGATCTCATGTTTTTGAACATGCCCGGCAGCACTTCATCCATGCTTTCCTCTCTTCGGGCTTTTCAGTTCCAGCATGAGATCTCCCTTTTGGTTCCTCCGGATCCTGCTCTCAAGTCTTTGAGATCAGGGTCAGCTTTCACTTTTCTTAGAATGTCTGCATAGAACACACTATCTGTACATGAAATGATTGTCGCCTCGGGATGGATCCTCATTCTCTCCTTCTCCTTTTTGGCTTCCAATCTTAGCCCAACTATTTTCCCGCCCATCGAGGATTTTTCTTCATAGTGGGTTATACGCCTTTTTGCTTTTTGGGAACCTGGTGATTTCCTATTGATGTTCGTCTTCCTTTATGCGAACCCTCTTTTCCCTCTGCCCATCCGCGAGTATACGGTTGGATGTCACCTGCGCTGACTGGAGGAGGAGTAATTTTAGGGCTCTCTTTGGAATCTTTCTAATCTTCCTGCGATTTGTTATATAGAACCCTCATTGCACTTACCATATACTTGATTGCTTGGTGCACGTTGCGTTTATCTTTAATAAATTCCGACAACTGAACAATTTTCGCTCTAAGTAAAATGAAGGATGACTCTTCCAGGTCGGACTTCTTTTATAAAGCCTCCATTCTTCTTTCCGCACATTTTTGGGCATTGACGGGGTTCCTGTGGCCCAGATCCTTTTTCGCCTTGGATACTGGGGGAGATCTCATGCCATCTGCCATCGAATCACGGTGAAATAAACGAGTACGCGCAAATGAGAGGGATCCCCTAAATAATCAGCAGACGCCTAAGAGAAAAAAGGGCGGACAGGCAATTCTGAAAACCAGCACGAATAGTTCAGAAGGAGGAAAGCATACAGCAAATGTAGGAAAGCCGGCCAGCATTACGAAGCCCAAGACGAACGAAAACGATGGATGGACTAAAGTTACCAGCAAAAAAGCGAAAGGAAAAACAAAATTGGAGAAGAATGGTAGCTTACCAAAAGGACTGGGATACGATCAAGTCCAGGATGAACTGCGAAAAGCAGAACAAGTGAGGAAGGTGCGAGTAGACAGACGGAGAGCAATAGCTAGGATAGACTAGGATGTGAAGCAATATGTCTCCAAGGAAGCTCGAGAAAGCATACATAGTGTTTGATGGTCTCTACAAGGAAGCTTAAAGAAAGCAAGAGGAACTGCTTCTTGCAGAAGCAGGCATTAACCTACGTGGAAGCACCCACAGAACCTAAATGGAAAATTCACAGGACAGGCAGCTCCACAAATTACATGTCTTGTTTGTTCAGGGCGCATTGCCTGAGGAAGATAAGCGCGGCTGTAGTTTCTAGAGACCTTTAGGTTTGGTAGTAATACCCTCCGGACGTATTTGTAGAGTTCCTTGAAGCATACCTAGTGGATGGGATCTTTTCTGAAGTGACAATGACAAAGACTGGTTTTGTAACTTAAAGCCGATAAACCTCCTGGTAAACCATTCTCATACTGACCTATTTGCCAGTTGAACACTATGGAGAGTCCGGGAGGCTTATCAAACTTCATTCATCTTCCGTACAGCCAGACCTAGTATCGATATGATCAAATTGGTTGCTGATTCAGCTGAAAATGCAATGCATGAAAAGGATTGTACTAGCTACTGTTGTGTAGTGATTACCCTTGATGTGGGAAATAAATTGAACTCGACAATTGGCAAAGAGACAATGAAAGCACCGGTGGACCTCAGCGTAGCTGGGATAACTTCACCATACTAAATCCTACCTCTTCTCGTATCTTCGTAGAGGAGGTTAACAAAACCTGATACAAAGTTGCAGATTACATTGACCTCACGGCCCCCCCTGCAGACTACGAATTGCCTCAATCGCCGACGAACCTCCCCGCTGCTGCTATAAATTCTGGTATTTCATTCAATCGCGCCAGCGGCCCGGGTAAAAAAGATGGCCTCCTCAACAAAGCAGCTGTTTATCTGCAGGCTTGCATTCGCCACTTCTACGGACGAGTCACTGGATTACATAAAAAGAAGGTCGATGCTATTACCATTGTCTTGTGTCAAACTAACAAAAGACTGCAACCCCGATCGGGCGATAGCTTCTTTTAAAGTCATTTATCCATACGAATGTGATGCAATCGGCAATTCTTCTTTCTGACTTGAAGGTATGTTTCTATTAGGAGGTACAGCCGTAGGTCACTGTCCGTTCAATCTATCCGCACTGGATCAGCAACATCATGTAATTTGTATTTCTGAAACCTAGCTTGATGGCAATATACTGAACTTTGAGCTTCCCGAAAAGTATTTCATTTTTCGCTGCGACAAGGACCACATTGCGTCATGTACCACTGGTGGTGCAGTCCTATTTGCAATTTAAGATCAACTTCGCGACGAACTCGTCTTCCTCCTCTGTCTCACCATATGATTTTGTTGTCCTACATGTTTTCCCACCTAACTCCAACCCGTTTATTGTATCTTGTGCCTATGTCTCCTTTGCTAGCCTTTCCTAACTGTACGAATAATTGTTTGGTCGTTTGTTGGAACTCCTTACTGCCAAATTCCCTTCCCTAACTTTGCGGAGATTTTAACCTCCCCATGTTCAATTGGCTTAATCGTCCTGGCTTTCCTATTACTTCCAATAATCTCATCCACTCTTCCCTTCTACTGTTTTTGTTTATGAACACTTCTTCTGGCCTGAATTTCAAGACGTCCAGAAACTTCTTGGACACCACTCTCGATCCCTTCCTTTACAAATTCTCCGCACGTTACCTCCCTCTATTTCCCCGCCCAATCTGTTAAGTTCAACTTCCGGAAAGCCAATTTTGAAGTTCTCAACTCAACCTTAGCGTCTATCAACTGGGATCATATATTATAAGGCTCTATGTGTGATGAAGCTCCTGGCACCTGCTATAATATCCTACCCGATCTTTACTCTTGTTATGCCCTTTCTTGTCCTCTTTGTCGTCGCTCCTACACAACTTGGTTCACCACGGAGATCCTTAATCAGATCCGCCTGAAGCGTACTTTGCCAAAGAAATTTCGGACTTCAAAGAATGACGCCGAACTTGGCCATTTCATGGCTATGCACTCCAATGTGAACTCGATGACTAAAATAGCGCATAAAAGATACTTATTAAGCGTGGAGATCGCCCATGCCCGCGGTAACTTCAAATTGGTTTGGTTCAACACTTGCCATTCCCGTAACCCCACTAGATCTTTCCCTTCTTCCATCAACTTTGTTGATGCCACTCCTAATCCCCATAACAATCCTTCGATTTTCCCATCCCTCTTTTTAAGATTTTGTGTGTTTGGTGGAAAATGTGGGAATTGTGAACGTCGAATTAAGGCGGAGTTCTTATACATGCAAGGAGGGGGGGGGGGGGGGGGGTGGTGTCTACATTTTTTTCACCAAATATGGCCAGGGAGGGAAATAAATGAAAGTTCTCGGTTAGTACTTTCCAGAGTCGGTTTTAGTTCGGGGGGTCGGGGTCGAAATTGATCATTTCTTGTATGCACTAATTCTCAGAAACTACCCAAACGAAAAATCTGAAAAAAGCCAATAGGTTCCCGTTATATAGTGCCTACGATCCAATATACCCTTCATACCAATATCTGTTCAAATAAAGTTAATAATAGTGTGTTGCCCATTATTTTTAGTAATTGGCTGCGAAAATCCTCCTCCGAGGTACACGTTATATACCCCGATTAACGCCAAAGCCTTTCAATACCGTTGACCACAATGTTTTCCTCTCCAAACTCTCTCCACTCAACTTACCCTCTTGTTTTTCCTCCTCTCTCATATCGTTCCTGTAAAGTCTCTTTCCATGGTCACTCATCCCGTCGCTCCTCTCCCTCCTCTGGTGTTCCTCAAGGTTTCATACTTGGCCCCCTACTATTCCTGCTTTTTATTGATGACATCCCCTCCAACGTCACCTGTCCATGTTTACGCTGACGACCTTAAATTATTTGATTCTGTTTCGTCTCCGCTGGACTGTGCTCTCTTGTAGTTCAATGTCGACAATTTGGTCCTTGGTTAATAAGTTGACTCTGAATGTCAACAAATGCCACTGGATGTGCTATTCACTTAAACCCTCTCTAACATCCTTTCACTACTCCCTTGACAAACAACCCTTTTCATTACTGACCTTCTTTCAAGACCTGACATCATCAATCGAGCTTCCAAAATTGCTGGTTTCAGCTACGTTCCTCCTCGGACTTTACTTCAACTCGGCCCCTCCTAACACTGTTCAACCTCCTTGTCGGAGACATTTTTGAATATTTCTGTGTTTTCAGGTCCCCCTTCTGCAACCGTGCCGTGCTCCACACCCTCAATCTGCCTTCCTTGCAGCAACGCCCCATTTTCCTTGATATATGTTCCCTTTTCAAACTCAGTAATTGCGTGATGGACGGCTCTGCGAACTCCGATATTATTTTCTGTATCGCCTCTTGGAGTACACGGAGGCCGGATATTTTTGAGGTACCCTTCGCTGAGTTCGATATTTACTTGTGCTCATCGATCTTGAGACTATGCCGGTTCTACAAAGCCCTACAGCTTGAGTCCTTTGGCTCAGTCTCTTTCCTTAGTTTTAAGGGCATGTTAAGCCATTTACTACATATCTTCTCTCTGTCGTGAACTCATAAGAAGTTATGCAATTTTGAATCTAAGATACTGCTTTATAGGTGACCAATTGTTTCAAAATCGGCTCCAACTGTCAAACTTTTTGAACCGAAAATTATGAGGTAATCTCACTGTTCACTGATTGATGACTCTAATTTCTCAACAGTCTCAAGAGTTTTCAGTGTTCATAGCATGTCTATCTAGATTTATCGAAATTCCTTAGTGTGTCGACCATTTTTCCCCGGTGGATAGGGGTTCTTTGAGGTAAATGAAGATACATCATGTATCTTTACATTCTACCTTGACCTTGAATAGAAACATAAGGAAGGTAGGTAGGTAGGTATCAGTGGCCGCTCCGAGGAGCCCAATTAGCATTTTGGTGCGCCGTTTTGATGCCACAAACTCCTAAGACCGTGACTGTTGCTATGGGAGCAGAGAGGCAGAGTCCAGCCGGCTCGGATCTTTAGAGCAGCCCGTAGCATTCGCGAAGAAAAGCAGCTCTGCGACCCTGCAGCTAGAAATCTCTCTGAGGTCCCCAAATAGTTTACCCAGTGTCCGCATGCTGACTCTAGCCAGAGCTGGGCAATCGCAGAGAAAGTGCATGAGGGTTTCCCTTCCTTCTCCGCAGCTTCGGCAATGCGAGTTGTAGGGTAAGCCGAGCCTAGCGGCATAGTTCCCTATGGGCAGTGCCCCGTGCAGACCGCCGTAATCTTGAATGCGTTTGCATGTGTCTGGCACAGAAGCTCTCGTAATGGAGCTATGTTATAAGCGGGCCAAATTCTCCTTGACTTGGCACAGCTTGTAAGCCTTCGCCATCTCAGGCCCGCGGCTGTTGGGTACTGCGAGTAGACTCGGCCCCCGACAGCCGTCAGCGGAGCACCGACTGCATTCGCCGAGGGACTGCCATGCCTTGATGGCATTGGTACTGACGTTGTTAAAAGCTGCCAATTACCCCGTGGAGGTTTCTGTGGATTTTCCTTTGAGGTAGACATGCTGGGATTTAGAGAAAGGAGTTCTCTCCATAATCGTCCTTAAGTGAATGTCCAGGACGCGTTCTAGGGTCTTCAGCACGAAAGAGGTCAGGCTGATTGGTCGAAAGTCCTTCGCAGACTCATGACCGCGCCTGCCCGCTTTCGGTATGAAAACCACCCGTGCACGGGTCTTTCGAAAGTCATACGTCTGATACAGATCGTTGTTCGGTACAAAGCTTCGAACGCCAATATTTAACTTCACTAGCGATGCGCCCCGAGCGAGCGCTGACCCGTCCGAGAGTTTCGGGATCAGCTAACCGTAGATCAGGCCTCAGGGAACTGGGGTAAGGGTTTTGTCTCCGAGGGTATACCCGTTCTTGACAATTCGGTCCCCTCCCTTGCACACGATGCGTTGGTAAAAACTAAAATACCGAACACAAACAAAACAAATGAGGAGATAGTGGGAATGAAATGTGAAAATGCGTCGCTCGCCCTAGCGCCCAGCGAAGGACCCAGTAAGGAGCAAAATACCCGACGAGACATCGGGATGCGTGGAGAAGCCTCGCAAAGTGATGCGGCACCTGCAACGGAGACGGGAAACAGACAGTACCACACAGTGCTAGAGTTGCGGGAATTGCCACAGTGGAAACTGCCAAAACTAACCAAGTGGTTTCGAATATAAGCCGAGTGTGAGCACGGTCGACTACTCTAGCGAAAGCTGAAGAGGAAAGGCTTATTAAGAAATGCGCAGCAGTTGTGAAGCCCATACGATCTGCGACGTTTCTCCAGAAAAACATCAACAAAGGGGCGAAAAACGGGCTGATGGAGCTGATGGAGCTGAAGGAGTTTCTGGACAGGCGGAAATAGAAAGAGTTGAAAATCCGCGGGAAGCAGAAATAACCGCGCCTCCCGATGACAACACTGCGAGTGCCAAATGGATCGCATACTGCGCATTGCGAAGCGAACAGGAGAAAAAATGAAAGTAAGAAGGGGCATCTGAAGGAGACTTCCCTCAGGCACTCTCCAGGGCTGAAAAGAAGACGGCGAACAGGGACAAGAGACAACAACACGCCACTTCATCAGAAAAACCTTTGCCTAAAATTAAGGTGGGCATGAAGGACGGAGCACCAAAAGAAAAGGTGGGGAGACGAAGGACCACTAGATCGCCAGCGCTACTTATTAAGTCGGCAGCAGTGTCTTCTATCTGTAAAACGAAGGGTGGTAGAGTGCTAGTCGAACTAGACCCGAGTACAAAAAAATAAAGTTACGTTCTGTGAAGCAGTACCCTACGTGCTCTCTGAAAATCCGAGATCTTGACGACCTCACACAAAAAAGAGCGCCATCAAACGCGAATGTCCCGAGGTAACTAAAGTCCGGATTGGTATCACCTTTGTGAACCCCCGAAGCCAAAAACTCGCTTTGATGGAAGTTGGAGCAATACGCGAGGAAGCTTCTAAATATGCTGGCGGAGACTTATCCCCACGGCAGTTAGGCTTTAGAGCGGGAAGATCCACAGTTGATGCTGTCATTCAAGACGTGAATGCCGTTCGTCAAGCGGAGGCACACAGCCGCCGGTCTCGATGGGTGGTGCTCCTCGAAAGGGTTGAAGTTAGAAATGCACAGTAGACACAGTAGTAGTTAGTAAGTACAGTAGACGATACTTTCCACGTACTGAATTATCTCTCCTCCTGCTCTGTGAGAAACTAGAGGAACAGACGAGGATGCAGGTCACATTGTGGGTAACGCAGGGACCAATCCTAGGACCAGACTTCTGGAGTCAAAACTAACGGTAAATTACCTTGAATTAACTTTCGACTCAAAAGTTTTTCGTGGAAGTCAAAGCATCAGCGGATAAGGTTGCAGCTGAAGTTTCCGCTTCAAGTCGGCACATGGATTCAACGTCTAGCAAGCGACGTCTTCTGATGAGTTCAACGCAGTCTATTCTAGTCTACGGTGCAGAGGTAAGGACTCACGCTCTTGGCAAGGAGGTGTATCGTAAGCGTCTTGCACAAGTGCAGAAACGGAGAGACGGGGAGCTATACGAGTGGCATCTGCCGACCGCACTGCCTCTGAACGCGCCGTGATGGTGATCGCGGGAGTGATCTTCGTTGCCTTTCTTGCTAAGGAGCTTAAAGCCTTATACAAGCGCAAGGGAGAAGAGTAAAGACAGGTGGTTGTTCTTGAAGAATGGCAACGCACAGTATACGAGTGGCAATAAGAATAGCACACGGCTCATTAGCAACCTAGGAGTGTGACTGAATCGAGAACATGGCGACATTGACTATTTCCTTACCCAGCTCCTAAGTAGGCATGGCGGTTTTCAGTGTTACTTGTATAAGATTGGAAAGGTACGATCTCCTGATTGTGTGTTTTGCAATAGAGTTGTGAACGATACTCCTTTTTTTCTTGTGAAAGGTGAGATGGGAGCCATCGGCAGCAAGCGATATTTCTCCAGACAACATTGTCGAGGAGATGCTGAGGAGCGCTGATAGACGGAATCGTGTTGTGGACTACGTTCGGGTTCTTTTCGTTGCAAAGAAGATAGAGCTCGACCAGTGGAACGACCGAGTTTCAAAGGGTTCTTCGAACTAAGAGTTCCCTTCCTTCTCTCCCCTACCGTTGGTGAGAGGAATTCCCTGATCATAAGGTTCCGCAAGGTGCGAGAGCTCAGAGGCTAACCCAATGTAATGTGGTAAATGGTTTCAGGCTAGCCCAATGTAATGTGGTAAATAGTTTCAGGCTAGCTCTCTGACGATGGGGAGATGTTTGGATCGTAGTCCAACGGCATACCGTTGCGGGAGTCCAACACTTTGTGCGTAAATGCATTCAACAACAATCTCTCTATTCAGCTTCCTCCCTCAATCATCTCTTGGCTTTCCTCCTATCTCTCATACCGTTCCTGTAAAGTTTATATTCATGGACGCTCATTCCGTTTCTTCTCTTTCTTCTCTGGTGTTCCTCAAGGTTCCATGTTTGGCCCTATGCTTTTTATTGATGACCTCCCCTCCATGTCATTTGCCTCTGTTTCGTCTCGGCTGCTCTGTGCTCTTTTGCAAGTCCAACTTTGACACTTTGGTCCGTTGGTGCTCGGTTAATAAGCTGACTCTGGATATCAGCAAATGTCACTGGATGTGCTATTCACTTAAACCCTTCCCGGCATCCTTTCCCTACTCTCTTGGTAGACGACCCTTTTAACTACTGACCTTCGTTCAAGACCTGACATCATCAATCGAGCTTGCAAATGACTGGTTCCATCTACGTCCCTCTTCCGAATTTACTTCAACTCGGCCCCTCCTAACGCTTTTTAACCTCGTTGTCAGAGACATTCTTAAATATTTCCGTGTTGTCCGGTCCCCTTTCTGCAACCGTGCCGTGCTCCACACCCTCAATCTCCCTTCCTTGCAGGAACGCCCCATTTTCCTTGATATGTGTTCCCTTTTCAAACTCAGTAATTGCGTGATAGACGGCTCTGCGAACTACGATATTATTTTCTGCATCGCCCCTTGGAGTACACGGAGGCCAGACATTTTTGAGGTACCCTTCGCTGAGTTCGATGTTTACTTGTGCTCATCGTTCTTGAGGCCATGCCGGTTCTACAAAGCCCTACAGCTTGAGTCCTTTGGCTCAGTCTCTTTCTTTAGTTTTAAGGGCATGTTAAGCCATTTACTTGCTCCTCCTTTGCTGTTACGTATTTTTTTCTATCTTCTCTCTGCCGGGAACTCATAAGAAGTTATGCAATTTTCAATCTAGAATGCTACTTTATAGGTGACCAATTGTTCCAAAATCAGCTCCGACTTTTTGAACCGAAAATTATGGGGTGATCTCACTTTTCACTGATTGATGACTCTAATTTCTCAACAGTCTCAAGAGTTTTTATCTGATTCCAGTCAATATTACTTGACTTTGTTCATAGAATGTCTATCTAGATTTATCGAAATTGCTTAGTGTGTCGACCATTTGTCCCAGATGGATAGGGGTTCTTTGAGGTAAATGAAGATACATCATGTATCTTTAGATTCTACCTTGACCTTGAATAAAAACATGAACATGTGAAAGATTCAGATTCAACAAATCAAGTTTCATTGAAACCATGTGGGAAGAAAAAGATGTTTCATTGATAAAGCCTCTGATTAATGCGTATTCATAAAGAATTCAATAATTTTGTCCGACCCGAACACTATGTTCTAATGAGAAGCCGCAAAAAATATTGTAGATTGACGGTAGTGCAATGGTGCTCTCGCAATTTTATCTGATTACGTATAGAAATCAATAAATTAAAAAACTATCGAAGCTCATTTATCATCGAAATGAATAAAATTAATTATATTTATAATTTTAAAGGAATAATTGCTAGGAAGTTTCGGATGGACTATAATTAAGATAGTAACAAATAAATTTGTCGTGACCACACGCTTGCAGCTCAGTTGCATTCCACGTAGAATACCCAATTCCCAAAAATAATCGAAAAGCAAAAGTGCAAGAGATGATATAATACCCTCAAGGTCTGCGGCGTCTTCCAACGTCCCACCTCAATGTCAGTGTGGGTTTCCGCAAACCCCAGCATAACGAGCGCTCGCTTCAATTATCTAAAAGAACGCTCAACTCGCCTTTACACCCTTCAATTACTTTAATGTACACAACGCATGAAGACGCGGTAATGCTGATTGTTGGCGCATCTCATTTTGACTAATTGCGAATACCTAGAATAACGCGGAAGGTAAATCATCGATTTGACCTCACCTGTAGCTGGCGGCACCGCGGCATCCACCTGTTGCCAGACGTATGAGTCCATTAAACTTTTGACACGCCACACGTACTCGTACAGCACAATTGCATTCACACTATGTACACAGGTTTCCACATTTCTAATTTTGGATGAAGACAAATTAATTACGAATGATACTCGGATGGCAAACAGTGATGAATCCATTTGTATTGTTCCATGTGACTGTTGGCTCCGCAAAAATGGCTACTCGCATCAGGAAAAGTGAGCAAACCGTCCAAGGTCTGCGTTTATTATAAATGGATTTAAAGACGGTGTTGATACAAAAACACATGTTTAATGAATAGCTTCATAATTGATTAAATCATCAGTAACGGAAACTCGAAGAAAAAAACTATCTGATCTTCAAAAGAAAGATACAATGCAGATTCCCTCTATAAAAGTGTTAATTGCAGGGAATACAAGTAATAACTGGACTCCCATGTTATGGTAATGAAGTGATTTCTCGGATCTCGTTTTATTCATTATTTCAATGAGTATTTGCTCATATCTGCAAAAGTAAGCCCTTGGATTATTAACCGAGGCAACAAAAAAAGTGAATTACGCAAGTGCGTGTGTCATAAAATCATTACAATATTTGGCCAAGAAATTTTCAAGTTAAAAATATCTGAAAATTGGGAAGATCGACTCTTTCAAGGCCGCAACTTTTCATATGTTTGTTCAATACAACTGTAAAAAGACAAACCCTCATGAATCGCCAAGCCTCTCACCGACCCTACGCGTCATCGCTCGCTGTGATGACCCGAAATGCGCTTCAGCTTCCCCTCGATCTCCCGAGACACTCGCACTCTCCCTCTACTGTTCTGCGGCAAGTGAACTTGGGGCGACCCACTCGTCCACCATCTTGGGAGAGTGGATTCCACTGCCTGGCATACCCCACAATACAACTGTTGCCTCCCCTTAAAGCCTGACCTATCCACTGCCACTCCCCTCTTCTGATCACAGTGCGTTCGAGTGCCAGACCTATGTGCCGACCAAGTTCTTCGATTGAGATAGTGTCAGACTAGCGCAATCGAATAATACGATGCAGAAAGGTGCTCACGAAGGCTTCACTTCCAGTGTGCTACTCCCATATAACAACATGGAAGGAAAATTAACAGTCTCAACACCAAGTTGAGGTAGCTGCATTTCCAAATTTTAGACAGGGCACCGAAAGCGGATCTCGAGCTGTTATTGCATCGGGAGACATCCCCCCCCCGCCCCACGCTTCCTAGATATACAAATTGATCGACGCCTTCGATGCTCTGCTCATTAAGGCAGATAGGGAAAGTGAGATGACCCGTCAGATTGAGAACCTCGATTAGGTTGGTGTTTCTTCAGTCCGACTCTACTTGCCTCTCTTTCCAAATCCATAACCCAAGATCCATTACCCGGAGAAAGCAAGCTGAGTTGTTGCGTTAATGACAAGAACCGTACTTTGCATACCAACCGTCGAGCCGCAACGAATAGATGGCAAGAATACTTCGAGCAGATTTCAACTGAAGAATTTGCTCATCCTCCACTTCCACAATCATTGCCGACATTTGGACCAATTCCACCTGTCAGCGCAACTGGTGCTCAGAGATGGCGGTAAGGTAGACGGGGTGGCAACCCTGTCGGCTGAACCAAAACCAAGTGACCGAGGAGAACCTCCATAGTGGTGGCATCGGGAGACGCTGTATCGCATTGGCTTGCCGGCCGTGATGTAGTAGGTGAATGCTCCAAAGGCCTAATCAGGACGATCAGACCCGAGTCTACACGGGGACTCATCTGAAGTGGAAATTATCACGAAACCTTACCAGGGGTACACCGGTACCATGGGAATTGGGATAGCCCCTGGACTCTCATACTTCGGGTGAACTCTCGTAGTATGTGGGTACAGCTCGGTTGTTTGCGGTTGGTCCCCTAGTGGGAGTTTTATGGGGGTTGTTGGTGATGCTCAAGCGAGAAGAGACCTTCGGGCCTCGGCGTGGTCTTGCGTTTCAACATGGCTGCCGTACTCCTTAGTTCGGTAGAGATTTAGGTAGGTCTTGCATCCACCAGTATGAATGCTAAGCCATGCACTTGGTATAGACTGGTGCCGTTGTTTCTTGTCTCAGCGGGGCTCTGATTGTGGTCACAAAATTAATCCGTGTCCTAAGAAGACCGTGGGATTAAGTCTCCCAGACAGGTGCTCACGTAAAACCCCCAAGGACTTAACTGTCAGCACAATTGAAGTCGAGGAAGCAATAAAACGAATAAAATCGGTGAAAGCCACAGAAGCTGTGTGCACGATATCGCACCTGAGCTCTGGAAAACGAAGAGCTGGGACCCAACACTGTGGCTCAGTGAATACTTTAATCGGGTTATTCAGGAAGGAAGAACACCATCTGACTGGCAAGAAAGTACCATCCAATCTGGAAAAAGAAAGGTAGTCCAGCAGAATGTTCAAATTACCATCCGATGCGGTTACTTTTCCATATCATGAAGATTTTTGAATGCATTCTTGACAACCGTATTCGCGAAATCGTTGAAATAACCGTGAATCAAGCTGGATTTGTCGAAAACTGCGGAACTACTGACTTTTTACACCCTGCGCCGTTACTTATGGAAAAACACCGTGAGAAGCATCGCCCTCTTTACATTGCATTTCTGGATTTAGAGGAAACGTTTGACCCTAAACCACACGAATTCATCTGGTATGCTTTACGACAACACTTCGTACCTGAAGAATCCGAAAAGTAAAGTTCGAAGTATGGCGGGTGTATCAAAACCGCTTCGTGTCTTTGTTGGTGTTTATCAGGGAAGCGCCCTCTCACCAATCCTCTTTGTTCTTGTTATGGACACCGTCACACGGGATATCCAACGTCCAGCGGACTACACACTGCTTTAGGCAGATGATGTTTCCTAGCATCTAATAGCAAAAATGATCTCGAGCAATTGTCCAAAAATGGAATGATCGCCTCATGCAACACGGTCTCAGATTGAACCTAAACAAAACTGAATTTTTGACGACCGGTCCCTATGAACAGGCACAATCCTTGTCAGCGGAAGTGATCTGCCCAGAACTGAGCGATTTAAATACTTCAGATCAACGATATCAATCAAATTGCTTCATGCTTTAACGCAACCCGGATGAAGTGGCGTTCCACAACTGGTGTTCTTTGTGATCGGCGTATCACCGAACGTCTCAAATCTAAAATTTACCGCAATGTCGTCCGTCCAGTCGCTGTCTATGGTTCTGAGTGTTTGCCAACTATAAAAGACAATGAACGGCGTCTTGCGGTAATGGAGAGGAAGATGTTCCGTTGGACTAGCGGGGTGACACGTTTTGACCACATCCGAAATGACGAGCTGATTCCAGTTAACCCGTTGGGGAGTTCCGTCCCCACTTACTCGAGGGGGGCGATCAGACCCGAGTCTGCAAGGAACTCATCTGAAGTGGCTTCGGCCACAAAACCTCACCGGAGGTTATCTGGTACCATGGGAACCGGGACGGCCCTCTGAGAGTGTATGCTCCAGGAGAATTCCTGGAGGATGTGTTCTCGGCCCGGTTATTTGCACTTGGCCCCCTAGTGGGAGTTTCATGGTGGTTGTGGTTGTGCCTACAGCCGAGCTCCTCGGAGCTCAAGCGTGGAGTTGCGTTGTACAACTCGGGTGCCGTACCCCTTAGTTGCGGCAGGGGTGTTAGATAAGCCTCGCATCCACTGATATGAATGCTGAGCCTGCACTGAGTATAAACCAGGACCGTTGTGCTTGCATGGCGGGGCTCTGATTGTGGGCTCAAAATCAATCCGTGTCCGAAGAGGACCGTGGGATTATGCCAAGTACTCACGTTAAACCCCCAGGACTTTCACATCCGAAATGAGGATATTCGCGATCCTTATGGGGTTGCATCGATCGTGGAAAAATTGCGGAAAAGGCGTCTTCGATGGTATAGTCACGTAATTCGTGCTAACGAGAATTCACTTGCCAAGATTGGTCTGAAAATCGAAATCGATGATAAACAACCAAAAGGCAGACCTAAGCAACGGTGGCTTGATACGCTGGATGGGGATTTGAAAGCCTCGAGATTGCACCCAGATCATGCATTTGATAGAGCCAAATGGCAAAACCGATCACGACGAGTCGACCCCACTTGTAAACGGGAGAAAGGCTGAAGAAAGAGAAGAAGAAGAAGAAGAAGTACACTTCTTCAGAAAAGAAGGCACCATTCCGCAAATGTGTTCGGGTATTCAATTGTTCACGAATTGTTAGACCGGTTAGCTGCGGATGTAAAAGCTAATCTAGTGATATTTAGTGAGCAGTACCGGAGCAAAGACTCCGCACTGATTTATTGGGTATCGCTGCCATCTGAGTTCGGGATGGCACCTAAAGGGTTCTGGCCCAAGGCTGAGGAGATGGCTCTGATTGGGTCATGTGCTTAGGGATAATACTTTCCAGCGTTTATCTGACACTGAATGGTTGATGCTCTCGAGGACGTTGTCTTGGACGCGAGGGCAAACCTTGTTTAAGGGTGATCCATATGCCAAGGCCCTTAAATGCGGTATACCTCATCTGGTGATCATGATTGGTTTTAATGAAGATGTTAATTGGTTAATTGGTTTTAAAATTGGTCAAGGTCTTGATTTTTTGCAAGAAGTATTTTAGTTTACCAACACAATTTCTTGTGGCAGACAACGGATTTGTCTTTGGCGTATCCAGAGTATTTGAATCACAACTATTTGGGCACCATTACAATTTGGAGCCTTATTCTTATGCCATCGTATCCTTCTTCCTTCTGACATCGCATTTGTCTGCGATTCCTTGTCCTTCTTGGTCCTTACAAGATCATTTAGCTTCTCCTCTTCACTGGTAGCAGGTTCAGCTGCTTGCCACCTCCGGCTCTTTCTGTTTCTATTACTTTGGCAACTCCTTCTGGGATCTTGGTAGGACTTTTATCCTATATATTACTCCAAAGTCTGTTTCTCCAGTTTCTTCATGTATACCACGATTTCACCCAATCTGTATCTGATGATCATAGGCTGAATATCTATCCCGATTGTGAACAATTTTCCGTTGCCATTTGCCATTTTGGCGATCATGAGGCCAAGGAGCTTCTTTGGCTCCATCATTGCGATGGATTCTTAATAATAATAATTACCTTAGTGGAAACAAACGAGATGGGCCACTCATTGGAAAATAGAAGCCTCAAAATGTTAGCCTTTGCTAGTTTTTAGGCGTATTACTTATTTGGTCATGCTCAGTTAAAATGGACGACTCTGGATCAGTTTTTTTTGCTGTTTTACTTGCTGGAGTGAGAGATCATGCCGAAAAATTGCTTTTCTCAAGAGTCTGAGAATGTGTAGAACCGGGCTGAGAGTAGGCTCATCCAACTGACGAGGATCTGCTTGTCTGCTGGTCATGCGTTAGGGACAAGTGGATCTCGCGAGGGATGAGCCAAAGCAGCGTCCTGGGGATTGTCCTCCCTGCACTGGAGAAAGTGTTAATAGGACCCCAAGCTAAGGTGATATTGAATTAAATAATATCACTTAACAAACAGCATATGCCGAGAGCTGCGTGGCCATTGGGGAGCTAGGTCTTTAGTATGTAGGCTCTGAATAACTTGGGAACCTTCAGTTTCAAATATGACCCTTACCCTGGTAGCCGGGCTAGCCAGCGTGGACATTCTACATAGACTACCCGGAACAAAGAAATGCACTTAATTACTAAAAAACCAACAAACCGACGATAGAAAAAGAGGTGGTGATGCCAGGCGATCATCGCAGGACGAGCTGCTGGCATCCATCCAGGAGACAGTAGGCGTCGAGAGTAGCACACTCGGTGCCAGTCGTAATACCGCTGTGCTGAAACCAACCCCAGGGACTTCCTGCAGCGAGGGGACAGGCAGACTAGTGGTTTCTAACTTGGAATCCACTGCCGTCAAGCTGGGTATATCGAGTACTAGACATAATACTCCTAACCCGATACCTTGGACGTAGGAGGATCTCTCAAAAGTAAAGACCAAAAAGATCGTCGGTCACGGAAACCGACTAAGAAGCGAACGTACACTGCTGTCCTGCTCAAGAGCCAATATCAGAAGGCTATGCATATTCTTAACAAGATTGTTAGAAATAAGGAGGCCGATACTGTCGACAAGTGGCAAACTAGCAGAGGTGTAGACTAGTGTTAAGGAAGGGCTGTCGGAGATGGTTATTGAGCATCTCCTGGACGCCAGGTGGTCCGTGGGTTCCAGATTACAGCTTGCGAGGACTAATTCTCTCCAGGGACTTTCTCAATTCGTGCGCCGCCTGTGAGGGCATAAAGCTCAAAGTCATCCCCTACGACGAGATTCCCAGGAGACTGGTCACCCGCATCTGGTTGCCGAAGATCCGCATGGATAAGGACAAGGTCACCCAATCCTTGTGCATTCAAAACCCCAGGATTCCCAAAGACGACTGGGACAGATCAACAGCCAACCTTTTCTGCTCCGTATATACGGAGAACCTGGATGCACTGAAAAAGGTCGAATATAATGTATGATTCAGAGTAAGGAACGCAAAGGTCTCTCTCCAAAACCGAACGACGATCTGGATCCAATCGATGCCCCTAACGAGTTGTTGGAGGAGATGAGGATCGACTGTCCGACGGGGACTGACGAACTCCAATGCATGCAGATCATGCTGAGGGTAAGGCAGATAAATCTGCTGTCTTTCTCCTAGAGGAAGACATCGACATCGCACTAATACAGGAGCTTTGGGTCGGAGACGACCGAACCATCAAAGGGCTCCAAATCAAATATTTTAATTTATTCTACAGCCTAGGAGACGAAAACAAACCCTGATCAAGACCGATTTGGAGCATGTTCGCAAGGAAGAGTCTGCACGTTCTTCTGTGTCCGGACTTGAGTTCTAGTGGCGTAGGCGTGGTCAAACTGGAGCAGGTGTGGGCAGAGAGCGCGTATATTTCCTCGGCTTATATGGCTCTCACTGGTGGCAGTGAGATTTGCATCTTGATTTGACGTCGGATACCAGTCGATTCAGCTGTGAATGAGGGTCTAAGTGTCAAGTGCAATGCTGACCACATTGCCTTCTACAGTGTATTGTACTGTACCGTTACGGTTTTGAATGAAATACTCTAACACACTTCAAGGTGCTGATTCAATATGGATTGATGCGCCAAACGATTATTATTATTAGATGGCTCATGACCGATCAGCTCGTCAGACGAACTACAACATTTGATGAGCATCATAGCAACAAAGAAAGCCAACCTATTGGTAGGCTTCGACGCCAATGCAAGGCATACGCTTTGGGAAAGCTTGGAAATCAACATGACAGGTGAGTCATTTTTTTATTTTACCAATGCTACAAATCTATCGGTGTGTAACAAAGGCAGTACACCAAACTTCCATTTTTCCAGATAGGAGAACTGTGACGGTTGGGAAGACCACCCTACTAACTGACAATGGGTTTCTTAAGGTGGAAAACTAGAGAGTGTCTGACCAGAGATTCTACTCAGATTACAACTGAATACTTTTCAGACTAGATCTTGTCGCAGAGGACTCCAAACCTTTCAGAAACTCCAGGATGATCGACTGGAGAAAGTGTGGTAGAGTAATCAAGAACAAACTCTCCGATGTGCAAATTGGTAAGATTGGCTCGAAGGATGAACTGGAGTCAGAGGTTGGGACTTTGCAAAAAGCATTCGATACCGCCTTTAAGGTCTCGGACCCTCCTAAATACAGAAAGAAGACACTGCCACTTTGGTGGAATGAAGATCTGTCCAACCTCACGTAATTGAGCAGGGAAATTGTTTCAGGCACAAATATTGGCAGCCATACAAGAACTGCCTGAAGAAGTAGAAGTCGACCATCAACACCGCCAAAAGGCGGTCTTAGTTGGACTATTGTCAGAATATTGAAAGCACCAGCGAATCCGCGAGACTCAGTAAGATTCTGTCCAAGCAACATAAGAGCTCATCCTTTCTTAAAAAGTCGGAAGGCTCCTGGACGGAATCTTCCGGTAAAGCTTAGGGGCTGCTGGCTTTCCCGCCAGCGAGGAGGACTGTGAGTCAAGGGTGAAATCTATTCACACTACTTAGTCGCCGCGGGCCTTAGATGGCAAGGCTTATCACTTGTGTCAAATCAAAGAAGATTTGGTCCGCTTATAAAAAAACCTACCCATGGGGTTGAAATTTCTTCCAAAGTCGTAAGCAAAATTAGTTAAAGTTCAATCCTCTTTAGTGAACCATAAATAAAACACTTCATCAATCAAGTTAACATTTTCTTGAAAATTCTCCAAGAACATTCGTTACCAGTTTCACTTTTACATGCCTCGTCCCAGTATAACCAGGAGGAATATATATGTAAATCGGATTTAACCAAGTAATACGCCATGATGTGGTGTCAGGTTCTAACAAAGGTAGCCACGACGTCGAGTTCTAATACCTACGACCGGTTGGTTTGTTTCTCATGTCGTTGGTTAATACAAATTGCTTGCCATCATGTCGCCCTATCTATATAACGAGATGCCCCTCATTTGTCGGATCATCGTTCAAATCGAATTAAACATCTCCGGCGGAAAGGTATTTTCACTTAATCAGAAATTAATCCTATCACTACAAATGTACGCATGTTTCTGTTTTGTATGTGAAAGTGAGTGTGCCCCTTGGCAAGGCTTTTTTCTAAACCTTAGGCCATGGATGTTTGGCAGAGTTAAGATAAGAGAAATTGAAAGGAGACGGGGTAGTGATCTGACCATGCTTAATAAGATAAAAAGGGTTGGAATGTTTTCTTGTGGAGTTGAAACTGTTCAAGGCGAATATGACGCAAAGGCTAGGGATTAACCAAACTGACTCATATCGAATCCCCTCCGTTTAGATAAGTTTGAATCCCTGACCTTCATCAGATGGTCCAGAACATCTTATTTTCATTGAAACCCATAAATTGTTTATCTAAAGAACAACCCACTTGATAGCACTAAGTAACGTACGCAACGTCAATACCTCGTCGCGTACTCATTTCACTTTCGTAAAAACTTCCTAAAACAGCCCAAGAAGATACTCAAGCATGAAAGCTAAGCTCTGGAATATCTTTAAGGTAAATACAGATGCAAACCCGACATGAATTTGCTTCTACGTGGGCTGGATTAGCAAAGCAAATATCGTAAGCACTTAACAGTTTTGGCCTCGGCACAATGGCGAGAAGCTATAAATTGAAAAGTTGAACAATCTCGAATGGACTAATGGATATCTTCCATCTTGTCAGGGCTTCCAGTGGAATCAATAAGAAAAAGCTACTGATGAATCAGATCATTATTTGCTCGGAGTATGTAAATTTCAAGTGGTATCGCCTTCGCACCGAGTTGCCTAGAAAATATCGTATTGGACTTAAATATTTGCCATGTTCGGAGGTTACTCCCCGAATCCGTGGTTTGGTTTCGGAGAACTGACACCAAAAAAATCGATCGAAGACATATTGATGATAGTGCAAAAATGACCTCAGTGCATTTCCAGAAGCACTAGCTCTCGATTTTTCTGTTTTGTCAAACTCCAAAAAATATTTTATGATGAGCTCCATAAATTTGAATAGTGGACAAGTCACTCCATAAAATATTTGGTATTTTGACTCCATTTTGTGTGGGCGTTGGGTTTAGCTTTAATCTTCTGACGCTAACAAGATGAAAGCTGTTTGGTATTTGTTACAAAAAAAGATGCAATAAAAGATATTTCCAAATAGCTGGAAGATGAAAAATTGCAGGTGCTAAAAATTCTGATTTGCTAATGAATTTCTCTTTTCAGACGAACTGATTTCATGAACATGAAATAGCAATCAACGCTATTACGAATATCTCATAAAACCATATTTACACAAAGCTGACGAGGGATAACAATATCCAATGCACAATTTTGTCATTGAAGACAGCATTTAAACGTTAAGCTCTTTTGGAATTTTTTTTAGTTTAAGTTTGGTGACTCTTGGCAACGGTTAGCCTTCTGACTTTACACTGAACACCTCCCCGCCATCAGGGAATTAAACTGGAACCGTTTGACATATATACTTCAAACCCTGCCGCTCTTCCACTTTAGAGAGCCATCAAATTAGGTAATCCCTACCACCAATGGGAGGTGATAAGACACGAGGTCTACCTAGTTCTCGTCTCGTTCAGTTCGTACCAGGGCAGATGCAACTCATCAGATGCTGCCTCACCTCTGCCCTGGAAGCAACGTGACTGCTGTCAATGGACCATAAAGAGTGGGAGTAAGTTGCTCCCCATTTGTTCCGGTCCGACATCAAATAGATGCGGACTTAAGTTTCCTCAACCCCTCTAGCTCCGAACATGCTTTCGTCCGAACTGTGGACGGATCTACGTTGAATATAGTTCGCACTCTTGTCGTGTTTTGCGAATTATAAAAAGGGAGTGTATAACACCTGTAAGCTGATTTTTCTAGCCTGGCTGGCATCCCTCAGGGGTCAGTCCTCTCCGCTACCCTCTTTTCCCTGTTTACCGCAGACCTTCCTAAACCAACTCCACACCCAAATCCAATCCGAATCCTTCAATACGCGGATGATCTCATCCTCTACACCTCCACCAGAAACATCCCTGCCGGTGAACCCCGCCTGAATTATTTGGACGAGCTTTACCGGTATTTCACCCGCTGGAAACTGTCCCTAAATCCACAAAATGCGAAACCATCGTATTCCGTGGTACCGCTAAGATGACGCCGAAAATGGCGAACGACATTTCAACCCTATCCCTAAAGATCCACAACGACACCATCCCAACCGTCAAAGAAGTCATCTACCTTGGGGTGACAATCAATTCCCGCCTATCTCACGTCCCACATATCACGAAGGCACTGAACCGTTCAACAGGAGCCTTCAAATCCCTCTACCCAATCCTAAAATACACTAGTCCAACTCCTCAGAAAGTCAAGCTGCTTTGCTACAAACAGCTTATCCGTCCCCTCCTCGTTTTCGGCTTCATCTTCTGGTCCGACGCTTCCCCTCACCAAATCGAACGAATCCGCCACAAAGAACGCAGAATCCTCCGCCACTGCACCAATATATACAAGAGCGAAGACCGCTCCAAATACATCTCCAACCAGGTCCTCGACGACTCCTCCCAAACGCCCCGCATCGACGCCGTCCTAGCCCATCATGCCCTCAAATTCCTTGAAAAATCCATGTCACACTCAAATCCACTTTTCTCCCAGCCCATGCAGATCGAGATCGTCGAAGAGAATCTTCTAGGAACTCATCTGTTCCCACAAATCCTCTTATCTCTCTAGGCCCGTAACCTCCTTTTCGACCCCGGCGGTAGAGTAATCTTCTACAACGGTATCTACTCCTCATCCCAATTTTCAAAACCTACCCATCCTTAGCGCCACTCCTAGCTTCCTTTCCCAAACCCCTCCCGCATGCCCCCCATCCCAACCCACATCCTAGTTCCTTCCCCGCCCGCCCGCCCGCTGTCCTCTGAGCAGTAGCTGTTTTTATACTCGAAAAAGCTCGAGTCGAGCGTCAGTCCAAGGTACTTTCTTGTAGGCTTTGATTAAGCAAGAGTCTCGATGGGTGTATCCAGGATTCGCCCTGACATTTGCACAACTTATCCTTTGAGCCGGATACGATTAATAATGTCGAAGATGAAAGTTGAAAGTTTAGACCCAGGAAGAATTATCTGGTGAAGGCTGATACTATCGGTAGTTAAATATAATACATTGCTAAATTTCGTTGTAGTTGCATCCTTCCAGACGGTGTCTGTTAGTATCTCCTCTTGACAGACCAGGAACTTCTTCGATGTGACCCAAGTCTACATACTCCGAAAATAATTCATCCGACTTCCGTTTGTACTCGGCGTTCTTTAACCATCGTTTCTCTTGCCGGAGATGCAATGCCTGGTGGAATGAATTTACCAGCTAAGCTTTTCCTGACACGATGAAGTGTAAATAAGATAGCGCCCATTCACTTGCCACTCCCATTGCACTTTTTCATCCATTTCGATGGTAACTTGATTGCTATTCGGCATATTTCGGAAGTTTCTTAGCTTCTGTTTGAACTCCTCCAAAGATATATTGGGGGCGGTAACCTTGGAAACGCATGCCTTAGCGGGACCTAAAATCACCCTACCAAGCCCTGTGTCTCCAGTGAGGACCCCGTTCCGTCTTCTACCGTCGTCCTCTATAGGAACAGCTGTGACAATATATTGGACGCTAGTAGCACCAGAACGTGAGAAACATGGTCTGAGGCTGAAGCTTTGCCTAGGAATAACTGACTGATCTACGAGGCAAACAAAGGAGACCTCCTCTGGTTACACGACTCATAATAAGTGTCTTGGTTTGAATTTTCGACCCTTCCTCCAACTGAATGGGTCAGTCCAACAATTGAGGCTAACTTTCCTGCGGATATTCCTCATACCCCTGAAACTTCCACATTTGTTCTTTTCCTGAAATTTGTAAACCAGGTCCTGAGCTATATAGACGCTTTGGCTTTTCTAATCCACCAAGCAATGGACGGCAACATTCTCTTGCATACTATTAACAAGGGTGGGACACTGTTTTATTCTGCTCCTGACAAATTTCGCATCTCAGCCAGGTTTACCCGAGGCACCCCTCTACCCGCCGCAATTCGCGGAAGCTGCATAAAATACACAACTGGTAATGGAGTAACATTTCAATTCTGTTTTGGCTCTCCAGCCGCTTTGGATATTGAAGTACTCTGTAACAGTGGTGCTGGTAGTTCAACTGCCCCAATTCAGCCCACACGTTGAAATCACCCGCTGTGATTTCGGGGTTTCGACTTCTTGCATTCGAAACTAATATACCTCACATTTCCTCGAATTGTGTCATCCTCGCGCTTAGTGGACTACACCAGCTGTATATTAAGATGCCAGCTATTTTTGCCTCTCACAAATCCAAGTCCCGGAGACTCCCTCACTTTTTGGATGGCTTGGATGGATGATTGTTGCCACTTTGACTCCCTTCCCGTAGATGTATTGAGATAGATTTCTTTATCGGATCCACGAGTTGACAGTGGAGGCTTTTTCTTCTTGCAAAGTATATATTCAGAGCCAACCTTGAATTCCTTGTATATATGACCTATCACACATATCGCCGCTATGTGGCCACAATCAAGGAATCAGGTTCAGTAGAACCTGCGGCTTGAGTCAGTAAACAACCCAGCCATTTTAACCTCTACCAACCAGCAATTTGAGGGCTGTTTCAATCGGTAAACTGAGAGTTGCTGTTTACGTACAACACACATCTTCCTACCTCCTCTGATAGCGGACTCTACCAAATCGAGTGGCTTGAACCATTCTTTTTTTGGGCTTCGCAAATATCTCCGCCCTGGTTGTGATTTTATTAATGTTTTAACATTGTATTACCATCTCCGGCGGCCTCCTTCCCTGAAAGGCTTCTCCACCTCGCCGAGGAAAGTTTCATTCATCTGGCTAGGAGACTTCTTCAGTTGCAGCATCAAATCTCCTTCTTGGGAATTGATTCAACTCATGTTTTCTTCGGATCAGATTTGACCTTCCTGAAAATATTGATTTCAGCCCATAATCTTATTTTGCCTGTCGCTTTTTTCTGTGCACCCTGCTTCCACGGTTCCTTTTCGGGGTTTTTCATCTCCCTTGGGGTCATTGAAATCAGCGCTACTTTTTCCACAATTTTGGTTATTTTGTTGGACTCTCTCTCTACCGGTGAGAGGCCTTTTTGCCTTTTAGCATCCTGTGAGGGTCCAAAACAATCTATTCTTCTTTTCGAGTTCGTTTTCATTCGGGATTTGAGAGCCTATTGCCTTAATAACGTTTGAATTCTTTTACACATTTTTTCGTCCTTGACTCTGTTGTACAGAACCCTAATCACTGTGACCAGGTCTTTAATCACCTAATGCACATTGCGTTTATCCTTTACGAATTCATACCATTTTCTCACCAAGCATTTGGACCCACACCCTCACGGACACCCCCTTGTCGCGGTAGGGGAGCCATTAGCAGTCTACTACTACATTAGGGGTGTCCAAAACATGAATATGGAAACGAGAAATTTAAGCTCTCCAAGTGGTAAGAAGTCATAGACTTCGAATCCACCCGCGGCCACGAGCAATTATTTCGCGGCCAAAGCGCGGATTTAGGAGGCCTCACCATATTCATCCCCCCCCCCCCCCCTTACGGATTAATTTGTAGAAGGCCTGCCTTTTGACTCAGTGGAAAACTTGCATTTAGTGCCTACAGCATTACGGCCAGAAAGGAAAGTACGGTAACTCTCAACTTGAGAGAAACTGGAAAGCCGACTACGGTCGACCTTTCCGCGGTACTACAGCCCAAATCTACCCACAAACGAAAGCGGAAAGGGACTACAGGCTAAATCCTGTCTGTCAGAACCTTCTCATTCACCCTTACCGGGAAGAGCGGAAAAAGGGAAGCTGGTGACGTGGACGCTGTTGGTATAATGCCGGTATGTGGAAATAGATCCAAGCGGCCTGAACACCGTGAACCAGAAAAAGCCTCAAGCCGGCGGCTGAAGAGGGCACTGTGAAAGAAGATGAAGCACCTTGGGAATGAGGGCTTGGACGTGGCTGCACCACTAGGTGGGGTAACGTCCAGAGAAATCGGACGCAAGGAAGCGGAATCACCGGCGGAAGGTGGGGATAAACTGGTAACCTCGATGAAATCCACACTGGACGCACCAGATTCTTCTGTCATCGGTAATGCGCGCAAGAAGCGTAAGACCAACACATCCGTTGTGCCCAACGCTTTATTATTATTATCAAATGAAGCTGGCCGCTCCTAAAGGAATACGGACACGAAGGTGGGAAGGAAGAGAACGTATGCGCAAGCTACAGCCTCTGCTCTGACTGCTGCCGTGGGAGTTTCAACAATTTACCATCCTCCGGGGATGCCTATGAAAAAAAAATTCTGGACTGTGGAACGAAGTCACGATTTAACAATCAAGGTTTTTGCGGTAGGCTTATCCATTTGGAGTGCACTGACAAGATTGCCTTAAAGTGGCTCTAGCAGGCAATCTCGGCTTTGAGTTCTGGCCCAAGTTCACTATTGTGAACACTGAGCTACGCAGGACAGAACATGTCGGATGTTGGTTACCGGGCCCTCGAATGAAGGCAGATGACATCATCCGTATGCTGGGTGAACAGAACCCGGGCATGGACTTTGGACACTGGAGAGGAAAGTTCACAAATGCCAAGAAGAACAAATCTACAAACGTGGAGGGTTTCAACTTGGTATTCGAACTGGACAAAAAGAGTCTGAATGTGGTCAGGGGAAGTCACCATGTGAAGCTATAGAAGAATATAGAGCAAATTGCAACATTTTAAGGGGCGCTCTCCCAAAATGGAACTGGGAGCGGAGGATAGTGCATACAGTCGCCGGACCCCCGTATGGGGGCTCACACTGGTGAGGGGACTACAGAGTGAATCCTTCCTCCTAGTAACTTCTTCTATGCCTTCCAGGAACAGGCGGAAGAAAGAGAATCCAAAAACGTGAACGGACTTGATGCCAGTTCGAGTGATCGAATCTATGCAAACCGGACACCGCACATCAGCCAAGGTGCTAAATGGAAAACAGATGAATGTTCTGCAGGCTGAGATGAGATCCATACGATGAAAGATCCATAAGACCGAGAGCTTGTGTCCTGATGTCAAGACGGTAAGAGGCAATCATGCTGAGACAGCTCTGTTCCCAGGACTTAGGTACGGTCATCGTACAATATCAGATAAATTGTGAGAGGAAGAACATCATAGACGCAAGAGCTTAGGAATCTGGTAACGTATGCATCAAGTGACCTTGAACTCTTAATAGGTTGCAATCCGAATGCTCAACATATTTGTGGGGGCGGTAGCAAATGCAATCCAAGGGGAGAGAAGCTATTTGATTTCATCAGTTCAGCTGGACGTATGACTGCAAACGTAGGGTGCGCCCTACTTTCGTGGAACCGAGAGGAACCCAAATAATTGACCTAACAATTTGAACTTCAAAAGTGTTAGAGTTGATTACACATTGGCGGGTGCTAGACGAGGTACCACTGTCAGATCACCGATACCTAGAATTCAATGGGGCCGACACGGCCTCACTGCTCAGAAGCTGTAACTTTCCCCCATGTGAAGTGCAATGTTTAGAGACTGAGGGACATGCAGGGTTAACATTTGGCTCTCCTTTCTTTTGGTGTTTGGTGTAGTTGTGCTCTCATAGTTGATCATCACCTCTTCAACATTGACGATCATAGGGCTGGTCAAGTACTTAATCCACTTCAAGCGTGGCATCAGGTATCGGGTAAAATAAGCAAAAGAAAAGAGAATCTCATAAGAACATGTCAGTGCCTTTAATGCTCCAACAAGTGCCTAAAGCATAAATTCATCCTTCATCATCATTAAAATATCTATACTGTATATACCCCAGCAAGTTCCTGGGGTAACAAGCTAAATACATCAAAAGTTATGCCTTGCCAACATCAGATTTTGGCTAATGGTGAATGCTTTTATGCGTAATATACTTTCTTCCAAGAAATCGGCGAAGAATGTAGCAACCGAGTCAAGACAACTTTAAAACTGGAGCTGATTTTAACCACTAATCCTCTACCTAGTGAGGCTACTATTTTGGTCTATCCAAAACACAGAATGATTGATAGTAGCCCCTCAAATCCAGTTAAATTGCATCAGGAATTCGTCTAGTTTTCCTAGTGATATATCACTTGCAACTACTTCTCTGATGTACGAGCATCCCAAGGAAATAAATTATCACCACAACTCCATGGCGAACCTCTGAATTCCTTACCGCTTATCCACCTCACACTCTGACCAACATCTTTAGGCGGTTTGCAAAAAAGGCAGGTGCAATGCCCTCCGTGGATCAGCCGCGGTGGTGCTATCTGTTTATGATGACCTGCAAAAATCATTCCAACAGCAGAAATTCTTTACATCATCTGCAGTTAATGCGGATTGAGAAATAAACACAACATTACTAACTGTTCCGACATTTTTTTTTTTCGCGGAACCATTATGGCGAAGTTAGCACTGATTTATTTCGCACCAACATAAAGTGTTTATTGGGTTCAATTGAACCGAGGTGTCAGTCATGTCTGCACGCAATCTGGGGGCCGAAAAACAGGGCCTACATGGATGTCTTCCGGCGCCATTACCACGTATTTGCCATAAAATTCGTAGAGATTGATTGAAGTTAAATTATCATTAGGAACTCTGTTTGGGACCTCGACTTGGGATGCCATAGTTTGCCAACGATTTCTCGTAAGAACAATTATGAACTCCACGCAAACAAAATTCGAAAAATATTTAACAATTCAGGTTAGCGTTACAGCGCTTTGTTGCCGGTCGACTTTGGTAGCGTTATTCGATGGAAAGCATAAAAAAGAAAATTTCAAGCTTTTTTTGGTGGCAAATTATGTTGAGGATGAACTTTTCGATAAAAAACGTTTAATATCTGTGGAAGATTTTTAGCCGATTTGTTTACTTATCCGGAAAGCGTGCTGTTTGCTGACCCAATTTCTGGCCTACGGTGGTGAGCTGAACTTGAGATATGTTGTGGTTCTTACTATGCTACATCAACGAAAATTTTGCTCGATTAATCTCAAATTATCTGCAGCAATCATTTTTTCAAGTCAAAGTTGAAGATATCTAATGCAAAAACCAAAAACGTTAGTTAGAATCCGTTATTTACTAACTCCTGTCTTCTACATTTCACCTGACAGAACCCCTACTGTTTCTGTTCTAGCTAAATCTGCATGAGACATAAGATAGATAATACCCAATCCGAATTCTTCAATTGACTGGACCTAATGGGGTTCTCAGAGGTGGTGGGGAGGAAGACGGGGCGGCAACCAAAACCAAGTGGCCGAGGAGAACCTCCATAGTGGTGGCACCGGGAGACGCTGTATCGCATCGGCTTGCCGGCCGTGATGCAGTAGGCGAATGATCCAACGGCCTAATTAGGGCGATCAGACCCGAGTTTGCACGGGGACTCATCTGAAGTGACAATAGTCACGAAACTTTACCAGGGGTATACTGGTACCATGGGAACCGGGATAGCCCCTGAACTCACGTACTTCAGGACCATTCCTCTTGTATGTGCGTTCAGCTCCATTTTTTGCGGTTGGCTTCCTTGTAGGAGCTTCATGGGGGTTGTGGTTGCGTCTAAGCGAACAGAGATCTTCGGGTCTCAGCGTGGTGTTGCGTTTCAACATGGGTGCCGTACTCCTTAGTTCGGTAGAGATTTTGGTAGGTCTGGCATCCACCAGTATGAATGCTAAGCTATGCACTCGGTATAGACTGGTACCGTCGTAGCTTGCTGCTTTTTGGCGCGTGTGCTCGTCATCATCATCGACGAGCAACAATCGATGTCTGGTGGGGTTTGGGGGTACGCCGAGGTTCATCATTCAACCTATACACCTGCATACACCACAGCTCCTCTTAAGGAAAGGTCAGCCACGCCCCCTTTTTCTATCATAGATCTTATAATCTTTCCAGGCTGAACCATCCTCACCCATAAGGATTATGATACCAGTACACCGTAATCTATTCTCTCGGATTTTATCAACAATAAAACGGTCATGGAATCACTCATTAATTTCAGCCCTCTGGCCTACGGAAGCGTCCATGATGATGACCCTACGTTAGCCAAGCTCGCCAATGCTTGGGGGAGGGTCCTATGAAGGCTTTGATCTCCCACGTACAAAGATTCAAATTTCCTTTACCTATGCGTGTAACTTGAAAGTTACAAAAATGTGGGAATTCACGCGAATCTACCGAAAGATCAACCCCGAAAGTAAACTTGCCAAAGCTAGCTCAGTCAGCAGACTCTCAATCTTAGGGTCGTGTGTTCGGGCCCCACGTTGGGCGCCATTTGTAATAACAATGTGGGATTAGGTGAACATTCCTGAGGAGTGCAGACCCACGCATCGGCAAAGGACACGTGAAGTTTTGCATAATGTCACGTGAGGGATCGAAGTGTTCAAAAGACCCACCTACATTCCCGAGCACTGGCTAGCATAGAGGCAAGCAAGCACGTGTCGACTGAAAAGTTCGGTGGAGCTTCAATATTTGCGGGCGGACTACCACGGTGAATTTCGTCCTCTTTTTAGGTTGTTGGGATCGGTTTTATCTCTTGGCCGTCTGCAGCCATTTAAAATCCCATCGTCAAATCCCACTTTGCCATTCCAACTTACCGATTTAGGCGCCCAGTCATTTTCTTATTGGTGAAATATCTGGATCTTGCCCTATACCCTTACAGACACCATCACTGCAAGTTGTGATTTTTTATTCAGGTGCCAGGCACACACGTGAACACCAATGATCGTCAAATCTATCTTTGACTAGCCATCAATCATACGGCATCTGACATCTCCCACACCAGCCCGGTTCTCCCTACTTTTAGTGAAAGAACAGTCACCTTCCCTAAGCCGTTCTCCGATCCATAGCAATATTCAATTTTTTATCAATCAACGTCTCTTTTTGGTATCACATCTTCTAGAATATCTACTACAAAACCCTACAGCGGAGGTTAGTTACAAGAAGATATTCTCCGCAGATATTCTCTCTTAAAATCGAGATTCATGATTTCGATACTTCAATCCGTAAAAGAAACCTTATCCCGAATACCAACTCTCCTCATAATCGTCCAACCAACATATTCATATATATTCCAAATGCGGGCAGAGAGCTCTGAACAGTCTCACCACGACATTTTGAGGAACTGGATTCCCCGAACAATCAAAGATACATTTCACTTAATTTAATATTTTATTGTACTCGATTCAATCCCGGTTATCACAATCCTTTATCACAGCTCTTAACACTCTCCTTTAGAAGGCCAATTTCAAAATTGGCTAGCGGACGAAACTAAAATGTCCTGAGACTGTTGACTTCATTTGTCCCCAAGTCTCACGTCAGGCGAGTCCACAATGGCACACATGTTCGCTCCTCCGATGCGCCGTCACATCACTCCGCCTCCAGCAGAAACCGAGTGGGAGTCACTAGGCGACTCTGATCCTTTTCGCAGCGGCCGCTGGCTCGTCGAAGGCCTTCAGCCTCGACAAGGAGGGGGGGCCGCCTCGAACGTCGAGCTTGAACGAGTGCTTGCCTAGTTCCAACACCATAAAGGGGCCCTCGTATGGTGATTGCACCGGGCTCCGAGGGGCGTCTACCCTAATGAGAACCTGTGTATACGTCTCAAGATCGCTGGGGATGTTAACCTTCACGTTTTGGGACGGTGGAATTGGCCGCATCCTCGAAACCGCATCCCTGAACATACGCAGCATTCCTGAGTCGGATATGGGCGCTTAATCCTGCTCTGATGTCCTGTAGGGCCGGTGGGAGGGGCAAATTCTCCTCGCCTCACCATCTCCGCAGGGCTGGCCGCGAATTCGCATCATTGGGTTGTGCAGAGGTAGAGGAGGACTAAAGGCAAGGACTGCGACCACCGCAGATCGTCGCGGGCCATTGAGGTGGCCTTCAGCACTGGTGCCAACATTCCAGCATAGCATTGGACTGTGGATGGTATGCAGTAGCTACATGCCATTTGAAGCCAAGGAGCTTTCCTAACTCCGCGAAAAGAGTAGACCCGAATTGCATTCCCTGGTCCGTGAGGATAACAGCTGGAACAACAAAGCGGCGAATCCATTCTCGGCAGAAGGCCTCGGCACATGATTGTGCCGTACTGTCAGACATAGGTATTGCTTCAGGCCACCGCGTAAATCTATCGATGATTGTGAGGTAATACTTGAATCCCTGCGAGTCTTGTTTTCGGCGATTGCCGTATAATCGACCGCGGCGGGGATTGTGATCTCCGAGATTCGAGACAAAGCGTCTGCAAGGAAATTGTCTATTCCAGACCCGTGTTAGATATTAGTAAGTAAGTAAACTAGCTGATATAAATCAATTGCTGAAATTGGCGAGGGGACGCTTTGCCGAGCTTTTGTCTAAGTGCGAAAGTAAGGGGTTTATGGTCCATGAAGACGGTGAAAGGCCTGTCCTCAAGGGAGAAACGGAAGTACTTTATAGGGAGGTACGCGGCGAGTAGCTCACGATTGTAGGCGCTGTAGTTGTGTTAAGCCAGGTTGACCTGTTTTGAAAAGAAGCTCAACGGTTGCCAGATTTAATTCACCCATTGGTGAAGAGCGACGCCTACGACTGTATTTAAGGTATCGACAAACACAGCTAGGGGTGCATCTGGCTGAGGAAACGCCAGTCGTGTAGCACCAATAAACTGTTGTTTGACCGACTGAAACGCATGGACGGCTTCAGCGCACCACGCAACCTCGGGGAAGTTTTTAGTTTTGGGCCCAGACAAGTAGGCGTTAAGGATCGCTTGGTAGTGAGCGGCCCTGAGCCGAGAAATTTTACGTGGCTCTGGGGGAATTAGGATTTTTCAACGTTTAGGATAAGTCCGGCCTCAAGGAGATGTTGAAAAATGCATTCGAAATGCTCCAGTTGCTCAGATTCTGAAGAGGAAACGACCAAAAGATCATCCATATAGACGAAACAAAAGTTCAAGTTTCGCAAGATAGAGTGGATGAACTTTTGGGATAACTGCCTCATTCCACGTAGCAACTGGCTGGGGGTACGGTCGCGTAACGTCAGCTTGCTTACTTCTTCACTTACTGAAAGGTGCCGAATTAGTTCCTCCTCCCGGTGGATTACGAGCAGTCCCCAAGTACGTCCAAAATAAGCCCGATGGTCTTCTCGTCGAAACCGGCGAGGATGTCGTTGAACCGGGTGGCGTCCGTCGTGACGTTTGCCAGCGCAAGTTGCCCCTCCATTTACCGGAACCACGCAGTGGAATTGCGCCACCAAAAGGGAGACACCCGCAATTGCCGCAAGCGGTAGTATGGCGCCTTCCTCTCGCGCGACATATTCCGGTAGATTCGGGGAGGTCGGAGAAAAAGAAGGGAAGAGACGGTACACCGGAGCGGACAACGGCTGAGACTCCAACGAATTTCTCCAAATGAGGCTGTTATCCACGTCCCGAACAGGTGTTGTAAGATTTGGCTAACTGCCGGGAAATGGAAACAGATCGAGACCATAAGGAGCTTACTTGTTGCCACTGGAAGTGGGGGAAAACTTGATGCGGCTGAGCTCCGGTACCATTGAAGGGTAGCATGCGCTATGTAAGAAAGGAATTCATTGTTGCGCTAGTGAGGAGGGCAGAAGCTGCATTTTGCTACCGTATATCGAATCACGAAAAAACTTGCAAGGCTCTTGATGTTCCAAGGAGGGCGTTAACGGTAAACTCTTCATTTACGACCATGAGTTTAAGAGGTGGAGGCAACACATCACGACTGTTCTCAACCGTAAAGTGGCTGGTTTCCGTAACATGGGGATATGGACTATACCCAAGCAAAAGAGAAATCATCTCGGCCATCAATGCATAAACGCTGGGCTCAGTTCCATGCTGGGCTTGATGTTCTCCCCGCGGAACTGTTCATCGCAGCTCCAATGTATCTGCCAAATATGCTTCCCCTACTCATTTGTATTTCCTCGGAATTTGAGATCTTTCCTAGCAAGTGGGGGAAGAAGATAATCGGTACAATTCCGTGAAAGGGTAACCGTTTTTAGCTAAAATTATCCTGGAACGGATCAAATAACACCTCTATCGGAGAGGGCTAGTTCCCGCTCTAGATTGTACACATCAATACCCTTCAGATCATTTTGGAGCAGTCTGCTGAGTATAAATCTCCGCTTCACGGGCTCTTTATCGATTTTGATAAGACCATTAATAGTGTGAACAGAAAGTGTATCTGGAGTGCTCTACGTGGGAGAGGTAAATAGTTGTTATTAGAGTGACGTATTGTGGTGCAGAATTTCAAGTGCTGTATTGAAAAAGAATTTATCGCAGTTGGAAGTCTAAAGTGTTGTTCGACCAGATCGCATTCTATTGCCGATACCATTCCTTCTTGCAATCGATGACGGTCTTCATACTGCCTTGTCTATAGGACGGGAGCACTTCAATGGACCATGACATATATCATCTAACATCTCGACTACGTCGATGACATATGTTTGCTACAACTCCGCTGGTATCCCACGAGGTTGTATTCTCTCAACAATTCCCTTCTCAAATTTGACAGGGAATATTCGAAATCCGCGCATACATCCAGTCCAATGAAAATCCTACAATTTGCTGAAGGCTTTGTCATACCTACCACAACTCTCACTGTCCAGCCCAGCTATCCCTTCCATATCCCGTCCATTAAATTCCCTAATTCCCCCCAATTATCCTGTGATTTACTCTGCCGCTACTTTCCCCCTTCTTATTCCTCTCCTTGTCGAGTACTTCATTGGGAAACTTGATGCCAATGCCGGCCCTGGTTACGATAGTCTTCCAAACTTCTTTTTGCTTAAAACTGGTCACTCCATCTCCCTTTCCGTACCTCTTATTTTCAATAAAATCTTCGAACAGAACCATTTTCCCGGCTTGTGGAAGAGGCTTTCATCACTCCCATTTACAAAAGTGACGATCGTACGCTTGCCGAGAATTACAATCCCATGTCCCTGCCCTCCTCCTGATTCAAAACTCTGGAAAAGATATGTCAGCGACTGGATGCCCTCCCACTTTGGCTACCACATAGTGAAAGAGCAACACGGCTTTGTTAAGCGTAGGTCCACTACCTCCAACTTGCTTAACTTTACCAACTTTGCCGCTAAATGTCTAAATTCACGGCAAGAAGTGCATACCATTTACACTGACTTCCCTAAAGGCCTTGATACTGTAAATCATAAGATACTTTTATCCAGACTCTCGTCTGTAAGCGTTTCCATACCACTTGTTTTGTACTCCCCCTCCCCTGGCGTCCCACAGGGATCTATTCTAGGTCCTTTGTTGTTTTTCATTTTTTATGAACGACCTTCCCCCCTTCTTACTTGTCCCTGTTTGATCTATGCGGACGACTTCAAGCTGTTTTCCGCTATGGCATGGCCAGTGGACTGTATTTCCCTTCAATCTAACTTAGACACTCTAGTCTATTGGTGCTCTGCCAATGGTTTAGAGCTAAACGTTAGAAAGTGTTACACTATGTGCTACTCGCTTAAATCCTCATACAATTCCTTCTCCTATTCTCTTAACGGACATACCGTATAACCCTCTGACACCTATTGCCTCGAAGTCATCCATCGGGCAGCAAAAATTGGGCCTGGATGAAGTGGCGTTCCACAACTGGTGTTCTTTTTGATCAACATATCAACGAACGTCTCAAATATAAAATTTACCGCAAGCGACAGGACGAACTGTCGCTCTCTATTGTTCTGAGTGTTCGTCGACTATAAAAAACAATGAATTTCGCCTTACGTTAATGGAAACGAAGATGTTGTGTTAGACAAGTGACGTGACGTGTTTTGATCACATCCGAAATGAGGATCTCTGCAATAGATATGAGGTTGCGCCGATCATGGAAAAACTAAGAGTGAGGCATATGGTATGGGCATCTAATTCTTGCCAACGGAAATTCACTTGCCAAGATTGGTCTGAACATCAAAGTCGGTGGTAAGCGACCAAAAGGCAGACCCGCCTGTGAACAGGACAAAAGCTGAAAAAAGAAGAAGTGGTACTCCTCAAAGGGCAGCTTCGGCTCCTGTATCTGACTTCGGATCCGTTTTCATAAGTCGTAAGCCGATAGCCGGAACTTGAATTGCTCATATAACGCTTGTGTTAGCTCGATCCAGTAGATAGCTTGATAATGGATACCTTAAAATATCAACACCCAAAAGTCGATAATTTGGGTCATTCACTTCTCAGATGGTGTGGAAACCCCACAAGTCATGGGACTTGACAAAGGAGCTACGAAGATTATCAATGAATAAAACAGGTCTGGGCCTCGAAGCCGGTCGTTCGTCCCCAAATACACTAAAGCGCAATTTGAGTGGACCCTCCGGTTGTGCAGTAGGGTCTTCTTTTTTTTTTGTTGAGGAGGTGGAAATCTTCAAAAAGACACTGGTCTGGACACACCAGCGTGTGGGATTTTTACCCACTAAAAGCACCCCCGACTCCCTCCCTGCACCGCGGAACCACCATAAAGTATTACATCACGGGGCGGAGTCAGCTCACTCTAGCTTTGTCACCTTTCTTCTATACGCGGCGCACTTGACCGCGTTTTTCTCCTCTCCTTTTCACAGTTTATTTTGGATAGATGCGATCATGGAGTTTACCGCATCCCAATTCTCTTGATGTGCTAGCATTTTCGGCACTAGATTTTCTGGTACCAGCACCTCCCCTAGAGTCTCCTCTAGATTCCTCCTTTCTTCCACAAATCTCGGATAGTGGAAGAATACATGCTCTGGGTCCTCTGGGACTCCATTGCAATTTGGACAATCGGGTGAGGTCTCCAATTTAAACCTGTGAAGGTATTGGAGATACCCTCCGTGCCCCGTGAGAAACTGGGTGAGATTATAATAAATCTCACCGTGTCGTCTCTCCAACCACTCCTTGATGGCGGGAATGAGCCTGTGCGTCCACCGGTCCTTTCCCGAGCGTTCCCACCGCTCTTGCCATCTATTTATGGATCTCTCCCTTTCCTTCTTCCTCGTCCGCGATGAGGAAGAGGTTGGCTTTGCATTGTATATGTTCGCCATCTCATCTGCTAAGATGTCAATCGGCATCATTCCAGAGTTGACAAATGCTGCATCATCTGAGACAGTCCTGAAGGCAGAGCATACCCTCAGGGCTGTCCTCCTGCAGACTGAACTCAGTTTGGCAGCGTTCCCTGACATCCACAACACCTCCCTCCAAACCGGGGTTGCATAGAGCATGATCGAGGTCACCACCCTAGCTATAAGCAACATAGAGGTATGCCGTGGCCCTCCAATGTTCGGCATCATCCTTGCCAGGGCCATACTTGCAGTGGATGATTTGTCGTAAACATACCGCACATGTTGCTTATAGCTAAGCTTCCTGTCTATCGCCACCCCCAAGTATTTGATGGTCGGCTTGGAAGTGACGATATGATTCCCGATTCTAATACAGGCGTAATTTCTCTTCCGGCGCTTAGTGATCAGGACCGCTTCTGTTTTTTCCTCCGCAAGTGTCAGACCAGAGCTCTTTAGCCAACTTTTAACAGCACCGATTGCCTCACTTGCGTATAACTCAGCATCTTCGAGATGCCTTGCGACAACAACCAGCGCTATGTCGTCAGCGTAACCCACCACTTTGGCTTTCTCCGGAAGGGGAAAATTAAATACATCGTTCTACATGATGTTCCACAGTAGTGGGCCCAATACGGAGCCCTGCAGGACACCCGCGGAAACAACGTGCTCCTGGGGTCCGTCATCGGTGTCATACCAGAACCTCCTTTCAGTTAAATAACTATCAACGATAGCAGCGAGATAGGCGGGAATACCAACCTTCGCTAGGGATTTCCAAGTGGTCGAATTGAATGCATTTTTCACATCCAGGGTTACTACCACGCAATATTTGCTGGTACTACCCTTTCCGTGAATTGCATCTTCAGCCAAGCCAGTAACCAATTTGATGGCATCAATGGTTGATCTGGCTTTACGGAACCTATACTGCCGATCCGAAAGGCCGCCTTGGCTCTCAACAACCGGGAGTAATCTATTATAGATTACCCGCTCTAGCATTTTCCCCACCGTGTCCAGGAGACATATGGGTCGATATGACGATGGTTCACCTGGAGGTTTACCTGGTTTAGGCAGAAGTACCAACTTTTGCCGCTTCCATGCCACTGGAAATATCCCCTCGGACATGCACGCTTCGAACAACTCAGTGAACATGTCCGGTCTGGATTTCACGGCAAGCTTAAGGGCCTTATTCGGTACTCCGTGCAGGCCCGGCGCTTTGTTGTCTCCTATTCTACCGCAGATATCCAACAGCTCGTCCAACAGCGGAATTGCCGCCAAATTCAGAGGTGGTTGGAATGTGTCGGTACTCTCCTCTTGCTGAGGGAATAACCCCTGGATGATTTTTAGCAAGAGGGTGGGACACGTGATCTGCGGAGGTGAACGGCCTCTGAATCGTCCCACCACTCCTTAAAGCACTCCCTCTTGCTTCGCTGGATGGCGAGCTTGAGGTTTTTGCGGGCTGCCTTATAGGCGCGCTCTTTTTGTCCCTGTTTGACTCTACCTACCGCCCTCTGAGCTACTCTTCTGGCTCGGTGGCAGGCTCATCGAAGGCCGGTCAGTTCATCATTCCACCAGTAGTTTGGTCTTCTACTGGGGAATGAACACCTTCTAGGCATGGACGCGTCACACGCTTTGGCAATGCATTGAGCCAGATGGACGGCTCTTTCCGTAGAGGTGCCTGCTTTATCAGGCTGATCTAACCACACCTGTATGAAGGTCTCCTCATCCAAAGATTTTGCAGACCAGCCTGAAATCTTTCTCGGTTTCGGGCATGATAGCTCTTTGGCCTGTGGCTCGACACATGTCTCAAAGAAGATTGCCTGGTGATCGCTGTGGGTGTAGCGTTCACTGACGCACCAGGACATACCACGCGCCAGCGAAGGGCTGACAAAGGTCAGGTCTACAACCGAGCCTGACCCCCCTTTCTGGAAGGTGTTTACAGCACCTTCGTTGGCCAAAACTATGTCCATCTGCGCAAAAGCTTCTAATAAACTGCGCCCCCTAGCATTTGATTCCCTACTACCCCACTCTAGGGCCCAAGCATTGAACTCACCAGCAATCACCTTTGGACTACGTCCCCTCGCGTCGAGAACAAGATTATCAAGCATTTGCTCGAATTCAGACAGTGTCAAAATTGGCGGGGCGTAGCAGCACACATATACACCACTTATTTTCGCCCACACGAAGCCACTGCCTGCTTGACTTGCAGAACATTGTATGGCCTGTCGACCGCAAGCCCATATCGTCGCTCCATCAGTCGAATCTTTGACCTATATGCCACCGTGACAGTGTCTATACGGTTCGTTTATGATGGCAATTTCCATCTCAGATTCGAACCTGGCCTGCTCAAGTAAATCCTGAGCGACCCTGCAATGATTGAGGTTTATTTGGATAAACCTCATTTTCTCATTGCAGTGAGCGCCTTCCTAAATTCCGGACATTTACCACTTCCGGCAATATGCCGGTTATCCTGTCCCTCTTTTACTTTGCACAATAGGCATTTGAGGTCCCTATTGCACTCTCTGGCAATATGGCCTTTCTCCCCACACCTTCTGCATCGATCGGATCGATCAATGCTGCTGGTGCATGCTTTCGCGAAGTGCCCAAACATAAAGCATTTAAAGCACCTCTTCAGTGAAATTTGTTCCCTTAAACGGCAGACAACCCATCCAATCCGAACCCTTCCGGCAGCCAACAACATCTGTGCTGCCTCCGCTGGTACTCGTATTGTGGCCGTTTGAGTACCACCATAAGCTTTTCGCAAGCCCACAACTGACTCCTCGGTGAGTTCTTTCAACTTGAATTGCTCCTTCAGAGCAGTACAAATTTCTCCTTTCGATGTTACTTCATCGAGATCCTTACATTGAAGGTAGATCTGATGTTTTTGGGCACGCACTGCGGCATTCTCCCCAAGTGAGTTTTTCACTTGAGTGCGAAAGTCATCAGTTTTGCCCATGCTGGATCTTTCCCCTTCCCCTTTTGGGGTTCTTCGGATTCGGTTTACATTTCCGCTCAGATCTTTTAGGTCGGGATCCGCTTTGACCTTTTTGAGTATCTCCGCGTAGGACAGATTGCCCTTACTGGAGATAACAATTACATCTGGACGAGTTCGCACTTTCGCTTTTCGTTCCGCTTTTTTGTTGGTAACTTTAGTCCATCCATCGTTTTCGCTGGTCTTGGGCTTCGCAACGCTGGTCGAGTTTCCTAGATTCGCTGTACGGTTTCCCCCTTCTGGCCTGTTGGTGTTGGTTTTCAGGATGTCCTGTCCGCCTTTTTTTCTCTTAGGCGCCTGCTGATTATTTACAGGATCCCCCTCTTTTTCACGTACTCGCTTATTTCGCTGGAATTCGATGGTAGTACGGTTAGGTGCCACTTGGGTCGCTTGTGATACTGTTGGCACAGCGGGGTTCGGCGTGTCCTTATTATTCTTTTCCTCCTGTGATCTATTGTAGAGCACTCTAATAACCCTCACCATATTCTTTATGGCTTGGTGCACGTTGTGCTTGTCCTTGATAAACTCGGACAGCTTAACTATTTTTGCCCCAAGCTGGGTGAAGGGCAATTCCTCCAGATCGGGACTCTGCTCCCTATAAGTCCCGGCAGGGTTACCCCTTTTACACGGTCCTTCACTTTTGGCGTTTATTGACCTTGCCTGTACCTTGTCCTTCATCGTCTTTGGCATTGGTGGAGATCTCAAAGTTGATGAGCTTCTTTTGAATGGATCTCTTCCTTGTTCCTGGAACACCTCCTGCTGTCGAGCATCTTGAACATATGCGGTGGGTGTTGTCACGGTTTTTATCGTCCAAGGATCTGCCTTCAGTTCATCGTTGGTTGTTCTTGCTACTGGTGTTCTCGGTAAAGTTGTACTTCGCTTGAATACTTCCTTCTCCAGATCCAAATCACTTGTAACATTATATGCCAAGGTGGCCAAGTTGTCCACCACCGAGGCACTGCGGTCGAGGGATATCGACGACCGGGAGCCCGCTTGCCCACTCCCAAAAGCCGCCGGTACTGGGGTTCCGAGCCCCTGCACCGTAAGTTTCCTCCTTCTCTCGTCTTCCATGGTGGTTTTATGTTCTGGGTATCCTTCCCATAGCCATTTTGGTCCGCGCACCAGAGATGAGCAAACACTAGCCCATACACAGTCAGAAAAGAAAAGTGCATGAACACATATTTACACAGAAATAGGTATGCCCCAATCCGCCAGCTGGGGTCGCGCCTGATGGGAGATCTGGCCACTCCTCACAGGTGTGTATTAGAGTCTGAGTGGAATGATAGTCTCATGAGCACCCTTTTCAACAACGCGCAGTTTTTGGGGGACGGTAGCGCTGAGGTCCAATTGGTAAAGTGATATATTGGTGATGTGTCGTCAACGGGTTCCAGGCACCCTATTTTTGGCTGACATTGGTCATTTTTTCAGTCTATCGCTGGAGTCATGTGCGGGTCGACACTGCTAATACCTTCTAGTAATTTTCACGGAACAAAGGTGCTTGTGCCAGAACTAAATGACCAATCAACCAAGAGTCACGAATATATTTGGTGCAAATGGCCCAAAAATTGGATGCCTAAAGTGGAACTGCAACAGAGGGAATCACGGCTAAAAAATGGGAGGCTCCAATGTCACTCATAAGGCGAATCGCCATACTAAAAAAATCATGTAGCAAATTTTTAACCTGCATCGTAATCAAACTTGAGGAGGTAAATTAGGGTTCTTTCAGCCAGGGTAATTCCAGCAATTCCATCCATTCCAATTACCTCTCAATGCATAGATGAAACACAGAATTTTCCATTAGAATATTTCATGGGAATTAATCGGTTTTAGATGAATAGCAAGCGAGCGCGAATAGCAATCACCTCGCAGAAATATCTGACTTGGAGGGTATACCAATTGCAATTCGTTATTCGTTTAACTCCCCAGTGATCATTTATAAGTAATAAAATTTCATTATGCATGGTCATTTAATGATTTGTACTCTAACCACTTCTTTTAATGGTGCATTATAGCTCGATATTCTGCTCTTGCCGGCAACGTAATGTCTCTCCGCTTTATTTAGTTTTAATAGGCAAGTGGGCAGTGCAGATTTATGACCGTTCCTTACTATAACACTGGCTAATTTGAGTGCCACGTTTCATGAAAGATTTCTTGCGCTTATGTTGCTCGTATTCCCTAAATTGGCTTTAAGATTTATTCATGACTTCTCTTCCAGATACAAGTGTTCCTGCATAATATGGCTTGGCCTGTGCTGTTGGCTGATTGACTCTTGATAAGTGAGAAGGCTCTGTTACGCAAAGATCGGAGATAGTTCACAGCGCAATCTTCAATTTAGGTATGTCTTCGATTCCAGTTCACCAGTGGATAATGGCTTCAGCCCTGATCCTCTTACTGGGTCGGGACAGAAGGAATAATATGTCCTTGTTGTTCTTGCAAAAAGAAAGGTAAGGCCAACATTAAGGTAGGACAGAATATAATTCATTTTAATCTTATCAGCAATTCTGTTAAGAACTGCCATCTCCGATCTTGTAAAACGAAAGGCATCAAATCTTTAACCGAACCTTCCAGAAAACTTTCTTGATTTCCAAACGGTCAACTTCTTAGAAATTCCGTCGCCGTCCTATTCTATATTTACAAGTTGCATATAGAACTAGATCCTGAAGTGCTTCACGGTTATTAGATCAGCAACTTCTGTTGAAGGAGTCACCTTGCAATGCGGTAGAATCGCTTCGAGTAATTCCAACAGTTTTCGCTCGACATTCCCTTCCATTGCAGTTCAAAGTTCCGCTTGCAGCTGGCACTGATACAAGTAATTTCCCGAGCATAATCATGGTAAGTTTTATGTATTTTAGTACATCAACTCAGAAGAATTTACACAGCACAATCTTCTTTGAAGGAGTCACTGCGTGGCGACCGGGCCAGCATCAACATCGTAATCTTTGTATAAATTCTTGATGGTATCGTGCAGACTGAAGGTGAAATTATTGCAGTGATGCACGTAAGCAAGATAGAATTTTACCTGGAGAGCTTAAGATTGGCTTGATTTACTCGATGACGGGTAAGGTACATGGTATTTGTTTTTCGTGCTCCTTTTCCAGTTCACGGTTTTAACGAAGGTGATTACGTTGATTGGGAACATTCTGTACATTTTGAAATGATGAAATAAAGAACGGATTACAATTGATGTTTTGTTACTAAAGTATTTTACCACAAATAGGTTACATTCGAACATGAAAGAAAAATATTTAATTGCCAAAGTGTTTCTGCAAAAATAATCAAGCCGAAAATAAAACGAAAGACTTAAGCGAGTAACCTTATTTCTTAAACTATTCTATAATAATTAAACCGAAACCAATATCCATTGATCAAAAGTAAGATTCCATCACATAGCGACTTGATCTAATTAAGCTTCAGGCTAAGGTGACAAATTGGTCCACACACGATCTCCCCGCAGTAACCGGACGGGCCAAAAGCAAGTTCATCCAACTAACGAAGCTCTGTTTGCCTGCTCATGTATTAGGGACAAGTGGATCTAGTAGGGGATGAATAGAAGCAAAAACCTAGGGAACCGTACCTCTGCACTGGAAATGGTGCTAATAGGACCCCGACCCAAGGCGGACCAGCGTACGCCGTGGGCTGTATGGCTAATGGACCACAAGCTTAATCTCTTGGATGTTGACTCTGAATACCAAACACGCCTCGAATTTCAAGTAATATCCTTACCCTGGTTAATCAGAGTGGAATTTTCGTGGTACTAAGCATGGACACAAACTTTATTAAACAAAAACGGAGCATGATGGAAAAAGAAAAGGTGAGGCACATGAGAGGATAGCCGCGGACGGACGCAGTTTCCAGCCGGTAAACCACTGTCAAAGGGGTGGTCAAAGGGTAGTATAGGTCCCAGGGTGAAACGTGGATTGGTACACACGGTGGAGCATAAAACCTGGGAAATGCCTGCTGAACCAACACCAACAGCCCTACTACCAAACCCCATCCCCACCTCCACGTGGTGACCGCTGAGAGCTCTTTCTTAACGAAAAGCTGCAGACGGAGAAGGATGAGAGCGAGTCTCCCGCGCCTAAAAACGGGACAAATTGTACCAACTGGTCCTCCAGGTTGGGGGTTGGGTAGGGCTGACAACCCTACACGGAAAACAACTTGTTACGAAGCCACAACAGGAGCCTCGGGCAGGACGGACTTTAAAACGACGGACCCGGCAACGACAACGGATTAACGATTTGCGCATTTTCTCATGGAACGTGCGCTCCCTGTACAGAGATGAAGCTGATGAGCAGCTAGCCGATACCCTGTCCCAATATAGGGCTGATATAACAGCGTTACAAGAGATGCGATCGACAGGGACTGGTTTCCTGGAGAAGAGCCACTACACCATATATTATAGCGGTCATCCAGTAAACCATGTGCTCGGAGTAGGTTTCTTAGTCAGCCAAAAAACGAAACCTGCTGTTATCGGCTTTGAAAACATAAGCGAACGGCTATGCACTCTGCGCTTGCGAGGCAAGTTTAGAAATATAAGCCTCAGAGAAGACTCCAGAGTTGGAGAAGGATACCTTCTACGAGGCAGTAGAACGAACCCTCGAAGCCTGTCCCAGATATGATATCAAAATCATACTTGGGGATTTTAACAGCCAAGTAGGGAAGGAGCCCGTATTCAGGCGATACGCTGGCTCCCATAGCTTACACGAAAATACAAATGATAACGGGCTGCGGATTATTCAATTAGCAGGGTCACACGAAATGGTTGTTGGAAGTACCTGGTTTGCGCGGAAAGCGGTTCATGCGTGGGCCTCTCCAGACGGGACCACTTTCAACCAAATTGACCACGTGTTGATCGAACGCTGCCACCTCTCAGCCTTGACAAATGTCAGAACATATAGGGGGGCCAATAATAGACTCGGATCACTATCTCGTTGGCATGGTGCTCCGAGCTCGAATAACAATACCACCTAGAGTCCCCTCTGACAATCAGGTGAGAGTGAACACTGAAGCCTTCCACAACACAACCCTCCGCGACACCTATAAGAGGGAAATGGATGCCGCAATAACCGCAGTCAACAGAGGACCTGGAGATGAAGCATCAACAAATGATCTTCACAATCACCTGAAGAACGTAATCATGGATACGGCCACAAACATACTTGGCCCCAGCCGAAAGAAAAGTTGGAAGGGCTGGTTTGACGATGAATGTAAGCTAGCAACGGAACGGAAGAATGCCGCATACCGAGTAATGTTGCATTCTCAAAGAACGCGGGCACGCGCAGAGACTTATCACGAACTCCGACGAGTGGAGAAGCGACTTCACAGACGGGAAAGGGAGCCTGGGAGATTCAACGGGTCTGTGAACTCGAAAAGTACAGGGAGCAACCGCATCATATCCGCAAGTTTTACCAACAAGCCAGGAGGATGAAGCCTCAGACATCTCGATGCTCATCTTCCCGAAACAAGGATGGAAATTTGATTTCCGACAGAATGGGCATATTGAAGTGATGGGTTGAGTGCTGCTCAACAAACAAAATATCGGCGAGTTGGAGGTCCCACCAACTGAAGACGACGGACAAATACTGCCACCACCAAGTATGGAGGAAACAATCTGTGCAACCCACCGTCTTAAAAACCATAAGTGGCCAGGAGCCAATGGAATTACAGCCGAATTGATTAAATATGGAGGCGACCAACTACACTCAACGGTTCATCAACTTATGCTCAAAGTGTGGGATAGCGAATCAATGTCTGACGACTGGCAACGAGACATTGTCTGTCCTGTACATAAAAAGGGAGATATCACACAGTGCAGCAATTATAGAGGTATCACGTTGCTTAGTACTGTGGCGCGGCAGGATTCGCAGCGTTCGAAATTTATTTCGAATGTTGCGAATGCGAATGAATAGATGGTGCGGATCTATCCACTTTGCGGAGCTCGCCACGGGAGTGGAGGACCGGCGAGAAAAGTGTGCCATGAGTTAGGGGCAGAAAAGAAACACATGAAGCGAGACTCTCTTCTGCCTCTAACGAGCATACAGTCCCAGATGAAACCTAGGGGTTTCGGCGACTGATCTCGGAACTTCGTTCGCCGTCAATCCACAAAACGGACACGACGCTGCTTCGGGGCGGACACGGGTTTCAGCCTGGACAGAGAGACTGCCTTCCTGCGTCCACCGATCTCGAGCTGGAAGAAATGTTTTCCCCGCTCGAGAACGCGGTACGGGCCCTCATATGGAGGCTGCAGCGGCTTCCGGACGGCATCCGTCCTGATCAGCACGTGCGTGCATGTGTCCAGTTCCTTGGGCGAACAAGCAGGTATGGACGAGTGTCGAGTGGGTGGTGGCGCTTTGATGCGTCGGAGATTGTCCCTCAGCAGACGCACCAACCCCGACTCCGTGAGACCCGATCTCTTGTCGAAAACCGGATCGCTTGGGAGTCTTGGGTTCTCCCCGTATACCAGCTCTGCGGGGCTGGCAGCAAATTCCTCTCGTCGGGTTGTACGTAGGCCGAGTAGGACGGGAGGCAAGACTTGGGACCAGGACGGATCGTCACGTGCCGTAATGGCGGCTTTCAGCGTCCGGTGCCAACGTTCTAGCATCCCATTGGATTGCGGGTGGTATGCAGTAGTCCGCTGGCGTTTAATACCAAGGAGTTTTCCTAACTCGGAGAAAAGGGCGGACTCAAATTGCATTCCCTGGTCAGTGATGACCACTGCAGGGACGCCAAAGCGAGGTATCCACTCTCGACAGAGGGCTTCGGCACATGATTGCGCCGTAATGTCTTTCAGAGGTATTGCCTCAGGCCACCGCGTAAACCTGTCGATGATTGTGAGACAATACCTATAACCGTGCGAGTCTCGCAAAGGCCCTACTATGTCGAGGTGTATCGTGTGGAAACGCTTGGTAGTACGGGGGAATGAGCCCACTTCTTTCCTTACATGCCTGGAGACTTTACACTTTTGGCATGCGATGCACTCTCTGGCCCAGGAATTGATATCCTTGTTCATGGAGGGCCAGAAGTATTTTCCGGTGACTAACCGGTTTGTTGTCCTGATGCCGGGATGCGCCAAGTCGTGCGTGGAACACTTCCTTGCGAAATGTGGCCGGAATGTATGGCCGAGGTCCCTTTTCCGAGTCTTCGCAGCAGAGAGAGAGGTTTGAGCCGAAGATGGACAACTCCCGAAATTTGTATTTGGGGTTGGATTTGAGGCTCTGAAGTGCTGCGTCATCCTCCTGCGCCTTGGCAATAGCCGAGAAATCGAGTGAGGCGGGGATGTTAACCTCGGAGACACGAGACAAAGCGTCAGCAACTATGTTGTCCTTGCCGGACACGTGCTGGATATCTGACGTAAACTGGCTTATAAAGCTCAGATGTCGAAGCCGACGAGGGGACGCTTTGTCGGGCTTCTGTTTCAAAGCATACGTGAGAGGCTTATGGTCCGTGAACACTGTGAACGGCCTGCCTTCTAGGGAGAAACGGAAGTATTTGATGCTCAAATACGCGGCGAGCAGTTCGCGATCGTAGGTACTGTAGTTCCGTTGAGCGGAATTCAGTACCATCTATAAGATATTCTCCATAATCTTGCTAGGAGGATAGTCCGATACGCCCAGAATATTATTGGCACATACCAAAGAGGTTTCACTCCAGGAAAATCAGCAACAGATCAGATTTTCTCCCTGCGGCAAATGATGAAAAAACTGATGGAATATGGACATGAGTTGCACCATCTCTTCATCGACTTTAAGGTCGCTTATGACAGCATAGCCAGGGTAAAACTGTACAGGGCCATGAGAGAATTCGGCGAAATTGATGTGCGAGGCCAGAGTGCAGTGAGGTCGCTCTCGAGACCATTCGACGTCAACTACGGTCTAAGACAAGGATCATGTGTCCTTTCTGACTTGACCCTGGAAAAAGTGATCAGTAATGCTGAGGTAAATGCTAGAGGTACGATCCTCTTTATGTCCACCCAACTACTGGCCTATGCAGACAATATCGACATCATGGGAAGAACGACCCGAGACGTACAAACTGCCTTCATCCAGATCAAGCAGGCGGCGATTGGGGGAGATCTTGGGCTGTACATCAATGAAGGCAACGTCAGCACCAAAAATCAAATAACCAACAACATCAAATCGCATTGGTCAAACGAAAACAATAAGGATAGGAGACTACAACTTTGGGACCGTTGATAATTTCTCCTATCTAGCGTCGAAACCGATAAAAGCTATGATGATGAAATCCGCGCACGGTTGTTGGCTGCCAAAGGAGTCTGTTTCAGTTTACCAAAACTGTTTCGCTTGAAACGTCTCACCACAAGGTCAAAGCTCTTACTGTACAAGACGCAAGTCTCGAAAACCTCTGTTCTTACCAAAAAACTCTTGGCCGCGTTTGAGAGAAGAATAGTCCAAAGACTTTTTGGCCCCCTACATGAGGATGGACAATTCCGTAGCCTACATAATGACGAAATCTGAAAACGATACCACGACCGTCTGGTTGTGGATAATATCCGGCTCAACAGGTTGCGGTGGGCGGATCACTTAATCCATATGGATGAGGATGATCCAGCCCGAAAAGTCTATAGGCCAATATCTATGGTAGAAAGAGAAGATGAGGCAGACCCTGCCTAAGATGGAGCGATGGCGTAGGTCAGGACGCCAAGCAGGCCCAAAACCAAGATTTCTGGAGTTCCGTATTAAGGCAGGCCTAGACCGGATACCGGTTGTTACGCCGTTGATGATGATGAAGAGAGGAGCGCTGACATATTTCAGAGATCTCTGAATGTGACGGCAATTCCTGCATTGACTATGGACGAGCTGTTGGAGATCTGCAACAGAATAGGTGATAAAAAAGCTCCGGGCCTTCACAGCATACCGAATAGAGCCCTTAAGCCCGACGTGAAATCCAGACCGGACATATTCGCTGAATTTTTTCGAGTCGTGCATTTCCAAGGAGATATTCTGTACAACATGGAAGCGGCAGAAGCTGGTACTGCTACCTAAGGTTGGTAAACCTACAGGTGAACCATTCTCTTATAGGCCCATATGTCTTCTAGACATTAAAGTGAAAATGTTGAAGTGGGTAAGATTACGAGATTACTCCCAATCGTGAGAGCCAAGGAGGCCTTTCAGAGCGGCAGTATGGATTCCCTAAAGCCAAATCAACCAGTGATGCAGGCTGATGGCTTGGCTGAAAATGCAATTCATAGAAGGGACCCGAGACATGAAGAACGCTCGTAATTCGGCCAATTTGGACCTTATACGAAACACTGATGATGGATCCAAGGGGCAGGTTATTTCCGCGGGTGTGCCAGAGGGCTCCATACTTGGCCCACTATTGTGGAACATCATGTACAATGATGTACTTAACCTTCCGGTTCCAGAGGAGGCGGCCACGGTGGTGGGTTACAGCGCCGACATACCACTGGTTGTGGTCGCAAAGCATCTCTAAGATGCTGAGTTGTACTCAAGTGAAGTAATCAGCGTTGTTAAGCCGTGGTTAGAAAGTGCTGGACTGACATTCGCCTAGGAATCGACGGAAGCGGTCCTCATCACTAAGTGCTGCAAGAGAAGTTCATTAGAATCGGGAATCGCATCATCACTTCCAAGCTGAGCATCAAATTCTTGGGAGTGATGATGGACGGAAACCTCAATTTTAAGCAGCACATATAGCGAACTTGTGAAAACGCATTCACCACGAGTGTGACTCTGGCAAGTATGATGTCGAACGTAGGAGGACTGCGGCGTACTTGCAGGCTACTCACAGCCCAGTTTGGGGAAAAGAGCTACATGTTTTAAGCAATGCACATAAACTGAGTGCGGTCTATAGGTGGGCAGTCCTAAGGGTGTGTTCTGCCTTCAGAACCGGCTCAGATGAGGCTGCATTCATCATCTCTGGAATGATCCCAATTGACATCTTGGCAGATGAGATGACGAGCATGTACAATCTGAAGTCAGTCTCTCCTTTGTCGCAAACGAAGAACGCCGGAAGGGAGAGATCTGTAAATAGATGGTAGGAACGTTAGGACCTCTCAGAAAAGGGTCGGTGGATACACAAGCTTACCGCTACCATCAAGGAATGGCTGGACAATATTTGGAGATTAATTATAATCTCACCCAGTTTCTGACGGGGCATGGGGGATATTGCCAGTACCTCTACAGATTCAAGTTGTCCAAACTGCGAGGGAGTTCCCAGGGACCCAGAGCACATATTCTTCCACTGTCCGAGATTCAGGGACGAGAGGAGAAACTGAGAGGAAACTTTAGGCGAAGCACTAATACCGGAAAATGTGAAGAGGAAGAAAGTGAGGAGAACGCTAACATTGCAGGAGGATTGGGATGCGATCAACCCAATGATCGGATCAATCCATGACAAACATGGAAAAGCCGAAGAAGTGAAGAAGGCGCGGTTACGAACACAAAACCTTAAAAAAGTCAGATGGGCGGGCAAACAGAAAATGAACCGATTTTAATAAAATTTTGTTTTACACAAAATCTTTAGGTTCTTTTCTAATTGTGTCCATTCAGTAAATTGCGATGCTGCCTTTTCATGAGTTTCCCATAATTTTAATGGTTAATTTATCGATTTCATCACACCGGTACATCTACCTATGAAGAATCTTAACGGGTCGCATCTTTTTTTTATCAGAAATATCATTCTAAATGACAATGCCAACAAAACCTTTCCAATCATCCAAACCCAACATTTTTGTTGAATTTGAAAATACCTTGGAAAGGCAAACATGAAATAACATTTTGTCCGGTATCACCGTGCATGCAGCGTCACATATTATAGATTGTTTGCATTCAATATTTACTCACTAAATCCTTTTTATAGCCGTCCTCGAAAACGCCTCGTTGACGGGAAAAACTCGTTTTGCATTTTCATTTGCATAGGACATCTTGGAAGACAGCCAGCGAGGAGGGACCAGGCGGCCAAGCCGAATAGAACCTGTGCATATGTAAAATATCTTTTGGTTGTTATTGACTCCTCTGACTCGCTGCAAGTGTTAATAAAGGTAAACAGTTATTGAATCCGTGAGGAAACAGAATGTAATGAAAGGTAAGCAAGCGCAAGGGCAATAATTTGAATGGCAGACAGTGCAAGTAAAAGAACCCCAAAAGACTAAGAGTTGAGGTGGTACGGCAAAGCGGAGGGTCTTGGGAGTGTTGAGTTGATTTTTTTCCAAAAACTGTTACCAAACACACACATTTATCTTTACATTGTATACCAAATGGAACAACTTTTTAGCTGAAGCTTATCTTGATTTCCGCAAAATGTATCTCGTTCATCGGCGCCGATGTTGGAATTCAGGCAAAAACCAGCATCGGCCCAGAGCGCTAAAAAAAACCCCGTCTTGGAGCAGCATGATTTCCTCGTTTCAATCAAGTCAACGACATCCATGATCCAATACTATGATACCTTGTTTATGGCAGATTTTTCGAAAATAATAGAAATTCGACGGCGAGCGCTTTCGCAAAAGTTTGAGGCGATATGGAATGCCAAGAGACGTGGTCCCTCCGCACTGCTATCAGTATTTTGGTAGTTGAAGACCCCCGGTTGGTCCCTACGTATTCTAACCATGCACCCGAGGATAACTTCTTTGCTTTTCAGTTTCTTCCAGAACCTCCAGACAAACTCTCAAAGAAAAGTTCACAGAGAAGATGCCGCCAACGTTATGTATCTTTGTATCTTTTTCCCAAATCGACGGAGCAGCATATCCATTGCGGATGAGGTTGTTTTCTTTTTTCTTCGCTCCATTCCTGAGATGGATTTCGATGTCAAAGTTCGACATCGTACCTGGTTAGATAGTCGGTACCATTGCGAGCCAGCCTGGGATGACTAAAACTCGCGTTTCGCTGGCCATTCGCCTACACTATCTTTTGCAACACACACACCACGCTCCGGTTGTTCAGATACCGCCGATATGAGAAATGAAAAATGTCTCGAAGACTCCATGACTTGCTTGCTTGTTGCCAATTTTTCATCGAACGTATTCGCTGCCAGGGCGCTGGTAGGCCGCGAAAGGCGGATCTTAAGACAGTCGTCCGATTACTTGCTACTTTTCTGGTACACCCACACCCCATTTCCTGATTTGTAAAGCTACCGCAGAAATCTTGACGGGTATACATCGGGATTACGGCAGACCGGATTTTTTTGCTGCATGTGTGGCTAAATTGAAATGTAGATAAACTTAATTAGATCATTGTCAAGAGTCTTGAGCTGAACTGGTTGTTGCTATTTGCGATCCGATTCGCGTTGATGACTCGATGTTTCGTAACAATATACCTGGTGAATGGGAGTAATGAAATTTTTAATGGTTTGTCAAGATAAACATCATCAAATTAGAAAGATATGAATATGGGCTAGCGAAGATCGAGGGTAGTTTGATTGCAGTTAATTGAAAAGGTGGATATTTTGGACAGCAGAGAATCTGTTCTGCGCTAGGAGCTAGCCATGACACCTCAAGTTTTCATCAATCATTTCAATTTTTGCAGACTTAAAAGGTCAGAAATTAGATCTGGTTGAAATTTGAAATATATTCTTGAAGGACGTGCCCCAAATGTGAGAATAAGCAGTTTTTTTTTTTTATAGTAGGGTAGGTGAATGCGTTTACGCACAGAGTGTTGGACTCCCGCAACAGCACGCTGGCGGACTACCAACTAAACACCTCCCTGTCATCAGAGAACTAGCCTGGAATTGTTTGACACATTACTTCGGGCTAGCCCTCCCGCTCTCCCGGCTTTGGGAGCCTTCAAGTCAGGGAATTCCTTTCACCAACGGGAGGGGAGGGAAGGAAGGAAGTTGTTGTTAGTTCAGGGAACCCCTTACCGTCCGATCCCTCTGCCGGTCGAGTTCAATCTTCTTCGTAGTAAGAAGAGCCCGAACATAATGCGCAATACGATTCCAGCTGCCAGCGCTCTTCAGCATTTCCCTGACAATGTTGTCTGGAGAGAGCTCCCCTGTGTCTGCATAAAGCTGCTGGCGGCGGCCGTCCCACCTCTCGCAAGAGAAAAAGGTGTGTTCAGCGTCATCCGCCACTCTATTGCAGAACACACAATCAGGAGATCGCGCCTCCCCAACCCTGTGCAGGTAAGACTGAAAACCTCCATGCCCACTTAGAAGTTGGGTAAGGAAGTAATCAATCTCACCGTGCTTTCTGTTCAACCATGGGTCTAATTTGTCGATGAGCCGCGCAATCCACTTGCCCCTTGGCTCATTTTGCCAAGAAAGTGACCACTCGTTAAGGGTGCGTTAACGTTCTTCACGGGCAACCACTTCTCTTAAGTTTTCGCCCTTACGGCGATAGATAGCTTTGCGCTCCTTGGCAAGGAGGGCAATGGGGATCACTCCCGCAATCACCATCACAGCCGGTTCGGAGACGGTGCGATAAGCAGACACCACTCGCAAAGCTCCCCGCCTCTGCACTTGAGCGAGGCGTTTACGATGCACCTCCTTGTCAAGGGCATCAGCCCATACCTCCGCACCATAGAGAAAGACGGACTGCGTTGCTCCCATGAGGAGACATCTCCTAGTTGATATAGGGCCGCCGACATTCGCCATTAGCCGACTCAAGGCCGCGACTCCTGCTGCAGCCCTGTCCGCGGCTTGCTTTGATTTGCTCGAAGAAGCTCATCTTCGAGTCGAGCATTAAACCAAGGTATTTAATCGCTGGTTTTGACTCTATAGTCAACTCGCCGATCGATATGGGACGCAAGGTCGGGATTCTCCTTCTGGTCAGGATGACTACTTCGGTTTTTTCCAGCGCAAGGTTGAAATCGTGAGCAGTCATCCATCCGCTTACCCGTCGCATCAATATGCCAAGTCTGCTTTGCGCCTGTTCAAAAGTGCGTCCGGCAACAAGTGTCGCAACGTCGTCTGCATAACCGACCATGCGCGACTCTTCGGGCATATCGAGTCTCAGCAGACTATCGTAGGAAGCGTTCCAGAGGCCCGGCCCTAGGATGGATCCCTGCGCTACTCCCGACGTGATTTCCATCCTCCTCTGGCCCTCTAGCCTCTCATAGAACAGGGAGCGGTCTTTAAGATAATCCCTCAATATCAGTAAGAGATAGCTTGGCACATGAAAGGAGTTCTCTAGTGTGCCTAGCTTATCTGTCCATCTTACGGAATTGAAGGCATTTCTGACATCAAGCGTTATGAGGAGCACTATCCGTCGAGATCGGCGGCTGTGTGCTCCGGCTCGATTAAACGCATCTACGACCTCCATAACAGCATCCACTGTAGATTTCCCTGTTCTAAACCCGAACTGCCTTGCGGATAAGTCCCCGGCAGCACGGATCGCTTCAGCGAGTCTACCCCTGATGAGCTTCTCGAGCACTTTTCCGGCCGTGTCAAGCATACACAGCGGTTGGTATGCAGACGGGAGCTCCGGGTCTCCTTTACCCTTACTGATCAACGCGAGTCTGGCGACTTTCCAGCGACAAGGAAAAATGCCCTCCTTGAAGCACGCGTTGAACGCTTGGAACAGCAATTCTGGCCGTTGGCGGAACACCAGTTTGTAAACTTCCGCCGGGATGCCATCAGGACCTGGCGCCTTCCTGTTTTTCATAGTGAGAACCGCTTCTTCGAGTTCTCCCATTGTAAAAAGGGGGCAATCCACGACGCTTTCCGCGCTATTTACATCAACCCGTACAGAGTGTCTGGGGAACAATGCCCGCACAATGCGGTCCATCTGGTCGGTGCTCAATATGCAGGGCTTCCGCAGAGCCCCGATTTTCCGAGTGACAAGCTTATAGCCAAGTGCCCACGGGTCATCATTCACCTCATTAACAAGATTTTGCCAGCCGCGAGCTTTGCTTTTATTTATAGCGCTGCGGAGTCTCCTTTTTGCTCATCTATATTGTGCCTTTATGGCACATGCCTCCTCGTTGGCGTACAAACGTTGTGCCAAACGGCGGAGCTTATGACACTCCTTCCGTAGGTCGGCAATTTCCGCCGTCCACCAATACATAGAAGGCTTGTCGCGCCTGGGGCCTCTCCGTGGCATGGAAGCCTCACACGCCGTCGTTATCAGATTCATCATTGAATTTACGACGGTGTCAGCTGCGACACCACCACCCCCCGGAGTGCCCCCCAGCGCGGCCCTACCTGCTCCAAGAGCTTCGACGAACCTTCCGATGTTCACCCTCGCGACATTCCACACGCAGGGGGAACGCCGTGTTGGTGCTCGCCGGCAAGTAGCGTCAAACACTTCGAACGCAATGTACTGATGATCACTTGCCGAGAAGTCTTCTAGGATTCGCCACCCGTCCACCGATGATGCCAGAGATTCCGACGCAAAAGTGTCATTAAATTCACCGCCAACCAGGATTCGTCCCTCCGTGCTCGAAACGGCGTCCTCCAGAGCATCAAGCCGCCGCCGAAAGTTCGGTATCGTCTCGTTCGGCGTCAGGTAAACGCTAAAAAACGTTATCCCTAAACACCGGATCCAGACAAATCCGTCCCCCCGGCCTTCGGCAAGAACACTAAGTCGAACGTCGTCCCGAACCCAGATGCAATAAGCAGTAATTATTACTAATGTAGCGCAAAAAAAACTCTTGGAAAAGTTAATCTGGATGCCATATCTCACTACAACTATAACTGAAAAGATATTGTCGCTACCCACCCGAAAGAGAATGCAATGAAAACCCAGGTTTTGGGCACGTAAAAACGGTAGAACCATCATCCAAACAGACTAAAAGAAGCACTCGTTTTTCGAAAATAAATAGGGGGTGGGTGGATGTATTTACGCATAGAGTATTGGATTCCCGCAACGGTATGTCGTCGGACAATCTATCATTAGGCCATTACTTCAAACTGGTCCCCGAGCTCTCCCGCCTTGCGAAGCCTTCAAATCAGGAAAGTCCTTTCACCAAACGGCAGGGGGAGAAGAGGAAGGGAACTGTTAGTTCAAAGAATCCCCTGCCATCCGGCCCCTCCACCGGTCGAGCTCTATCTTCTTTAAAGCGAGAAGGATCCGAAAGTAATAGGCAACGCGACCCCACCTGTCAGCGCTCCTCAGCAACTCCTCAACAATGTTATCTGGAGAGAGATCTGCTGTGTTTAAATAGAGCTGCCAACGAATCACATCTCACCTTCCACTGAAAAACACACAATCTGGTGATCACTCCCCCTCGGACACCACCTTGTCGTGGTGGGGGAGCCTGTAGTAATTTACTACTACACTAAGGGTGTCCAAAAATATGAATATGGAAACGATGGATTTAAACTCTCCAAGTGGTAAAAAGTCACAGACTTCGAATCCACCCGCGACCATGAGCAATCATGTCGCGGCCGAGGCGCGGATTTTGGAGGCCTCACCACATTCATACTCGCCTACAGATCAATCTGTAGAAGGCATGCTTTCCGACTCAGTGGAAAGTTTGCACTTGGTGCCTACGGCGAAGTTAGCCGAAGTACGGAAACTTTCAAATTGGGAGAAACTGGAAATCCGACTACGGCTGAATTCTGCCTGTCAGAACCTTCTCCTTCATCCTTACCAGGAAGAGCGGAAGAACGGGAAGCCGGTGACGTGGACGCTACTGGTTTAACGCCGGTGTGTGGAAATGGATCCAAGCGGTCTGGACACCGTGAACCTGGAAAGGCCCGAAGCCGACGGCAGAAGAGAGCACTGCGGAGGAAGATCCGAAAGCACCTTGGGAATGAGGACATGGACGTGGCTGTACCACTAGGCGCGGTTCCGCCCAGAGAAATCGGACACAAGGAAGCGGAATCTCCGGCGGAAGGTGGGGATAAACTGGAAACCCCGGTAATATCCACACTGGACGCACCAGACTCTTCTGTCAGCGACAATAGACTAAGTTTATGTCGAAAAACATAAAGATTGGTCAAATCAACCTGCAGCATGCCAAAGCTCCCTCCTACCTGTTGGCTGCGAGAATGACAAAGCTGCAGGATTTCCCCTATATCTTTCTGGTGCAAGAACCTTGGGTTCGATTTAACAGAATCTGTGGCATTGGATCAGTAAAGGGGGCTAGGACTTTCTACGACGAAAGATCCATAAGACCGAGAGCTTGCGTCCTGATGTCAAGACGGTTAGAGGCAACTATGCTGAGACAATATTGTTCCCAGGACTTAGCTACGGTCATCATACAATACCAGATAAATGGTGAGAGGAAAAACATCATAGTTGCCTCCGCTTATTTACCCTATGATTCTTTGTATCCTCCACCGACGCAAGAACTTAGGGATCTGGTGGCGTATGCAGAATCAAGTGGTCTCGAACTCTTAATAGGTTGCGATGCGAATGCTCAACATATTTGTTGGGGCAGTAGCAAATGCAATCCAAGAGGAGAGAAGCTATTTGATTTCATCACTTCAGCTGGTCTTATGACTGCAAACGTAGGGTGCGCCCCTACGTTCGTGGGACCGAGAAGAAGCGAAGTAATTGACCTAACAATCTGTACCCCAAAATTGTTAGAGTTGATTACACACTGGCGAGTGCTAGACGAGGTCTCACTGTCCAGTCTGACTATTGCGGGCGAACAATCTGCAGTACAAAGACGGAACCCTAGGAAAACGGATTGGGCAAAGTTCAATGAACTTCTTGGCAATAAAGTACAGTTCCCTAGGCGACTAAGGACTCCTTTGGTGCTGGAAGATGAATTGAAAACTCTGAACGGCACACTTTTAGAGTGCTATGAAGAGGCTTGTCCTATTTCCCGAGGCCAAAGCGCTAAAACGATTCCTTGGTGGAACCGAGAACTGCAAAAACTCAGGAAATCAACCAGGCGACTTCTAAATCGTGCTTACAAAAGTAACAAGGACGAAGACTGGTTAAATTTCAGGAACTCACAACGTGAATATAAGAGGCTCGTGAGGTGCTCGAAACGAGACTCCTTTAGAGCGTACTGTGAGGAACTGGAAGGCGAAAGGGAGACTTCAAGGCTGTGCAGAGTCCTCAAAAGGGATGAGTCGGCCAAGTTGGATTCTCTTAGAAAACCCGACGGTACTTTCACGAGCTTCAGACTGGACAGTACAGACCCTCCTGGAAGTACACCACCCGGGAGAACGGGTGAGACAAGTGGTAGGGGGAGAGTTGACGGTTCTTGCAACTCCTTCAACACGCAAGTGTTGCAAGGGGAACTGGAACACTGCGAAAGCGGTTGTTACCCATGAAAAGGTGAGAGCTGCCATACTGTCCTTTGAACATTTCAAAGCACCTGGCATGGATGGCATCTATCCGGCAATGCTAAAGGAGGGTATGGATCATTTAGAGCGACCTCTAAGAAATATTTTTCGAGGATGTCTTGCTCTGGGCTACGTGCCTTCTTCTTGGCAACAGGTTAAGGTAGTTCTCATACCGAAACCTGGGAAAGATGACTATTCTAATCCAAAGAACTTCAGACGAATCAGCTTGACTTCATTCTTGCTGAAAGGTTTGGAGAGACTGGTGGAGCGTCACATTCGTGGAAACGCATTTAGGTCACACCACTTAGTGAAAACCAACATGCTTACCAACGTGGAAAGTCCTGTGAGTCTGCTCTTCATTCTTTGGTCACAAAGATAGAGGATGCAACTTTGAATGGTGAGTACGCGATGGGGGTGTTCGTGGACATTGAAGGGGTTTTTGACTGTGCGCCTTTTCAAAAACTTTGTGATGTCGCCAGAGTGCATGATGTTGATGATGCTTTAATTAAGTGGATCCATGCTATGCTAACGCAAAGATTGTTGTGCGCTGAGGTAGGGGTCGATCGCTACCTGACTACAGAAGCAACGACGGGCTGCCCCCAAGGAGGTGTGCTTTCGCCGCTTCTGTGGAGTATGCTGATCGACTCACTGCTATGCGAACTGCAAAATTTGCCAATACACGCTCAAGCTTATGCTGATGACGTGGCTGTACTTGCTGTTGATCGGGATCTTGGAACGGTGTGTAGGAATATACAGCGTGCCGTTGATTTGATAGACAGCTGGTGCCTTAGACATGGTTTGTCAGTTAATCCAAATAAAACCACAATGGTTTTATTCACAAAAAGGAGAAAACTGGATGGACTTTGTCTCCCTGAGATGAGGGGTACTACCCTTCAACTCTCCGAAGAAGTGAAATATCTGGGGGTCACTCTAGATAAAAAACTTCTTTGGAACAAGCATGTAGAGGTAAAGATGAAACGAGTTCTCTCAGCTTATGGGCTGTGCAGACGGACCTTTGCCTCGACATGGGGACTCAGGCCTCATGTGGTAATGTGGATATACGTTGCCATCATTAGGCCGATGTTCGTATATGCATCCGTAGTGTGGTGGGTTAAGGTGAGACAAAAAGGTTTTCACCGTAAACTAGCCGCACTGCAAAGAACTGTTTGTCTGGGTATCACTGGTGCCATGAGCACGACAGTCGGCGCAGCTCTGAATGCACTACTCAATTTGCAGCCACTGGATACATTTATTCAAAGCACTGCAATGAGAGCAGCTCATAGGCTAATTCGATTAGATCTATGGGAAAACAACGGATGTGGGGGGCACAGAGCATTGTTCTCGTGTCCCCATACATCTGTTTGGTAGAAGATATGTAGTTACCCTGAAGCGTAGAGAGGACTGGGAAGACCCAGAGGAATGCGTGGCGGGATATGCGGAAGTCTTCTGCACCGATGGCTCAAAAACAGAAGAGGGTTCTGGAGCCGGAGTCTACCTCTCGAATAAAAACGAGAAGTGGGCTTTTCCTTTGGGACAATATGCAACGGTTTTTCAAGCCGAAGTTTATGCGATCCTAGGGGTGGCAAACTGGGTGATTGACGAGCGGCTGAAGGGCAGGCGCATCGCAATCTGCAGTGACAGTCAAGCTACTGAGGGCATTGAACAGTCCTTTGATCACCTCGAAAATCGTTCAGGAATGCAGAAACCGTTTGAACTCTGTGTCTAGATTCAATACGGTGGAACTACTCTGGGTACCTGGTCACTGTGGCCTAGAGGGAAATGAAATCTCGGACGCTTTAGCGAAAGAGGGGTCAATCTCCCCTATGACGGGACCGGAGCCAGCAATTGGGGTATCAGTAGCATTGGCTAAATCTGTTTTCAAAAACTGGGAACAAGTTTCCCATAACGACAGGTGGCAGAGCCTAAATGCTGCTCGACACACCAAACTTTTCCTGCCAGAACCCAACATACGTACCGCAAAGTTTATCCTGTCGAAAAGCAGGAGGACTCGCAGGTGTATTGTGGGCATGCTGACAGGCCATAATTCACTAGCTGGGCATATGTTCAGAATAGGAATTACCGAAGATGATACGTGTCCCTCCTGTAATGAGGAAGCAGAATCCACGGAGCATTTCCTATGTGAATGTCCCGCCTATGGACGCATCAGGCATTAGATCTTTGGTGCCGATATCCTCCAATTGCGACGGGTAGCATCACATCCACTAACGGAAATCCTGCGATACGTTAACGAATCCGGAATATTCCGTTAGGCTCAGAAGCTGTAGCTTCTCCCCCACCATACACACACACACACACACACACATCTTGGTGATCATACCTTTCCAATCTTATCTAGGTAGGACTGAAAACCTACATGCCCACTTAGGAGCTGGATATAGAAAATAGTCAGTTTCACCATGTTTCCAGTTCAGCCAATTCTCTAGTCTCATTTTGTCAGGAGAGTTGGCACTCATCAAGTGTACGTTGCCGTTCTTCAGGGACAACCACCTGCCTTGACTCTTCTCCCATGCGCTTGTATAAGGCTTCTCAGTATGAAGGGCAAAGAGGATCACTTTCACGATCGCCACCACGGTCTGTTCAGAGACAGTGCGGTAGGCAGATTCCACTCGCAAAACTCTCCGTCTCTGTACTTGTGTAAAACGCTTACGATATACGTCCTTGCCAAAAGCGTCAGCCCATACCTCTGCGTCGTTAACGAACTCAACAGGTGACGACACCTGCTAGACCTAGGACCCCCAATATTTTCCATTAGCCGGCTTAAGGTTGAAATTTCAGCTACTGTCCGCTACTGCTTTGAGTTGCTCAAAAAAGCTCATCTTTGGGTCAAGGGTCAGCCCAAGGTACTTTACTACTGGTTTTGACTCGATTATCGTTTCGCCGATCGATATGGGACGCAGGGTCGGAATTCTCTGTTTAGTCAGGATGACTACTTCGGTTTTTTTCAGTGCAAGATTGAAACTATGAGCAGTCGTTCATTCCGTTGCATCAATATGCCAAGTCTGCTTTGTACCTATTCGACAGTGCAATCGGCAACAAGTGCTGCAACGTCATTGCCATAATCGACCAGGCGCGACTCTTCTGGCATGTCGAATCTTAGCAAACTATCGTGGGAAACATTCCAGAGGTCCAGCCCTAGGATGAATCTCTTTGCTACTCTTGACGTGATCTCCATCCTTTTCTGGCCTTGTAGCGTCTCATAGAGCAAAGAGCGGTCCTTCAGATAATGCCTCAATATTCGTAGGAGATAATTGAGTTCCCTAGTATATATATTTTACGGAATTGAAGGTATTTTTGACATTAAGTGTTATGAGGAACACTCTCCTTCAAAATCGGCAGCTGATAAATCGCATCGACGACCTCCATAACAGCATCCACCGTGAATCTCCCTACTCTGAACCCAAACTGCCTTGGAATATATGTCCCCGACAGTACGGATCGCTAAAGCGAGTCTACTCGTTGTGAGTTTTTTTAGCACTTTCTCGGCTATGTTATATATATACAGCGGTCGGTATGCAGACGTCAGCTCAGGATTTCGTTTTCCTTGAGAACCTCGCCATCTTCTATTGACAAGGGAAAAATGCTCTCTTTCAAGCAAGCGTTGAACGCCCCAAATCTGGCCGTTTGGGGAACACCTGGGGTACCATCATGACCTGGTGATTTCTTGTTATTCATGGTGAGAACCGCTTGTTTGAGCTCTTCTATTATGAAAAGCGGCCAGCCCTTGACGTCTTCCGCGCTCTGGACATCAACCTGTACTGGATGTCTAGGGAATAATGCCCATTCAATGCGGTCAATCTGGTGGGTATTTAGTATGCAACATTTCTTAAGGACCCTGATTTTTCAGGTGACAAGTTTATAGCCAAGCCCCCACGGGTCCTCATGACTAGGTTCTACCAACCGCAGGTTTTACTTTTATTTCTCGCACTGCGAAGTCTCTGCTGATCGATACCCTGCCTTTATGGCCATGCCTCCTCGCGGGCGTGTAATCATTATGCTAAACGTAAGTCGGCAATTTCTCCCATCTACTAGTACACAGAAAGCTTGTCACTGCTAGGACCCCGCTGGATCATGGAAGCCTTACAGACTGTTGTTATCAAGTTCATCACTGAATTTACGACAGTGCCAGCTACAACGCTACTATTCCCCGATGTGCCCTCCAATGCAACTCTGCCTGCTTCAAAAGCTTCCACGGTAGCGTCAACCACTTCGAACGCGATATACTAATGGTTACATACCTTACAAAAACCACCCCCGGTCTCTCCAGCCCCAGCCCCGCGGGACCACCATGGAGGTATTACTTCGCGGGGTAGGTCTGCTCTTAGGCACTCATCCTTCTCCTATTTGCAGCTTTCCTCCTTCTTTGTTCCTTCAGCAACTCCTCCTGCATTTGGATGATTGCGGAGCCAACCGCAAACCACTCCTCCTCGGACTCCACCATCTCAGTAACCAAGCTCTCCGGGGTCCCCCTCCTGCCCAGCACCTGGTTTAAGCTCCTTCCCTCCACCGCAAATCGTGGGCAGTGAAAAATCACATGCTCTGGATCCTCCGGTATGCCGAGTTCACCTACTTCCGTCTCTGAGAGTTTGCAAGCGCCTCTGCCCACACAGGCGACGAGTAGAGCAGGATGGAGCGCACCACTCCGGCTAGCACCAACCTCCGGCAATGATTCGGTCCACCAATATTTGGCAACATTTTTGCAAGTGCCGTGGTGGCACTGGCTGCCTTTTGGCAAGCATACTCTAGGTGTTCCCTAAAACTCAATTTGGTGTCAATTATTACCCCCAGGTATTTGATAGCCGGCTTTGATACGACCGTATGTCCTCCGACCTCCACTTTTACAGTATTATTTTTCCTGCGTTTCGTTATTAAGACCGCTTCCGTTTTCGCGTCCGCCAAGGTCAGTCCGGTCTTTTCTAGCCAGGACTTTACCGCTCTCACTGTTTCCGTTGCGTAAACCTCCACATCTTCTGGGTGTTTTGCTGCAACAACCACAGCAGGTCATCAGCAAAGCCGACAATCGTAGTCCCTCTGAGACGGGAAGAGCAAGCACCCCATTATACATGATATTCCACAACAGGGGACCAAGTACCGATCCCTGTGGTACCCCCGCTGTGACAATGTGCTCTTTGGGGCCCTCATCCGTCCCGTACCAGAGAGTCCTCTCTGAGAGGTAGTTTTCCACCAAATTCGCTAAGTATCCGGGGGCACCTATGTCAGCCAACGCCCCTTTAATTCTATTCCAGTTTGCCGAGTTGAATGCGTTTTTGACATCCAACGCCACCACGGCACAGCAGCTGCCAGAAGTCAGTGCACCTTTTGCCAGTTTTACCACCATGCCAATTGCGTCCACCGTAGAGTGGGCGCGTCGGAAACCAAACTGGCGTTCCGACAAACCATTGCTGGCTTCGACGATGGGCAGGAGTCTGTTGTAGATGACTCTCTCCATCATCTTCCCCATTGTATCCAACAAGCAGATAGGACGATACGACGCTGGGTTTCCAGGTGGCTTGCCAGGCTTCGGAAGCAACACCAACTTTTGCTTTTTCCACTGGGTAGGGAATATTCCTTCTTTTAGGCACGGGTCGAAGGTGTTGGCGAAAGGTCGGGCCTAGTCTTCACTGCCCGTTTCAAGGCTCGGTTGGGGATGCCATCCAAACCTGGGGCCTTGTTGTCACCGAACCTACCACATATTTCCCGCAGCTCCTCCACAATTATGTCGTCATTTAGCTGGACAAAAATTTGCCTTCCCCTATTTTCGTGGTGAGGGAACAGAGTGGTAACAATCTGTTTGAGGAGGCGCGGACAGGTCACCTGGGGTGATTTCCACAGCCTTTTCATCACCACTCTGTAAGCCTGTAAGGGTTTATGTCGGCATGGTCGCACAACTTTTTGAAGCAGTTCTTTTTGCTCCTCCGAATGGCTTCCTTTAAGCGGCCACGCAATTGCTTGTGTGCCTCCTCTCGACCGTCGCCACCGGGTTTTCCCCTGAGCCTCTGGCAAAACCTCCTTGCCCGAAAACACGCGGCTCGCAAACTTGCGATTTCGTTGTTCCACCAGTAGTTGGGTTGCCTACTGGGGAACAATCGCCTTCTGGGCATAGTAGCATCGCATGCTTTCGTCACCCATCGAGTGATCTACGTGGCTTTCTCTCCAGCCGTCCATTCAGGGATATGTCAGATTTGAGCACCGCGGAAAACGTGTCCCCCTCGAAAGCTTTCACTGTCCACCCAAGCATACCCCCCGGCATTCTGCGAGAACTCTTTTTCGAGCTCGATCCGCCCTTAATCTCTATGCAGATTGCCTGGTGGTCGCTGTGAGTATAGTCCTCACTAACATGCCAAGCGATTCTACTGGCTAAAGTGGCACTCACGTATGTCAGGTCCACTATAGACGCCAGGCCGCTTCCCCGGAAAGTGTATAAAGACCCAACATTCGCCAGTACTACGTCCAGCTCCGCGAATGCTTCGAGGAGAACACGTCCCCTCACATTAGTTATCCGGCTGCCCCATTCAAGAGCCCACGCATTGAAATCGCCTCCTATTATGATCGGCCAACGTCATCTTGTATCCAAAACAAGAGCAGCAAGCATCCGCTCATACTCGACGAGTGTAGCGCTGGGTGGAGCATAGCAGCTGTAGATGTGGATGCCCTTCACCTTCGCTCTGATGAAGCCCTCCTCCGGGTGCTCCATTATTTCCTCGAAGGCTTGTTGTCCACAAGTCCACAGCGCTGCTTGGCCCGTTTGGTCTTTGACCCAAACGCTACCACCGCGGTTTCGGTATGGTTCACTTAGTATGGCCACATCGATGTTTTTCTCGCGGATGGTTTGCGCGAGTAGATCCTGCGCCGCCTCGCAGTAGTTACATACCTAGAAGTCTTTTAACACTCGCCACCCATCCACCGACGGTACCAGAGAATGCGACGCAATAAATGCAAAAGGGTGGTGTAAATTTTTTCACCGGATGTAATCATGTTTGGTATCGAATGAAAGGCCTCGATTAGTAATTTTTGAAGCCAATCTTAGTATTGACATTTGTTAAAAAGGCGCGGAGTGGGAGGGGGGGAAAGTGATAATTTCTTTAACGGACCAATTCTCAGAAACTGCTCAACTGAAAAATCAGAAAAAAAAATCATGAAGCTGCGTCTATATGGTGTCCAGGCCTCGAAAAACTGTCCATGTCGATATATGCTCAAATAAAGTTAAATAATACCATATACCAAGTTTGATCAAAATCATACTCATCATCATCATCAACGGCGCAACAACCGGTATCCGGTCTAGACCTGCTTTAATGAGGAACTCCAGACATCCGGGTTTTGCGCCGAGGTCCACCTATTCGATGTCCCTAAAAGCTGTCTGGCGTCCTGGCCTACGTCATCGCCCCAGGATCTGGCTCGTCTTCTATAGACCCTTATAGACTTTCCGGGCTGGATCATCCTCATCCATACGGATTAAGTGACCCGCCCACCGTAACCTAATGACCCGGATTTTATCCACAACCCGACGGTCATGGTATCGCTCATAAATTTCGTCGTTATGTAGGCTACGGAATTGTCCATCCTCAAATAATGCATTCATTTGATACCCTATGGGACTATATTCAATGAAAAAAAAAATTTACATCCCCCTTTACATGTATTGGCAGCCCCCCCCCCCCCCCCCCTTTAAATTCCACCTAAATTTATGTCACTCAATGTATGCGTGGAATTTCATAGTTCCCATATCTCCACCAAATTTCGTTCAGATCGGTTTAGCCGTTTTGGGCAAAAGTGAGTGTGACAGACAGATAGACAGGCAGTAAATCGATTTTAATAAGGGTTCGTTTTACGCAAAACCTTAAAAAGGGAACTACTGGAAAATTCACTCCCAATTTTCCTTTGATGATGGGTTGATATTTGAATGAATTTTTCTGAGTACTACCTCCTTTTTTCCTCTCCCATGACCCAACAAAATCTTATTAGGGACATCCTCCAGATAATGGCCTCAGGATGTCAAGGATGGGAGTGAAACTTAGGGGCCACGTCTCAGTAACCATCTGAGGCAGGAGAAGCGCGCGCGGTCGAGTCCAAGTTTTCTTACGTTTACGTACTTTCCAAGTTTAGCTTACGTTCTGGTTTCTTTCGTTAGGCCATCGCGAATTTCCTTGTTCCTTGGGTCATTTTAGATCCGACGCGGACCCACGCACCGATATAGACATTTGATTTGATTTTGTCCAAATGAAATGTGGGGGATCAAAGTGCTCGAATGACCCCCTACATTCCCGGGCCTGACTAGAGCCGTGCAAGAACGTGTCAACCAAGCGCTTTTTCGAATAGCTCTGCCTTCCAGATCATCTTCTGCCACTAAGGATGAACGGGAGTTCACCCGAAGTATGAGAGTCAAGGAGCTATCCCGGTTCCCATGGTACCAGTATACCCCTGGTAAGGTTTCGTGACCAATTTGCCACTTCAGATGAGTCCCCGTGCAGACTCGGGTCTGATCGCCCTAATTAGGCCTTTGGAGCATTCGCCCAGTGTATCACGGCCGGCAAGCCAAAGTGAGTACAGCGTCTCCCGGTGCGACCACTATGGAGGTTCTCCTTGGCCACTTGGTTTTGGTTTGGCCGACAGGGTTGCCGCCTCGTCTTCCTCACCGCCACCTCTGAGAACCCTCTGAGAGACGACAGACGACAGACGACAGACGATAGACAACAGACGACAGAGGACAGAAGATAGTGGAAAGAGGAGAGAGGAGGAAGGAGAGAGGAGAGAGGAGAGAGGACAGAGGACAGAGGACAGAGGACAGAGGACAGAGGACAGAGGACAGAGGACAGACGACAGACGACAGAGGACAGAGGACAGAGGACAGAGGACAGAGGACAGAGGACAGAGGACAGAGGACAGAGGACAGAGGACAGAGGACAGAGGACAGAGGACGGAGGACAGAGGACAGAGGACAGAGGACAGAGGATAGAGGACAGACGACAGACGACAGACGACAGACGACAGACGACAGACGACAGACGACAGACGACAGACGACAGACGACAGACGACAGACGACAGACGACAGACGACAGACGACAGACGACAGACGACAGACGACAGACGACAGACGACAGATGACAGACGACAGACGACAGAGAACAGAGGGCAGAGGACAGAGGACAGAGGACAGAGGACAGAGGACAGAGGACAGAGGACAGAGGACAGAGGACAGACGACAGACGACAGACGACAGACGACAGACGACAGACGACAGACGACAAACGACAGAGGACAGAGGACAGAGGGCAGAGGACATTTGACAGAGAATAGAGGACAGCGGATAGAGGACAGAGGACATCATCATTCCAAAGCCAAGTATCTCGGTTCATGTACCGGTTACCCGGCTTGGTGACCTCGAGGGTTGCAGGGGCCGCTTTGTGGATCGTGTCTTTCATTTGGTTCCACGATTCTCTCACATTTGTAATGGTTAGTAATCGTGTGAATGAGATCATTTCTTCTTTCTTCTCACCAAATCGCCACCATTTAATGCGCCGCGGGCCAATGCGTTCCTCACGTTTTATCGATGGCTTAATTCGCATGACGGCAATCAACGGCCGATGTTGGGGTGCTAGGGCCTCATAGGAAACGGCTTTGCAATCAGCGACGGTGGTTGGCGTCTTATGAGAATATAGTCGATTTGCGTTTTACTATTCCCACTATAAAATGCGGGAAGATGAGACAATCGTTTGATAAACCAAGTATTCAAAAGTACAAAGTCATGGGTGTCCGCAAAATCGATTATACGCTCGCCACCCTCATTGCGCGCTCCGAACCCCTTTCCTCCATGGCACCTGTTACCGTCTGCCTTTTCACCTACATGACCATTAAGGTGGCCGGCAATGATAATATAATCATCAGCAGGCACGGGGCAAGTCTTTTCATCGAGAAGTTGCCAAAAGGCATCTTTCTCGGCTTCAGGTCGACCTCTATGTGGTGCGTATGCATTGAAGATGTGAATAGTGCGATCAGCCGATATAATGGTGAGCTTCATCAGCCGATCATCAAATCGTTCGACTTCTTTAATGGCATCACGGAAACCCTCCGAGATGGCAATGCCAAAACCATATTGAGCTAAATGTGGGTTACCCAAATAGAAAAGTTTGTAGCCATTTTTACCGCGTTCGCGTTCAATGTCGCAGCTTTTGGCACCAGTCCATCGGGTTTCTTGTAGAGCGCAGATGTCAATGCACCTTTTCCGAAGGGCTCCTGCGAGTTCTTCGGTCTTTTTAGTTAGGGTACCAACATCTAGCGTGCAGACACGTATTTGTTTTGTTTGTTTTGTTCGGCTTGCGTCCTGACGCCGTCCATGTGTCAAGAACCCTTGCCCATTTCTTGACAGGACCGGGGCCTGTCTTGCCGCGTAGAGCTGAGACTTCGAGGTGACTCGATCCGATCATCATGTTTGTAACGACATTGTATGCATTTTTTTGGTCGGCCTGTCGCGGGACCTGTCACCAAGCGGGATCAGGTAGGATTTAGCATATTGGAATAACTCCAACTAGACTCCATTTATCTCTTTCCCTGATCTCAGCATTTTATTTTTGTTTTACCGAGGATAGTACAAAATACTTTGCCTCAAACCCGCCTCCTTTCCCTGGGCTTGGTACCAGCATACTTTGTTAAAAGCATGGTGGAGTTCTCAGGATGACTGTTTGACCGTCCTATTTCCCTTGGGTTCATTGCAACTGCAAAATGAAATTTTGCCTCCCCCTTTTTTGTTCCGGGTGCTAGCCGACTACCAAATGCAAAGAACGCCGCTTCGCACTATAAAAGCAAAAATGTTACGTTGCACCAGAAGCGGGATTTATATGACGCTGGATACATCATGGAAAAATTGAGAGAGAATTGCCTGTAATAGTAGGGTCAGGTGATTCACGCTGACAAGGACTTACTAGCTAAGGTTAGCCTCAAGTCAATTGGAAATGACCCAAAGGCCGACCGAAGCTAAGCTGATGTTAGCCCGAAGTTGATTGGAAGCGAACCAAAAGGGAAGGCCATTCGGATCTAGACGAACCTCCCCGTTATTTGTGGGGATAAAGGCTAAATAGGAAGAAAAATTTGTGCGTAAAGTAAAGTTAAGAAAGCGAGGACTGTTTTGAAGGTATATCCAAGTATGAGCCTTGGGTCTTCAAATCGGCCTCTAAAACATCGACCTAGAGAAGATGGTTGAAGATTAAGCGGGTTTCACAAAGAAGTTAAATTGCAGGTTAAGCAAGTTGAGTTGACACCCTAATAAAATCAGCTCCTACACACTCTTTAGTTCGGCAATGAAAAGTGAGATTTTGCTTTAAAAATTTTTAAGAGTACTTTCCAAGATGCTGCACGACCATTTCAAAACGACCACTTCACTGTATCCGTCTGATCTAATTTTTTATTATTTTCTACGCAAATACCACCCGGCCATATCCCAAAGCGATCATTTCACTTTATCTTAATTTTTTCAGATTTAGTTTGCAGTCACCATTCAAGCAATGGAAATCATCTCGTAAATGTATCATAACTTTCTGAAATAACCGTTACACAACGTATTGGGGCTTCAAATCGGGTTTTAATTTCAATGAGTTTTTGGGTAATAACCACTAATTTCAGGTCGCCTCCGCCAACCAGTCTCGGTACGTACATTTCAATAAAAGGCGAAAATGTCAGAATGGCTATGAATCAAATCTGGTTATAGCCATCCTAAATGACTTTCAATATGGACACGACAAATTTGGTAACTTGTCCAATAGGAGAAAGGTCGAAGATTCACACATCCTACGTTTTTACGCTTTTTCGCTAATCCACTGAGAGAATGGATGTAAAACGCAAACATGGAAGCTTGCTATTCTGCAGATCTCAGGTTCATATTGGAGTTGTAAAATTGTATCTCGCTAATTAAGTCGTCGGTAATAGCCTCAAGGTTGTTTGTTTTAATTTGAAATTAGTCACTGGCGACTCTCAGATTAAAGAAAAGAATTTTTTGAAAATGCTTCAGTTTCAAAGAATTCAGCCCCTGAAAGTACTAGTGGTCTTACAACACTAAGGGTCAAGTCTAGCCCCTAATTCTCATAGTGGCAATTCTAATGCTTTTCAAATACAAAATAATTCTTGAAGGTAGGTAGGTATCAGTGGCCGCTCCGAGGAGCCCAATTAGCGCTTTGGTGCGCCGTTTTGATGCCACAAACTCCTAAGACCGTGACTGTTGCAATGGCAGCAGGGAGGCAGAGTCCAGCCGGTTCGGATCTTCAGAGCCAGCCCGTAGCATTCACGAAGGAAAGCAGCTCTCCCACCCAAATTCTCCTTGACTTGGCACAGCTTGTAAGCCTCAGCCATCTCAGGCCCACGGCTGCTAGGTAGTGCGAGTAGACTCCGCCCCCGACAGCCGCCAGCGAAACACCGGCTGTATTCGCCAAGGGACTGCCAAGAGCAGAACCTTGCCTGGCCAATCCGTCAGCCCTCTCATTCCCCTCTATGTTCCTATGGCCGCGAATTCAGAGGAGAGTGACCTTGAGCGTGCCGCCCAGACTGTTAAGCGCGTCTCTGCACTGCCCCACCAACCGGGAAGATGTCGTCGTTGAGTACAGGGCCTTGATGGCCGCTTGGCTGTCGGTCGGAATGGCTATGTTACGTTTAGGGCTCGAATTATGCTCCAACCATCGACAGACTTCCAATATCACCAGTACTTCCGCCTGGAATACACTGGTGAAACCTGGGAGACCATACGACTTGGATACACCGTGTGTATTCGAGAAAACCCCCGCGCCGACTCCATAGGCCATCTTTGATCCGTCCGTAAAGAATACCGTGTCATAGTCATGCAACACGCCGCCGGTCTTCCACTTTGCCCTGGTTGGAAGGTCCACAGCAAAGTTTCCCGGGAAGTTCAGCTTGCGTCTGACATAGCCCGTGAGGGATGCCCAGATTTCCCGAGGCATTTCATCTAGGATGTTGCTGTGGCCGTAGGACATCGCTGCCCAGCATCCAGACTCACATAGTCTGACGGCACTGCACGCTGCAATATATTTAATGTGGAGGTCTAGGGGGAGGAGACGCAGGAGTAAATTGAGAGCTTCTGCCGGGCAGGACTGCAGAGCCCCCGTAGCACTGCACACGCGGTTTTTTGAATCCTATTAAGCTTCGTTCGATTGTATTTTTTCTTCAAAGCCTGCCACCATACAATGGAGCCGTACGTTAGGATCGGACGCATTACAGCGGTGTACATCCAGAGAACCATCCTCGGCCGGAGACCCCATTTCTTTGCAAAGGTTCTCTTGCAGGCATAGAAGGCTATACTGGCCTTCCTAACCCTCAGTTCTATGTTCAACCTCCAATTTAGCTTAGGATCCAGGATTACACCCAGATACTTTACATTAGAGGAAAGAACCAATCTTTGTTCATTCAGTCGTGTTAAGTGGAATTCAGGTATCCTTGTCTTGGTGGTGAATAGCATCAGTGCGTTTTGGTTGGGTTTACGCTGAGTCCGCATCTTGCGGCCCACAGGCACACCTTTCTCAACACTCCTTCCATGATGTCGCTCATAATGGACAGAAACATCCCTGATACTAATATCACCAAGTCGTCGGCATACACCACCACATTCACCCCGCTGCTGTCCAATGTACGTAAAATTTTGTCCATTACTATTAACCAGAGCACCGGTGAGACGGCACCACCCTGAGGCGTGCCTCTGTTCACAACTCTGGTCAAGTGGTTGTCTCCCAGATTCGACTGGATTATCCTGGTACTCAGCATGAATATAATCCAATGCGTGAGATACCCCTCCAATCCAACACCGGTTAAGGCTTCCTTGATGGCGTTGGTACTGACGTTGTTAAAAGCTTCCTCTATATCCAAGAAGGCAGCAAGGGTGTACTACTTGTATTGCAGCGACCGCTCAACCGTGCCAATTACCTTGTGGAAGGCTGTTTCTATGAATTTTCTTTTGAGGTAGGCATGCTGGTACTTTGAGAAAGGCGTTCTCTCCATAATCGTCCTTAAGTGAATGTCCAGGACGCGTTCTAGGGTCTTCAGCACGAAAGAGGTCAGGCTGATTGATCGAACGTCCTTCGCGGACTCATGACCGCACCTGTCCGCTTTCGGTATGAAAACCACTCGTGCGCGCCTCCAGGACTGCGGTACGTATCCTAAAGAGATGTAGCTCCGGTAAATCTCAACAAACAACGGCACAACCCTTTCCTCCTGCTTCTGTAGCATGACTGGCATTGTGCCATCTGGGCCTGGAGACGTGTATGCGGAGAAGCTGTTTATGGCCCAGCCGATCCTATCCTCGGTAATTACCGATTTGATAATCTCGCACAGCTGGGGTTGCCGCAAACCATCCAAGCAAAGCTCTGACTCATCGTCCTCCTCGCTGGAGGGAAAGTGCGTTTGTACCAGCAGCTCCGTGGTTTCGCTAGAAGATTCCGTCCAGGAGCCTTCCGGCTTTTTAAGAAAGGATGGGCTCTTATATTCCTTGGACAGAATCTTACTGAGTCTCGCGGATTCACTTGCGCTTTCGATGTTCTGACAATAATCCAGCCAAGACCGCCTCTTGGCGGTCCTGATGACCGACTTGTACTTCTTCAGGCAGTCCTTGTATGGCTCTCAGTATTTTTGCCTGTAGCAGATGTTAAAGATTTCTCTGGTCTGCTTCCTGAGGCTAGTGAGATCTTCATTCCACGGTGGCAGGGTCTTTTGCTGTATTTAGCAGGGCACGAGACTTTAAAGGCGGTATCGGATGCCTTATCCAGAGCCCCGACCTTTGACTCCAGTTCGTCTGTCGTGCCAATCCTACCAATTTGCGCACCGGAGAGTTTGTTCTTAATTACCTGACCAAACTTTCTCCAGTCGATTCTCCTGGGGTCTCTGAAGGGCTTGGAGACCTCTGCGGCGAGATCTAGACTGAACAGTATCCAACCGTGGTCAAAGAAGGTTCTCTGATCAGACACTCTCCAGTCCTCCACCCTAAGAATCCCGTTGTCGGTTATTAGGGTGATATCAAGGACCTCCTCCCAACCGTCACAGTTCTCTGAGCAGGGGAAATGGAAGGTTGGTGTACTGCCCCTGTTACGCACCGATAGATTCGAAGTAATAATAAAATCAAAGAATGACTCACCTCTTTCATTGATTTCGGAGCTGCCCCAAAGCGTATGCCTTGCATTCGCGTCGTAGCCTATCAGCAGGTTGGCTTTCTTTGTTACTATGGTGTTCGTCAGATGTTGTAGTTCTTCTGGCGGAGCTGATCGGTCATGAGCCATATAAGCCGAGGAAATATACGCGTTCTCTGCCCCCGCCTGCTCCAGCTTAACTAGGACTGGAACTCAGGTCCGGGCACAGGAAAGCGTGCAGACTCTTTCTCGCAAGAATACATGCTCTAGGTCTATCCTGATCAGCGTCTCCTGTGCTGTGGAATAAATTAAAATATATGCTTTGGAGCCCATTGATGGTTCGGTCGCTTCCGACCCAGGGCTCCTGCATTAATGCGACGTCGATGTCTTCCTCTAAGAGGAAGACAATGAGATTAGCCGAGGCGCACTTCGAGTGTTGCAGATTTATCTGCGTTACCCTCAGCATGATCTGCTTGCGTGGGAGGTTCGTCAGTCCCCGTCGGACCGTCGATCGTCATCTCCTCCAACAGCTCGTTGGCGGCGTCGATTGGGTCTAAGTCGTCGACCGGTTTTGCAGAGCGGAACACTTTTACCTTTGCATTCCTGACCCCGAACCACACTTTACCGACTGTCTTTTTCAGTGCCTCCATCCACTCCTCGTTTATACGGAGTAGTACAGGCTGGCTGTTTGCTTGAGATTCCTCCTCCTTGATAACAACCCAGGCGTCCATGGAAAACGCAGGGTTGTGAAGGCGCAGCAATTGGACGAGCTTGTCCTTATCCATACGGATCTTCGGCAACCAGATGCGAGCTACCGGTCTCCTGGGAATCTCGTCGTAAGGAATGATCTTGAGCTTAACGCCCTTCTAGGCGTCGTTGATCTTAGCGACACACGAACCGGGAAAATCCTTAGAGAACTGGTCCATGCAAGCTATTACGTGGAGCCCACGGACCACCTGAGATGAATCAAAGTGGGGGATGAGTCCCGGGCGTTTGCCTCAGGTTCCAGGAAATGCTCATAGACCATGCCCGACAGCCTGGCCTCAACACTGGTCCACATCTCCGGTGCTAGTTTGCCGCTAGCAGAATTGCCACCCGCCAGCGCTACACGTAAGTGGCTCCTGGTCACGTCGCTGAAGGACTTCGCAGTTCGTGGCCCGCCGGTTGACGGTTGCTGCGCAATTTGCTTCGGATGTTGCTTAGCGTCTGCGCTCTTGCCCACTCTGGTCCGCTTCTTACCTTGCTCGACCTCGTCTTGAGATCGATTGCGTTTTAGAGCGATGGGATTTCCCTTCTGCTCGTTAGCCAGACGCTTGCTATTGTATTCATCAACAATCGCCTGGTATTTAGCGAGGTCTTTTTCATCCCGCTCGTCGACAGTACCGGTCTCCTTATTCTTAGCAATTTTGCTGAGAATATGCATGACCTTCTGGTACTGGCTCTTCAGCAGAACACCTTCGCTTCGCTTCTTAGCCGGTTTCCGGCAACCGATACTCTTGTCGGTTTTCGCTTTCGAGGGACCCCCCGGGTTTCGGGATAGGTGTACTATGTACATCTGGTACTTGCTACACCCAACTTGACGGCAGTAGGTTCCAGGCTGGAAGCCACTAGTCCGTCTGCCGCATTGCTCCGGTAGGTCCCTGCGGTTGGTTTCAGCGCAAAGGTGCTAGGGCTGGTACCGAGTGTACTCCTCTCGACGGCTACTGTCTCCTGGCAGGAGGCCAGCAGCTCATCCTCCGCCTCTTCTTCTATCGTCGTTTTTGTTTTTTTTTTTGATAATTGAGTCCATGTCTTGGCCCCACGAGTAGTCCGGGAAGAATGTCTACCCTGGCTGGAGCGGCCACCAGGGTAAGGGTCTTATTTGAAACTGAATGTGCCCAAGGTATTCAGAGTTCGCATACTAAAGACCAAGCTCCCCATTGGCCATGCAGCCCTTGGAGTATGCTGTTCCAGCTTGGACTGGGGTCCTATTAGCACCTTCTCCGGTGCAGGGAGGACGATCCTCGGGCTGTTGCTTCTGTCCATCCCCCCGCCAGATCTACTTGCCCCTAACACATGACCAGCAGACAAGGAGATCCTCGTCAGTTGGATTAACCCAATCCCCAGCCCGGCCCTATATACTCTTGGCCCGCCCGAAGACGGTTTCCAGCGATCACCAGGCGGAGGTCGTGTGAGGACTTGCCGATTTATGCAACTTTAACCTGAAGTATAATCAGACCAGGCCGCCTGATTCTTGAAAGTGATGCCCATTTCTTTAAATGGTATTAAAAAGGCAACATCGCTACATACAAGACCCTATTGGAGTCAGCACCATACAGACGTTCATTATTGATGAAATATTCAATAATTCGTGTGACTGGCAGTTTTTTTAAGCCAAGGTAAAGAATTTTACATATTCAACCTTTCCTACAAGAACTTTGGCACGAAAAATGAGATGCTAATAGTTGGCATACTCAACTGTTTGCAGAATACCAACATACAAACCTACATATATACTTTTAACCATAGACACTCACGACCAGAATTCACAAGAAGTTATGGATTTTTTCCCAGATGAAGGCAGACAACTATAAATTTATTGCTTTTTTGAAAGATTCTTTTATATGTTTTCCAAGAATCATCGTTCTTAAGGAGCTTACACATGCACCCCCGACGACGCAGTATGTGGACGATCAAATTATAGCCCAGGGCGAGGTTCCAAGATGTTATTTCAAGGGTTGAGGACTATACGCTTTTATGGATGTGAGTAATAACTCCTCAGATGGGTCAATACTTGTCCTTTTTAGTATAAGCAAACAAAGCTACAATTCTATCGCCATCTTCCGCGGATCTTGGATGTTTGCTATTCAATCTTTTTTTTTCGAAATAAAAGATATTTCATTGCAGGTTGATTTCTTACTATTTTTATCAATAATTCACACTTTATATGGAATTTCTAACATTTGCAGACATTTTCAGCAAACAATAAGTCATACCAAAATATGAAGTTACCGTTGTTTCAGCAATAACACATTTGGCTGGTCTAAACGCGGACAGCATTCTAAATTATTTATTTACATATAAATTGATTAGTAAATCACCTGAGCCGGCACATCCTCCCGGTCACCTTATACTGGTGCCTTCGATTCTTTCTTCAGTTACATGGTCGCCATAAGAATTTGAACTTTATTTGACGCAGCCACGGTGACAATGACCAACAAACCAAACACCAGAATATTATCACCACTTAGCGTACTTCCCGAGTAACTCACCCTCCCCCCGTCACTGTAAGTACGGATTAAGAGTAAGAACCGACCTGAGGAAAGTTTATTCACCTACGCAGAATATGGCTTACATATGGTCAGTCCAAAAAGTAAAAGTTGAGAACTCACACCTTTTTCGTGGTTATTAGTGTTACAAAGCAATGAGCGCAATCATAAAGTAATTTCTCGGAGGAACACATGTTGATGGTGGAGTACATGTGTAAGAAGGTGTAAGGTAAGCCTCACGGTATGAACTCTGGATGGGCTTTGAAGTTAGCGATAGGTGCTATCAATTTATTGTAAATAATGACCCTTGAAAAGTGCACTGACCACGATGTTGAGACAGCGAATGCCAGGTTTTTTTTTTTTGTGTAAATTTCATTATAGAATCATTACAAAGAAAAGGTTTTTCGTAGAGCCAGTGTGCCTCGCTCGCTATAAGATCTATAGGGATCATTCCTGCGATGACACACACTGCCTCCGTCGACGCCGTCCTAAATGCGCTGCACAACCTTAGCGCAATTAGCCGGTATGCCGAACTTATCTTCCTCCGGTTGACAGCGTGGTTCAGCGCTCCCGCCCAGACGGGGGCCGCGTATAGCAGGATCGACTTCACCACTCCCGCGATGAGTAGCCCGCGACTATACTTCGGCCCTCCCACGTTAGACATCATCCTTGCAAGGGATGAGCTGGCATTTGCTACCTTCTCTCGCGCATAATCCAAGTGTCCCTTGAAACTCAGCTTGGCATCGATCATCACCCCCAGGTATTTGACAACCGATTTTGAGACGACTTCACGATTACCAACCTGGATGGTAAGCGTGTTATTCTTTCTACGGTTGATAATGAGGACCGCCTCCGTCTTTTCGTCCGCCAGGTCCAGCTTGGCCATTCGTAACCATAACTTGATGGTATGAATGGCTTCATTTGCATAAAGCTCCACGTCCTCGGGATGCTTTGCAATTGCAACCTACGGCACGCGAAGGCCAAGCACTCCGTCGTACATTATGTTCCACAGCAGTGTTCCCAATACAGAACCTTGAGGCACACCTGCTGTCACAATGTACTCCTTCGGTCCGTCATCCGTCTCGTACCAGAGAAGTCTGTCCGAAAAGTAACTCTCGATGAGCCGAGCCAAGTAGCTAGGAACACCCAGTTTGTCCAAAGCGCCTTTAATCCAGCCCCAGTTGGCTGAGTTAAAAGCATTTTTGACGTCCAGCGTCACCAGAGCACAGCATTTGCCCATGGCCATTACATTTCGAGCCAATTCCACGACCTTTGCTACTGCATCGACCGTAGAACGGGCTCGCCGAAACCCATATTGCCGCTCTGAAAGACCACCCGCATGCTCGATGGACGAGAGCAGCCTGTTGTATATCACCCTCTCCAACATCTTCCCCATGGTGTCTAAGAGACAAATAAGGCGATATGAAGAGGGCACGCGGGTGGTTTTCGGGGCTTCGGTAGCAACACCAGCTTCTGCCACTTCCACTGGGCGGGAAATATTCCTTCAGCCATGCACGATTCGAATGTGCTTGCGAACCACCTTGGTCTGGCCTTGACCGCCACCTTCAGAGCCCTGTTCGGAATTCCGTCCAATCCCGGAGCCTTGCTGTACCCAATACGTCTGCAGATTTCCCAAAGTTCCTCTTCGGTAACATCAGGGATCGAGAAGACGTCCTGCTGAGCTGCCAGTTGGGGTTCTCTTTCGTCCTGCTCCTGCTGCGGGAAAAGAGTTGTAATTATTTGCAACAAGAGCCGTGGGCATGTCACTTGAGGTGATTTTCGCCCGCGGATCTTCTTTATTACAACTTGGTAGGCTGTACCCCACGGATTCGTATTAGCCTCCATGCAGAGCTTCTGGTAGCATTCCCGCTTGCTTCTCCGAATGGCCTTCTTAAGGTTGCTTCGCAGATCCCTGTATTCCTCCTCACGCTCCTGGTGCTCCGGCCTTCCCCTAGTCCAGTGGGAAAGTCTCCTCACTCGGAGACAAGAGGATCTCAAGGCAACGATCTCCGTGTTCCAGCAGTAGTTTGGCCTTTTGCCATGGTGCAAACGTCGTCGTGGCAACGTAGCGTCGCATGCTTTGGTTACACGCTGAGACAGCTGTGTGACCCTTTCCACCGCTGTTCCATCCGGATCATGGGTTCCCTCCAATTCGGCCATTAATGTCTCCTCGTCGAAAGCTCCGATAGACCAGCCAACCGCCTTAGCCTTTCCACCTCCAGAGCGTCGTTGACTGCTTCCCCGGTTCCCAATGCGGAGGAAGATGGCCTGGTGGTCACTGTGGGTATAGTGCTCACTCACTTGGCAAGCCATCTCCCTCACCAGTGAAGTGCTAACAAATGTCAGGTCAACGATCGAACCCGACCCTCTTCCTCGAAAGGTGGGCATAAGATCTAGTCTCCTATATAACGGTGCAACAGGACGTCTTCACAATCCCAAGGGTTACCGAGGAGGAACTACGGGAGATCTGTGGACGAATTGGGGATAATAAAGCTCCGGGATTTGATGGGATTCCGAACAAAGCCCTGAAGATGGAGCCCCAAAAACCACCCGGTGCAAACTCTGCATATCGCCCTATCTGTCTTTTAGACAATATGGGGAATATGTTGGTGAGGCTGATATACAACAGCCTGCTTCCATTCGTTACGCTAGCGACGGTCTATCGCGCGGTCAACAGTCGACGTCATTGCAATGGCCATGGACCTGGCCGCGGAGGCATCGGACACTGGTATGTAGGTGCTGCGTGGTGGTGACGTTGGTGTCAGCAATTCATTTAACTCAACCAACTGGGGTTGGATTAATGGCACCGTAGCTAAACTGGGTGTCCCTGATTACTTAGTTCGGATAATCGAGAGTTACCTTTCGGAGAGACTTCTTTGATACAAGACGGACAACGGGCCGGACGAATATATCGTGACAGCAAGTGTTCCCCAAACCTCCGTATTACGACGCCTGTTGTGGAACATAATGTACGACGGAGTACTCGGCCTTCGCGTGCCAAGGGAGGCAACATTGATTGGTTTTGTAGACGACCTGACAGTGGTAGTAGTTGCGAGAGACCACCAGGACGTGAAACTGTGTGTATGCGAAACCATTCATGCTAGGAAAGCATGGCTCCAATTGGTGAAATTGGACCTGGCGGGAGATAAGACGGACGGAAAAATAACACCGTCCCAATCCTGGTTGGTAATCGCGGGGTCGTTTCAAGATCGATCATTAGATATCTGGGGGTAATGATCGATGCCAAGTTGAGTTGCAAGGGGCACCTGGACTGTGCGCATAAAAAGGCAACAAAAGCTAATCCATCTCTAGCAAGAATGATGCCAAATATTGGAGGGCCAAAATCTAGTCGCCGGTTGCTTATCGCAGAGGCGGTGAAATCTACCCATACGCGGCAGTATGGGCGTACGCACCCAATAACACAGTGAGCCAATGAAGGGTAAGTTCGGCATAGGGGCCAATCCTACTGAGGGTGTGTAGTACATATAGAACGGTATCAGGTGAGGCAGTGTGTGTCATCCCGGGGATGACTCCCTTTGATCTTCTAGCGAATGATTGTACACTGTCTCTATCGGAGAAGGAGGCGAATCCGGCCGAATAGACTGGGGGCTTCCGAAAGTCCATTAGGAAAGAGCTGTGCAGGAGATGGCAGCAACGGTGGGATAGTTCGGAAAAGGCCGCTGGGGCGTGTGATGATCCCGTGTATTGAGAGATGAATCTAGCAAACACGGGAAATTAAATTACCACCTAACGCAGTTCCTTACGGAACACGGTAGATATAGGAAGTACTTGTACCGCTTCGGATTGGATGAGTCCCCAGACTGTCCAGGGTGCGCCGCTACACCCGAGCACCCGGAACATGTTATGCTCCACTGTCCGAGATCGCGAATGAAAAGAGTAGGTTAAACAACGCCTCCAATGCAGTTATCAGGCCCCATAATTTAGTAGATTGATGCTGAGATCCGCAGCAAATTGGAGTGCGATAAATCGAACAGTAACTGCGATACAAGAAAAGCTGCAGGAATTGGAACAAGCCCGGAAAGCGCCACGGACGCGTGACTTAGTTGTGCTGGTGAAAACCAGAGACCTCCTCGCGAAATAATACTACTCGGTGGTCCCGCCGGGATATGGGCGGAGAAGTGGGGATGGTTTTAACGGTTGAGAATCCCACGCGCAAGAGTCTTTTTAAGATCTCTACCTCCATTCACAAAAAAAAGACTACTATGTATGACATAATTATCATTCAATTAACTCCTTTCCCGATTATTCGGAATATTAACAAGATAACAAGATAACGACCCAAAATCTTCCTGGGCTTTGGAACTAATCCGATTTGGTCCATACTCAGACTAAAGAGTGGATATTTTATGCGGATTAGAAGAAGTCTTCGGTGGTCAAATGATAGTAAGGATCACAGAGCGACACCATGATCAGGTAAATGGCTAGCACAAATCCTGTGAAACGTCTTCTGTATTTTGCGTCGACAGCTCTGCTATCAAATCACGTTTACGCGGTCACCACTGAGTGTCTCCCCATAACAATAGCAGACGAGAGCGGGTGAAGATGAGCTTTCTGCGCCTTGATTATCCAGACCGGCCCTCCTAGTAGGGGGTTGAGTGATACGCTGATAACGCTTTCTTGGAAAATATCAACGCGGCCAGGAACCCAGGGTACAGCCTCAGATTAGACGGATCAACCGACAACGACTTCGATATTGTAAAATGGACTACTCTTTTGGGTCAGAACTAGGCTGATATTTGTAGAGAACAAATGTTTCTGCAAATTAGTGGTAATAATATATCATCCTCATCATCATCACTGGCGCAATTACCGATATCCGGTCTAGGCCTCCCTTAATAAGGAACTCCAGACATCCCGGTTTTTCGCCGAAGTCCACCAATTCGATATCCCAAAAACCTGCCTGGCGTCCTGACCTACGCCATTGTTTCATCTCAGGCAGGGCCTACCTGGTCTTTTTTTTCTATCATAGACTTTTCAGGCTTGATCATCCTCATCTATACGCATTAAGTGTCCCGCCCACCGCAACCTATTGGGTCGGATTTTATCCACAACCTGACGGTCATGTTATTGCTCATAGATTTCGTTGTTATGTAGACCTCCTTCTTTTCCTTTATTGCTCCCCATCCACTTTGTCTCTAGGCAAAGTGGATGTAACGACATAAACAAATAATCATCCTAAACGGTTGGACATAACAAAGAGGGAAGAACTATCCCCAAAACCTAAAAATATGCGTGGTTCGTCGACACAGGCATGCATCCCTCTGTGCTAGCCATTTCCAAAAATGTGGGAGGGGGGTTGACGGGTGTCATCAAACAAAAATGCACGTGTCCTTTTAACCGATGCGTGGGGACAAGGGGATTCGCGCAAGCTTACTGATAATCCAACACACGAGGTAAAATTAAAAGATATAATAAACTAACGACTGGACCGCGCGAGTGGCGCTGCAAAAATGCTAACCCAGCTTAGCTTTAGTTTAGCGGGGGAACCACAGCTTCAAACACTCAGGCCTTTTTTAGGCCTATTTTACCTCGAAGATCGCTTATTCAACTCCGGACCCAAGTGCCGATATCGAATGTAAATCGACGCTTCTCCTGTCTCGGATGTATTGTGAAGCACAATCTTCGAGCCCCCCTGATTCATTTAGCATCCTCGGGTCTGTTGCGGGCGAGTGAATTTTAGATTAATGGCACGTCAGAAATCGAAATATTTGCAGCCGGGGCGGCCTCCCAACATTCCCGAGCCTGGCTAGCATAGAGGCAAGCACGTATCGACGAAAGACTTCGACGGAACTTTAATATTTATTTTTGTGCCCCTCTAGGTTGCCTTCGGCCACTCTGGATGCTCCTTTGACTATCACCAATCACAGCTCGCCATTACAAAGCTTCTATCGACGCGACAAGTTGTGTCTTGTCCTTCTTTTTCGTGCCGTGAAGACTACCTGAATGAAGTCTCCTCCAGATGCGACCTCCGCTTTTTAGTACTGCCCTCATAGCCAGATCCACCTCATTCCCTACTATCTCCTCGGTTTTAGTATTTTGGTTCTCCATAAAACTTGTACCATTGCACACAATCAATAGAGTGCGCCGTAATAGTCAAGAACGGATGTATCCTCCTACAAACACAAACATTCAGAGCGCAATCACGATTCGAACCCGAGGAACAAGAACGAAAAGATGAAGCTTCTTAGCCATTGTTCAGTTAAAGATATTTGAGCTCCTTTAGTAATGGTTGACACGAACAGCTCCACACATACTACATATGTTAGGGCCGCTGATAAGAGCAATATTGAAAGGAAATACTTAGAGAAGAAGGCGAACAATGAGCCGCTCTTTTGGGAAATCGAATTGTTCCTGACGACCGAAGAGAGGTTGCAGGGACCAATGCTGCATATCTACCGGCAACCCATAGTGACACAGGAGTTCTGCGCCGAATATGGAGACGCTAATCCCAACTAAAATGAAGCGCCACGAAAAGGTCCTAAGCAAGCGAAGACTGACTTCTAGTTGCCTGTAGCCGTAAGCTGCGATGGGGGTGGAGTTTACTGCCGCCAATTTCAGCTACTAGGGAAATAGTTTGTTGGGTCTGGAGATGGCGAAGACTGAGACTTCCGCCCCTGTGCCTACCAGATATTTGTGTCTACTAAAGGGGTTGTATATTGTAAGGCCACGTGTTGCTCTGCTTTGCGTAGACGTTACCCTGCTCCCCTGCGAACTTAGTTCTTTGAAGTCATGATAAACGTGCATGGGCTGATATAATCCGTGGCTTGATCCGCAAATCTATGGCTGAAACCACGAGAACTTCAGCAGCTTAGATCGATACTTGTCCTTAACAAGCTGGTTCATTTCCCGAAGCAGCTGGCTAAGTGTGCGGTCGCCAAGCGTCAGATCCGTCAGTAAGCTGAGCTGTTTCACTTACTGATTGGCGCCTGATGAGCTGATCATTCAGTCGAGCGTTAGAGCACTCGCTCAGAACGAGCAACTGACTCTTCGTCCAGACCCACCAAAGCATTACTAAATTTAGTGTGAACTACGCCTCCAGTTTGAGGACCCACGACTGTGGGTTCCACCGCCAAAATGGTGGCACTTTGACCAAAACAGCCGTTACGCTGGCAGACGGTCCTCCGACTTGGAGCTATATAAACACAGAACTCCTCAACAATTCAGGTGTTGTGTAGACTTATTAGCGCTGATGAAGGAAACAAGTGGTTCCCGAAATACTGGTATTTGCAAGTTTAATAAATATTACTAGCGAATAACAAGTCGGGAAACCGGATGCTAGACGCTTCAGGTACGAAAGCTTTTCTTCATTTCTTAGTACGTGGCACGTAATATATCCATATATTATGTGAGAGTATCCACTTTCGGGTGATGTTGACATTCATAGTCTTCAATTTTCAAAAAAGCAACAATTTTGACGTTTTATAATTTTGTTAGTAATAATACGATTTGCACCAAACTTGGTAAGATCATGCTACACGTTTTAGCCTACACACAACAGGTGCTAGGATGAATCTAAGGGGGGTTTCCAGCCAATTACAAAAAATTATAATAGTATACTATTATTAACTTTATTTTAACAGATATCGGTATGGAAGGTATTTCGGAGCCCAGGCACCATATAGTGCCAGCCTCCTGATTTTTTTCAGATTTTTCGGTTGGGTAGTTTCTGAGAATGCCCCCTTAAAGAAATGATCACTTTCAACCCCCCGCACTCCCCACCTTTCCAACAAATGTCAAAACTAAGACCAGCTTCGGAAAGTACTAACCGAGACGTTAAATTTGATACCCCACGTGGCTATATTTGTTAAAAAGGAAATCTACACCCCCCTTTTGCATGTATGGGGACCCCCCTTAAATTCAGCGTAAAAGGATGTAACTATATGCGTGAGCGTTCACAGTTCCCATCCTTCTACCAAATTTGGTGTCAATCGCTATAACTGTCTCCGAGAAAAATACGTGCGACGGACAGACAGACAGACAGACGGACACCCTTCACACAGCTTGGTGCAAAAATAGTGGAGCTGTCTGAGTTCATCAAGGACAAGCACAACGTCCACCAAGCCATAAAAAATATGGTGAGAGCAATTAGAGTGCTCTACAACAAATTGCAGCAGGAGGAACAAAATTCCAAGGGCAAGTCGAAATCTGTTGCCCCAACGGTGTCACAAGCAACCGAAGTGACACTTAATCGTGTTGCAATCTGCCTGCCACCAAACAAGGGAGTGCGGGAAGGATCCTCTGGAAAGTCAATAGGCGCCTAAGAGGAAAAAAGCCATGCAAATAGTTCCGAAAAACGGAACTAAAGGCACCGAAGAGAGAAAGCAGGTCCCCCAAGTGCGAGCTCCGGCAATCGACTCGACGAAATCCAAGGGGAATGAAAAAGGTGGTTGGACCAAAGTAGTTAGGAAAAAGGCGAAGAAAAAGGCAAAAGTGCGGATTCGCCCAGAAGCGATTGTAATCTCCAGCAATGGAAGTTTGTCTTACGCTGAGATACTGAAAAAAGTCGAAGCTGACCCCGACCTAAAAGATCTAGGCGGAAATGTCAGCAAGATTCGAAAGACCCAAAAGGGTGGCCTCATGTTTGAACTGAAAAAAACCAGCTTGGGGAAAACTGATGGCTTCCGAGCTCAGGTTAAGAGCTCACTTGGGGAGAATGTTACAGTACGGACCCAAAAACATGAGGTCTATATACAGTGCAAGGATCTCGATGAAGTGACATCCAAAGGAGAAATTTGCATTGTCTTGATGGAACAGTTCAAGTTGGAGGAACCTACCGAAGAGTCCATTGTGAGTTTGAGGAAAGCCTATGGCAATACTCAGACGGCCACATTGCGATTGCCAGTGGACGCCGCGCAGAAGTTATTGGCGGCCGAGGAGGTTCGAATCGGATGGGTTGTTTGCCGTCTGAGAGAGAGCAGAATTCTCTAAAGAGGTGCTTCAAGTGCCTTGCGTTTGGTCATTTCGCGAAGGCATGCACCAGCGGCATTGATCGGTCCGATCGATGCAGAAGGTGTGGGGAGAAAGGCCATATTGCCAAAGCTTGCAATAGGGACCCCAAATGCTTATTATGCGAAGGAAGTGAGGGACGGGATTACCGGCATATTGCCGGAAGTACTAAATGCCCGGAATTTAGGAAGGCGCTGACTTTAATGAAAAAATGTCATCAATCAATCAATCATTGTAGGGTCGCTCAAGATTTACTCGAGCAGACCATCTACGAATCCGAGGTGGAAATTGCCATCATTAGCGAACCTTATAAAACCGTCACGGTGGCGTGTGGGTTATAGATTCGTCTGGTGGAGCGGCGATATGGGCATGCGGTCGACAAGCCATCCAATGTACTGGGAATCAGACATACAGCGGCTTTGTGTGGGCGAAAATAAACGGGGTATATGTGTACAGCTGTTACGCCCCACCAAGCCTGACACTGCCCGAATTCGAGGAAATGCTTGGCAGCCTTGTTCTCGACGCAAGGGGTCGTAGTCCAAGGGTGATAGCTGGTGACTTCAATGCTTGGGCCCGTGAGTGGGGTAGCAGAGAGACAAATGCAAGGGGCCGCAGTCTATTAGACACTTTCGCACAGTTGGATGTCGTTCTGGCCAACGAAAGATGTGTAAACACCTTTCAGAAAGGGGGTCTACCTCAATCGTAGACCTAACTTTTGTCAGCCCTGCACTGGCACGTGGTATGTCTTGGTGTGACAGCAACCACTACACCCACAGCGATCACCAGGGAATCTTCTTTGGGCTATGGGTGGATTCACCGGGCAAAAGATCATCATGACCGAAACCGAGAAAGATGTCAGGCTGGTCTGCTAAAGCTCTGGATTAGCAGACCTTCACGGAGGTGTGGTTAGACCAACCTAATAAAGCAGGCGCCTCTACGGAACGAGCTGGCCATGTGGCCGAATGCATCGCCAAAGCATGTGACGTGTCCATACCGAGGAGGTGCTCATTCCCCAGTAGAAGACCAAACTACTGGTGGAATGCAGAACTGGCCAGCCTTCGATCAGCCTGTCACCGATCCAGAAGAGCGGCTCAAAGAGCGGTAGGCAGAATCGACCAAGGGCAAAAAGAGCGCGCCTATAAGGAAGCCCGCAAAACCTTCAAGCTCGCCATCCAACGGAGCAAGAGGGAATGCTTTAAGGAGCTCTGTTTAGAAGCAGACGTAAACCCGTGGGGGAGCGCCTATAGAATCGTGATGGAGCGACTCAGAGGCCGATCATCTCCGCAGATCACGTGTCCTACACTCTTGTTAAAAATCATCCAGGGGTTATTCCCTCAGCAAGAGGAGGGCGTAGACAGCTTCCAGCGACCTCTGAACGACACGGCAATACCGCCAGTCACCATTAATGAGCTGCTGGAGATCTGTACTAAGATAGGAGATAATAAAGCTCCGGGTCTGGATGGCGTGCCGAATAAGGCAAGAAACTGAGTTCAGTCTACAGAAGAACAGCCCTAAGAGTGTGCTCGGCATTCAGGACTGTCTCAAATGATGCAGCATTCGTCATTTCTGGAATGATGCCCATTGACATCTTGGCAGACGAGATGACGAATATATATAATGCGAAGTCTATCTCTCCTTTATCGCAGACGAAGAACGCCGAAAGGGAGAGATCGTTAAATAGATGGCAAGAGCGTTGGGAACGCTCGGGAAAGGGTCGGTGGACACACAGGCTCATCCCTGCCATCAAGGAGTGGTTGGAGAGACGGCACGGTGAGATTAATTATAATCTTACTCAGTTTCTCACGGGGCGTGGAAGATATCGCCAGTACCTGGTTTAAACTGGATACCTCGTCCCATTGTCCAAACTGCGATGGAGTCCCAGAGGACCCAGAGCATGTATTCTTCCACTTGTTTGTAGAGGAAAAGAAGAGCCTAGAGGAGACTCTAGGAGAGGTGCTTGTGCCAGAGAATCTGGTGCGAAGAATGCTAACATGTCAGGAAGACTTGGATGCGATCAACTCCATGGTCGTATCTATCCAGAGCAAACTGCGAAAGGCAGAGCAGATCAGAAAAGCGCGGTTACGTACGCCATGTAGAAACGAAAGGGGACGAAGCTAAAATGAGCTGACTCCGCCCTGTGATGTAATACCGTACGGTGGTTCCACGGGGCTTAGAGGGAGTCGGGGGTGGTTTTAGTGGGTAAGAATCTCACATGCTGGCGTGTCCAGGCCAGTGTCTTTTGAAGATTTCCACCTCCTCAAAAAAAAAAAAAAAAAGACGGACAGACTGACAGGCAGGCACGGTTGACACCCGAGAATATCATGGACCATGTGGTAGCCTCTGAAACATCTTGGAGGGCGGTGGAAAAATTAATGAAAGCGATCCACAATCTGCTGAGGAGGGAGGAGCTTCGGAGGAAAGTTACAAATAACGACAGACAGGATCATCACTGATCCTGCCCCGCGATGTAATACCGAATTGGCAGTCCCGCGGGGTAATCGAAGGAGAAGGAGGTGGTTTTAGTGAGTAAAAATCTCACATATCCGTATGGCAGGAGCCAGCGGTAGGCTTTGAACCTTTCCACCTTCTAACGTATAAAAAAAAAGATAGACAGACAGGCCTACTTCCAATCGGGCTCGGCTCTGCCACACGTTGATAGGCTAAATAGTGATTGAGGGTCGCTGACATCCATCCGGACCAAGCGATGACTGACTAAGGTAATGAACGCGATCTAGACGAATCGACCTCCTGCCAAATGGGATAAGGTCCTTTTCCCTAGCTTCCCTCGAATGTCCTGAAGGTCTCACACTGTCTGTACTCACACTGTCAGTATTTAGGGCGTTGTTGAGGGAGGGGCTAGCTGTCCCCATCCGCAATGCGAATTTATTTTTTAATCAAGAATTTCCAGTAAGCAATTTCCTGCTGATTTAGGGGAACTTTAGTATCTTTCACGGTAGCATGACAGGTATTTAAAGATCGTATTAGCTACTCTAAGTAAACATGGAAATTCCGGGTCCAAGAGGTGTTTTTCCAATTGTTCACGCATTCATCTGTATAAGGTGAATTACACTCCGAAGTGTATTCAATGTTAACACCATATTGGCTACAACATAATTCACTTCTGCGTAATAAAATCACCAGAAACAATTAATTTAAACGCCTCGATAAAATCAACAATTTCACTTGTTTCTCCATCCATTACGTTCGCATATCTGCTATCTTCGTACTAAAAACGCCGACAACAAAATAGAAAACCACTCGTGCCGTGACTATTACAATGCAGTTGCTCATCGCACCGTGCGAATCAACTTTCTTGGATATATTGTGCTGCATTCCCCGGGCCCGGCTTTCGATTCTCTTCACAATCCATTCCCGCACTATCGCAAGGAGCGAAATTATTCCCGATCATATTGCATGTTGTACTTTTAATCGTTCATAAATCAAAAGATGTCCATTTAATGTCCACCATGAAATATAATAAACGACTAACCATGGGCTGGCAGGATGCCTCGTGCAGTCAACAGTCAACAGTCAACAGGCTCTTTTCATTCGACTGGATCCATGCTGATTTCAGGTGCATGAGGCTTGAATCTGAAGCACAAGAGGTACTGGTATGGAAAGAATCTTATCAAGGATTATGAAGAATTTATGCAAAGTTACTCCGGATAAAAATAAAATGAGGGATATCGTGCGCGAATTTTACTGGAGCACAAGTTCGAGGGCAAATAATTGCGCATTTGGTCTGAGTTTTGATTTATTTTGTTGAAAATATCGTGACGTATTAAATGTGATCAAGTATGCATAAATGCCTGGAAGCATCTTATCTTGAAATAGTCGAAAAAAACTATTCATGATGAGTAGCAGAGATGAAACCAGCAAAAATATATGAAATTCTAGATATGTAAATTAGGCCCTTAACGAAAGATTTAAGCGAGCAACACTCGAACTTTGTGGTGGCTGGAGATTATGCGTGAGTTAAGGATGAACGCTCGGTAGTGGTAAGTGGTTTGGTTATGCGAAATATTTCAAGTGGGTTACTTAGTCGGACGCTGGTGATTGGTATTTCATCGAGTAAGCGGTCAAAGATAATCGGCGGCAATTCATCCAGTGCAAAGCTGAATATTCCTAAGATTAAATCAAAGAAGGGCTGATCAGCAGTTTAAATTAGCGAACGGTGAAATTTCCAAGAAAAGACAATTCATGACAAACATCCAACATTTCTTGCTTAAAAACCTCTTGTGATGGCCACGTCTCAACTCAAAAACAGTCAAAACTCGTTGGTGACGTTAAAAATATGAAATTAACCACTGCATACTTGTCAGGGCAATCTGGTCTGATTATGCTTCAGGATAAAGTTGCATAATTCGGCAAGTCCTCACACGGCAAGTCCTCGCGGTGGCCACTGGAAACCGTCTTTGAACGGGCCATGAGTGTGTAGGGCCGGGCTGGGAGTAGGCTCATCGACGTGACGAGAATCTGCTTGTCTGCTGGTTATGCGTTATGGGCAAGTAGATCTCGCGGGGGATAGGCCGAAGCAACAGCCTGTGAATCGTCCTCCTTGCACTGGAGAAGGTGCTAATATGATCCCAAACCAAGATGGAGCAGCATACGCCGAGGGCAGCGTGGCCAATGGGAGCTTGGTCTTTAGTATACGAACTTTGAATACCTTGGGCACTTTCAGTTTCGAATAAGATCCTTACCCTGGTGGTCGGACTAGCTAGGGTGGATATTCTTCCTGGACTACTCGTGGGACCAAAATATGGACTCAATTTTAAAAATAAAAAAGCCGGCGATAGAAGAAGAGGGGATGATGCCTGGCACATGATCGGAGGACGAGCTGCAGGCATCCAGCCAGAAGACAATAGCCGTCGAAACAAGTACATTCGGTGCCAGCCGTAGCACCGCTGTATTGAAACCAACCGCAGGGAAATCCCGGAACGAGGCGGCACACGGACTAGTGGTTTCCACCCTGGAATATACTGCCGTCAAACTAGGTGTAGCGAGTACCCGACTTAGTACCCCTAACCCAAAACTCTTGACGAATGGGATCCCTCAAAAGTAAAGACCAACAAGAGCGTCGGTCACCGGAAACCGACTAACAAGTGAAGGTCCACTAATGTCCTGATCAAGAGGCAGTACTAGAAGGCGATGAATATTCTCAGCAAGATTGCTAAGTATAAGGAGGCCAGTACTGTCGACGAGCGAGATGAAAAAAACCTCGCTAAATAGCAGGCGATTTTTGAGGAAGACAACAGAAATGCCTGGCAGACGAGCAGAAGGCGAAGCCCATCGCTCTGAAATGCAATCGATCTCAAGACGAAGTCGAGCAAGATCGCAAGCGGAGCAGAGTGGGCAAGAACTCAGACGCTAAGCAACATCCAAAGAAAATTGCGCAGCAACAGTCAGCCGACGAGTCACGAACTGCGAAACCCTTTAGCGATGGTCATTAAGCATCTCCTAGACGCCGAAGGCAAACACACGGGATCCATCCCCTGCTTTGATTCAACTCAGGTGGTCCGAGGGTTCCACGTTATAGCTTATGTGTGTGAATTCTCTTTCTCGGTTCGTGCGTCACTAAAATCAGCGAGGCCTAGGAGGGCGTAAAGCTCAATGTCACTACGACGAAGAACCGCATGGATAAGGACAAGCTCGTCTAATTTCTGCACCTTCAAAACCCCAGGATTCCTATGGACGACTGGGTTGTTAACAAGAAGAAGGCAAAAGCAAAAGAGTTCCGTTCTGCAAAATCGGACGACGACCTAGATCCAATCGACGGCGCCAACGAGCTGTTGGAGGAAATAAGGATCGACGGTCCGACGGGGACTGACGAACCCCTCATGCAAGCAGATCAAGCTGAGGGTAACGCAGATAAATCTGCGCCTCGGCTAATCTGCGATTTTGATGTCTTCCTGTAGGAGGAAGGCATCGACATCGCACTAATACAGGAGTCTTAGGTCGGAGGCGACCGAACTATCAAACGGTCCCAAGGCAATTTTTTTAAATTTATTCCACACCACAGGAGACGCTAATCAGAACAGAGCATCTATCCTCGCGAGGACGAGTCAGCACGTTTTTCTGTGTCCGGACCTGAGTTCCAGCGACCTAGTCGTGCTCAGACTGAAATAGGCGGGGGCAGAAGACGTTTATATTTCCTGGGCTTACATGGCTCACAACCGATCAGTTCCCCGAGAAGAACTACAGGATCTGACGAACACCATTGCAACAACGAAGGCCAACCTGTTGATATGCTACGACGCCAATGCAAGGCATACGCTTTGGGGCAGCTGGAAAATCAACGACGGAGGTGAGTCACTTTGTGATTTTAAGTAATTGAGAACAAATTCTTCAATACGCAAGCTGGTAGGATCTCTTGTTTGGACTATTGTCAGAACATCGAAAGCATCAGCGAATTTGCGACACTCAGCAAAATTCTGCCCAAGAAACACAAGAGCCCATCCTTTCTTAGAAAGTCGAAAGACTTCTGGACGGAGTCTTCTGGTGGAACCTTGGAACTGCTGGTTCAAACGCATTTTCCCAGGATTCTCGGGCTATCAAATTGGTAATTACTGAGGACAAGATCGGCTGGCCTATAAATAGCTTCTCCACATATAAATCTCTGAGCTCAGATGGCACAACGGCAGTCATGCTACAGATGGATGTGCCATGGCTTGTTGAAATTTAGCGGAGCCGTATATCTTTAGGATACATGATTTTCATACCGAAAGCGGGCATGTGCGGCCTTGAATCCCTGAAGGACTTTCGACCAATCAGATTCACCTCTCTCCTGCCGAAGGCTTCAGAACGCTTCCTGGACATTCACTTAATGGCGATTATGGAGAGAACGCCTTCCTTTAAGACCCAGCATGCCTACATCAAAGGAAACATCTCTCCACAAGGTAATTGGCATGGTTAAGAGGTCACTGCAGTTCAAGCGCTATATCCTAGCTGCCTTCTTGAATATAGAGGGACCTTTCAACAACGTTAGTACCAACGCTATCAACGAAGCCTTGACCAGTATTCGATTGGAGAGGCATTTTTCGCATTGGATTATATCCATGCTAACTTCTAGGATAATCCAGTCGGATATGGGAGGCAACCACTTAACCAGAGCTGTGAACAGAGGCACGCCTCAGGGAAACGCCATCTCTCCTGTGCTCTGGCTAATAGTAATGGACGAAATTTTACGAATATCGAATACTGGCCAGCAGCTGGGTGAAGGTACTGGCGTATGCCGACAACTTGATGATTTAGGTTGGATTAGGATGTTTCCGTCCATTATGAGCGACATCATAGAAGGAGTGTTGCGAAAGGAGTACCTGTGGGCCGTAGGAAGCAGACTCGTCATAAACCCAACCAAAACGGAACTGATGCTATTCACCACCAAGCCAAGGATACCTGAATTCCACCTACCATGGCTGAATGAACAAAGATTGGTTTTTTCCTTCAATGTAAAGTATCTGGGTGTAATCCTGAATCCCAAGCTAAATTGGAGATTGAACATAGAACTGAGGGTTGAGAAGCCTTCTATGCCTGAAGGTGAACCTTTGCAAAGAAATGGGGTCTCTTACCGAGGATGGTTCTCTGGATATACATCGCTATGGTTTTTTTTTTTTTGGGAGTAGGGTAGGTGAATGCGTTTACGCACAGAGTGTTGGACTCCCGCAACAGCACGCTGGCGGACTACCAACTAAACACCTCCCTGTCATCAGAGAACTAGCCTGGAACCGTTTGACACATTACTTCGGGCTAGCTCTCCCGACTTTGGGAGCCTTCAAGTCAGGGAATTCCTTTCACCAACGGGAGGGGAGGGGAGGAAGGGAGTTGTTGTTAGTTCAGGGAACCCCTTACCGTCCGATCCCTCTGCCGGTCGAGTTCAATCTCCTTCGTAGTAAGAAGAACCCGAACATAATGCGCAATACGATTCCAGCTGCCAGCGTTCTTCAGCATCTCTCTGACAAGGAGAGAGCTCCTCTGTGTCTGCACAAAGCTGCTGGCGGAGGCCGTCCCACCTCTCGCAAGAGAAAAAGGTGTGTTCAGCGTCATCCGCCACTCTATTGCAGAACACACAATCAGGAGATCGAGCCTTCCCAACCCTGTGCAGGTAAGACTGAAAACCTCCATGCCCACTTAGAAGTTGGGTAAGGAAGTAATCAATCTCACCGTGCTTTCTGTTCAACCACGGGTCTAATTAGTTGATGAGCCGTGCAGTCCACTTGCCCCTTGGCTCATTTTGCCAAGAAAGTTGCCACTCGTTAAGGGTGCGTTGACGTTCTTCACGGGCAACCACTTCTCTTAAGTTTTTACCCTTACGGCGATAGATAGCTTTGCGCTCCTTGGCAAGGAGGGCAACGGAGATCACTCCCGCAATCACCATCACAGCCGGTTCGGAGACGGTGCGATAAGCAGACACCACTCGCAAAGCTCCCCGCCTCTGCACTTGAGCGAGGCGTTTACGATGCACCTCCTTGTCAAGGGCATCAGCCCATACCTCTGCACCATAGAGAAGGACGGACTGCGTTGCTCCCATGAGGAGACGTCTCCTAGTTGATATAGGGCCGCCGACATTCGCCATTAGCCGACTCAAGGCCGCGACTCCTGCTGCAGCACTGTCCGCGGCTGCTTTGATTTGCTCGAAGAAGCTCATCTTCGAGTCGAGCATTAAACCAAGGTATTTAATCGCTGGTTTTGACTCTATAGTCAACTCGCCGATCGATATGGGACGCAAGGTCGGGATTCTCCTTCTGGTCAGGAGGACTACTTCGGTTTTTTCCAGCGCAAGGTTGAAACCTTGAGCAGTCATCCATCTGCTTACCCGTCGCATCAATATGCCAAGTCTGCTTTGCGCCTGTTCAACAGTGCGTCCGGCAACAAGTGCCGCAACGTCGTCTGCATAACCGACCAGGCGCGACTCTTCGGGCATATCGAGTCTCAGCAGACAATCGTAGGAAGCGTTCCAGAGGTCCGGCCCTAGGATGGATCCCTATGCTACTCCTGACATAATTTCCATCCTCCATAGAGCAGGGAGCGGTCTTTCAGGTAATCCCTCAATATCCGCAGGAGATAGCTTGGCACGTGAAATGAGTTTTGTAATGTGCCTAGCATAACTGTCCATCTTACGGAATTGAAGGCATTTCTGACATCAAGCGTTATGAGGAACACTATCCGTCGAGATCGGCAGCTGTGTGCCTCGGCTCGAAGAACCGCATCTACGACCTCCATAACAGCATCTACTGTGGATCTACCTGTTCTGAACCCGAACTGCCTTGCGAAGAAGTCCCCGGCAGCGCGGATCGCTTCAGCGAGTCTACTCCTATTCGCCTAATCGAGCTCTCTCATCGTGAAGAGGGAGCAATCCTCGAAGCTTTCCGCGCTATTGACATCAACCCGTACAGGATGTTTGGGGAACAATACCCGTACAATGCGGTCCATCTGATCAGTAGCTAGAATGCAGCGCCTCCGCATGGCCGCGATTTTCCTGGTGGCAAGCTTACAGTCAAGTCCCCATAGGTCCTCATTCACCTCGTTGACAAGATTCTGCCAGCTGGGAGCTTTGCTTTTATGTATAACGCTGCGGAGTCTCCTTCGCATATTGCTCGGGGACTTCACCGCCTCCACAACTTTGACCTTTTCTGTGAATCAGTCAAGATCCCAAATTTCTAGAAAACACATGGGCTTTAGACTGGAAACAAGAGCCTTCTCTCCCAGTAGCCCCTTGATCGCTTCGCAAAACGTACTCTTGCTAGTCGTCTGAGGGCCTAATCCGACGAGGACCCCACCACGCCTCGTTTTCCATAAAAAAGACACCTCTGTTCCTTTGTCTCCGGGTTTCATCCTGTAGCGGATTTTACTAAGGAGTTCTCCAAATGTCTTGTCTCAGCAGAGCCGACTGCTCCTGGCTTTTGGTTTGCAGCCTCCTTGCCTTTGAATAGACGCGTCTCTGGGAGCGTAGTCAGTTTCCTTTTTTCCTTCTTTTTTTGGGTCCTGGAAACTAATTCGATAAAGTCTCCTTCAGGCACGTCGTCCTCTTTCCGCTTTTTCCCCAGTTCGCTTTGTAGTGGGCTATCTGCGGTCCGTTTGACGCAAGCAGCGTTCTCTGCGGCGAGTGCGGCTGTTTCTGCTCTCCAGTCGTCCTCCACTGCTCCCCATGTTCGCCTATAGAAGGAGGTGCGATCCAATAGTTCCTCCAGTTCCGTCAGCCCGTTTTTGACGCCTTTGGTGGCGTTCCTCTGGAGGAAAGTTGCCGGCCGCATACCCTTCGAAACTGCCACGCATTTCCTGATGAGCCATTCCTCTTCGGCTCTAGCTAGGACGGTCGACTGCACTTCCACGCGGTTTGTGTCCGAATTCATCTGCTCAGAACTAGCGATTCTGACTAAGCTTTTTTTCGGAACCGGGGCACTAAAAGATATTGGAGTTGCCATCTTCGCACGGTCAGTCGCGCCACTTGATAAGGCTTCTTCTTTATTTGGGCGCCGTGGTGTCACGTTGGTTATGACAGCCCCCTTTGCCTCTTTCGCTGATCGGTGCGGTGATCAACGCATTTTTGTGCTGCGTGGAGACTCCTGGTGTGTCCAACCAAGAAGCTTTCTCGAGGCTACTATCTAGGACGCATGTATACTGCCAGCTAGGGAGTCAAAACTACTTACTCGAGCACCTCGGGAAATCTGGGCATTCTCCACGGCCTATGCCACACGAAAGGTTAACTTTACGAGAAATTTTGATGTGAATTTTCCAACCAGGGCAAAGTGGAAGACCGGCGCTGTGTTGGAAGGCTGTGACCCAGCATTCTTCACCGATGGATCAAAGATGGTCTGTGGAGCCGGCGCGTGGTTTTTTCGAATATACATAGTGTATCCGAGTCTCCCAAGTTTCGCCAGAGTATTCCAAGCGGAAGTACTGGAGGTACTGGAAGTCTGCCGATGGCTGGAGTATGATCCGAGCCCTAAGCGTAACATCAAAGCCTCGTACTCAGCGATGACATCCTCCAGGTTGACGGGGAAGTGCAGAGACACGTTGAACAGTCTGGGCGACATGTTCAAGGTAACCCTCCTCTGGGTTCCCTGACACAGGAAGATAGAGGCGAATGAGCGGGATGACGGATTGGGCAGGCGGGGCTCTGCTCTTGGCACTCCTTCAGTGGATACAGTCAAGGGCGGAGTCTCCTCGGACTACTTAGCAGCCGCTGGACTTAAATGGTGAAGGCTTACCAGTTGTACAAGTCAAGAGGATTTGCCCGCCTAAAACATAGCCCGATTACGAGAGCTCCTGTGCCAGACGCGTGCAAATGCACTCAAGATTACGGCGGTTTGCACGGGTCCCATAGGGAACCATGCCGCCAGGCTCGGCATGCTCTAAAATTCCCATTGCCGAGGCTGCCGAGAAGGAAAGGAAACACTCAAGCACTTTCTCTGCGATTGCCTAGCTCTAGCTAGAGTCAGGCTACAGACATTTGGTAAACTATTCTTTGGGGACCTCAGTGAGATTTATAGGAGAGCTGCTTTCCTTCTTGAATGCTCCCGACTGGCTCCGAAAATCCGAGTTGGACCTGCTTCCCTTCTCTCATAACAGCAGTCACGAAGTTTGTGGCATCAAAACGGCGCACTACGGTGCTAATTGGGCTGGGGGTATTTTATCGAGTAAGCGGTCAAATATTGTCGGCGGCAATTCATCCACTGCAAAGCTGAATATTCCTTAGATCAAATCAAAGAAGCGCTGATCAGCAATCTAAATCAGCGAACAGTGAAATTTCCAAGAAAAGACAATTCATGACAAACATCCAAAAATTTCTTGCATGAAAACCTCTTGCGATGCGCACCGCTCAACAGTCTCAACAGTCAAAAGTGGTTGGTGGCGTTAAAAAAGCGAAATTAACCACTACATACTTGTCAAGGCAATCAACCGCCGACTCTGCGCCAACTTGAGCGCATTGTGAGTCAATGTGCACATCGGATCAAAGCGGTAAACTGGCGGTAACATTTCTACCAAAACTCTCTGCACTGAACAATTCAAGTTTTGCGTGGAAGTAAGAAAAAAAAAATCAAGTTTATCGCTTAAGTCTTTTGTTTCATCGGGGGCTCACGATCTCATGAGACTTCCTCTACCGCGAAGGTGATCGCATCATCTTTTCGCAAAAGTTTCTCAACCGAAAAATACCCATCATTGCAAAGAGAGGGCATTTTCTTGGGCTGTTTTCATCGATTTACGCAAGCCAGATTTGAATGCTTCAATGTTCTATGATCGTCTGTTTCACGATCGTGACTTTTCCAATTTTCCTCTGGTCGCTTAGCAATTGCTGTTGTCGCGGCTGCAACTCTTCGCTAGTCCAGGTGATCTCACCTGGAACTCTATACTCTCTTGCTCTTGACGGTATCCGTTATTACGAAAAAAAAATCTATGATCGTGGCATTCCTAGAGTTTGCGAAGTCTGTCTTGGAATCAATGACGTCAGAGTTTGGTCGAGTGATTATGGAATAGTGCTATGATCGCACCGTACCATCGTGTGGGCTACGCTACGGAGCGCACCGTGTAACACCTGTAGAAGATCACTTGATCGCGCTTACCTGTGCCTCTGAGCGGGCACCTTAGACGACTGGAATACTGAGGAAAAGTCTTGGAAAACCGATCGTGGGACTTGGGTGCTCGAAGAGAACCATCTTAAGATTTAGTCAGTTAGTTGAGCATACCCAGGACTGTACGACGAATGGGTTATGCGCGGCCGATCGTCTTAATTGTGCAAAATTCAAAAAGATATTCAGTCTTGCTATAGACTTCGAGTGAAGCACAAGTGCTTAGTTTGTAGTGCCGTTTTTAATTAATATCTTATACATTTCTTTACAACCGTTAACTTTTCACAAAAAGTTTTAATATTAAGTCTGTCGGTTTTGTATATATTTTTTTTTCATTCGTTTCGGAAGAAAAAGTGGCAAAAATAGTCGGAATATTTTTGCCACAAAACTTTAACACTGTGGCCTTAAAGCCATGGTGAATGGTGAGTGTCTCTCGTTGTCTTGCATATTTGTGTGGTGATTTAATCGGAGGAAAAAAATTTTTGGAGTATCTTAACCAGAAATTTATTAATTAAAAAATCGGTTGCCGCGGTTTAATTAATATTAATAATGATAATAATTGAGAAAATTAAAACATAACGCTTAATTACTACCAACGTTGGATCTTGAATCTTTTGAAGCGCTGATCTTTCACCCCGGCTTGGATTAAAATCTGGCTCTGGTTCGGGAGTTAAAAATCATTTCTTAGCTGCAAATTAACTGAAAATCATCCAACTGGAATTTTTCTTTCATATTTGAAAATTTAAGCGTTGATCATGCCATAGCATGGATTCCTCACAGCTTAACGCAGCTTTTGGATTATCTTAATCAACATTGTTTGCACAGGTGCAAAAATATGAGGAAAATCGGTTATTGGTATGGAGTATGAACTCATTTTCATCAAGCAGAATGTTTCGTAGCAGTCAGCCAGATATCAAGCCGATCACTACTATATTTAGCGCATAAAAGAGCATTAGTCAAGGTGATCTTGTTGCGAGCCCGCATTGGAATCACCGTTCGGCGATCGAGGCTGTTATTTTTTTTCTTTCTAGCCTTTTCTTGAATGAATGGATGTGGTTTCGTTGAGAAGATACATTTTCGCAATTGTTGCAGTTTGAGGGCTAGAGAGATTATGATCGCTTCAAAGGCGACGCCTTTTTTCAAGATCGGTCAAAAAGTCGAAAAGGACCCTCGAAATTACTTAACAGTGTCAAAAAGGCTCTTGAGAGATTTTGAGTTCTCCCATTTCATTCCATGAAGCAGCAAAGATACGGTTTCTAATAGAGGTTCTCGTCCTGATTTTTTGACAAAGGTACCCTCTTGGCGAAATGATTGCAAACAGAGCCACTGCCGAACTGCTTCTTCTTAAGGGCCAAGATCAATGAAAGAGACCGGTGCGCTTTTCATAAAATTAAGAAAATCTAAGTTTCTATCCAATTTCCAAATGTCCAAATAATAAAATTGAAAAAAAACCCTACCCTCCCTCATGTCCCTCTACAAAATCATTTTCCGCCAATAATTAAATGCAATTTAACCAAACTAAGCATAAAATCAAACAAAACCCTAAATCATAGTTGAAACAACCAAAAACCGTCATTCAAAATTGTATGTTGCGTGGAGAAAAAAAAAGATACAAAAATTGAACCATTGCCAAAAATCCCAAAGTGAAAAACACAAAATAGAAAAAAAGATATCCAAAAAAAAGGAAATTAGTGATTTAGTGCTGAATAAAAAAAAAAAAAAAAAATCATGAATTCAACAGTGACAAAGTGACAAAAGTGATTTTCAAGTGACCCAACAACAATAAGCATTGGATTATGCACAAGGATTACAATTCTATTGAAAAATGAAAACACGGAATGGAAAAGATACTTCCAAGTGAATACTGAATTTAAGTGTGTACAATTTTCTCTCACGGGACATGCAATTCATACTTCGTCAACACGTAAACTACAATTATTGAGTCATGCTGGAAACATGTTCATTACTCCTACTTAGAAAATGTTGTTTCAACTAAACTAAAACTATTACAAGATACAATTTACTTTTCGACTAATTAATTAACCTTGAAGTAATCAACCATTTCAAATTATTCAGATTAAAAAAACAAATAATTTCAGCTTAAATACTAGCAAAACTTAAAACCAAGCCTAATAATTGTTTTTAAATTAATTCCACTAGTTTGAGACTAAAAAGGATAATAACCTCTACTACTGCTCATCCTGAAACCATCTTTTTATGCGTTACATATACAAAATATTATTATCTACATGTTCGCTAGATCATAATATGAATGTAAGTCATATTTTATTTTTTATTAACCGAATTATAGTATTTTTTTCCAATTATTCATTAAATATCTTTTTATAGTTTAGTTTTAAGTAAGTTAGGAACCATGTCTTTTACATTTCTTCTTGAATCTGGTGACATAATTTCTTTAATTTATTAAAAAATCTTCAAAATTATCCACCAAGAAATACCATTTATTTATTAAAAAGTATCTTTTCTTGATACTAAAATATCTGGAAGTATCTTTTTCATTTAAATATGTCTTCTTCTTCCCTAATTTCTTTTATTTATTAAAAGGAATGATATCCGGCAATAAAAGTTAGAATTTCTGATACTTTTTTCCTTTTACCAAAAGAATCTAATCTTGAAATGATCTTTTATCTTTTATAAACTTTTCTCACCCGAATAAACTGAAATTACCTCATCTCAGTCTCCTTCCGCCTACCCGCGGGGTTCGTCATCGCGCCTTCCTCACTTCTTCTGCTTTTCGTAGTTTATCCTGAATTACTGCCATCATGGAATTGATCGCATCCCAGTCCTCCTGGCAAGCTACCATTCTCCGGTGATAGCACTTCACTGCGTGCGCTGTGTCCTCTGTGACTCCGTCTCAGTTTGGGCAATTAGGAGAGTTGTCCAACTTAAACCTGTACAGATATTGACGGTATCCTCCATGGCCGGTGAGAAACTGGGTGAGATTATAATTGATCTCTCCCGATGGAAGGGATAAACCTGTAGGTCCAACGACCCTTTTCTGACTGGTCCCATCGCTGCTTATGGATCTCTCCCTTTCGGCTTATTTCACCTGCGATATGGAAGAGATGGACCTGATTTTCATCATCTCAGCTGCCAGGATATCAATCGGCATCATTCCCGAGATATCCAAAGATGCATCATCTGAAACTGTCCTGAAGGCAGAACACACCTTTAAGACAGTTCTTCCGTAAACCGTACTCAGTTTATGTGCATTGCTCCAAACATACAGCGCTTTTCCCCAAACTGGGACTACAGGCATACAGCGTGATAGAACTCACCACCCTGACTATGAGTAGCCTGTAAGTATTCCGCGGTCCTCCTACGTTCGGCGTTATCGTGGTCAAAGCCATACTCATGGTGGATCCTCTAAGTGCTGCTTAAAACTAAGTTTTCTGTCTTGAAAGTGATAATACGATTCCGGATTCTAATGCAGGCGTAATTTCCTTTGCGGCAGTTAGTGATGAGGACCGCTTCCGTCTTTTCCTCCGCGAGTCCCAGTTCAATACTTTCTCAAGCCTTAACAACATGGGTTGCTTCGATTGATTACAACTCAGCATCCTCCAGATGCTTTGCGACCACAACCAGTGCTATATCGTCGGCGTAATCCATTTCCTCCGGAACCGGAAGGTTAAGTATATAATTATACATGGTCTTCCACAATAGTAACAATGTACTTCCATGGGTCCATCATCGGTATTATACCATAGTGTCCGCTCTTGCAAGTAGCTATCGATAATAGCGGCGAGGTAGGTGGGAACACCGACTTTCGTATAAGGTTTCAATTGGCCGAGTTGAATGCATTCCTCACATCCAATGTCACCACCACACAATATTTACTAGTACAACCCCTTCCGTGAATTGCATTTTCGGCCAACCCATTAACCATTTTGATGGTATCAATGGTTGATCTGGCTTTACGGAATCCATACTGCCTATCTGAAAGGCCCCCTTGGCTCTCGACGACTGGCAGTAGTCTATTATAAATAATCCGCTGCAACATTTTGCCCACAGTGTCTAGAAGACATACGGGTCTATAGGAGGATGGTTTCCCAGGAGGTTTGCCAGCCTTAGGCAGCAGCACCAGATTGTGCCGCTTCCATGGTGCAGGAAAGATACCCTCGGATATGCAAGTTTCGAACAGCTCCGCGAACATATCCCGTCTACATTTGACAGCAAGGTTGAGAGCCTTATTCGGTATGTTGTCCAGACCCTTGGCTTTGCTGCTGCCTATCCGACTGCAGATCTCCAGCGCTCTGGTGACTAGCGAAATCGGCGTCACATTCAGTGGATGCTGGAAGGTATCAGTACCCTCCTCTTGCTGGGAAAATAACCCCTGGATTATTTTTAACAAGAGCATAGGGCACGTGACCTGCGGAGATGATCGGCCTCTGAATCGTCCTGTCACGATTTCATGTGCGCTACCCCACGGATTTATATCCGCTTCCAAACAGAGCTCCTTAAAACATTCCCTCTTACTCCGCTTTATATTGAACTCGAGGTTCTTGTGAGCTTCCCTATAGACATGTTCATTTTGCCCTTGATTTGTCCTACCTATTGCCCTCTGAACCGTTCGTCTGGCTCTGTAGCAAATCGATCGAAGGCTGGCAAGTTAACTATTCCACCAATAATTGGGTCTTATAGTGGGGAATGAGCGTCACATGCATTAGAGATGTTTTATGTAGCATGGAGAGCTCTATCCATGGAGGTGTCTGCTTTGCTAGGCAGCTCTAGACACACCTCCATGAATATCTGTTCATCCATCGCTTTTGCAGACCATCCTAGTGTTTTTTTTTTATTTCGACGTCCGGGGTCTTGTTTTGTGGCCCCGTTCTTAGTTCAAAGGTGATTGTCTGGTGGTCGCTGTACATGAAGTAATCACTCACTTGCCAGAACATGTCACGTGCCAGCGCAGGGCTGACAAAAGTCAGATCTACAATTGAACCAGATCCCTCTTTCCGATAAGTGTTTACATCACCTTCGTTGGCCAGAACTACATCCAACTAGGCGAATGCTTCCAATAAGCACCGCTCCCTTGCGTTAGTCTCTTTGCTGCCTCACTCCATAGCCCACGCATTAAAGTCACCGACTATCACTTTTGGGCCTCGTCTCCTTGCGTCGTGAACAAGATCGTCTAACAGGTCTTCAAACTCAGGCATAGCAGCTGTATACGAATATACAGCTTATTTTTGCCCACATACAGCCACTAGCCACTTGACCCATGCTATATTGTATGGCTTGACGACCGTATGCCCATATCGTCACTCCAATAGTCGAATTTGTGACCCATACACCACCGTCATGATAGCAATCTCCATCGCGGATTCGTAAGGGGTCTGCGCAAGCAAATTCAGGGAACGAACCGCGACATTCTCCCGAAGTGCGTTTACAATTTGGTTACGAAAGCTGTCAGTTTCTTCCAAGCTGAATTTTTAAGCTCAAACATGAGATCCCCTTTCTGGGTCCTCCGGATTTTGCTGTCATTTCCGCCTAGGTCTTTTAGATCCGGGTCAGATTTCACCTTCTTCAGTATCTCCGCATACGAAAGTCCTGGGGGTTTAACGTGAGTACCTGCCGTGAAGGTTTAATCCCACGGTCCTCTTCGGACGCGGATTCATTTTGTGACCACAATCAGAGCCCCGTCATGCAAGAACAGCGGTCCTGGTTTATACTGAGTGCAGGCTCAACATTCATACCAGTGGATGCGAGTCCTATCTAACACCTCTGCCGCAACTAAGGGGTACGGCGCCCGAGTTGTACAGCGCAACTCCACGCTTGAGCTCCGAGGAGCTCTGCCAGCGATGTAGGCATAACCACAGCCACTATGAAACTCCCACTAGGAGGCCAACCGCAAATAACCGGGCCGAAAACAAACCCTCCAGGAATTCTCCTGGAGCATATGCTCTCAGAGGGCCATCCCGGTTCCCATGATACCAGATAACCTCCGGTGAGGCTTCGTGGCAGAGCCACTTCAGATGAGTTCCTTGTAGACTTGGGTCTGATCACCCTCCTCGAGTACGTGGGGACGGAAAGTATCTCCGCATACGTTAGATATCCTCTGTTGGAGATTACAATTGCCTCCGACCTTAGTCCAACCATCGTTCTTACTTTACTTCAGTTTCGCTTCGCTAGCCGGCATTCCTGCTTTGGGCACTTTGGGCTCTTCTGAACTTTTAGTTCCGTTCGTTGGACCGGGCAAGACCCTAGCTTCTAATGTAGCCCTTTGGACTGAAAATCTCTGCCAATGGAAAAAAACGTGCTCTGCGTCCTCTGCAATATTTGGACACTTTGGGCAAATCAAAACAGATATGCTCGGTAGCTTCCGTGTCCGCTCAAGAATTGAGTTAAGTCGAAATCTACCACGCCGATCCATTTCTGGATGTCCCATACTGTGTGTCCAGCGGGCTTTCTCTGACTCATCTCACTTCTCCTGCCATTTAGCGACAGTTTCAGTTCGTGCAAACTGTCGCCGACGAGCAGGAGATTCTCTGGTGATATAAGCTCGATCGTAAAGTCGTTGTATTTCTTTCGCCAGAATCTCAATCGGGACCATTCCTGCTGTCACGCCGCCATAGGACGAAGCTTCCCCCAAAGATTTGTTTGGCTTGGAGACTAGTGTTAATTTCTGCTTCTTCCATTGTGTAGGAAATGCTCCTTCTTTAAGGCATGTGGTGAATGCTTCGGCAAACATATTTGGAGCTATTTTCACTGCTGTCTTGAGAGCTTTATTGGGGATGCTATCCAAGCCAAGTGCTTTATTTCCAACTATATTTTCCGCAGTTTCGAGAACCTCCTTTTCCGTCCTCCGTCACATGCTCGCCGCAACTTTTCGCCGATCTGTAAGGCATTATCTTCTGTGCTTCCTTCAAGCGTTGTATTTGGTTGCAGAACTTCTTCAAAAATCTCCTCGTCAAATTAGTTAGCTGCCCACATTTTAGCTCTCATCGAGGACCATTTCATTCGTGTACTATGCATGATTTCGGAAATGATGATCTGGTGGTTGCTATGTGTATATTCTTCACTGACATACCACTGGAGATCCTTAGCTAAAACATCGCTAACAAAATTAGTGACATCTATCACGGACCCCATTTCTCTCTTTCGGAAAGTGTTCACGTATCCCACTACAAGATTCAGATGAGAAAGAGTTTCCAGTAATATGCATCCTCTTGTGCTCGTTTCTCGGCTGCCCCATTTTTCATGCCCCATGCGTTGAAATCGCCAGTGACTATCTCAGGGCTATGGTCGTTTGCATCCATTGCTAGCCTCTCCACCAAAGAATGGGACTCCTCTCTCCTAAGGCTTGAAGCCGCATAGCAGCTGCATATAGATATTCCGCATAGTTTTGCTCTAGTGAAGCCACTCTCGAGAAACTTCTTGGTTCCTTCTATGGCTCGATTTCCGCATGTCCATATCACTGTGTTTTCCGCTCTTGTCCGCGATCCAAACTCCAATGTCTAGATTTTTGTGCTGCTCGCAGATAATAACAACGTCAATTTTGTTGTCCAATACCGTCTGGGAGAGCAGGTCTTGAGCCGCTTGGCAATGGTTCAGGTTTGGCTGTAGAAACCCCATTTGTGCGTAGTGTCGATCGTTTCCTAAACATCGGATATATGCTGCTGTCTGTGATATGGACGCTGTCAATGTCGTTTATTTGCTTGCAGAACAGACAATTGGGTTTTTCTTCGCAGACGACACGGGTCGGACCTATCGTGCTCGCTAGTACATTTTTTCGCTACGTGCCCAAATTCCAAACACCTGAAGCATCTTTTTAGCGTTATCTGCTCTCGTAGTCGGCAGACGACCCAACCAATCCGAACTTCACTGGCAGTGATAGTCCTTTTGGCTGCTTCGAGTGTTAGACTTATAGACGCAGTTTGTGTACCGCCATGTACCTTCCTTAGCCGTAGAATATCTCGCTCCTGGACCGAGTGTATTTCCAGTTGGGGTCGTAAGGCTTAATAAATTTCTTCCTCTGTTGTAATCTCGCCCAAGTCCTTACACTCAATAACCACGCGATTTTTACTGAGCTTCACTTCTGCTGTCTCACCCAGTGAGCCTTTTACGGAGTTTACTCTGTGCCCAGTGTACGTTGTGCTGCTGTATCCATAATAGTGAAGGGGCTTCCCCGAGATGGGAGCACTCTTAGCGGTGACTGCAGTGCTGCAGTTTCTCCCTATTTCCTACCTTGACTACTTTCTTTTAGTCCCTGTCGTACTTCACGATACGCAGCACTAATAGCACGCACCGCGGATTTAAAAGTATCTTCCAAGAAATACCATTTATTTATTTGGAAGTATCTTTCCTTGAAGTATCTTTTTCATTTAAAAATGTCTTCTTCTTCCATAATTTCTTTTATTTATTAAAAGGAATGATATTCAGCAATCTAAGTTAGAATTTGCCATACTTTTTTCTATTTCCCAAAAGAATCTAATCTTGAAATGATATTTTATCTTTTATAAACTTTATAAATCTTATTTTATCTTTTATAACTTTAAATATCTTTTATAAATCTTGAATAAACTGAAGTGACCTCATCAATCTGCTACCATATGAATGTTTGCAAATCCACAACTGCACTTACTCGAAGAATTCAATTAGTGCTGAGCGTCATAGCGCCAGATTAATCCATGAAAATCTATAAAATTAAACAACAATTAAATTTGTTGAATCGTGACAGGCTGAATGTTTTCTTACCGTTTCTTCTCGTTTTTTTTTCTTCATTTTCTCAACATCTTACAATGTGTATTTGCTTCTGTATTGAATCGATAGAAATTGATGATAATTACGTCGATAATGCGATTACATGTCTTATTGTCGTCTGGATTGGGTTTTATTACTATATTATTTGCAGTTTTTATATATGTGGGTATTGTGTTTCCATAGGGCAATTAGAGAATTCGAAATTATTTAAAGTCAATTATGTATCTTCATAGAAAATGGTTTTTGTACACACGGACAAAGTCAGATAAATTGAATATTCAGTGGAGATGAGGAGGAACTATTGAGAATTACTTGAATCAACTCCATCTATTTGAAAGTAAATGGATTGGTAAATAATGTACAATCTTCCAATCCAAGCATTTTATCATTTAAGCATTTTTGCAGATCACTTCACTTCACTTCACTTAATTTTGTGCCCTAGAAATTTCATTCAAACGACCTCTGTGGTTTCGTTTGCTAGATTCAATTTGAAAAGCAAAATTCAAGACATCAATTTGTGATGAATTTTCGACATGAATCGTGCTAGATTTCAACATAAGATCAAATGATGGCATTATTCATGTGTAATCTACTACTAGAGTATTAGCACAAAGCGGAGATTGACCATTATTCAGAATGAATTGCATGAACAGTAAAAGAAATTAACTTGCCCCTTCTCTTCAGAAAAAAATCTATAAAACTTTTCAAAATTGCATTTTTTTGTTTACTACCTGCAAACTAGTGCCATCTAACAGGAATATGCACAGCAGAGCACGATAATACAGTAACAATTTAATTTCGCCAAAACTTTTACCAATTATAATTCAAATTTGCTTTGAAAGAAAAAAATCGAGTTTGTCGCTTAAGTCTTTTGTTTCGTTGGCTCACGATCTAGGATTGGAGGGAGGAGAAAAACGATAGATAGGAAGAAGTATGATCACATTAGAAAAATGTGACAATTAAATCTCTACCATTTTGTATTTTTAACAACCGGAAATCTTAAAAAAAATTAACCCTAGAATTCACGTGCCCTGAGAGTGTGGGACTTCTATCCGCTAAAACCACATCCCGCTAAGCAATGGCCGATATTTTCCAATCCAACAGCTTCCTCTGTCTACTTCAACTTCCAATTTCGAGGAAAAACGCCTTGTAATCAACCTCAGCATTTTGGTTGCCTTTACCATGGAAGTGGCTGCTCTTCACAAGCTTTAGCACTTCAGTCCTTTCAGTCGTCTTGACCCACTTGTGATATCTGGCAATTTTTGAACTCCGTCATTCTCATGGGAACAAAATTGCTTACTAGGCTTAATTATAAGGGCTTTGGTGACCTCACTACCCATCTGCTTTCATAGACACTTATGCAGACCCTCATTTCAAATGTACCAGGCAGCGTCCCGAGCAGTGCCGAGCTCCTTCATGAGCTTTAAAATGCCCTTGTCCGGTTCAGAAACGGGATCAACTCGTCTTGATCGGTTGCACCACTTTGCTCTGTCAAAGGGTTGATCTGAATGCAGTAGCGAGACTTGAAAGTAGTCATCAAACTTTTCAATTCATCTCAAACTTTTCCTCTTTCTTTAGCCTTTGTCCTGTTCCCATTTTCAACCCTCTAAATTTGAGCCTAATTAACACTATGTGGTTAAGCACCCAAACCTACAGTCTAGTTCCCAGATTTAGGCATCCTCCATCTGAGCGACTAAGTGGAGGAAAGTATCGATTATTGCAAAGACTCATTCCAGAAAACAGTCATCTTTCGAGATATAGCTACAGCAATGCGCTTGGTAGTGTCTGAAGCACTTTTCTGTCATGCCAGCCAGAAAATTTTCGCTTGGCCAAATTTGGAAACAGGGGAAAAAATTGGCATTGGGTCTAGCTAATTTGGTCGTTATGATTTCTCATCATCGAGGTATCTCCAAGTGAATAATTCCTATGTAATCCCGCTGTTTAAAATAAGGCCATCCTTTCTGACAAATTTAATATTCCAAATAAGGCTCGCTCACGAAATTTTTACTTTCATTCAGGTCCCATCAATAAAATAAGTACTCAGGCTTCCCTAACCCCTTGTGATATCTCCTAATGAGCCTCTTCAATGCCTCTGCCTATAGAGTTGAAATCCTCCGACGAATCTGAATGCAGAGAGGACTCAGGTTTTTCATTGAAATTGACCCAATCAGAGTTAATCTAGGGAACCCTTGACACACCTGGTTGCTGTCAAATTTACAAATATCCACTTTCTCTGCAACTGACTAAGATGCAAATTATGAATTTTACTTTTCATTTCCTGCAATGGCGTACTCGAAATGGCGCATATCTACGTGCCATCGCTACCAGTTCGCTTTAATATACTCCAGCTCGGTCCATATCTTGTAATGGGTGACCCTGGCAATTTACCACTGCAAAGAACGGGCCTAAGTTTGTTCGTAAAAATTTTCATTTGTGCGAATCTCCATTAATTCTTGTTGTTTTTCTTATTTTCTTGGTACTGCATGTGCTTGGAGACGGACCATACCAGATGGAGAGAAAGTTTCTATCGCTATTTGGGTCTACAGACCCCTCCTTCTGGGCTAAGACGCAAGCATTTCTTTTTTTTAACAAAAAAAGGACGATTGACGGTTTTTTCCACAACAAAGGCAATACATCAGAAGTTGTTTCGCCTCTGCCCTTGGATGAGCGTCACCGAAACTGGTGACAAGTGAATAATTTCTGTGATTTGGTCGGCGACCAAAGGCCGTTCTAGTTGATCGGACTCCATCTTCAGGGGAGAGCAAAGAGGTACGCCAACAACCTAATGAAATGAGAAAAGTGACAGTGAACACCTGCCCGCAAGTACTGAAGCTCCACTGAAGTGTCCCGTCGACACGGGCTTACACACCGCAATATATACTACATATTACTCTGATTCGGTCTGTCGTGTATTGCGACAGCGAAATGTGGGCGATTAGCCAGACCGGAGACGGAAAAATCAATGCTTACACCCATAGAGTCCCCAAGATAATCTCGGATCAGATGAGATTGGACGGTGACTGGCGAATTAGACGCAACAGTGAGTGGTTCCCATCCATATTAAAATTTGGAAGCTCCAATTCGCAGGTCATGTAGAGCATATGGACGACAGAAGAATTCCCGGTTGTCTACTCTAAGGCAAAGTGAAAGTTGAATGACTACCAGGAAAGTTCCGAAACAGAGGGCAAGACAGGATAGTCACTTGACCAAAAAGAATGGAGTTGAAGACTTCGGGAGGCTCAGTTCCGACATCGGATTATAGTGCCATAGAAGAAGAAGAAGTAGGTTTTCCAGGGCTACCTTTAGTGCTTGGAGCTTTTCTCCAATGTCCGAGTATTATCCTCCTCCTCCCCCCTTGACTCCTAGAAGATTCAGGTCTATGCTCTTCAGTTTCTCTTCTTGAATGGACAACAGGTCTTAACCTTGCCCTTTCGGTCTCTATGGCCCCGCATATGTACATGCACTCGTATCTTACCAAATCAATAGTTGATGTGACAGTTACCAGGGATCGGTAATCTACCTCGGTAGTAAAGAGTTTGCCTTTGAACTTCACCTTGCTCGCTTGTAGCGACGTATGAAGAAAGTAGACTGTCACTATATGTACCCCTAATAAATCATCCCCCAGTAAATCTCTCCCGACCTGGCAATTTAAGGACTATGGTCCTAAGCCTTGTGTGGCGGTGCACCGGAGAGGTGAACCTGGCCGCCATTATGGATTCGCCTCTACGGCTACCATTGGCGACCATTGGGTCGCGCAAAACAGCTGAAGGCCTGGCATAAACTGGAGGGCAAATGTCAAGGAGGAGTTTTACCGCAAACAGTAAGGACTGAAGTCTCGACCGCCGGGCAGGGAGGGGACCAGAGTGACCACCAAAGTGACTCTTGACTAGATAGCTGGGCGTGCTTGAGAAGCCAAATTTGCGTCGAATTTGGAAAGTTTCAGTCACGTCAGGTTGGCTGAAGGTGAAACTTCAAAGGCACTTGCGGTTGTCCTGCACCCAGCTCACACGACGGACTAGTCTATATCGAATTGAGACAACTGCCCGGAACAAAGGCGTTCGTTCGCGAAGCATCGGGACAATCCTTCAACTATCTTTCGAACTCAGAATATTTTTATTATTCGCTCTTTCATTATATCTGTATCTGTTACGCGCTCGAATAAAAAAGATTTGCATTTCAAAAAATAAATACAACATTTCGGATGTGACTATTACTCACTAAGTACAGGGTGCGGCAGCATAACTTCCTTTTTTCAAAACTCAATAAAAACTATTGTATGCATCGGAAAATATTTACGTCTAAAGTTTTTATTTACATTGTTTTGAAGATCAAATCTGTTAGGTGACGTCCCCCATTCTCCATACATTGCGTAAACCGATTTCTGGCGTTTGTCATGACTCTTGTTAGCATAGCAGATGTTATGTTGGCAATTTCTTCTTGGATGTTGGTTTTCAAATCTTGTAAGCTTCTTAGACGGTTCACATAAACACGGTATTTCAAAAAACCCCATAGAAAAAAATCACAAGGGGACAGATCGGGAGAGCGTGCCGGCCATTCCAAATCGTCTCTAATTGAGATAAGGCTCTCTGGAAAGTGTTCCCTCAAAACAGCCATCGATGCTCTTGAAGTGTGTGCTGTTGCACCGTCTTGTTGGAACCAAGTGTCCCCCAAATCCAAATTTTCTAGCCGTGGGACAAAAAAAATTCTGTAGCATGTTTACATATCGGTCCGAATTCACTGTCACTGTAACCTTATTTTCCTCAAAAAACCAGGGACCAATAATTCCAACTGAGGAAATTGCACACCACACTGTGACTTTGGGTGAATGCAAAGACTTTTGATGCAATTCTCGAGGGTTGGTGTCAGCCCAGTAGCGCATGTTTTGTTTGTTAACCGACCCACAGAAATGAAAATGGGCTTCATCGCTAAAAAAAATAATAGCACCCTCGGGAACGACATCAAGAAGAAGCTCACACGCGTTCATCCGAGAATTAAAGTCACGTTCTGAAAGTTCATGCACTATCGCCATCTTATAGGGATAAAAATGAAGATCATCACGAAGAATTCTTCTCACAGAACGATCGGATAGTCCAAGGGAAGATGCGTGTTTGCGCACAGAACGCCGTGGCGATCGCAACATTGACGCTCTCACTGCTTCAATGTTCTCAGGTGATCTAATGGGCCGAGGGACTCCAGTTATTCCTTTTGCCGCACTTGCAGTTTGTCTAAATGTAGTGACCCATGTAACAATTGATTTGCGGTCTGGGACGGGAGCCAACGCGGCTAAATTAAAGCGATTCCGAAATGGACGCTGTGTTGCAATAACCGAACATCCGCTTGAAAAGTAAACCTCTACGGCAAAGGCACGCTCCTCACTATTCCAACGCATGATGGCGACTGAACTTGAACGAGACCACTAGCGCTCCGCTATGACATCAACTAACTGAGTGGCGCGCATTTTAAAAAAGAAATTTATCCTGCCGTACCCTGTAGATTAAAGATAACAACATCTTTGGATAACAACAAGAATTCAACATCCTCCTTTCGAAATATAATGATAGATATAAGATAGAAACACCTGAAATAAATCAGGTTGAGATATCCGGAATATGCAGCATCCTTGAAATCCTTGAAATCATCTTCCCTTTGAATTGTTGCGCCAAACTGCATTATCTAATCCTCTTATTTCAAAATAAATGAATGGAAATATAAAAATTAAGATATTTACCGGTTCAGATTCAATTAACATTAATTTGCAAACTAAAGATGGAAAATCCTTTATTTTTGGAATTATGAAAAAAGGAACAACAAATATTATGATTAATATCGCTTAAAAATCCGCACAAAGCAGCAAAGTTCAGATACTCATCTCGAACCGGCTCCTGAGCAGCAGTAGCTCCAACAAGTTTCGCTAAAGCTCGTCCTCTCGTCCTACCCCCTACAAGACTACCCAAATTGGCTACATAACGACCTCAACACTTTTTTTTCTTCAACAATAAAATTTACAAAAACCTCAAATTTCCTCCACCTCTCGTCCATAACGCCAAACCAGTTCTGCGGTTCCGCGATAAAAGAAATGTATCTTCTTTTGAACTTTATGAGAATCTCCATCGACCAGTACCCGAAAAAAATGGCCACAATATACATATAAAAGAGCTTGGGATTGAGGTTGCCTGCGTCGTAGCTTAACGGGGATTCAAAGATTATTCTATTATATTATTACCCTATTTTGAGAATGTTAGTTCACGAGACACGTTTGAAGATACAACGGACTAGCCGAAGTGTAGAAAAGATTGGCAGAAACATAGCTAATGGACGAATTGAGTACACTATGACCGCGAGTATGTGAGATGGTTTTATCTGCGGTAGATAAGATTTTGCACTATTCGAAGTGAGTTCAAAGGTGCTTGCCTTTTTAATTTCAGAGGTTTATGGTCGTATCTAGTCAGTCAATGGCTTGGCAAACTAGGTAACTGACAAATCCATAAATTATGGGACAACGTTTTGGTGTCACGTTTCATTTTTTTCTGGAAATTTATTGCTGGGCTATTACTTTTATCTTTGTAAACTAGTTTCAGGAACAATCAATTCAGTTTCAGATAAGTTGAGGAAAGATTCAGCGATACCGCAATATCTTTTTTTGTTATTTTCTATCTATTTTCAGTTAAAAACCAAATGCTGAATGTTAGTACGTTTCTGGTGTGATGATCAGTAAACCAGATTTTTTTTGGAGCTGAAATTAGGAATCATTTCGATTCCAAAAAACAAAAGATACATTAATCTGTGGGTTCAAAAATTTAATCTTCTTATCCAAATCAACCCACTGCATCGCCAAAAAATTGCAAAAACCAATACCAGACCCAATGCGCGCACCAAAACCACATCCAATGCAAGAAAATTCAACATTTTCTGCGAACTTTGCTATTTTGTCGCTTCCATTTTGCAGAAAAAATCTTTGTTGAGAGGCATAAACTTGTTCGGCTTATGATCAAAATAGGAATATCGACATTATGAAACGAAGATATAAATTTTATAATAAATAATTCACACACTGGTCACAACAGTATAAATAAGCGATGATGATTTCATCGGGTGTTAGCTAACTGGCAAAAATTTGAGATTTTCTACAAGAAACCGAAGGTTAGTCTCAGTTTGAAGATTTTTTTGTTTGCCAGATTTACGTATGTATCAATGGATAAACATCTGACGTATAGCAGGGAAATAAAAGATAGACATTTATACATATGTTTACGTAGGTAATATACAGCTATTTCCGTTGGTATGGCTTAATTATGTAAGCTATGAAAGCTTTATGAGCCTTTTTTCTAACTTGCATCTAATTAGCACAATTATGAGGGAAATACATAGCAACGTATGTCGTCTTTTCTCAGCATAGTCAATAATTGAATTTCTCCAGCCTTTTTTACCCTTGCTATGATTTTTATGAGAGCCTCATTATCGGTATTAACATGCACGACCCGATGCTATGCACTTTGGCACTTTTTAAATGACTTCGCCCGCCAGTGGCCCAAAAGGCTCGACGGGTCACATCCGAGGAGCTAGCGGCAGCTAAGGCAGAATTTGAATTCCTTTTGAAGATGGGACACTGTCGATCGTCCAGCAGCCCATGGGAAAGCTCCTCCTCGTACCCAAGAAGGGATCATGGCATCGTTTGGTGGACTATCGCCGCCTTTTCGCAGTCACGCGTCCCGACCGCTACCCGAATAGAAGCAACGAGGAAATTTTCGCAGGTTTGGCGGATGAACGCACTTCTAGTAAAGTCGACCTAATGAAGGCGTTTCACCAGATCCTGATTGCCTGTTCGGCCCATATATGTTCATGCTAATAACTTTTGGCTTCCGAAACACCACGCAATCGTTCCAGCGTTTCATGGATGAGACACTTCGTGGGCTTGATTTTTGTATGTCATACGTAGACGATATTTTGGTCGCATAGGAAAACCACATCATCATCATCATCATCAACGGCGCAACAACCGGTATCCGGTCTAGGCTTGCCTTAATAAGGAACTCCAGACATCCCGGTTTTGCGCCTAGGTTCACCAATTCGATATCCCTAAAAGCTGTCTGGCGTCCTGACCTACGCCATCGCTCCATCTTAGGCAGGGTCTTCCTCGTCTTCTTTTTCTACCATAGATATTGCCCTTATAGACTTTCCGGGCGGGATCATCCTCATCCATACGGATTAAGTGACCCGCCCACTGTAACCTATTGAGCCGGATTTTATCCACAACCGGACGGTCATGGTATCGCTCATAGATTTCGTTATTGTGTAGGCTACGGAATCGTCCATCCTCATGTAGGGGGCCAAAAATTCTTCGGAGGATTCTTCTCTCGAACGCGGCCAAGAGTTCGCAATTTTTCTTGCTAAGAACCCAAGTTTCCGAGGAATACATGAGGACTGGCAAGATCATAGTCTTGTACAGTAAGAGCTTTGACCCTATGGTGAGACGTTTCGAGCGGAACAACGGAAAACCACAATCAACACGAAAAACACCTGCGCTCATTACTCGAGGGACTCAGCAGCCGAGAGATTGTTATCAACGTTGCCAAGTGGGTTTTTTGGAATCCCAGAAGTTGAGTTCTTGGGTTACGTCATTAACAAACATTGAGTCGCTCCACCGGTGTCTCGTGTCCAGGCTTTAGGAAATTACCCTCTACCCACCACATTTAAACACCTGTGAAGATTCTTGGGCACTTTTAACAATTACCGACGATTTGTCCCGAGTGTTGCGAATCTGCTTAGCTGGAAGGCCTAATGGCTATAGTACCAAAATTTCTTGAAACAAGCACACTGTCCAGGAGTTGGAGCAGTCTTCGAACAAAAGCGCGGCGACAGGTGGCATATTATCAGCCGGGAATTATCCAAGCCAGAGCGTAATTATAGTAAGCAAGGAACTCAATTCATAGTTAAAACGAACCACCACATTCGACATAACCCATCATTGTTCATATCCCGGAGCGAAGTTTTTGTGGTCTAGAATGCGTCGCCCCCAAACATTGGGCTGTAAACTTGAAAAAATTTTTTACCTTCGCACGATGTTAAAAGGGAAAGTTAGCTCTATCTGGAGAACCCAAACGAAATACGAATCACAGGACATGGATTGTTCGGCACAAAGGAAAAAGCGACACGCAAAAGGAGGATAAGACGTGAATTGATTATTGTCTCCAGGAACGGTGATATGAACACCGATATTCTAAGAAAGGTCAAATCTGATTCGGAATCGGCCCAATTAAGTGCTCTCAAAAGGAAACTCTAATTTGGAACTAAAGATGCCCTTCAGCAAGAAAACTGGAAATTTATTCCGCCTGGCCGGGAAGTCCTCAGGAGAGGCTAAAGTTCGGACCAAACGTCAATAGATTGCCATACAATGGGAAGAAATTGATAAAGTTACGACGAAGAGAGACAACCTTCAGGGGCCCTAAGAGAAGGCGTAGGTGGGCATCCAAATGGCAAGTATCAGCTTACCAGGTGAGACAGCGCCAGAACTACCAGCAGTTGGTATAGTGAAAATGTGCTGAATCGTTTGCCGACTAAGTGAACACGTTTTCCCCAGCAACTATCAGGGAATATTCCGCCAGATCCAAATTGGACCATTCAGCGGTGGAGGAGATGGGACGTAGGTTTGGCCGTGGATGTACTTGAGGGGGGATGCTACTGCGAGACCATGACCTGACAAGAAAAGGTAGTTCAAATAACTAACTGCATATTGGAGGCCTGAGACGTTGTTATGCCAAGGTGACAAGCTCTTATCAATAGGCGTCAAATTGTTGGTAGAAGAATGAAATTGCGGGTCCTCTCAAAAAATCTAATTCTCGTCGTAAGTAACAACTTGGTATGAAAAATCCTGTCTGTTGTGTCGAGAGAGAAAAGAAAGTATCGTAAAGTCATATTTTGGTGGCTCCATTTACTTCGCGATTTTTACCTACCTTTTCTGAAGCCCTCAGGACAAGTCCATTATTGACTAGTTGCGTCTGTCGCAGTTACATCGGAGTTAACGAACTTATGTCCTCTCGAAAGTCCAAAATTGATTTTTGTCATCTACGAGGGTAAAAACAAACCAACACGGACGAAAAGTTGACCACTGTTTCTTTGAGAGGTCCGAGAAAATACAGCTGAAAATGAAGGTGCCCGCATTTCGGTGATCATGTCTGCCTAAAAAAGTCGAATTATTCATATTCTAATTGGGATTTTTTTGTTGTAACCAAAAAGGTATTCAATAGCTACACAAGTAAGTAAAGACTATAAAATCTCTATTGCACCTAGTGGAATTTAAAGGCGTGACTGGTCGCTTACTACTTACAAGCTCCGACCCCACATTTACAAGTTCGGGACGACGAATTGTATAACTTTTTTTCTGAGTCCCTCCTACGTAGGTAAGCTTTATGATCCTATAAACTGAGAAGGGTGAGCTTGCCATTGGAACCCAAGTCTAAGATTGGACCTCATCAAATGTACAAATGGCATAAATGTGCAGTGCTTTTTCCCTATACAATCCAATAGGGCAAAATTAGTTTCACAAACGAAGATCACAACTGATGTATGACAATTTTAAGCACGTAACGCTGACAGTCGCGAACGATTGCCTTTCTCTGAAGGACTAGCATGTGAAGAGTACAAAGTGGTAAGGATTACTTAAATGGGACCCAAAATCTATGTCAAATCTCTGAATAGAAGCTACAAGCCACTTCGGAGATAAACGCTTCACCGATCCGATACTAAAGTGCCTGGTTCGTAGCCGTAAATGCCTTACAATTGCCACAACTTGCAAGAGAGGAGGTGACACCATTTTAAGCCCATAAAATCACAACCACAATCTACTCAGGTTCTGCTAACTCCCGCAGCCTTGCAAACATAGAAAATAACCGAGGACGTAAATAATCCTCCCCGGCATGAACTCCATCAAAATCAAAGTTTGCAGGCTTTTTGCAGTTTATTGCCTGATTATTTCGTTCCTTAATTTTCCTTATTCACTTACTCTAGGAAACAAAATATTGCTCTTTATTTGGGGTTTGCTATAACAAGTACAGAGGAAAGAAACCTTTGGTCCCCAAAATGTCGCCATATGCTGATTTGACCAGCGTAACCTCAGTAAAAAAAGGAAGGAATCTACCACTACGAAGCTTCCTTGGAGGTTCAACATGAGTCCTTGTGACGTAAGCATAATCCGACGGCCCTCCTTTCACTAGGATTGAATTAATCATCCCAATCAGAGCCCCTTCTAGGTTCTCACAATAGATCACTGCAGGATCAGCAGCCATACTCTTTCCTCGCAATAAGTTTTCTCGACATGTGCGCGGAAACTTCATCTCGGATCCTGCGTCTTTAATGTTCCTCCAATACTGGACTAACCACTCATAGGAAAAGGTTGATTAAGTCCGAACAATGCAAAAAGAAGTACTTTCAGCGTATCGAATGGTTTCATCGCTATTTAAACAGACGCTTTTCCTGGACTAGATCTCTCTGCGATGGTATCCCAGATCCTTGGGAGAAGCAAGTTAGCCTGGCCTGCTTATGATGCTTTAAGAACACAACTCAGTTTCTGGAACTAGCTTTGTGCCGCTTGCAATGACTAGTTGTATGAAGGGATGGCTAAATGACCACTTGGGTTGAATGCGGTCAACCATGATGGCAGAGCTGCTTCAAAACTGTAATAGACTGTAGGAAATTGAGATGGTCGAACGACCATCATGAGTGGCCGGAGACGACCTAGAGGGAAGAGCTATCTCGAAACCTAAAAGAAATTGGCTATATTGACCGTGAAGGTCTACCCAAAAATATTGAAACTCCATCGAAGCGTTCACAGGACCCCCACTTTCTCGAACCTGGCTAGAACAGAGCACGTGTCGACAGAACGCTTCGATGGAACTTCAGTATTTGCGGGCAGACCTTAACGATCAACTTAACCAATTTCTTTTAGGTTATGAAATAGCTCTTCCCTCTAGGTCGTCTACGGTCACTCAGGATAATCGTTTGACCATCGCAATCCGGTTTGTTCATGACAAAACGTAAAGATATGCTAACTGGTAAAGTTGACCATGCATAGCCCCCAGGACCCATATGGGACCCAACGGAAGTGTCCGTTAATACATTTTTGCATACACTTTTGCTGTTAGGCTTGCGAATATGGGAGGAGCGGGGGTCCATTCTGGATACTTCAGTCCAGCTCACGTTATCATCCAAATTTCCACGCGTTCTTAAACAGAAGCGTGGAACCAGAACCTGAAATTTACAACAGAATATCTCGAAAATGGGAAAAGAAACTGTACGCGATGCTGAAAGATGAAAAAAATACCGCCTCGACCCCCAATTTGGAGCCATAAAACTCGTAAACTGAGTGCCGTGATTGATAGGAAAGGTCCATGACGAACCTCATTGCTAATGTATGTACCTATAACCTAGGGTGTTAGTGAGGCGCGGTCTATGGAGTGTCCACCCTACCACACTTCGCGTTGAACAGTGCTTCCAACAGAACGGCAAGATTGTACTATCGCGACCAATAGGGAAGGCTGCTAACAAAACTGCACTCCGAATTTCAAGCATTAAGCAAAGATGCCATTTGAATTTTACCATTTGCTGATATCCCGACTATGGGTCAAAGCCCCTTTAAATAGACAAAGGTTTTTTAGGAGATACAATAAGAGGGTGCAAATGAGCCTCGTCTTTCTGTTTGTTTTTGAGCTTTGTAAGTAGTGATGATTAGGTCCTTTTCGCGAGGTGCATTTTGAACCTTGAAAAAAACGTACCAAAATCGTCATTTCTTTCTATTCCGAACGGGTGATGGCGATGTTGTTGGGAGCGAAAATGTTAAAATGCTAGAAAGACCCTTCACTCCATTTGCAGGATAGATTCCTCTTTTCCCAACCCTACCAATCTGACCACTGTTTAAATCCTTCCTCCTGGGGTGACCTTACTATTGGACTGTCATGATTCGCTCTTTTTCAATTTCCCTCCCAGTAATCTCCTTTAATAACACGTCCTTAATGGTCGAGTGCCAGCTGTACGATGTGGCGAGAAGGTTCTATGGCGTTCTTTTCATTAATATGCTATTCATTCTGTTTATATACGAGCTTTGTTTTAGGGATGGGTTTGTGCTAGACAGGGACTCGTGCCATCTGCTCTGTCAACAATGGTACGAATCTGTCCTCATTGCACTTTTTCAAATGAAGGTGGTGAGCTTTCCGCCTTCGTTAGAAACAGCGGCTAATACCAATGGATACCACTTTGTTAACTACTCCAAAATGGTTGATGGTATCCTGTAATTTTTGTTCCTCTCGTCAATAAGCCAGAGATAGGAATGATGTGTAAATCATGAAAACAGTAAAAAGACAATTACTTATCAAATGATAACACCAAAAAATGGGAAAAGAAGTGTCTTGATCGTGCTAGGACGGCCATCAAAAAACGACTTGCGTTTTCGTCCAGGGCAGAAGCAACTCATCCGATGCTGCTTCACCTCTGCCCTGCCAGTAACGTGGTCAAAGTGATAACAAATTGTTATCCATTTCTTTCAAATAAATCCACAAACACGACGGAGTGGTCCAATTGAGGTGAAACTTTCTCCCCCTGTTTTTGGTCTAAAGACCCCTCTGTCTCAGGCTAGCGCCCAATTTTCAAAAGAGATGACTTGCGGTTGCATCCGACATCAAGTGGGTGGCGGACTTAGAACCCCCTTTAGTAGTAAATGTAACTCTGCTTCGTTATGCCCGAACTTGTTAAGGGTTTCTTCTTTCAATGTAACAAGCGCCCAAGTCGTGTTTCCAAATTTATAAAAAGGGAGCGAATAACATACAATAACGACTTCGGTCATGGCGCCCCCAGAGTGGAAGTGAGGCAGCGTCTGATAAAATGTCTCGGCCCCGAATGAACCCCCAAGAAACCATTTTTAAAAGTTAGATGCTAGCCTAAAACAAACTAGTCAGCAGACCAAAAGCAGGGGAAGAAAAAAGACTCATGATTCCCCAATTCCAAAAGAAAAGTGCACCCCATCACCACCTGAGTTGACAATAAGGAGGCATGAGTTGACAACTGAGCCCTATTTTATAAGAGCCCGCATTCGAGGAGCCATATCGCTGTCATCTTCATGAACTGCAGTCACTTAGGAAATCTTCATAAGTTTTGAGAGATTGTGATCCCGATCCCGTACGTCAAAACGAAGTTCGAAGCCCCAGATTGGGCGCTATTTGTAAAAGTGCTGATATTTGGCAGAAGTCAGCTCTGGGAAGTTCAAGGATCTTCTGACTTTCGATGAATTTCTGTTCTGGCGTTCATTGTTATTCTTATTTTCTCTATGAGCGAAATTGAAGACGTTATTTTATGGAGAAGCCTCGTGTTAGGGAAGAATTATGTGTTCACTGACTCGTCAAAGACTGATAACACATGCTCCGCCGCATTAGCAAGGTAAAACCACTCCATCAAAACACGGATTTGCAATAGGGAAACAAACAAGGATGAACTGAAGACTGAGTTCGATTCCATGAGAGTCAATATAGTCACCTCGTTGGCAACTTTTTGATCTGTAACTACTCCGGAAATTGTTACTGGGACTATTGGTCCTCAGTCCTAGTGGACTAAAATAAAAATTTGCTTTTGGTTTGATATTTTGAGAGCTATATAGCCCCCCCCCCCCTGGATGCATCTTTCGGTGTGGATTTTCTGCCCTATTAGTTGCCGAAGCCAACTCTGGAGGGCTTTTTATTCTTTGCAACCTCACGATCGTATTTGGCAAATTCTAACTCCAGGGGGTCTTAAAACACTCTGACTTTCAGCGAGCATTCTGCCATTCAAATTGTTTCTCTTGGAATCATCCAGCATTCATAGAGCCATAACCACATTTCTTTCGCTTCTTGATCAGTAACTCCTGTTCTGACAAAAAAGAAGCCCAGGGAGCCCTTGTCATTCAGCAGTTTTGAAGTAATCTTTCAAAAGTACAAGGCAGCATCAAGCTCGGCATTAGATAGATAGTGGCAAGTTAGCCCTTAGGGTCTGCCTAAATTGGTTACCACGATACTTGCTGTACAAGTTACGTCAATAATTTCATTAGCCAACACTGCCAAAATTAACAACCACAAAAGGTTATCAATTTGCTGATTTCAATTTCAAGACTGCGAATATCCTAGATAAAGCCAGAAACAACTACAACCAAGGCCGCATCAAACTACGAATGTAGAAATCTTATCGAATATTCTAGACAATGCGATTATAGAAGTAATCCTGACCAGGCTTATGATAACGCGGAGATAATGCCATCCTGAAGTTACTTCTAGTCAGGACACAAGCTCCTATGGCAGCAAAACAAATTAATCAGGCTATCAAGATAAAGGGCTAGATAATATTTTAGCCAAAAATTGATGAGAAATTTCCCATATCCGCGATTGCGGTATACAGCTTTAGAGCAAATCGCTTTTCGACTTTTTTGGGCTATATTATCCACATATTATCTTCATTTAAGGCTATCCACTGCCATTTTTGTTTTCTAATCAACTCTTCCACAAATATCTGACCAATACGCCGACATCTTTTCATTTGAGATTGTTCCAGAGCATAGTCCTCGATGACGCATTACATAAATGCAGTTTTGGAGTGTTAGATTGACACTAGCGATTACCTTTCAGTGTCAAATGTGACATTTTCGACATATGCTACGACAGAAGATTAAATTAGACACAGCATTAACATCATAATATTGCCGCCATTATATTTTAAATTTTCATATGATTTGAATTGAATCTATTTTTTGAATCCGAAAGGTACTCCAACCATTAAATGCTGTCTCTTCTGGCTGAACCTTAATCTCGTGTTTTGCCATGAACGAATTGAATTACATTTCAAGGCAACCAACGGTCCAACTTCTCAAAACAGATTTTCTTTAATTTAAATTGTCGTAGTGCGAAATACATTTAATACGTAACGAGTATCTAAATTGAACGTAGTCGTGCTGAGAGGAAACATAAAATTGCTTTTAAAGTTTGTCCTTTACCCTGGCCAAAGGGGAGTCTGGGAAGTAAAATGAAATTCTATTTTGCTGAAATTGAAACTGATTCTTAATGAAGATTGTATAGTTTGATTAATGCATCCGGTGGAGAGTATCTAAATAAGCTTCTAAAGGCTTTCGTCTGAGTTGGATCGCCATTTAGGATGTTGAAAACAGGTTCACACCCAGATTGACTGGATCGACAAATACGAGTATGTTTTGAAAAAATTCGTTGCAAGGTTGTTGCAATATCACAAACGCAATCAATGCAGAATGAGATCATTTTAGCATCGAATGAGCCAATTCTACGGTGAATTCGAATGACTAAAGGAAAAAACGGATGCATCTTCTGAGCTAGATGGTATCTATTTCTTTCAGTTGTTTGTCTATTTTAGGACATGAGAGATTTTCTTATGGCAATTTCCAGTCATCGTTTGCAAGGGACGACGATGTTGCACGTTGGTGGCAGAGTAGGAAGGCGTTCGATGAGGTGTGTATTAAATAGTTGCTTCGTGGCACCAAGTCACAGCAGCAGCACCTTCATGCTACTTGTATTATTGCAAACGCAGTCAATTCATCTGAAACGTGATGATAATACCCACATCCATAGTTATATATACTGGAGCCATCTCAGTCACACACAGCGTCTCCGTGTCCATCAGTTGTTACCGTCAGTTACCATGATCTGCGCTAACTATGTCGCGTGTGAAGATATAGATGCTTTCAGATGCAGCACCAGAGAAAACAAGTTTTTCTTGTGTGCTATTATCATCATCACAATAAGCCGAATGGAACGCAATGTTTCGAATGTTGCGCGGGCACTCTGCTGAGCTATGGCATATCATAGATATTTTCATCTAGAGATACAGATACACCTGTGTATTATATTTCAGAGGAAATGGTACATGTATCGATTCAATAAAGAAGGATTGATGTCAGTGTCAAAAATAGATGCATTCAGAAGACCTATCTGAACGAGTATAGATCAAACGGCGCCAAATATCCATAGAAAGATCTTGAAATGGCAAAAGATTGAGTTGGAAAGATGGAAAAACTATTCTTAACAGGTTGGACTTTAATACGAATTTTTAACGGTATGTAACCCTCTTTAGGCACTTGAGGAATATATTTATCTCCAACGATAAAATAACGTTAAGGTCATGGTGTTGATGCTAAAATAACAAACTTGAGCTTGGACACTTCTAGCATTTTTGAGGAAGGATAGCAAGAACTTGTTTTCGTGTAAATTGCTGCAATAAATCAGTACATTTCTTTGAAGATGGTCGAAACGTTCGTGATGGGAAATGAATTCAGTCTATTGACTGGGGTGTTTGGTATGTCACCATCCATCTGAGACAAGGAAATCTACTTCGTCTCATCTCCAAATTAAGTTTACCAGCATTTTTTGGATACATGTTCCAAAGTACGGTTTTTGGACCTATACCCCGGAACCCAGCCCGGAGCGACTGACGTTCAAAATTTTGGCCTATGGATCCCATATTCCCCGGAAGGCATTTGGTTTTGAGACTCCCAGACTCAGACTCTTCGTTGAGGAACCTTACCAAGGTATATTCGTCTGAGGATGCTGGGCAGTTGCACGCGAAATGCAGGGCCGCCTCTTCCTCCTCCTCACAGTGGCTTCACAGAGTCCAGACCACTATACCCATTTTTTCCGCGGTAGTTTAAGGAGTAGTGCCCCGTTGAAAGCCCTACTAGAACTTTCATGTCCCACTTAAGGGACGACAAAAATGCCGCTCTAGTGGCTCCGAGTCCCTGCGCAAAGATTTCTCCATTCGGCTACGTGAATTCTTGCAATGACCTCCTTCAGAGTAGACATGACAGTGGATGGCCCTGGTCTGTCAGCCTCCTCGGGACAGATTCGCTGCTGCACACGAAATGCCATATATCTCCGCCTGAAATACGGTCGTCATTTTCCCGAGAGGTAGAACCAGTTCGATAATCGGATTTCCCGAGAGCACCCGCGCGCTCCCCCCCTCGAAGTCTGTCCCAGGTATGACACCAAAAATAAACTTAGGAATTTTAACAGCCAAGTAGGTGTTGGTGTAGTGTCACACTAAGTGGTTGTTGGAAGTACCTGGTTTGCGCGTAAAGCGGTCCACTGCCGACGGGACCACTTTCAACCAAATTGACCGCGTGTAGATCGAACGCCGCAAACTCTCAGCCTTGATGAATGCCAGAACTTATAGGAGGGCCAATATAGACTCGGATCATTATCTCGTTGACATGCTACTCGAATAACAACACCGCCCAGAATCCCTTCTGACAATCAGGTGAGAGTTAACATTGAAGCCATCCTCAACACAGTCCGTCGCAACACCTTCAAGAGGGAAATGGATGCCGCAATAACCGCAGGACAGACGCCTTCATAACGATGAAATCTATGAGCGATACCATAACCGTCAGGTTGTTGATAAAATTCGGCTCAATAGGTTGCGGTGGTCGGATCACTTAATTCGTATGGATGAAGATGATCCAGCCCGAAAGTTCTATCATCATCATCATCAACGGCGCAACAACCGGTATCCGGTCTAGGCCTGGCTTAATAAGGAACTCCAGACATCCCGATTTTGCGCCGAGGTCCACCAATTCGATATGCCTAAATGCTGTCTAGCATCCGGACCTATCCCATTGCTCTTTCTCAAGCAGGGTCTGCCTCGCTTTCGGCAATATCAATGCTAACCGGTATCCTTAATAAGGAACTCTAGACACCCCCCCCCCCCCGGATACATTTATTCAAAACACTGCAATGAGAGCAGCTCATAGACTAATTCGATTAGATTTACGGGGAAACAACGGTTGTGGGGGGCACAGAGCATTGGAAGAGTTACTGGGAGTACTGAAGCCAGTTCTTACAATGCCTTCCGATTCTCGTGTCCTCATACATCTGTTGAGTTGAAGATATGAAGTTTCCCTGAAGCGTAGAGAAAACTGGGAAGTCCCAGAGGAATGCGTGGCGGGATATACGAAAGTCTTCTACACCGATGGCTCAAAACAGAACAGGGTTCGGGAGCCAGAGTCTACCTATCGAATAAAAACGAGAAGTGGGCTTTTCCTTTGGGACAATATGAAATGGTTTTTCAAGCCGGAGTTTACGCGATCGTAAAGGCGGCAAACTGGGTGATTGACGACTGGTTTAAGGGCAGGCGCATCGCAATCTGCAGTGATAGCCAAGCTGCATTGAGGGCGTTGCAGTAACCGTTTGAACTCTATCTCTAGATTCAATACGGTGGAACTCCTCTGGATACCTGGTCACTGTGGCGTAGAGAGAAATGGAATCTCGGATGCTTTAGCGAAAGAGGGGGTCAATCTCCCCTATGCTGGTACCGGAACCAGAAATTGGAGTATCAGTAGAATTGTCTAAGTCTGTCTCCAGAAACTGGTAACAAGAGCTTCCCACAATGACAGGGGGCAGCGCCTAAACGCTGCTCGACACACCAAAATTTTCCTGCCAGAACTGAACATGCGTACCGCAAAGTTTATCCTGTCGAAAAGCAGGAGGACTTGCAGGTATGTTGTGGCATTCTGACAGGCCATAATTCAGTAGCTGGGCATATGATCAGAATAGGAATTACACAAGATGATTCGTGTCCCTCCTGTAATGAGGAAGCGGAATCCACGGAGCATTTCCTATGTGAATGTCCCGCCTATGGACGCATCAGGCATCAGATCGTTGGTGCTGATGTTCTGCAGTTGCGACGGGTAGCATCACATCCACTAACAGAAATCCTGCGATATGTTAACGAATCCGAAATATTCCGTTAGACGGGGGTGGCTAGTACAATAGGTCAACATGGCCTGAGTGGTCAGAAGCTGTAGCTTCTCCCCCACCACGCACACACACGATGTTGTAGGAAGGAGAGGTTCAGAAAGCGGAGGCGGGAAGGGTAGTCCAGGGAAGCTTCTCTTAAAGGGGAGGAAACGGGTGAATTTACGTTGCACATTTTCAAAGGCAAGACAATCACAGTAACGGGAAGGTGACCAGATCACGGAGCAGTACTCGAGGGTATTCCTCACGAGGGAATGGAAGAGGGGCTAAGGATGGTTGAGTGGAATCAATATCAGACGAGGAACAAAGTTGATAAAAAATCAAAATAACAAAGGGCCCAGAATAGATCCGTGTGGGACGTCATAGAAGGGGGAGAAAAAGAGGGAGTGCAGCCGTCAAAAGAGACGCGGCAGGACCCGTTTGAAAGGTAAGTGGCAAGCCATAGAAGAAGTGATATGGGAACGCTCAGAAACGAGAATTTGGATAGAAGTATCTTGTGATTTACAGTGTCGAAGGCTTTAGCGAAATCAGTATAAATGGTATGTATTCCTTGCCGTGAATTTAGACATTTAGCGACAAAGTTGGTGAAGTCAAGCAGGTTAGAGGCAGTGGACCTACGCTTAACAAAGCCGTGTTGCCCTTTCACTATCTGGTGGCCAAAGTGGGCGAACAACCAGTCGCTGACATATCTTCCGAGTTTCCGGAACAGGAGGGAAATGAGACGGTAATTCTCGGTAAGCGTACGATCGCCATTTTCTGAACAGAGATGATAAAAGCGTCTTTTCGCAAGCTAGGAAAATGATTCTTTTCCGGGCTTTTGTTGAAAATAAGAAATAGAGGAAGGAAGATGGACTTACTAGTTTTGAGCAAAAAGAGGAAGAGGAAGACCATCGTAGCCAGGGCCGAAATTGGCATCAAGTTTGCCAATGGGATACTCGACGAGGACAGGGGTAAGAAGGGGAATGGAAGGCGATGCGGGGCAGGCTACATCCACTAGTGGGAGGGTTGCAAATCGCCACGAATAAGGCATAATTTTGTCGACTTTTACCCTCTGGGGTCGAAGTGCTTCTTTTGCGAAGATATCTGCAAATAAAACTTCTTCATCTTCTATCCGTTCTGTTGTAATTATCTTATGCTTTTTGCATTTCACGTATTCAATCACATTTCAATCATTTGTCAATGTTGTTTGTTGGAGAGTTTGCATCTGGTATTTTCTCCCTCCTGTCTTCCCCTTTTCCGCTCGGCCGGTTTTGTTGCTAATCCATGCACCTTGTATTCTATTGCAGTTCCGCTAGTATCTTTTATCTTTCTTTTCAATAAAAACCGCCTCTGTGGAAATTTCTCGTAATTTTCCAATCCACACCGATGCAGAATCAATTCCTTGGGGGCTCAGCTCGGGGTCCATAAGGCCCAGAGCCCATTACTATCCGTCCGCCAATAATTTTTATATAAGTCCACCTTGTATGGATACTTAACGATCCGAGCCTCTACCAACCACTCTAGGTCTAACTTTGGCATTTTTAACGACAATTGGACGAGTTACTCACTTCTTATTGTGGCGGATTGTGGACACAACATGAAAAGTTAATGGTGACGTGATGTTGCGCTTTGGACGTGCTATATAGCGGCTTTTGTAATTGCTCACCTGAAAATGGAAGGTTTTAAACGACAAAAGCGGTTTAAGATGACTGTGGGTTGGTTGGGTGAAAGTTGTGGAGCAAGAAATTTGCCTTGGATTACGTCTTGTTTGTTTGTTATTGCGGCGTACAGTACATATTTGCAGAATGCGTTTACACTATGCGTTCATGGGTAAACAACTTTTCATTTTTTTTTTCGTCTTATTTGTAACAAAGTAGTCAGTGATGAAGTTCTCGGTTGGAAATTTATAGGTAATAAACTCTGACGTGCTGCTTGGTATTGGAAGTATCGTTTTCTCCTCGAGCGAAGCTCAGAGAGACAATAAAGCGGACACTTACCTGTTGGCCCCAAGCAGCGATTAAGTCCTTGCTTTGCTGGCGAATTCTCTGAAACAACCTCGCTTAACACGGCTTCTTTCAGCTTCGTATAAATAGAAAAAAAGATATTTCCTGGAACCCCCTGAAATTGCATAAGAATGCGCAGCCGGCCCAATTCAGGTCGACCTTTTCCACTAACCATATCCGCCTCAATCGATCAGCATTTGGCTCTCCGCCAAGGCTACGCTAGTGGCTTGGATCGATTATACAGTCTGCTACCTCCTACGCTTCGCCAATGGAACACTTAATTGTACTACCCAAATCTTGGAATTACTCTCAATATGGTACCAATGTATAATTTTCCCGGGGCTACATGGCAGCCAGTTCGAGCCTCAACCACTCCAGCGCCCGCCTCCACCGAAAATTACACATTGAACCGTAAATCACTGAATTCTGAGTATATTATTCAGAAATATGATCGATTTTGGTTGGTGGTCGGTAACAATATCTACCATCGTCGTCGTTGGCATCATGACAACGGGCTCCGATGTCAGCCATTCACATCACGCAGTTTTTCTCCTCAGTGGCCATGACATTTTTTCTTTACCAGCTTTATTCAGTTTAATCACGTATGGTTTATGTAATATGTCTTAAACTGGCTGAATGGAACGGTCATTTACTCTCTGCCTACAATAAACCTTACATTGATTTCGGTGTCGAAAAAAAAAGATCTCTTTCCCAGCCCCATTCATGTAGAAATACCGCTTTGAATGCCTTCAGAATTTTAAAAACGATTCAACCAGAAATTCCTTCTTCTGCAAAGAACAGCACGCACGCATCCAGTTCTTGGTTGGTAAATTACATTTACTACACTTTCCAAATCGATGCGTGTCCATTAGAAGTAATGTAATCTTTTTTTCCCGATTCCAACCCGCTAAGATTAGGTGTTGCGCTGGGCGGCTTCTTTTGCATCTGCTGAAGCCCCACAGAGCTCATAGTTGCGGCCCCCGCTGTTCATCAGTTACCTTTGGATGACGCCTATTCAACCTTCCCAAACGACCGTGAAAAACAGTTCAGCAACATCACAAACAGACTCACTTAAGATTCTTATTTAGATAATCATGCAATTTCTATACCATCTTATCAGCATCGCCTCATTAAGTATCTTTTGTTTGGGGAAAAGATGAAATTAAACTGCTTGGATTATTCTTCAGTCTTTCCTCGTTTTCGGTACAACTAAAAACAATATTCAAATTTCATCATTATGAGACTCTTATGCTGTTGCTTTTCCCCCAATTAGAAAGTAGCAGTCGCAAAGACTGAGCGTCCAGCACAACTCAATCTGAATTGCTAAGAAAAATGAAAGTATCTAAAGTAAATGACTTCAATGTGTGATTTTATATCACTTTCACAAGCTTGGGCGGAAGACAAACATCACACTTAGATGAGATCTTTCTTCATCGCGAATTTCCAAATGTTCACCTTGGGAGTGAAGTATCTCAATCTTTGTCATAATTTAGATACGATTGCATTTATGGTCACGAAATCTGAAGAATGAGTGGAGATATTGGATGACCGCATATGTAGTGAAATCGAATAGTGAAGTTTTGAACATTTTGGGGTTAGGGGGGGGGGGGGGACTTTTTAAGGGATCATCATCGGTTCTACTAAAATGAGGAAGAACACAACATGCATTCAGATACAGCAGCTCCTTGGGCTTTTTTTTTTTCTTCAGCCTTTGTCCCGTTCACAAGCGGGGTCGGCTCGTCGTGATCGGCTTCGCCATTTGGCTCTATCGAATGCCTAATCTGGGTGTAATCTCGAGGCCTTCAAATCCCCATCTAGCGTATCAAGCCACCGTTGTTTAGGTCTGCCTTTTGGTCGTTTACCATCAACTTCGATGTTCAGACCAATCTTTGCAAGTGAATTCTCGTTTGCACGAATTGCGTGATCATACCAACGAAGACGCCTCTCTCGCAACTTTTCCACGATCGGTGCAACGATCGCGGATATCCTCATTTCGGATGTGATCTAAACGTGTGACGCCACTAGTCCAACGTAGCATCTTTGTCTCCATTACCGCAAGACGCCGTTCATTGTCTTTTATGGTCGGCCAACACTCAGAACCATAGAGAGCGACTGGACGGACGACATTGCGGTAAATTTTAGATTAGAGACGTTCGTTGATACGTCGATCACAAAGAACTCCAGTTGTGGAACGCCACTTCATCCAGGTTGCATTAATGCGTGAAGCAATTTCATAAGATCGGTTCAAATTCACACCTGAAATCTGCATTTAATCATGGTTGTGGGAAGGTGGAAAACCTTGTTAACATTTGACCATGCAATCCCGATATTTGCAAAAAAAGGAATCTAAAGCTTCGAAGCCCTTTGAAGGATGTAATGAATTAAAGAGATTTAAATGGCCAAATTACCATCCTAAGCGACCAAGATGGCCTAGAGACAAGATCTATCCCAAGACCTAAAAGAAATTTGGTTAAGTGGACTGTTGAGGTCTGCCTGCAAATACTGAAGCTCCATCAAAGCACTCGGTTGACACGCTCTTGAACGCCTCTGTGCTAGCCAGGCCAGGCCAGGCCAGAAATGTGGTGGATCCTTTGAGTGCTTCGATCCCTCGAGTGTCATTATAAAAAATTAACATGTCTGTACCGATGCGTGGGTCCCCACTGGATCTGAAAATCACCAAACAAACAAGGAAACTCGCAACGAGTTAAACCAAAAAGCGGACTAAAGTTGAAAAATAAAAAAAACGGGCGGACCGAGCTTGGGGAGCCGTAAATCTCCTACCCTGAATGCCGTGATCGAGGGATGAAAAATCCACGACGGATCACAACCTCAATCATTGATTCCTCTGCCTCAGTTTTCCAATGAGGCGCAGCCCCTGAGGTTCTCTCTCTTCTTCGACATCCTCAGGCCATTATTTGAGAGGATGTCCCTATATGTGCGAGTTTTGCGGGATCAAGGAGGAGCAACGACCACTACAAGGGGCTGATGTATAATACTATTATCCCTTTCCCATTTTACGATCTGAAATAAAAAATATAAATTTTTTAGCCTTTATTTGTAAGTAGTTTTGACTAAGGCCTGCTACAAGGAAAGGGTTGGGCCTTTTGTTCTCCGATTGGGCTGAAAAATTGGGAAGATTTTTTCAAATAGATGCGGAAGCGCTTGTTTTGTGCACGGACACTATGAGGATGGGGATTCCGCGGAATTTCCAATTTAACTTTTCATCGGTTTCTACACAATTTCACAATGGTTCCTTTCTATAACTTTCGGCCGTTCGCGCTGGTGGTCTGGCCTAGATGGAGTAACGTTTGCGCGCTGGCCCCATACCAAGCCGCCAATTGCGGCGGCAGCAGTATAATCGGCGGATGCGAATTCATCACTGCATTACGGTCGCGTTTCGTGCCTCCGATGTGTCACTGCATCATTTCAACCACTGCTGAAACCGCGCGGATTCAGGCTAGGAACCCAGGACGTTGTCCCGCCAATGCAGTTACCGGGCGAAGCTGATGCTTCGCAGGTGCTTTTTTGTAACATCCCCCGGTTTGATGGAGGCCTTCAGCCTCGACAAGGAGACCTACTTGAGCCTTCTTCGAACGTCGAGTTTGAAGGAATGCTTCCGTCGCTCCAGGACTTTAAACAGGCTCTCGTATGGTGGATACAGCGACCTCCAAGAAGTGTCCACCCTAATGAGGACTTGCGAACATGTCTTGAAGTCTCCGAGGGGTGTTGCCCTCTGGCGTCTTGTGTCATAAAGATGGAGTCGGCTACAGTTTCAAAACTGCGTCCCTGACCAAGCACAGCATGTTGAAGTCACTTAACCCTCCCGTTACATGAAATTGAATTCAGTAGCTAGGTAGCTTTGTATTGATAAAGGGGGTAAGTCACTCCCGAAATATCTATTTACATTTAAAACTAAAAATTGTAGTTTGCAAGAAGCTGCCCTTTGTCTACCAATTTTAGACTAGACTACAAGTAGCAGACAAAAATCTAATCTCTTGGAATTCGTCCTCGTCCTCGCACTGAGTAGGCTCATTAATCATGTCACCCGTCTCATAATGTACCGGCAACAGCTTTTCCAACCGCAAAGCATTAAAATTCGCTCCAATTTTTTTTTATCATTTCTGGTCCATTAAGGAAAAAACCCCAAAAATTATTTCTTCTGAACTGGACTTACTATGATTCGTAGATGCTCCCCGTACTCCATCTTCGTGGGGCTGACCGTAAATTCCTCTCGGTGCTCTGTGCGGAGGCCGAGGAGGATGAATGGCAAGGATTGTGCGGTAATATCAACCAGAGATATTGGGTCAGGCCACCGCGTAAACCTGTCGATGATTGTGCGGCAATATCTGTATCCGTGCGAGTCTCGTAAAGGGCCAATGATGACGAGATGGATGGTGTGGAAGCGTTTGGTCGACCTAGGGAATACGTCTACTTCCTTTCTTACGTGCTTGTTGATTTTGCACTTTTGGAGCGCCATGCACTGTCTGGGTCAAGCGTTTCCGTCCTTGTTTGTGGATCGCCAAAAGTATTTTTCACTCACTAACCAGTTCGTCGTCCTGATGCCTTAGTGCTCACGATCGTGTATTGCGAGGATTACTTTCTTGCAAAAATAGGCCTGAATAAATGGCCTGAGCAAGTAAGAGTTTGAGCTGAAGATAGAAAACTACTTAAACTTGCATTTAGAGTTTGCCTACAGGCTCTGAAGCTCTGCCTCTTCCTTCTGCGCCTCGGCGATTGTCGTACAAACGACCGCGACGGGGACTGTGACCTCCGAGATTCGAGACAAAGCATCTGCAACAACGTTGTATTTTTCCGGGGCGTGTTGGATATCAAAAGTGAACTAGCTGATAAAACTCAAGTGGTGAAGTTGACGAGGGAACGGTTTGTCGGGCTGTTGTTTAAGCGCAAAAGTAAGGGACCTCTGGTCCGTGAACACGATGAACGCCTGCCCTCAAGACAGGTGCTCAGAGGTGGCGGCGAGGAAGACGGGGCGGCAACCCTATCGGCCAAACCAAAACCAAGTGGTCGAGGAGAACCTCCATAGTGATGGCACCGGGAGACGCTGTAATCACTTTGGTTTGCCGGCCGTGATTCAGTAGGCGAATGCTCCAAAGGCCTAATCAGGGCGATCAAACCCAAGTCTGCACGGGGACTCATCTGAAGTGGCAAATTGGTCACGAAACCTTACCAGGGATATACTGGTACCATGGGAACCGGGAAAGCCCCTGGACTCACATACTTCGGGTGAACTCCTGTTGTATGTGAGGACAGCTCGGTTATTCGCGGTTGGCCCCCCTAGTGGGAGTTTCATGGTGGTTGTAGTTGTGCTCAAGCGAGAAGAGACCTTCGGGCCTCGACGTGGTATTGCGTATCAACACGGGTGCCGTACTCCATAGTTCGGTAGAGATTTAGGTAATTCTTGCATCCACCAGTATGAATGCTAAACCAAGCACTTGGTATAGACTGGTACCGTTGTTGCTTGTCTCAGCGGGGCTCTGATTGTGGTCACAAAATCAATCTGTGTCTTAAGAGGACCGTAGGATTAAGTCTGACGACAGGTGTCTACCTAAAACACCATGGGCTTCACTCCACCCCCAACTGAAACCACGCGGATTCAGCCGAGGAGACCGTCCACGTGATCCCGCCAATGGAGTTACCGGGCGAACCTGACGCTTCTCAGAAGCTTTTTTGCTATATCCCTCGGTCCGGCGAAGGCCTTCAGCCTTGCCACCCCGAACGGGGAGGTTGAAGGAGTGTCAATTCAGGACTTTGAAGGGACCCTCGTATGGTGGATGCAGCAGCATCCGTGGAGCGTCCACCCTAAAGAGGACTTTCAAACATATGTCGATGTCCCTGGCGGTGTTGACCTCTCCGTTATGTGTCGTGAAGGTGGAGCAGACGTAATATGCTGGAGTCACTTAAACCTGTCATTATATGAAATTCAATTCATCCTCTTAAACACTGGGTAGGCTCAACAATCATATCGCCGGTCTCGTAATGTACGGGAAACAGCTTCGCCGACCGCGAAGCATTAAAATCCGTTCCAATTTTTTGATTATTTCTGGTCCATCATGGAAAAAAATTTGCACTACTGGCAGGCGATGCACTGTCTGGCCCAACCGTTTACGTCCTTGTTCATGGACGGCCAGTAGCATTTTCAAATGACTAAGCGGTTTATCGTCTTGATGCCTTGGTGAGCAAAATCATATATTGCGTGAAATATTTCCCTGCGAAAATCAGCCGGAATGAACGGCCTAGGTCCTTGTCTGAGGTCTCGCAAAGTAAGTAAGAGTTTGGGCTGAAGATAGAAAACTCCTTGAATTTGTGATTGGAGTTTGCCTACAGGCCCTGAAGCTCTGCGTTTTCCTTCTGCGCGTCCGCGATTGTCGTATAATCGACCGCGGTAAGGACCGTGACCTCCGAGATTCGAGATAAAGCGTCTGCAACAACGTTCCCTTTTCCAGGCGCGTGTTGGATATCAAAAATGAACTGGCATATAAAATTCTGGTGCCGAAGTTGACGAGAGAACGCTCTGTCAGGCTTTCGTTCAAGCGCGACAGTAAGGGACTTGTCGTCCGTGAATACGATGAACGACCCTGCCCTCAAGGCAGAAACGGAATTATTTGATGGAGAGGTACGCAGCGAGTTGCTGTAGTTACGCTGAGCTGGGTTGAGTTGCTTTGAAAAGAAGCTCAACGGTTATATTATATCTATGAGTTTTACTTGGAACTTCAATGACGATTGAAACTGAAATGACTCCTTGATCGAACGAACGACTATTTATACTCAATTATCCCATACCACCAGAGTCACCTTGCGGCAGTTTTAAACATTAAAATCATAACTAACTTCACTTCATTGAAAAATCCGACATTTCATTTGCAACAACCTAATATAATCGTTGGCACAATCATCCATGTTGGATCAGGGCCTTGAAGCGTGTTAGAGCACTTCATTCAAGACCGTAACGGTACAGTACAGGATAACAGTACCCTGTACGAGACAATGTGGTCAGCATTGCGTTCGCCCGAGATTATTATCCTGATTTGACTCAGGTACTCATTCACAGCTGAGTCGAATGGTTTCCGACGTCAAATCACGATACAAACCCCGCTGCCACCAGTGAGATTTGAACCGCGACCTTCCATGCGACAACCTTGCGGTCTAACCACTTAGCTATCCGGACAAGCTCAACGGTGGCTAGATTTAACTCACCCGTTGGTGAAGAGCGGCGCCTACCGCTGTATCTAAGGCATCGACGAACGCAGCTAGAGGCAATCTGGCGGAGGAAATGCCAACAGCGTTTCATCAACAAGCTGTTGTTTGACCATTTCAAATGCCTGAACAGCCTCAGCAGACCACGCAACCACGTGGGAGTCTTTACTTTTAGGCGCAGACTTGGCGATGAGCGGCCTTGGGCAAGAAACGACAATAGAAGTTTAACATGCCCAAGAACCTTCGCGGATCCTTCAACTTGGTTGACAGGGGAAAGTTCTTACTCGCTACAACCCTGTCTGTCAACTTAGTTGACAGGGGAAAGTTCTTACTCGCTTCAACCCTGTCTGGCTCAGATTGGATACCATCAGGGGTAATCATGTGGCCTAAAAATTTCACCTGCTTCAGTAGGAATCTACATTTTTGGACGTTTAGAACGAATCCGGTCTCAAGGAGACGGTGAAAAATGTACTCGGGATGGTCCAAGCGCTCATTCGGACGAATAGGTGACCAAAACATCATCCATGTATACGAAATAAAAGTTTTAGTTTCGTAGGATACAGTGGATGAATCTCTGGATTGTCTGCACTGCGTTGCACAAGCCTAAAGTCATCCTGGTGAAGTCTGAAAGGTGTGCAGACAGCCGTTTTCGGTATCTCTTCGGGAGCAACAGGGATTTGATGATACGCCTTGGCTAAAGGTCGTCAAAACACGATAGTTTATTAGCGATTGCGCAAAATCATGGATGATTGAATGGGGTATCGGTCTGGAACTGTAATCTATAATCTGCACATGGCCTCCATCTGTCGTTTGGCTTAGGGACCAAATGAAGTGGAGATGACCAACAGCTATTGGAAGGTCTGAAAATACCCTGTTTCGTTAAGTCATCAAACTCTTTCCTTCCAACAGCTAGCTTCTCGGGTTATAGAAGACGCACTTTTGAGAAGATTGGTGGATTGGAATCGGCTGGGAGAAGCTATTTTCAGTAGTGATGTTGCGATATTTTCTGGGGAGTGCGCGATTGCGATGGTCGGTAACTTCCTCGAAAACAATGGAAAGAGTGTCGTTTTCGCAGGTTTAAATTTTTCCTGGCGACTTTAAAAAAGTTGCGGGGTCTATGAATGCCTTGTTCTACAGATCCACAAACAGCCCATAGTGACTCAGGAAGTCTGCACCTAAAATGGGGATGCTAAAGACCGCCAAAATGAATCATCACGAAAACGTTGTGCCCAGTCCGAGCCTCACCTCCACCTGCCTGTAACCGTATGTCCAAATGGGAGAGGAGTTCGCGGCAGCCAGTCGCAAGTTCTGCGGAATCAACGTGTTTGAACAGGGTACGCGGAGGACCGACACCTCCGTCGACGAGGCACCCAGCGAGCCTAGTTTTTTATTGCATTCAAGTCAATCCGGTGGTACATTTAGAATTGAGCTCCGAATTTACGGTGGTACCAGGAAACCATCGAGGCCGATGAGGGTCCCGGCGTGCGACTACCTGAACGTACTTTTCCGGAAACCGACCTCGACCGTGACTGCGATCGAGATCTGCCTCCCGCAAAGTGCCTCCGATTGACGTAAGCTTCGAGACTGCGTCAGCCAGCATTTTATGGGGCACATAAAAGTCCATCAGAACAATAAGTGCGGACACAATAAGCGATTGATAGTGAAAGGTGAAATGTTGAGGATAATCCAAATGTGTCAATTCGCCATCGTGATTTGACGTCTTTTCAGGATTCGCCTCCCAGGATTGGCTAACCAAAAAGGCCGTCGAGGCAATGTTGGCTTAATATGCTGGATGATGATCTGAAAGCCCCGCGAATGCCTCCAAATCAGGCCTTTGACAGTCAAATAATTCATACACCGCATAAAATGCCACATAAGCAGTAGTATTAGGCCTTTGGATTTCGTGTTTTTCGTTTCCACCCTTCGAGAGTAAGGTTCCTAGGAAGAAGAATTGGTCAACCTGTGCGAAATTATATTCGCTCATTGCAATGTTCAGCATACTAGCAGGCGCCTTTCAAGTTTAGGTCATGTATTTGGTTTTCGATTCATTAGCTCTGAGCCCCACCTTACTTGACGTTGACTGGAACACTTCCTTACGTACGATCGGGCAAGAATATCCACGTAGTCTGCGTACGCCACCAGTTGCGTGGATTTTACCAGTAACTCACCTCTGGTATCAACTGGAACTACTTTCCTGACGATGTATTCAAGCATGAAGTTAAAAAGGAAAGGGTAGAGACCCTTATTTAAGTCCTGACACTGTAGAATCCTTTGTGTCAGTACATTTTGGGTTTTTACCTGGCCCTCGTTGTTTAAAATTGAGGTTTTCACTAGCTGGACTAGCTTCGGTGGGATCTTTAGCTTGGTCATTATTCTGTAGAGCATTACGATTTACAGTATCATACGCCTGACAGAGTTCGACGAACAGTTGGTACACACTGATTTTACTTAACCTCCAATATCTTTTCCGTTGTCCATCACCCGGATCTGAAGCTACCTTGGTATGGTTGATCTGGATCGACCATGTTTGAATCCTCATAATCAAATCGTCATCCCTTATACCGATTTAAAGCACAAAACTATTTTCATGACCATAAAGCAAAAGTTGAAAAGTGGTTTCTATTTCTTTTTCACTTGAGCCATGTGACTCCAAACCTTCTTTGATTCCCGCTGTTTTCAAATGACCAAAAATGATTGATTGAGAATCATTTAACATTTCTGCCAAGTGTCTGTCAGTTAGTGAACTACCTTCATCCAAAAGTGATTACAATTGGACATCTTAAGTTTTCAGGTCTACCTGAACATTTACTGTCTTTCAAAATTAAATCAAAATGAGCGGACATGCTAACCATACATTTCTACAAACAAACAATGACTTTCAATTGTTTTCTCGTTTAATTATATAAAAAAAAACAATGTATGCCGCAAATACTCGTTTTTGCTACGAAATATGACATATAACATAATTGAAATATATGAAACGTCGCAGAAATGAATATGTTGGGGATCATCATCATCATCAAACGGCGCAATAACCGGTATCCGGTCTAGGTCTGTCTTAATAAGGAACTCCAAACATCCCGGTTTTGCGCCGAGGTCCACCAATTCGAAATCCCTAAAAGCTGTCTGGCATCCTGACCTACGCCATCGCTCTCTCTTTTTCTTCAGCCTTTGTCCCGTTCACAAGCGGGGTCGCCTAATTTACTCAAAAATAGTCATTTATAAAAAAAGGTAATTTTAGAGACGCATCTTGTCTCCGCAACGGTTGGTGTAGAAGAGAGCGACGCTGAAGCCAAGTTGACATATTCCCATATTACAACTAACAGCAGCGCCAACTGCGAACGTGGTGACGAACATCTGAAGATAGGTACGGATGTCAGCCACCAGAAGTATCTGCCAGTGGTAACTCTGTTATACAATGCTGGAAGGAACTTTCTAATATATCCGATACAGGAGTTACCAGAAGGAAATTCTTCTTCTTTCTTTCAGGCCCTATCTCGAATAAAGGGTCACGACGTAAAAGAAAAAAAATCACATTATTAATATCTCACATCTTTCCAATTTCATATACTCGTATCTACCTATGACCATGCAATTTACCTTAACCTCTTCAAGGATAACTGCTTACTCGATGTTTACTCGTCTGTGGTCACATTTCACGACATTGTTGACCCAAGAATAATTAATCTCAACTCATGAATACTTTCATTAAAAGATATTTAGATACTACTTCATGTATGTATGTAAATTTTCCAAGAACATGTGCAATTTGAGTGTTGAAAATTGCAGCCATTATGATTAATTACGTTCAATTTATAAAATGTACAAATGGGGATGCATCTCACTGCTATCAACATGAATGTTTTCATGTTAGGAGTAATTAATTGTCTCGGTTGCCTTAACCTGATGGAGAGTGGATTTTTTTTCTGTTTTGGTTGGCATGCAATGATTGGGGAGAAAGATACAATATCGGTTTAGAACTGCAACATATATAGAGCTCGGATAATGTACACATGACTGATACCGCTCTCTTTTGCCTCAATACTATAATCAGCTCTTAAACCAACTTCTCCAGTTGCATATGGTAGCCTACTTGGATAGTGAGGAAACTAAAGAGAGCCTAAAAATTGTAAAAAGGATATTTTCAAGTTAACCGCTTTGCTCCTCCCCTTACTTGACGGACAAATATGTGGTGTTATCAGTTTGGTCATCTACACCTGAGATCAAGAGATTCTTGATGATCCATACCATTAGTGAAAGATGGTATGGCCACGTAATTCACTTGCCAACATTGGCCTGAACATCAAAGTCGATGGGAAATAACCAGGGGGCCTGCCGAACCAACGGTAGCTCGATACGCTGTATGCCGATTTTAAAGCTTTGCAACAGCATCCAGGTCAAGCCTTTGACAGTGTAGTGTCCAAAATGTGATTGAAGATGATCAACGACCATCCTATGTGGCCGGAGACAACAAAGAGGGGAGATCTATTCCAAAAACCCTAAAAAGATGACGAAATTGACCACGAAGGTTCGCCAGCAAATATTGAAGCTCCATCGAAGTGCTCCGTTGACAGATGCCTCTATACTAGCCAGGTTTGGGAATGTAGGGCGGGGAATCCTTTGAGCACTTTGATCCCTCACACGTCATCATACAAAAATTCGCGAGTCCTTTAAACCGATGCATGGTTCTGCACCGGATCTCTAAAATTCAACAAACAGAGGAATACGCGCGACTCTACCGAAAAATCAAGACATGTAAGACCCCGGAGCCAAGTGCCCCGATCGAAAGGGAAAAACTACGATACATCCTCATTCGATTCACTTGCTCAAGCTGTATTGTGAGGCGCGGCCTTCGAAGCTCTAGCCCTGCCTTGACATCCTCAGGCTACTCTGTTGGTGTATGATCCCGATCCGGTGGCAACCCGCGCATCGGTTAAAAGGACACCGCAATTTGTCATTACGTGAGGGATCCAAGTGTTCAAAGGATCCTCTGGCACATTCCCGAGCCTGACTAGAATAAAGGCTTGCAAACCCATGTCAACTTGCAGGCGAACCTTCATGGTCAATTAGGTTTCTGGGATAGCTTTTCCATCTTGGTCGTCTGCAGACAGTTAGGATGGTCTTTTGACCAACGCCAATCCCATTAAGTCATTATAACCGAGTAAAATGGTGTAACCGATCAAGACGACCCGACCCCGGTTCTATTTACGGCTCTAAGGTTATGCTAATGGGACCAGCTCGGTGTAGTATATTGCGAGTTACTAACCCCGGATGAAACCATTACAGGTGAACGATATCAGACTCAACTGATGTGTTTGAGAAGGGCACTGAAGAAAAAACGGCCTTAGTTCGGGAAAAGGCAATACAAAGTGTTTTGCTGCATGAAAATGCTCACCCCAATTAAATTTTGATTCCGTTGGACTGGATTCCATCTCTGTGGGTACCAGAACAGGAGGAGCCTTGAATTCAAGTGAATGAGAATGAAGATTTCGCTTTGCGAGCAGCAGGAGCCCATTGTCGACCTTATGAAACGGATAGCGTTTGAAAAGTGAGGTTCATTCTCAGGACTTTGAAGGGTCGAGTGTTTCGGTACTTCCAGCGAATACCGTGCTTTACCTAGAATAGTTTAAATTTGAAAGACGTGTGAAACGGAGTCGTCGACTGTTATTGTCACAGCCGTTCTCCGATTTGAAGGAGGACCCTCATACTTCAATGCGTACCGCTGCTCGTTCTCCGTTGTAACCGTGCGGATTTGTTGTGAAGGTTTCCAAAAACTGCACCCGTATCAGCGTAATTCTGCCGGGATCGAGTGCAGTCAAAAAATCCCCTTCCATCCTATTGATTTACCCTTTCACATGGTGATATCCGAGGTCTTTCGGGACCTCTTTAAGGACTCAGTGCAGGGATTCAAGGGCGCCGTTTACAGGACTTAATGCCTTTGAAATATCAAAAGCTTTGGAGACGCGGAAGCTCATTTCCCAAAGTGACGGTTCAAGGATAGTTTCGACTTACAGAAGAACTGAAAAGGCTCGTCTAAATTTTTGTATTTATAAGATTGACTGCGCAGAATGTCCCTTGTGGAAACATAAATGAGAAGGTCGTCTGCATATTGTAGAACATTGATAGGATTCGGGTCGGTAGTCTGGGGAGATCTGCTGCGAAGAAAGCAACAGGCAGAACTTTGGAGTATACCGACTGAGCATGTATAGGATGGGAAAATATGACTCCTGATACCAAACTCAGATTTCTGTCCCCTGTGAAAGCTAAAGATTAACTGGGTTTTCCTCCATACAGTCGATCTTCATAATCTCGGAAATTAGGAGATTGGTGAGGGGACTGAAATTTGGTTAGGACATTGATCCTTAGGGCCGCTGTAGTTGAAATTGTTTTCGTTTCTGTCTGACCAAACTATCAATTTTAAAATGATGAGGGTGCAGCAAAACGGTTTAATCCCTCTAAGCGTGGTGATATTATACAATATTTAAGGACTGTACGTGGAGACTTGAAGGCGCCATTTACAGAGTTGGCCAGGTCCACTGTGAAGAGAGAGGAAAAAATTGTGGCTGAAAGGTTGGAGTCTTGAGGTATACCAGCTAGGTATGTATAAGATGGGGGAAAGATGATCACCGATACCAACCCGGGATTTTCGCTCCTCTTAAAAGTTGATGATTAACTTATAGAAGTGCGGGTTGACAGTGCGGATTTGGGAAAACTTGAACGTAAAACCGTGTTGCCACGCGGGACCGAAGGCATTCCCTGGGTCTGGGAAGCAGACTATTCTGGGCATCTTCCGATTAATGCCGAGGAGGCGGTCTGATTTCAAGTGAGTGTATGCACAATGGAATGTTAGGTTGGCGAATTGGAAAACTAGAAGTGAATCGATCTTTTGACAGCACTCGGAGACTGGTGGATTGATTACCCGCTTGAAAATTTTAGCGGTAGAGGAAAAAATTGAAATGGGTGTTTAATTGTCGGGACTGAGCGGTACTCTTTTTTGGGATAGGGGTGATATAAGCATTTTTCCCGTCTATCGGGAAGTGGTCGTTTATGATGGTGAACAGGTGTAATGCATTTATTCAGCACTAAGGCAGGTATTTGTCAGGACCTGTTGATTTTGGGTTTTTGATCGCTTTTATAATCGTCGCGTCAGCATCGTGGCTAAGGGAGAAGATCTGAGGAAGGGTTTCTCGGCTAGTTATGGGAATTAAGGTGTGGCTGAAGGGTCCTTGGTTAGATTGAAAGTGCTGAAATCTCTGGGATGAGGCGGCTAACTTCGGTTTCGTGGATGCTTAAGGTGCAGCGATGAGCTTGCATAAAATGTTTCGCAAATGTGTCCGCTTTCCCGAGGAAAAATGAATGGGGGGGCGGGTCATCGTTCTTTTTAGGATTTTATCCAGGCGAGGACAGGTTTTTCTGACTTCTCTGCCTTTGGTTTAACTCTATTTTAGACGAGCATCTGGAGGTAGTCGATTAGAAGTGTAAAGATTTGTTCATTTATTAGAAAAAGGATTGCAGAAAGTATCTATTTCTAAATAATATTCTTCGAGGATTTTCTTGTACCTCATATCTAAAGGGAGGTCATCAGGGAGCGAGATGCGCTAGTTCATGGGCGGGCTGGGTTCTGTTCGTCACAGACATCTTAAATTGTTTCAGTATATTTACGTACCGATTGGTCGATAGTGTCGTTGGATACTTTGATGTTTCAAGAGAGTTAGATATGGTCGGGTTTGTGTGGCTCTAGTTTGCTTCCTGGACCAGTTTCGAGAAGTATAGCTGCGCGAGGAAATACAAAAATGTGAATCTCAGGAAATCCAATCTACGCTCCTCGTCTCAACAACTGGCACTTGACCCGTAATTAACTTTGGAGTGGAGGAGCGATTCATTTTTCATTCAGATCTGCTTGCTTCAGATACCCGCCGAATTGTGTTCCAACCCTCCTTTCAGTCCATCCAATGTACACTTCATTACAATGGGTACGAGAAATTTTGTAGTGTATTTGTATAGACATGGCTATTGGACTTACTGGGTCACTACCATTCTCCTTTTGGACTGTTGATAGTACTATCTGGAGTATGTTCAGTTTCATTTACCATAAACCATGAATCATATTGTTGGCGACCTGTACCGATGAAGGGGAAATTGAATTTAAGGGGAAATGTCCTATCGAATACCATATGTTCCTCTCGTTGCTTTTTTTCTTTTTGCTTATCGAACTAAGTTGTTAATGTGCTCCTCCCTAAAGTCGAAGTTTCAACTGTTACGCCAAATCATGAGCTTATTTTGTTTTGACGAAGCATCTCGGTGCCGTACCCAGAATGAGGGTAGAAGAAATGTCTTCGGACCAATTCTTGGACTGACAAAAATGGATTTTTGGGAACTGGTTTTAAATGGTGAACGGCTGCCTTTTGAAACGTTAAATTGTAGCCTGCCTGATGCGTTCGTGTTTGGGATACAAATGGATTTAAATCCTTCAGACTTTTTGGAAAGAGGTGGGGGTTTAAACTATAATGCCAACTGATGTGAGCATTGTGTTAAGTCTCCTATGACTCACGGAGTGTTGCATTTGAACATATTAAGGGCTAAAGCCTTCATTTCCTTACAGCCTTATCTTCAACTGACTCATGCTCAGAGCTTAGACAAGTTTTTGCAGCCAAACCAGCTTAAGAAGTCAAGTTAGCAATTCTAGTATAATTCGCCATGTTGCCATGCGAAACCAATTTGTCCTCTCCTCAAAAAGTATTCTAGGGTCTGTTACCTTCGGATCAAGTAAACATTTTTCCTTTGAAACGCTCCAAGACACCGCAATTGCAAAAATCGTGCACACTCACTACCCAGGAACTGGTTACCCATCTGTGCTTCTGACTTTTATATTACGCAACCACCTTGATGTGTATCCCATGAAAAGAAAACCAGCATCCGTTTCATTTTGTTGGCAAATCTTCACAGCAACCAGTTAATTTTAGTGCAAAATGTTAATTAACACTATCCCCTCGGTCGGATCAAGTGTTAACTGTCTATAAAAAAACATGATTTTAAAATTCGTTCGTATTAAACTATGACACTTGATAGTGTCTCGGGGGGTTAACGCTTATGATTATCATCGTATATAATTTACTCTTCATCTCATCTTTTGTACTTAAAAGACAAAATATAAACTAAAAAAAATTGTTAATTAGCTTTACGAGAAAATGATAATCATTTCTATCCAACAAACGTGATGTGTAATCATTTCAACATTTTAAGCGAATTCAAGTAAACTTTGCTTAGCTATTTAGCTGTGAGTTAGTTATAATCATGTCTTTAATGACAAGGTCGACTGCCTACAATAAGATAACTTTGAGATGTTATACCGTTTTCAGTGTGCGAGTTGATGCTGGAAATTGAAACTTCTTTCCAGATGTTTTTATATTTATTTAATATTATGAAATTGAGGAGTATCTAGAGAACTTGTTATTCGTCACAACTAAAGATGCTTTTCAGGTTTTTAGTTTGAAATTTAGAATTATGTTATATAATTCCATACCATCTGCCATGGGAGCAGTTTTTTAGTTCGTAAAATGGCAACAGCTCAGTCTTAGTTCGGAATGAGTTAACCCATGACACAGGAAATTGCGAAGATGGTTACAATAATTATTTAATCAATAAAAAATTTTATTAACAAAAACCTGTCATAATGACTGAATCGGCGTCGCTTTTCATCGAAGTCGTGATGCTGCATTCAATGATATTCAGAAAATCCATTCGAAGAATCAAAAGATTCAAGCGAGAAACTTCCTCTGTTATTGTTCACTATTATTAACTAAACTCATCTCTGTACAGGCTCTGAAAGAAGGATCAACCAAGCAATAGAAGTGGTAGCAAATCACTTTTTTTCAAATAAAATCTAAAATCGATAACTTGGTAATGCCTGCCCCACAAGCAAATCAAAAGATTCAAGCGAGTAACTTGAATTTCTTCATTTAGGGAATTAGTGAGAATTCAAATCATAAATGGACGGAAAAATCGTTTTAGTGTTGAATGAGCCAGTTTTTAAGCTTAATTCAACCGGATGGCCTTCATTTTGATTCTTGTTGCAAAAATTCATTAAGTGCAATGACGAGTATTGAAGCTTTTATCCGAGTAGTTACCTCGTGTTATCTTAATTTTTTGCAAACCGGGGTCTGTTCTGACTGATTTTTTCCTAAATGCAAGTCGTCTACTCAACAATGAAATATATATTTAACATGTTATGGCATCTGCAATTTAGCTAATGTCTCTCGACCCTAAAAGGCGCTAATTAGCACTGCAAACCTCCCAACTTCCTATAATTTATTATCCACGAACGCCACCTAATTGCCAAGATGATTTTCCCTCGAAAAGCATCTTCCAAGCTAATTATTGTGAAAATCGATTGTTTTAATGTGTTTTAACAAACAAAAACTAGACGCCAGTCCCTCTTGGAATCAACTTACCGGGAAGACACCAAAAAGTTAGTTTCACCTGAAGAACTAATCAAGACGTCTAGGATCAATTGTGGGTTTTCTGGCGCCGCCATCACAAAAATTGTCCGCTTGCAAGAGAACAAATGCTTTTCCGAAACCATTAAATCGATTGTTCTTTGCCGCATTTTAATTTCTTCGGCCGGGGGTTTTGACTGTGTATCGTTTTTATAAGCACGTCCACTCTAAAGGAGAAATAAAAACACCAACAACAACCTGAAACATTCTGCTAATTCCCGCTAATCAGATAATACTCCACATAGCAAACAACTTTTATCTGCGCGCGGTCGTGCAAAAGTAGCTAATTTTGGCCTAGGCTATGAAAGTTGGTTTTATCTGTGTATGCCTGCAATATCGCATTAAAATGTATCTTATGTTATACATGTGCAGATTTATGGACTCTCGATGACTAACACCGGGCCCCGTAAATTGAGCCTAGATGGAATCGAACTCAATAATAATGGCCAATAGTATGGGTTGTGCTCTCTGCAAAAACACAATTTGGTTTGTTTCTTTTCCGAAATGGGTTTTTCGCCGAAGGACGACTGGTAGAGCTCGGATATATGCGCAAACTTGTAATGAATTGTACATATGAAGACGTGAAGGCGTTTTAATGCGGCCCATAAGACATACGTGGCGTTTTCAAAGAAGGAGTAGGTGTTTAATACAAGATTCTGAGATATGGAGGATTGCGTGTAAGTTTCAAGTTGGTATTAAGAAGTCGATGATATCGGAATTATGGTGGATTTTAAAACACACTCTTGCAATAAATTCTCATTAATTTAATTTCAAATTTATGCTTGGATCATGTTGATTGAGGATCTCTGCGGACATTGGCTTTTCCAGGGATACTTGATATGGGACAAAATTTTCGGTGGGCAGCAGTTCAATCATCGTAGGACTTAATCTGTTTAGCTCAGATCGATTTAGGTCCCAACTCACTTCTTTTATAACTACGCTGGTAGCCAAACCAACTCTCCCCCAGGACCATTAGCAATCTTGAATGGCATCGCTTAGTTTCAAAATAAAATCAAAAACCAAATCAATTAAGGCATTAAAAACTCGAATCTAAAATATGATTTAAATTTAAGACTCGTCACTTATCATTTACTGGACATATCGGCTTAACCAAGGATTTGTTTCGTAATCCCTACAGTTTAGAACCGAGGAATAGCGTCGGTCACTGGCAATGTTTTCGAATAAATTAACACGGTGTTTTCCGGTGACCCAGAGTTGACTTGGTACCACATCTTACGTATTTCTTTAAATCCACAACCAAACAATATTCTGTGGCTCCTCACACCAAAAACTTGTTGCAGGAGAACACCTTGTCGTTGCAAGGAGCTCGGCCTTTTAAGCTACACTCCAACTATTATACAATCTTCCAGCTCCAACTGCAAACTTCTCTGTTCGCTCTTCTCATCACTCGAATACGCTTTTCCCCTTTCCCCCCAATCCCAACCTGGAGTTTCATCTGAGTCCTTGTCTTTCTAAGCGCTTTCGAACTCAAAGGTGCTAAGGACAATCGCGCACTGATCACACGTTTTATCTGTGAGTCGGCCCTATTTAGGCTGTAATGAGGCCTACCTTCTAATCAGGTTATAAGGGGTGATAAAATTGTCCATTTCTGAGACTTGGCATTCCATCTATCGCTAGGATCTATTAGTCCCAAAAATGACCCCAGACTGATCAGCGTTCCAGTGAACCCTTTTTTTTTGTGGGAGTAGAGTAGGTGAATGTGTTTACGCAAAGAGTGTTGGACTCCCGCAACAGCACGCTGGCGGAGGCCGTCCCACCTCTCGCAAGAAAGAAAGGTGTGTTCAGCGTCGTCCGCCACTCTATTGCAGAACACACAATCAGGAGATCGCGCCTTCCCAACCCTGTGCAGGTAAGACTGAAAACCTCCATGCCCACTTAGAAGTTGGGTAAGGAAGTAATCAATCTCACCGTACTTTCTGTTCAACCATGGGTCTAATTTGTCGATGAGCCGCGCAGTCCACTTGCCCCTTGGCTCATTTTGCCAAGAAAGTTGCCACTCGTTAAGGGTGCGTTGACGTTCTTCACGAGCAACCAATTCTCTTAAGTTTTCGCCCTTACGGTGATATATAGCTTTGCGCTCCTTGGCAAGGAGGGCAATGGGGATCACTCCCGCAATCACCATCACAACCGGTTCGGAGACGGTGCGATAAGCAGACGCCACTCGCAAAGCTCCCCGCCTCTGCACTTGAGTGAGGCGTTTACGATGCACCTTCTTGTCAAGGGCATCAGCCCATACCTCCGCACCATAGAGAAGGACGGACTGCGTTGCTCCCATGAGGAGACGTCTCCTAGTTGATATAGGGCCCCTGACATTCGTCATTAGCCGACTCAAGGCCGCGACTCCTGCTGCAGCCCTGTCCGCGGCTGCTTTGATTTGCTCGAAGAAGCTCATCTTCGAGTCGAGCATTAAACTAAGGTATTTAATCGCTGGTTTTGACTCTATAGTCAACTCGCCGATCGATATGGGACGCTAGGTCGGGATTCTCCTTCTAGTCAGGATGACTACTTCGGTTTTTTCCAGCGCAAGGTTGAAACCGTGAGCAGTCATCCATCCGCTTACCCGTCTCATCAATATGCCAAGTCTGCTTTGCGCCTGTTCAACAGTGCGTCCGGCAACAAGTGCCGCAACGTCGTCTGCATAACCGACCAGGCGCGACTCTTCGGGCATATCGAGTCTCAGCAGACTATCGTAGGAGGCGTTCCAGAGGTCCGGCCCTAGGATGGATCCCTGCGCTACTCCCGACGTGATTTCCATCTTCCTCTGGCCCTCTAGCGTCTCATAGAACAGGGAGCGGTCTTTCAGATAATCCCTCAATATCCGCAAGAGATAGCTTGGCACGTGAAAGGAGTTCTCTAGTGTGCCTAGCATATCTGTCCATCTTACGGAATTGAAGGCATTTCTGACATCAAGCGTTATGAGGAGCACTATCCGTCGAGATCGGCGGCTGTGTGTCCTGGCTCGATTAAACGCATTTACGGCCTCCATAACAGCATCCACTGTAGATTTCCCTGTTCTAAACCCGAACTGCCTTGCAGATAAGTCCCCGGCAGCACGGATCGCTTCAGCGAGTCTACCTCTGATGAGCTTCTCGAGCACTTTTCCGGCCGTGTCAAGCATACACAGCGGTCGGTATGCAGACGGGAGCTCCGGGTCTCCTTTACCCTTACTGATCAACGCGAGTTTGGCCAGTTTCCAGCGACAAGGAAAAATGCCCTCCTTCAAGCACGCGTTGAACACTTCGAGCAGCAATTCTGGCCGTTGGCGGAACACCAGTTTGTAAACTTCCGCCGGGATGCCATCAGGATCTAGCGTCTTCCTGTTTTTCATAGTGAGAACCGCTTCTTCGAGTTCTCCCATTGTGAAAAGGGGGCAATCCACGACGCTTTCCGCGCTATTTACATCAACCCGTACAGGGTGTCTGGAGAACAATGCCTGCACAACGCGGTCTGTCCCTCCCTCCGTCCCTTTAAAGCAGATAAACTTGACCCCTATGAAGTTCACTTCCTGTAGTGTGGGATTAGGTGGAGCGGTTTAGAGCCGCAGTTGACACGGTTTAGTACCTTCTTAATATGGGGAATATTCTACAGCATTAGTGTAAGATGGCTCCTAATTAGACAACTTGATTTTCTGTGCCGAACAAAGTCTGAATTACAGGACATCAAAAAAGTAGGGCCTTTGTTGGCTACAAATCACCTTTTAAAACAGGTACCATATTTTGGGAATCAGTCGGAAAAAGGAAGCAACTGATTCCCGAAATACAGTATTTGTGTTAGTCAAAAGAAATGTAGTCAACAAGGGACGACCCCACTTTTTCCAGACTAGCTACCAAACTCAATCCAAATATGGCTAATTTGTTTAAGGTAATGTTTTATGATATTAATTGTTTAGTTTAGTAGTTAATCTAGCATTAGTGAAGATTGAGACTAGTTTACATTTGGTAAAAAGCACTCACGTTGGATTTTTTGCCATCAATCTCCATAGATCGGTGGTAAGGCCTATCTTAGAGTATATAGCCCAGATACTTTGAAAATAAGCTTAACTCTATGTCTAGTTGTGTTCTGAGAAGATGCCTGGGGCTGACCAGAACCACCCCCTTGCACCAGATTTTTGCTTTGGCTAAGAAATCGCCGGTCTGTTTCAAAAGGCTCCTTTTGGCAGCCAAAGAACTGCTCAAGCTAAATCAAAGGAATTCTAAAACCCACAATTTGGTAGTACAAAACTCGGATGATGATAATGATCTGTCCTCGATCTATAGGTTTCTCCTTTGACACAGAAGTTCCCGATGAGGTCTCTAGAAGATTTTTGTTCCTGGCGTTGGATGCTGCCTTCAGGCGCGATGGTTCGGCCTGTGCGGTGATTTCTCCGAACGAGACCCAGATCTCACACTTGAATGTCTTTGAATGTCAGTTCAGTTTCGGGGACAGAACTTTTTATTGTGTTTCAAGCCATGAAGATTTCTCTCGGGATGGGTGAGAAGAAGATTGTTATCATTACAGACTCTCTCCAGTCTTGGAAATTACTCAATCAAACTTTGTGATCGCACTACCTAGTCGACCAAATACATACCCTGGCTTCTGACTCCTGTTTCAAAAAAATTCTCTGGTGCCCGGCTCATGCAGGGCACCTATTACATGATCTTGCCCATGTAGAGGCCGGTAACACTCTGGGTTCTGTCCGGACAGGCTCTAACATTCATATGTTTGCAAGTGTATCAAAAAGAATCTGATTTTAAAAATTTATGTTTAGCCTTTTGCTGGTCATAAACGATAGTGTGTTTCTGGAAACATAGGCTAAGTGTCTGCCATCAGTCCTGTTGGTGTACTTCGTGGGTAGTATCAGGTCCTGTTTTGGACTGTTACCTGCCGGTTCCCAGGGGACAAACGAAACCAAACAACAATAACAACAAAGAATTGTGATTAGGAAAATATAGACAAGAATAGGGTTATCAAATGTCGCATCATCCACAAAGAGGTCACCAAGCTGTGCCGCCTCAAGTTGAGTCTTTTGTTATCATGGTAGAGTTTGAAGTTTTATCCTTTCCGACAGAGAGGGGGGAAGATATTGGAGAGGAGGGGGGTTAGCAAAAGATTCCACTTCACTAAACCCATTAATGAACTGCAGCACGCTCTTAAAAAGTTATAACCCCTCAAAATGTAGTCATTTCGATGTTAAAGGGGAGGGAAGTAGTTTTGAACCCTATCCCCGCAGGGAGAGGCAGGAGGACTTGATGATTTTTATTGTTTCGTATTTATTTTTTTAACTTCTTAATTTTCTTTTTAGATTTACATTTGAATTTGCATTTACATTTGAATCACGGTAAGTGCCAGCGGGGAATTCTTGGCGGGGGCAGTTTTTCGCGTGGCTGCGAAGCTTGTTGCGTCGATAGGCCGCAAATTCGCTTTTGTTTGTCCACTCCCTGCTTGATTAATTATGTCGCAGGTTGAGGAAGCTATGGAAGACGCGCGATGGGTTTAAGTCAGAGTGCCTCCCTATTGACGATGCGATCTGGCGGCCTGGTTCCGCTAATTCGAGGCGCAATTTGCGCTGGCGTTTCAACCACGCCGTCATCGGCCTCGACGAGGAGACCATCTTACTAGTTTCGGACGTGCTGGAGGACTACTCCGACGTCCTTCTAAAAGAGCAGCTGATAGGGCGACTGTCAGTTAGTGAGGAGGCGAAGCTTTATCCCTTGCTGGATGAGCTGACGCTAGGCGACCGCACCCCCAGCCAGTTGCTTCTAGAAAATAGGCAGCTGGGTTGGAATAAGGTCGGCTTTGAGTTACTGAAGTCCCTCTGGCTGCAGCGGCTTCCGAAGAGCACCATTCGAAGTGGTGTTGTCCGCCATGGCTGATAAGGTACAGGTCCTCATTCGGGTGGTCACCACTCGGAGGCCGCTGCAACCTCCATACGAAGCCCCTTTAGACTTCTGAGTGAGTGAGGTCTCCTTGAAGCTGGACTTCGAACATTGTGATACTGTCATTGTAGAAGGATGAGATAGGGAAGGCATGGGTGAGGATGAGAATGGTGCTAGAGAGAGTGAAAGACTATTTCTAGATCATCCACCAAGTTGTTGGCAAAGGGGCTATGGCCAAAATTTGAAAGGGAGAATAGGGGGGGGGGGCTTCTTCTCCCCCCAAATATCCTTCCTATCCCCTCTTTTTCACTACAGTGATATAAAGAAACCCATTTTGAAGGACTTTTTAACTTTTTAACAGTGGGAGTTGTAAAAAAGGCACCTCCCCTCCCTTCAATTAAAATTCAACCTTTACCACAGGCTGGAATCATAAATTTTTTTTTTCATTCTGCCTTTAACCAAAATTCTCCTGTTGCACATCTCTTCCCATAAAGTCATTTCTATTCTTTCAACTTCTACACGCACCAGAGCAAACTCATAAATATTTCAACAAATGGAGCCACACTATACACGCACCGTTTGATTTTCCCCTGACTAACCTTTTTCAGTAGCAAAACCAAATAAAATGGGTCGGAATTTTCATTAAAAAACAGATAAGAGATCCGCAAAAACTAGAACAATCCACACATGGGAAAAATTTATAATGCATCCACCAAAGCATCACGAATTCCATTAAAACACAAGAATATCTAATGATGAAAATCTTTAAGAATAATCCCAAAAGATACACGAAAAAAAAAGGCATAATCTTTGTGTTATGTAATTAGGTCAAATGTAAAATGTAAATTAATGCATATCGAATCAAACAATTAAATTATCTTTGTAGCCATCTTAAGCGGGTCCAGGAATCTGGAACAGTGAATTGGAGGACCACGGTGAAAACCCCGAAAAAAAAAAGTAACAAAAATCGCGAAAAAACTGCTTTATTATCTGTTTTTATTCTTGCGGGCAGCGCTTCTTCTATTTGCGAAATTGAATAAATTCGCGGTATCGTGTTGATGATGCTGTGCTGAGGTGGCTTGGAAGAAGAAAGGCCAAGCAGAAGACATCCAACACTTGCTTTTTTTCTGTTTCTCCTTCATTATAGGCCATTGACCAGCAACTGGTAAGCTTAGAAAGGCGTCTGAAGATACTGATGACCTCATGTTGAACTGTTTCTTGTAACTTCTTCTCAAGCAGATAGTTCAATTCCAGAAATAGATATTTGAATATGTCGACGCTAATTTGAAAATGTATGAGCAGAACGTGATTTTGTCCCATACGTTCTCTCACTTAATTTGAGTTGATTAATATGGGGAGGCGCACGGTTAGTTAATTATGATTTACTGTCGCTTTTTTAGCATGACAATGTCGTTCATTAGGAATTCATCAAGATAACGACTGGAATTGAGTTAGTACGCGGGAATAACAGTTGAAAAGAAGCCACCAAACTGTGTTTCGCTTGAAAAAAATTGAAGAATGCAGAACAGTATCATAACTGGATGCAGATGCGGATTAAGATCAGTATCTGATCATGCACAATATCTGCTGTGGCTGTGGCTATCTATACTTTCCTCTCCAACCAACCATAACTCAGAGAGTCCAATTTCTGTTGTGGGTTTTTTTTTTGGTAAACAATCGCCAGTGCTTGTATTGTTTGTAAACCATCACCTGCCATTGCAGGACCACGTCACTAAGTCTAACTAAAATTCCAGCTCCCACATAATGAAATTCGTGAGGAAGCATAATTTCATTATGATAATTCCGAGTTTACTACTCCAGTGGCACGTATCTCCCCGCCTCAGATACTACCGCCATCCTACCACAATCCAATTAAAGCATTAACCGGAGAAGAAAAACAATTCGCGAACGAGTCGAAATGATCTTGAGACCGAAAAAAGCACACCAACACCAATTTGCCCGGATTCAAGAAAAGATACCGAGAAAAAAACCCGTCACGGCAGCGACAACCCACCATCACCAACAAAGAAGAAATTACTTCAATGAAAAGAAACTTTCACCTGATTAAGTTATTCACAAGTTTGTTATTACCGTCTTAGCTGGTAGCGGGGGCGACCAGTACAGTCCAGGCCAGGCTTCCGTGCAAACACTCCTCCAGTATGACTTTCCTAGAGTGTCCAATTTAACACTTACCATTATTACCACCACTTGGAAGTGTTTAAAAGACGCAGCACCAAAACCTTCTGGTGCGGGTCTTGTATGAATGAAGCATTGAAAAACTGGGTCAATGAGTGTTTGTATAAAATGCAAATAACACAGATGAACACGGAAACGTAGAAGGAAGCTAAACACTGAATATCTCAAATTTGGTCCAATCAATAGATATTAGGTCTTCGTGGAGCACCTACTCATCCAGGTGAGATCAAAACGTTTTTATTGAAGGCCGCCGCGACGAAAATTGGGGCTTGAAAGTGCGCGCAAATAGCGATCTTTCCAGTTAATGGAGTAGAATCACTTAACATTGTTTTTTCAATGTAGATACAAGTGACAATCTTTTTTTCATACGATCATCGCAAATTGTTTATAAGAAGATAATTATGAATTTCATATTCCATTGCAACGCAACGATGAGGTGTTGTGTAGGCAGCATTGGGTTTCGTAACCACATGTTAATATGCAACATTATCGTCCCTGAGTTGCGTTGGGTTTTACGCATGATATAGTGTCTCTCGTCATAAAGATAGATTGGTATGGGCATGGGATATGTGTGTGCCATCTTGTCATGCTGAAGAGGTGTAGAATGTTGGATAGGTGAGTTCATATTCAGACCGTTATTATTATTCTCTCCAGATTAGCTATCAATATACAAATGCGATGAATGTTCAGCTGTGGCATAGATAGAGTTACAGTTTTGCTCATCTTTTTTTACTGCTGGTAATTAAGGTTATCTATATGCAGGTAAGCTACTCTATTTTGAGAAAGATCTGGGAATTTGAGCTCCTAATTTAGGTAATATAAATTAGGAGATAGTCTGACGGTGCTGATAGTAGAATTGGAATGCATTTTTGACTAAGTGATGACATGAGACGATTCACTAGTCAGTTAGGTAAAAGTAGATTTGCATATCCAATGACAAACTGATATCAGTGTTTTATTAGAACTACCTCTCAGTGGGGTATGATAGTTGGTGAACGGTAGCTTGTATTGGATCCGGTTTATTGGTCCCATACCTCAGCCCTTTGCTTTATTGTATGCCCTACTAAAATATGCTTAATTAAATAATCCCGCCTTGTTCGCAAGGCTCAGAAGGTATTCGAGTAAGTTCCCCTGAGCAACCGCTTTTCCAGGCCTATTATTCCCAAAAAGTAACCTCCATCGCCCAAGAATATCCTAGAACCCAACCACTAACATCACCCTTCACTTTTCGGCCCATATCCCACTACACCACGGTGAAGTGTTGGTTCACGAGGACGGCTTTGTTCCGCAGCAGCACGATCAAATCACTCATCGCGCTTTCGGGGCTCGATACACTCCCCATCCCTCCGAGCCAGATTTCCGACAATTGCCTTCGTATCGACTGTAGAACAGGCTCCCTGAAACCCACACCGCCGCACAGAATGACCAGAAGCTAGTTCAAAAACGGAAGTAGCCTAGTGTATATCAACCTTCCCCACCGCTTCTAAAAGACAGATAAGGCGCTAAGAAGAGCTCTTGCCCCACTGTAAGAAACGCTCCTTCCACCAAGTAAAAGTCAAAGGTCCTTACGAACCACTTGACCTTATTTTTATCAGCCAACTTCAGGACTTTTTTTGGGCTCCTGCCCAATCCTGGAGCCTTGATATGCCTGATGGTTTCGAGCCTTGATATGCCTGATGGTTTCTCCTTGTTTGCCCCGGAGGTCCAGATGAAGTTCCTTGTACTGTTGGCCGAGGTCCATGCTCCCCTTGTTGTGGCAAAAGAATTGTATGATTTGAAATAATTAAGACTTGCCTTTTCCAATCGCTAATAATATTTATTAAGCTTGCGAATACCGATATTTCGGGAACCACTTGTTCCCTTCATCAGTGCTAACAAGTCTGGAAGGCAAGTCTTCTTTATTTCAAATAATTTAATGGCTAGAAATACCGCAAGATTGCACTTAGAAAAAGAATTGTGTTTATTTTAAAAAGGATTTGTGGGCAAGTCACTTGGTATGATCTGGTACACTACAACCTTGTAGGCAGACTCTACCGGTTCATGTTTCCTTGAAGACACGACTGCCCGAACCAATTCAGTTTGCTGCCTCGCACGTCCTTTTTTGAAGTCTCCTCGCTCGCAAACAATATGATCTTAATATCGAGTTTGGTTTTCTACCGCAGTGCAAATGTTGTCGCGGTATTGTAGTATCATACCATTTCCATTGCTGTTCCCTTCAGATCATAACCTGCTTCTAGAACTGCCACGAATGGCTCCCTTTTAAAAGCCTACATAAAGCAGCCTCGATTGTCGTTTCCACCGTTTCCATTGTCAAAAAATATGGTCTGGTAGTGTTGGTGGTATTGACTCGACCACCTGAGACCTTCCACTGAGATACGGAAATCTACCAAATCGACATTCAAAACCTTCCACCTCGGAAGTTGATCATGGGTCCAATTTCGGCCAGGAAATTTTCCAGGTCAATAAAGATTTCTAGTACGATCTGGTTCCTGGTGTTCGCCACTCGTTTTCTTCGCTCAAAAGTCGACAAGTTAAAATCGCACTTACTTTTGGGCTGTTGTATCCAGGGTTCTACATCAGAGTGTCCAGGAACGGAGCCGCTGTAGATATGCACATTGATTTTTGCCCTTACAAAGCCGACTAATAAGAATATCAGTGTTTCTTCTATTGATTGCTTCCTCTACGCTCATATCCCGGCATTTCCAGAAGTTTTTTACCCATTACAATCTCTCCCTGACTCCTGACCTTCTTCCCGCGGAACCACCGAGGAGTATTTCGGCGTTAGGTGGACATGGCTCCAGCCTCTTCGTTCTGCCATTGATTGCATTCACAACAGCATAATTCTCGCCTCCGCTACCTCTCTCAATCTGCACTGAGTCCGTCCAACGATGTCCTTATGTTTCCCTGATACGCAAGTAGTTTCTCAATTAGAAGTTTCAGTGCTACTGTTCCTTCCACTGTCTTCCCTGGAATCTTCTTTCCTCTGTGAATCTAGGAACGAACGGAAGAAAACTTGAAAGCTGTGTAGTTTAAATCTATTGAGGTATTGACGGTATTCGCCAAGTCCTGTGAGAAACTGCCTGAGATCCAAATTTTAATGCTGGAAATCAATCAGTGGATCCATCTATTGAACCCCCCTTCCCCACCCGTTATTGCTCAACGATTCCTTCCTTTCTGCGTTTTTTACATACCGATCAGAACAAAAACCGGTTCCATCATAGATGCGTATCATCTCGTCGGCCAAAATGTCGATCAGCATCATTCAGCATAATCAGATACCGCGTAAGCCGTAGCACACCTTTAAGGCATCACCTTTTGAGCATAGCATGTGGTATGTAATGCAGTTGTCCAAAATGGCGCTACGTAGAGCAGTACAGAGTTCCTATGGGGGCGTCACGGACCCCTAACATTTCGCATCACATTTGCCAGGACCATGCTAATATTGGACGTGTTGGGCCAAACAGGTTGCAAATGCATCTATCATCACTCCCAAGCATTTGATTGTTGGTTTGTTAATATGCTTCCCCATCCTGGTACAATCAGTGGTATTCTCATGCCGCTTCGTGATAAGCACCGCCCCTCTTTTATCATCCGTGAGTACAAGAGCTGCATCATTCACCCATTTCTTTATAGCAGTGATTACTTCGGATGAATACAACGTCCGCGATATGTTTTGCAACCGAAATCACCGTCATCAGTCACTATTGTAGCCTCCCTAGAAACTGGGATATTTAGAACATCATTTATATCATACATGATATTCCACACAATCGATGCCATAGACCTCCTTATAAGGTTCCAACTGACCGAATTTTGCACGTCAAGAGTAGTCATTGCGCATTACTTATCAGTGTCACACTTTTTGTGCATCGCATTTTTAGCTAAGCGTCAACGGTTGAGTTGGCCGTACGGAGGCCAGACCCAAACGACTCTCTGCAGCCGTGAGGAATCTGTTCTAGATTATTGGCTCCAGAATTTTCCCCATAGTGTCCGTACGAAGAGGGTTCACCAGGAGACTTACCAAGTTTAGGTGACAACATTAGCCTTTGCTTTTCCATATATTGGAAAAGATCCCATCCACCAAGCATGCTCCAAACAACTCTACAAATATGTCTGGCCTCGTATTAACTATCAGCTTAAGGGTTTCCTTTGGTATACCATCGAGGCCCACTCCTTAGTTGTCTTCCAGCCTACCGAAAATCCCCAGTGCTTCTTTCATCGTCGCTGGGGGTTTTATAGCCACATCTAAAGGTACTGTAATTTGTGCAGCTGCCGGACCTTTGGATTTCCCCATTACAACCCTCTAGGTGCTTCCCCATGGGTCTATATCGATTTCCAAGCAGAGTTGGTTGAAACCGTCCCTGTTGTTTCGCTGAGTAGTTAGCTTTCCTTGTTAACATGCTGCTTGACTTCCTAGCCAATCCTATTCATTGCTCGGTGAGCCGCTCCTCTGCCCCGATGACATGCCGAAGATCAGGCAATGCCAGTCTTTTAGTGAAACACAGTTGATGATTCGTGTGAGCCATTTTTGGCATTTTCAGATCTTCAACTAAATGTGCCTTCTCGAGCCTGATCTTTTTGTTCACTTGTATCTGAGTAAAGCATTACTGACGAGCTTGAGTCTACCTTCTGCTTCTGCTTCAAACTGAATCAAAGGGCACTCTCCAACTCTCTTTACAATCCATGCATCGCCGAACGGTTCAAATCTAAAACCACTTTCAGCGTCATTCATATCGTCTGTCTGTCTATTGCTCTAGATCAGTGACATAACCCACTGTTATGTTGTCCATCCCGGTGGTAATTCGCTGGCCTGAACACCCGGAAGGATGGTGAAAAACCCAAAGTCCGAGAGTAGGTTGAAATGAGCCGATCCAACTACTGGGCGACACAAAGGATAAACAGGAAGAACAAATCAATTTCATTCACTTCAGGTGTCTCCTTTCCACCAAATTCCAGTTGATCCTAGTTCTCATTAGTACCGTCCGTCGCCTGACATTGGCTTAAAGAAAACTCCTGAAGGCAATGACCCAGTATTGTTTTGCGGTGGACTACGTAATCCTTTTTAGATCTTAGCATTGTAGTCGCCGAGTATCATCAAAGATTGAATCAAGGTTACTATAAAATTCATCTACATATTATCGTATTTTTGGACCTCTTGTTAGAGTGCTGTGACCAAAACGCTATCATGCTCCTTATCCGGAAACCAGGGAAAACACTTTTTGAACGATGGCAGCTCAGAGCCCCACCAACGGAAGGGAGGGGGGGATGAGGGGAGGTGTTAGTTCAGGGAACTCTTTACCATCCGACCCCTCCGCCGGTCGAGTTCAATCTTCTTCGCAATAAGAAGAGCCCGGACATAATGCGCAACACGATTCCAGCTGCCAGCACTCCTCAGTATATCTCTGACAATGTTGTCTGTAGAGAGCTACTTTTTGTGTCTGCATAAAGCTGCTGACGAAAGCCGTTCCACCTCTTGCAAGAGAAAAAGGTGTGTTCAGCGTCGTCCATTGCAGAACACACAATCAGGAGATCGCGCCTTCTCAATCCTGTGCAGGGTAAGACTGAAAACTTCCATGCCAGGACCATTCGTTCGTGCTTTCGTCGGCCAAGTTTTTCCGTAGCATTTTCCAGGATATACCTGTTGGCTCAAAACAAAGCTTGATGCCTTGAGATACTGAAGTCTTTTGCACCGGTCGCTATCGTAACCGTAACCATTAGCTTCGATAGTCTTGGCTACAAATGAAGACTTAACCATTGCTACCGAGCTCTCTTTGCGGCCTATTGTGTTGAGGGATCTTCAGAGGACCGCTGCCGATTCGGATTGCCTTTAGTTGAAAACGCTTCGGACGTTCTTTTTCCTTGGCGCTATCTGCGGGTTGTGGTTTGCTCTGAGGCGGTTTGCTTGAAGGTGGTTTGCCTGAAATCGGTTTGCCCTTAGGTGGTTTACTTGAAGGCGGTTTTCCCGAAGGTGGTTTCTCCAAGGCAGTTTGTGAAGGCGGTTTGCCAGAAGGGAGTTTGCCCAGAGGGATTTTTTTAGAGGGTGGTTTGCCCGCAGGCTGTTTCTTGACGGAAGGCAGGTGCTTACCAATGGGTAAGAATTTAGTCTCAGCATGTGACGCCGATTGGACTCCGGGTCAGAAGTGCTGGAGGAAGGTACCTTCCTCGGCTCGACTAAAAGACTATTTTTAATCCAATTCCCCGTGCAGTAGCTATGGAGGTTCAATTTTGTGTTCCATTGAAGAAATTTTGATGACGACCTATTGCACAGCTTCTAACCTCAAGGGCGCCTGATCTGACCTTAGTTTGCGTTGTTCATTTACTCCCAACATGGGGGAAAGATTGAGATTTAGTATAAGAACTGTCGAATTTCAACCACATATTTTGCAGGCTTTCTTTGAGAGTCGCAGTGCCGACTCTGAGATCGTAAGTCGACCACGGGGTATGTTATACTCCACCCTGCATACTTAAAGATCGTCTTTTTGATATAAAATTGTATTAATTTCTAAATTAAATCTGGACTTCCTAGAGCCATTATTGAGTCCATCTCTTCCGTCTTTTCTTACCTGTGCAATTAATCTTTTTCTGCTGGGATACTTAGGGAGTTAATTCCTACATTCCAGCTTGACTTCCCTACGTCTATACAGCTATCAAGATATAGTCACGAGTTACATAAGTATCTATATTGTGACTATTGTACGCGGTGATTGTAAGCAGTTAGAAGTCAACAACTTAAAGAATGGCAGCTCTATTGAATCCGTCGTTAAAGTGTGCAACAAATCGAATAATGATCATCAACTTCCGCCGGATAAAGTTTTTATTCAGAACCAAATTGGTATTTTAAATGCATAAAAGGTATCTCTTTTCTTGTACATGACACACCGTCGGCGACACAAGCACTTAGTACCATCGCGCATACCATCGAGGAACTTGACTTACTCAAGTGTTCGTTCTGCGTCTTTTCCAAATGCTGTTCTTGTAGAATGTTCTTAGTGACTCACCGAAGAATAAAAGTAATAAGATACAAATTGTTCTAAAAACAGCACAGACAAAAGGATAGTTGGTAAGCGGATGGAGAGTGATTTGCATAAATCGTTGAATGGCGAAAATTGTTGGGAGTCAGATTGTAATTTTCAGTCTTTGACTAAATTTTGGCTTTAGGACAGTTATATCTGACGTAAGTGATATTCTTTCGGACTGGGAGTATCTTTTACTGGGATTCAGAGTTTCGCTACAAGCACAGGCGAGACTATCCAATCTACTGCTTTAGGGAGAAAGTACTGAAACTTTACCCATTTTTTTCATTTTCATTTTATTTATTTCCAATTAGTGTCTTGCATCAGATACATTTTGCTTAAGAGTATCTTAGAATTAGCGAAGAGGGACAGGATCATTAATTTTAGGTCAGGGTTCAGTATCTGGCACGGCCTAAGGAAGGTCGCTAGTGGGATTGTTTTGCCCTGCTCATGGAGTCTTCTAATTTTTGGGTTTGGATGGTTTTCAAGTTTATTGAAAGACCTCTACGTAATGTTGAGAATATATTCTCCAATGGGGTCTATATTTACTCACCGGTATAGTATGACGTTCCTGCCGCACTTCTTAGTCTTCCAATTGTAAGACAATCCGGTGCAATGCCTTAATACACGGCGTTCGAAAGACATGCATTTATCCATGGCTTTCGAAGAGCAGGTGATCCACGAAGGGACTCCGTAGCATATGGTGGGCCTAATGAGAGTCTTATATAGGATCAGCTTAGTTTTGGTGCTTAGACCCACTTTTTTGCGAAGAAGAAAGTAGATCTTGCGCCATGCACCATTTGTTTCGCCAATGGCGAGTTTAACATGATCGTTAAATCTTAGGGATTCGTTGAAATTGATTCCTAGATATTTGATCGATTTCGACCCTCTTACTATTGTATTCCCGATTTTCAGTTTCAGGCGTTTAGCCTTCCTGTAGATCCCAAGTATCTAGATTTCCTCCTGAAGATGCAGACTTGTGTCTTGGTTGAGTTAATTTTAATACTCCAGCTCTGGTAGTAGTATCAGAGGTCAACCAAGCAATCCTCTATATCGCTAACTGCCTTGTCTGGGCGAAAATTGGGGGAGTAGATGAGTGTGTCGTCGGCATACTGCATAAGTTCTGTACCGACCTCAGGGGAGGGGACATCAGCAGTGAAAATATTGTATAAAGTAGGACCAGAAATGGATCCCTGCGCCACCCCAGAAGTTACCGGCAAGAGATCGGAAATCTCATTTCCGACACTGACGTAAAAATATCTATCCTCGAAGAAACTGATGGCAAGTTTGATCGTCGGGATTGGGAATTCGTATTTGATCAGTTTATAGATTAGCCCTTTTATCCAGATGGAATCAAAGGCCTTTTCTTAGAAAAGAGCTCCAGAGCGCAAGCTACCGTGGGTTTATCATTGACATTAAGTCTGCTGGCCACAGTATCGTGGAGGTAGCTCAAGGCGTGCTGTGTTCCGTGTTTAACACGGAAATCGAACTGATGGTCTGGAATAATGTTGTTAAGATTGCAGTGTTGGACCAGCCCTACCGTCCATGTTCTCTCAAAAAGCTTCCCCGGGTTCGATTGAAGTGAAACGGGTCTGAAGTTACCAGGTTCACAGGAGATACCTCCTTTCCGAATGGCTATAATTTTGGCTAATTTCCAGGTGGATGGGAAGTGGCCATTATTAATGCAGTTATTAAAAACCGCAAGTAGGAACTTAATGGAGGCTACTGGAAGATTTTTTAAGACCAAATTCGTAATTCCATCTGGCCTGCTGACTTTTTACCGTTAAGGTAAGGTAATGGGTAATACCAGTGAGTTGTGAGAAACTCAGAAATTTGCTCGAATCAGTAGCTTTGTTGGAAGGGTTCTGGGTAGAAACAGACGTCATTCTGTAGCAGACCCTAGAAGTGAAATCTCTGACTGTTGAATCAACAGTTTTAGTGCTCGGAGGGTGTTGCGTTGAGCTGCCACTCGAAGGATTCCCCAACTTTTTTGTTTTCTCAGCATCACTGCAAACTCGCACTTTGTTTTGGGTTAGAACAAAGTTGCGGGCTTTGTATTCCCCCGTTAGTCTGTTGATATTTTGGAACATATTAGCTCCAGGCTTAATGTCTGCAAGTTTGCGGGCCAATTCCCTGCTACGAAAGGTCGCCACCATACCATGGATTAGCGTACTGAGGCAGTTAATCCGGGAGAGTAATGCTTTATATTCCGCAATTATTTTATTCCCGTGCTCGTGAAATTTGCGCTTGAGATTCATCATTATCATCAGCGGCACAACAACCGGTATCCGGTCTAGGCCTGCCTCAATAAGGAACTCCAGACATCCCGGTTTTGCGCCGAGGTCTACCAATTCGATATCCCTAAAAGCTGTCTGGCGTCCTGACCTACGCCATCGCTCCATCTTAGACAGGGTCTACCTCGTCTTCTTTTTCTACCATAGATATTGCCCTTACAGACTTTCCGGGCTGGATCATCCTCATCCATACGGATTAAGTGACCCGCCCACCGTAACCTATTGAGCCGGATTTTATCCACAACCGGACGGTCATGGTATCGCTCATAGATTTCGTCATTGTGTAGGCTACGGAATCGTCCATCCTCATGTAGGGGGCCAAAAATTCTTCGAAGGATTCTTCTCTCAAACGCGGCCAAGAGTTCGCAATTCTTCTTGCTTAGAACCTAAGTCTCCGAGGAATACATGAGGACTGGCAAGATCATTGTCTTGTGCAGTCAGAGCTTTGACCCTATGGTGAAACGTTTCGAGCGGAACAGTTTTTGTAAGCTGAAATAGGCTCTTTTGGCTGACAACAACTGTGCGCGGATTTCCTCATCGTAGTTGCTATCGGTTGTGATTTTCGACCCTAGATAGGAGAAATTAACAACGGTCCCAAAGTTGTATTCTCCTATCCTTATTCTTCCTGTGACCAGTGCGGTTTGATGTTGTTGGTTGGTTGGTTTTCGATGCTGACATTGCCACCATATACTTTGTCTTGCCTTCATTGATGTGCAGCCCAAGATCTCGCGCCGCCTGCTCGATCTGGATGAAGGCATTTTGTACGTCTCGGTTGGTTCTTGCCATGATGTCGATATCCTCAGTATAGGCCAGTAGTTGGATGGACTTAAAGAGGATCGTACCTCTTGCATTTATCTCCGTAGACCGTAGACCGTAGACCGTTGTTGATGTCGAATGGTCTTGAGAGTGATCCTGCTGCTTTTATCTGGCCTCGCACATTGGTCAGGGTCAGCCTAGTCAGTCTTACGAATTTCGTCGGGATACCGAATGTTCTCATGACCGTGTACAGTTTTACCCTGGCTATGCTATCATAGGCGGCTTTAAAGTCGATGAAGAGATGGTGCAACTGTTGTCCATATTCCAACAGTTTTTCCATCGCTTGCCGCACAGAGAAAATCTGATCTGTTGCTGATTTGCCTGGAGTGAAGCCTCTTTGGAATGGGCCAATGATGTTCTGGGCGTATGGGGCTATCCGGCCTAGCAGGACAGTGGAGAATATCTTATAGATGGTACTCAGCAACGTGATACCTCTATAATTGCTGCACTGTGTGATATCTCCCTTTTTATGTATGAGACAGATAATGCCTCGTTGCCAATCGTCAGGTATTGATTCGCCATCCCACACCTTGAGCACAAGTTGATGAACCACTTGGTGTAACTGGTCGCCTCCATATTTAACCAATTCGGCTGTAATTCCATCGGCTCCTGGCGACTTATGTTTTTTTAGCCGCTGAATTGCACGGACTGTTTCTCCTAAACTTGGTGGGGGCAGTATTTGCCCGTCGTCTTCAGTTGGCGGGACCTCCAACTCGCCGAAGTTCTGGTTGTTCAGTAGCTCATCAAAGTACTCAACCCATCGCTCTAATATGCCCATTCTGTCGGAAATCAGATTTGCCTCTTTGTTTTGGCAGAATGAGCATCGAGGTGTATAAGGCTTCATCCTGCTGACTTGTTGGTAAAACTTGCGCGCCTGGTGCGGTTGCTCCCTGTACTTTTCTAGTTCACAGACTTGTTGGTTCTCCCAGGCTTCTTTTCTCCATCTGTGAAGTCGCTTCTCCGCTCGACGGAGTTCGTGATAAGTCTCTGCGCGTGCCCGCGTTCTTTGAGAATGCAACATTACTCGGTATGCGGCATTCTTCCGTTCCGTTGCTAGCTTACATTCATCGTCAAACCAGCCGTTCCGACTCCTTTTGCGGTTGGGGCCAAGTATGTTTGTGGCCGTATCCATGATAATGTTCATCAGGTGATTGTGAAGATCATTTGTGGATGCTTCATCTCCAGGTCCTCTGTTGACTGCGGTTATTGCGGCATCCATTTCCCTCTTATAGGTGTCGCGGAGGGTTGTGTTGTGGATGGCTTCAGTGTTCACTCTCACCTGATTGTCAGAGGGGATTCTAGGTGGTATTGTTATTCGAGTTCGGAGCACCATGCCAACGAGATAGTGATCCGAGTCTATATTGGCCCCCCTATATGTTCTGACATTCATCAAGGCTGAGAGGTGGCGACGTTCGATCAACACGTGGTCAATTTGGTTGAAAGTGGTCCCGTCTGGAGAGGCCCACGTATGTTTGTGGACCGCTTTCCGCGCAAACCAGGTACTTCCAACAAAAATTTCGTGTGCCGCTGATAATTGAATAATCCGCAGTCCGTTATCATTTGTATTTTCGTGTGGCTCCTTCCCTACTTGGCTGTTAAAATCCCCAAGAATGATTTTGATATCATATCTGGGACAGGCTTCGAGGGTTCGTTCTACTGCCTCGTAGAAGGTATCCTTCTCCGACTCTGCAGTCTCCTCTGTAGGGGCGTGAACGTTAATGAGGCTTATATTTCTAAACTTGCCTCGCAGGCGCAGAGTGCATAGCCGTTCGCTTATGTTTTCAAAGCCGATAACAGCAGGTTTCATTTTTTGGCTGACTAAGAAACCTACTCCGAGCACATGGTTTACTGGATGACCGCCATAATATATGGTGTAGCGGCTCTTCTCCAGGAAACCGGTCCCTGTCCATCTCATCTCTTGTAACGCTGTTATATCAGCCCTATATAGGGACAGGGTATCGGCTAGCTGCTCATCAGCTTCATCTCTGTACAGGGAGCGCACGTTCCATGAGAAAATGCGCAAATCGTTGATCCGTTGTCGTTACCGGGTCCGTCGTTGTAAAGTCCATCCTGTCCGAGGCGCCTTTCGTGGCTCCGTAACATCGGTTTTCCGTGTAGGGTTGTCAGCCCTACCCAACCCCCAACCTGGAGGACCAATTGGTGCAGTTTGTCCCGTTTTTAGGCGCGGGAGACTCGTCTTCATCCTTCTCCGTCTGCAGCTTTTCGTTACGAAAGAGCTCCCAGCGGTCACCACGTGGAGGTGGAGATAGGGTTTGGTAGTAGAGCTGTTGGTGTTGGTTCAGCAGGCATTTCCCAGGTTTTATGCTCCATCGTGGGTACCAATCCATGTTTCGCCCTGGGACCTATACTACCCTTTGACCACCACTGGTGGTGCTATCTCAGCCCTGAGTTTATCCCAGTCAGTGTGGGCAAAAGACCTAATTGTGGTCATTACTCTCTTCTTCAGAGAAATAGGTGTGGACAGCTTGAGTTTGACCGCGAAATGGAACTTTACCCAATGTTGTCGCTCTAATCCGTAAGAATTCCAGGGAACAGAAAAAGAGGTTGATTACAACGTACTATTAAAACGTGCATCGTAAAGATATAAAATTTCATTTGTCCCTTAATCAGAAGTGGTTGAATCCAAGACCTTCGTTAAAAGTTCATCAGTCATGATTCGAATCAATCATTTTTTATAGTCCACCAGTAAGCCCAGAGTAGACTGGAAACACATGTAGATGTAGATATATCTCCCAGGAAGATACCACTGAAGAGGTTCTTATACATTTCAAGTAGCTTCTAAGCATCTTCGACTGAAAGACCTCTAACTCGATTAGTAATTACCATTTTATCAACATTCTTGGTCGACCATTCACTTAGCTTTGAATTTTATTACACCCAATGATTTCAGATACAAAATCTATAGATAGGAAGTCTTGTAACTGCTCAACGATAGAATGTTGCTTGACTATAAAACTCTTGGAGTTTTATGTAAATTTTTTTACTACTGGTTATTGCACTATCAAGCGTCCATCGGTCATCGGTTGTGGTCAACATGTACGAATCGTCGCCGTCCATTGAATTCTTCTGGAATATATGTATCGAGGAATCGTTTGAATAATGTCTAACTATCTATCATCTTTCGGGTATCTAACGAGTTGACTGGGATGATTTAGTATTGTATTTACGTTTACTAAAGATTTTTCTCTTCATTTTACCACTTGGCACATGTACACAAGATGCTCGTGTACTTTGGTACTGGAAAACACTCAGTACAAAGGCATGAGACTGCTGTTGGTGCTGTTGCAGCGTTTAACTGTAAATTGTAAACACAACAAGAACTAGTTATTCTAGATCTTCCTTGTGTGGATTATCTTAATCTTTCTTGGGCTAGCGACTTGGGTAGTTGGAGGAAACAGGCAAATGCGTTTTCCGTCTTGAAAGAAAGACTCTTAAATCCGACTATTAGCTCGTTTGCTAACTACCGAGCGAGGTCAGCTGGATGAAATGAATAAATATTTTATTAACGGAGTTGCAGAATCTTTCACTAGTGAAAGATACTCGTTTAGCCGATTACCATTGCAATGCGATGAGAATAAGATGCTACTTAGTAGGCACCCATACAAACCATGTTTGCAGGTAAATGCCAGATTAGATTTTGCATTCAATACCATAATTACTGATAATTGAATGGTATCGGATTTAAATCGCGATAGAGTGGCAGCTTTTGATGAAAAGTTTAACTGTTGCTTAGCCTACTAAAGTCGGTTACAATCAAATTATTGTCTACACACAATTTCTCAGATACAAATCGAATAGAGTTTCGCTTACACAGATTCTATTTCGGATCAAATTGCAGCCTTTGAGAAACTATCTATCTCGGGAATCAGTAGTTACAGAAATCAATAGGGCCAGTGTGTAATTTCCGCGTTGGGGAGTCAGAACGCGATACCATCTCGGACGGAATTCAATGCAACCATCTTCCAGCCATCCTCAATAAAGATGCTCTTCAATTGCCACACCAAAATCAAATAGCAAAAGTTCTATTGCGCGACTCCCTCCAACCGCCCAGTGAATTAGCTCCGAAAGAAAGGTTCAGATATCACAAGCAAAATTTCAAAAAACAACCATTATCTCTGATTCACGACACAGATAATTGCATGATTCATTCCAAGAGATTCTAAGGCCCTAGGTAAGAATGCGAACTGTAGACATGCCTTCTTCTCAAGAAAATTGTCTAACCACAATCCAGGGAAGATAGTGAAAAAAGATACCTAAAAAAAACACAAAGTTAATGCAATTTGGAATTAGGGACTGGTACAGCCAATAGTCTGTGGATGCTGCTGGTGCTCCATTAAAGACCATCGATTAAAAACAATTCTAATGATCTCAACGTCGGGATACCGTTAGCGTTTTATTAGACATTGAATGGGAAGAAGTTCTTAAAAGATTGTTAGGAGGAAGATATAGAATGGGGTATAAAAAGACGCGTACTAAAGTACTTGTAATGTTTGTGGCTATAATAAAATGGGTTTAGTTTACATTGTCTGGATTGTGCTATTTATCTAGATCCGGGACTACCAACATTTTTACATATACACAGTTCTAAATTGTTTCATTTGTAGGAGTAGCTTAAGGGGGCCCTGGTAAAAGGAATAATGATTGTGTCCGTACAATCTTTTTAATGTACTATTGACCTTGAGATATGCACAGGCATTAGTCTTAGAAGCTTTTGAATGTCCACATTCACTCACTTAATAAAAACTTACGGGAAGGGGAACCAATATACACATCAAAACGACGAAGATGTCCCTCCGAAAGAGTTCTTTCTTCTCTCCTGGAAGACTGGGAACCGCCCTGTTAATTATAGGCACCATAAAGGGAGTGAGCCACAAAAATTAGGCCGGAAAAATTTCAAATTTCCAATAAATCCACTTTTAGAAAACAACCCCACTCCAACTGTCCGGGATCCAACTTCTGATGGGAAACTAAATGAGTCGTGACTGTCCATTGAACAGATGGAAGAGGCACTCAACCTAATTTCAGAGCAATGACGCAAGCTTATGAATTAAATAATGCAGGTCAGCATTTGGTAACTTAGCATTACTTTGCAATAACCATAATAACCATGGGCCCTATCCCGTCAACCACACCTACACCGCTTTTGATTTCGCTGAAATGTACTTCAGCCCTTTCCAAGCCTTTCTGAGAAGCCTACACTTCTCCTCTACCGGTCTGTGCACGGATTTCTGAGACGTCCTATCCATTGGCCACCCCGGAATAGTTATTTTCCTTTCTTAAAATGTGGCTTTACCCATTGCCACTTCCAACCGTAACCATTACGTTCACAGGTATTTGACCGGTGCAATGGCAAAGTTTTTTCGTTCAAAACTGTATCAAGCCGAAGTACCCCAATAATAACGCTGACACAGGTGTTAATTAAGGCTTGGAACTTCAAAGTAACGGTGCTCCCATATGTTAGTATAGAGAGAACTCTGGTTCAGAGTAACTTTGGCTTAATGTTGGAGAGTACAGTGCCGTCATTCCGATTGTGCTTGCATCCTTCCATAAATCTACAGCTATTTGACCAAAGCTCTTGACCCAGTAAGCGCGCGATTTGAAGAGGATCGTATTTGGAGGTATTTGAGGAAAGATATCACTGTCCATTGAATATCCTCTGCACAAAACAGCATAGAAAATGTTACCGATAACACTAAAATTACCTTGATGCCGTACGTAACATTTTACGGCGTCATAGTTTTTCTGGAAAGTCCCTCCCACCTGAATCGCTCCATATACCCTCCTCCGTCACGTACCTTCTCGGAACATAACACATGAACAAGAAGGGAAACCATGATTTGAACATGGTTAGCGCAGGGTGCATGCATGCACAGCGGTAACCAGCTTACTCCCTACAAATCGAACATTCGAAGTGTTCTAATTTTAGCTATTCTCTTTGCAATGGCACGCAAATAGCCCTTCAGGTATCGCACTCAACGCCAATTGCGTTTTTTTTTTGGGACAAATTTCATTAAAATTTGTAATTTTATTTCAAGTTACTCGCTTAAGTCTTTCGTTTTTTAAAAAAACTCACTCTACTTTTCATTTGAAGTTTAACTTTGTTAGATATAAATCGGGGTTTGGTTAATGAAAATGCAATGAACTGGGATTTTTTATATTGGCGCCTTAAGCCTCAATTAATAAATTTATCATACTCTTATCTTGAGGTATCTGGTGGCCCAAAGGAGCTTGTTATTTCAATTGTGTGCGCTGAAGTGAGGATAGGTTTATTTCTGTCCCGTGAAGTTAAGTCGCAATTGCGGAGTGGCGGAAGGGAAAACACGATCATCAAATCGTACTTTTCTAGAAGTCATTCATTCATTCCTCCATAACGTGCAGTCGAAAGCGTGCCTCCTATTAATCTTTCGGGGCATTGAAACGGGTGATGTAAAGAAAAGAAACTTGGGTCTCCACAACCAGTAAAGGCTTTTCAAAACATTGACATGGTAAGACTTTCTGCTATGCAGTCAAGCAAATGGGTAGCTGCCATTAGGTTGCCACAACAACTACAGGTTCATAATAATAAATTTGCCATAATGCGAAAACTGTTTTTATTAAAACGACTCCTCTCAGGCCCCCGACACTAGTGATCACGAATTTTGCTCCTTTTCTCGAAATTCTCAATATTAACGGAGGTGCAAGGGTTTAAAAGTTTTCCTAAGATTCCCACAAATTTCAGTAATTTTCCTGACACCCAGACCCGCCAACCTATATACCTCGAGTTGTGGTTTAGTCAGTCGACCCAACGTATTCAAGTCTCATCTTAATGATTTTCACCATAGCCACTTAAATGCATCCAACATTCGTGACTGCCATTGACCTCATGCGCCAACCACGCCTATTGGCCGTCGTTCGTGGTTAGTTCAAATGTTCCAGGACTTGCCGAGACGTCCGCACCCTTTCTCTACTGTTCTGCGCAAAGTGCAACAAACATACTTTTTTTATAAAGAAGTTCTCAATCATGAATCTAAGGAAATCAGCAAAAAGGACATGAAAGAAATACTTGATGAGCGGTGAAGCCGCTCTAGTATTTGGACGTTTTGGCACAATTCTCGAACCCTACTCAATCTTGGATTAATGGCTCAAATGTCAATTCGCCATTCCTCTCCTATTTATCTCCTCAAACCTCCCTCTTGTATACCTCTTCTAGGGATCGCCTTCCTTATTTTCTCTTTGGTTGAGTTCCCCATTAATAAACTTGGCAAAAATATTGGACCAGCTCCGAATGAACTTTATACCTTTCTTTCAGTCTTCAAATTTCGAAGATTGCTTCTGGTTTGCTTTCCATTTTTCAAAGAGGTGACTTTTCTATAGATATTGGGCATCACTCTAATTCATTCCTCGGGTTGATCACACATTTCGGGGACCTCATTGCGCTTAAAAGTCATGTCTCGACGAAACACTCTGCTGTCTACTGCCTCCAACCTTTCCATTTTTACCAACTTTATAAATATCTTAGCACGCGGCAGAAGGTACACATAATTAACACCGATTTCTCCATCAACCACAACATACTCCTTTCCAAACTATCTTTACTCTACTTCCGCCCATTAATTACCACATTACTCGTCTTTTATCTTTTTAACCCATTCTGCAGAATATCTTTTAAAAGTTACTCATATCATTCCTTTTGAATTGCCCAACGTTTTATTCCAAGCCCCTAGGATTCACCTTTTTTACTCATGGCCTCTTCCGCGCCGGCCGTTCTTGCTCTACGCAGATGACCCTAAATCTCCTTGTTGGACTGTACTCTCTTCTAATCTGATGCAGGCACTTTGGTACACTAGCGCTCTATGAATAAGCTAACAACATTCGCCAGCAAACTTTTTGTGGTCTACAGACCCCTCTATTCTGGGGTAGTATACAGTCCTTAAATCCATCAAGTGCACGACAGACCTAGGACTCTCTTAATCTCCGGGAAAAATGACAAGTATACGAATTTATAAAAATGAAAGAATAACAGTCACTTCTGTCATACTGCTCCCAGGGGAGAGGTGAGGGAGTGTTTGATGAGTTGCCTCTGTCCTGGACGAAATCCTAAGGGCCGTCAAAAAGCGCGCCCCTGCGGCACTATGCTATTGTACTCCGGAGGCCTAGTGGCGTGAACCCGGTGTTGGATTAATAATTAAGACATCCGCAAGCTGACCCTTAATTATTTGGGGAACGGTTTTGGTGGTTCCCTAAGGTTAACATTATGATCGCGAAGGATAATCTAAATGCTTCTGTATTTCCCCATCACATATTCGAGCAAAGTGGGGGGGACATATGTTGGGGAAACGCCTTTTTGGTATCCGCAAGGGTAGTGATGGTTTGGCATTATTCGAACAATCACACAAACAGCATTACGATTAGCAGTAGATTTGAAAGTTGTCTTTCGGATGTGCATAACGCTTACCTTTCCTTGCATGTTAGTCCGCGGCTTCTCGCAATTTCAACTACAACCACCTATGAAATCCAGCTGTCGTTCGAAAGAGGGGAACTATCTTGCTGATTGCAAATCGCAATGAAAATATCGATGAGCATTGGGCCTACATTAAGAATGCTCTTCATCTCAGCCATGTCCCAAAGGGGTATCACAAGGGCTAGCCGATTACGGAATCATGAAAGCAGATCAACAGATAGGCAGGGCTGAAGACTGTGTTGACTGTCAGTAGCTTTTAGCTCTGCATATCTCCCTTAGTCAAGATGCGTCATACCTACTTAAAGTTTCATCGCTTTTATACTCGGTATTCAAATTTCAATGATTTAGAACCAACAAAACAAACTTAATCCATAGCAAAAGAAAGTCCAACATGCGAAACCGGTAGCCTAGATACCAATCTCGAATGTCCAAGAACATTACCATCTGAAAGGTTCTATCTACCATTATACCTTGTCATCAAAACGAGTTCATACAACATTAGCGCCATTTAGACCAAATACATATCAATGACAATTATCTGCATAAGATTAATCATCATTTTTTTTTGCTCTCCAAATAATATACCACTGTCAACTATCCAATGTTCTCCATCAATCTTTCAATTTTATGAATTTACCATTCAAATCAAGATTGCTATTCAACATCCGTCTCAACAATCAATTGAAGGGATTTATTGCATGCATCCGTTTCGAATGTATGCGTGTTTGTATGGAAATAGATACAAATGGCTCTTTCATATTTATGTAAATTATGATTTCAGTAGCTACAATTCAATTGAGATACAAAAAAAAATTAAAATCTTTGCAAAAACATCATCAAAGCACGGCGATTGACCTTAATTAGAAAATAAATAGGCAAATGTAATTTTTATCGGAGGAAAAAAAAGGTGGAATAGGTTTTGATGGTTTTATAGAGAGAAGTGCTGGTCTTATGAAGACAATTAAATATTACGGCATGCGTGTTGATGATTAATTAGAAGGTAGCATCTTTTTCATAAGATTGAGGTGAAGCGGATCGTGCTGGTTTCTCTCTGCGTATCTTCGGTCATCTCACCCCTGTTATGTATTGGAAATCTTCTCTCTTTTATAGCTTATTATCTTGGTCTAGATGGGCCTTCCTAGGCCTCCACACTTTCTAGTCAATATTTCTCAAGAGAATTTCCAGGCCTCAATAGGAAAGGGTGTACCCTCGTACCCCAGTTATCTAAGGGTTAACCTACGTTTGACTGATCCCGGAACTCTTGGACGGATCATGGTTGAAAGAGGACGACACGGTCTACTAATACCATTTCAATCCATACTACCCTACCAGGGTTCCGAAAGCGCACAACTGCAACTACAACACAACTATCACTTTGACAGAGCTAGGCTTACATAACTCCACTATAGTCGGAAGAAAGCTGTCGCCAGCTTCAAAAACTCCCAATGTATTCCGAAGTGTACCATTCACTAGCAGGTATAACGTCAGCTAGGAGAACAGAACTACTTGTTCGGTCACCCTGGGGACGCTACTCCCCCCTATCAGGAACGACCTGTTAAAGATCCTTGACAACCTCTGAGGCTAGTCTAAAAAGCATAGTGGTAGTTTGGTAAAACAGATCACCCAGGACTTACTAGAAACCGAAATACATGTGGGCAAACCTGGGTTAGCGAAAAAGAAAAGATGAAAAGAGGAAGGAAGACTGTATAGTTAAGGTGGAAGTTAGGGAAAGGAGAGGTGCTAGTGGTTGAGAAAGGAGCCGGGTGTATCTACCTTTGCAACAGTTCTCTTTGGGATTAAACGGTCATTTTTTATCAGAAAAGATACTCGAATAGTGCAGACAATGCTTTCCTCAGCCCGGAAAAGATTGGGATGTGACTCTTAGTCAGTAGGTCTTCCACGTATTGGGCTAGACATTCACTTAGAGATGCATTTGGACCGGCCTTCGTTTTTGAAATTGCAGAACCAGGACACCTTCTGTCTTATAAGACAGGCTCTTTAAATTTGGGTAGGAAGGTTATTGGACCAGAGAAACCAAGCGAAAATACTGATTAATTTAAAAATTGTAATATTACAGTTCAACTTTTTGAGAATATCGGGTGGAGACAAGGCAGTAGAATGACAAAAACCGGCCCGAAAAAATTACCACTTTCCTCTCTCCTTTCCGCAAGCCTGGATCTCCCTTAGACCTGGGTACAGGGTTTTACAAGCATCGTTTTTTCAGTTTAGTGCTTCCGAATTATGAGGTACTTTGGGAGATGGAAATTCAGAATCACCCTAAAAAGGATGACGTTATTTACAGCCAGGCGATGTCATGGATTTTGAGAGATCTCTGTTTTTTTTGCTTTAGGGCTTGTTGTGTCTTCATGAAACGCTATTGCTCCTGGAAAATTATGTGTTCATATGAGCGTGATTGCGGGAGGTTGAAGAGAAAACTTCATGGAGATGGAGTAACGTAGGTCTCGGTAGGTCAAAAATGATAAGGCGAAAATACGGCCGCCCCATTGCACACGATTCGCTTGTAAGTGAGGGGATAGATGTAGAGAGGGAGAAAGATTTGACTGAGTTTTGGGCGCATCACGAAAATGTGTTGATTACTTCAGCGCCCACTGAAGGAGGTATTTAGACCTGAAACATCCAACAAGTCACGGGGATGCGCACAACTAACGACAGAGGAAATTTCGCAAAGCGATGCAGCAGTTAGTGCGGAAATGTTGATCCCAGTATCCCGCAGTGTTTCTGTTTTGGAAAGAGGCCCAAAAGAAATCGCCAAAACTGGACAGATGGATTTGGATATAATCCGAGTGGGAGAGCAGTCTATTGTCCTTGCAAGAGTCGAAGAGAACAGGAAATGAGCAGCAGGTTATGAAGTGCGGTCTATGCGGTCTGCAACTTTTCTTTAAAAAAAACGCCGGCAAAGGTGTGGGAAACAGGCTGATGGAGCTGGAAGGAACTCCTGGAGTGCATTACCTTCTACAAACGGGCATGGATATGAAGGGAAGATACGTGAAAAGCAGAAGCTCCCGTAGTTCCCATTAAGAGCACCGGACGTGACAAAGATATTGCAGGTAGTTTCCAGGGCTCAAAATAGGAACGCGAAGAAAGACAAGAAGAAATAACAAACCGCGCCATTAGAAGCCGATCTGCCAAAATGGGTACGAATAACGGAGCACCAATCGAAGGAAAAGGTGAGGAGACGAAAGAGGACAAAACTGGTAGCTCGACTGATTGAACCGACTGAATGCAAATCTTTTGCGGAGGCCTTTAGTGATATCCGTCATCAGATCAAGTCCGAAGAGAGTAAAGCAGAAGTCTCTTCCATACGGCAAACGAAAGGTGGTGGAGTCCTCGTTGAACTAGGACTGAACACAACTAACAAGGGCACGTTTTGAAGACAGTTAAGGGGCTACTGGGAGGGAAGGCTCTGGAGGCTAGAACTTACGTGTAAATCCAAAATCTTGAGAATCTTATAGAAAAGAGCGAACTAGAAGAGGTAATCAAATGTGAATGCGCAGAAGTAATCAAATGTCCGAATACGTATCGCCTCTGCGAATTCTCAAGGCCAAGAACCCGCTGTGGTAGAAGTTGCCGAGCAATACGCGAGAAAACTTCTTAACAGCGAGAAAATCAGAATTGGTTACGTGGTGTATAGGATATGAATTCCGGTAGTCCCCACCAGATGTTTGATTACATTAGGTTAGACTATGGACACACGATTTCAATCTGCCGGAAATCTGGCAGGAGGGCAGTATGCCGCTGATGCATGTCGATAAGTCACAAAGCGAAGGCTACGAAAAGGAGAGTTTAGTTATCTGAAGGGATCGTGGCAAATCTAGGTCAAAATTGGAAAGAGATATGAATGATCACTTGGAAATTTGAAGATTTAAAAAATCATAACAAAAAGTATATAGTATAAAACTTAGATAAATGGTTGACAGTTTTGTAATAGATACATATGTTATATTATAACAATAAAGCTATTATTGGGCATAATCGATATGAATTATCAGCGTCACACGTTCCAATAAAATGTTATTATACTATTGGAATTCCCACACAATTAGAGGCGTTCCGTACTATAATTATAACAAATATAATGCCTACTTGTGTGATCATAGATTACCAACTATAAACTATCATATTATTTTTCCAATCAAAGTATCATAAAAATATTCTAAAATTTTCCAGAACTTTCATTCTGAAAATTTCTAGAACTTCCAGAATAGTTTGTATATGAGTAAAAGAAAATGTTTTGTTTTCCGATTAAATGGTTTTTTCTCTATAAATGAAGTATTTCAGGATTGTTTTCTTGTTTTCTTTTTCAATGCGACATCTCTCAGATATGTTATTTGCGAAAACAAAAAAGTCTTTAGCCAAACAAGGAAACATCTACTTTTACTTATATTGAAATTTTGCAAAGATGACTAATAAAGTCTAATCATGATACTTCAACTATAATTTAAGAGTAGGAGTGGTATAAAAAGGCTTGAGACCTGCCATCGTGAGTTAATCTATTGTAATTCAAGAAATTGTAAGAGTAACTTGAAGTGATTAAATCTGAGAAAACTAATGTTGTGTTTCGAATTGTGATATTTTTTTTTGGTTAGTGTTAAAACTATACCACATAAGATTCATATTCAATATTTATAACAGTTACTCGAACACTAATTTCATATTTTCTTTTTTTTTTTCTTTGAAAGCGAGTTAACATTTTATTCCAATATCTAAATTTATACCAATTAAAGTGGACATGTTCAAAGTTTTATAATAATGTTAAACCCTTACTTAATAAAAACAACCATAAATGTATTAGTATATATATATCCAGTGTCGTTTCAATCTATAATACAAGTAAATGGTTACATTACCAATATTTAATTATCTGTTTTCGAGGGAAGATTTCTGATATTGAAATATGTTTCTAGTTAAAACTACAATTTGAAGTTGCCCATGGCTGAAAATTATATTACATAAATAGATTTAGATTATATAGCAATAGCAGATTATATTAGCAATATGAATTTTATAATAATTAAACGTAAATTCATACCATTGACTTCTAAAATGATTCAAACATTCAAAAATTCATACAAATTCTCTTACGGATACAATAAATCGATACGGATACTATCCACGTTCGTAAAACCTCAATATGTCAACACTTAAATCTTAACAGTCCAGGTCATTGTATGATAATTGTATTTGAAACATGTCTCATTCTCGTATCCACAAATAACAGGGAAAAAACTGAACATGTTATCTTTTGTTCCGAAACAGCCTCAACTGAATAGACCAGCTTTTCAAATAAACGCATTTGTTGCCTTTGGTGTTATTACGCAAAATACGATAACGAACATTATAACCATTCAACCCAGTAAAGATCCTAACATCTGCATTCCATTTAAAAATTCATAGAATGTTAACCTAATTTCATGAAATTATGTCACCAATGATCAAATAAGAAATATATTTTTATAGATATATATGGAATGAGAACAGACGGAACATAAGATACTTGTATAGGCGTTAATATGGGACAATGTCAATGAATTTTTGGCATATATTTTGGATTTCCATATTTTCTTTCTTTTTCGATTTTTTTTTTATCAATTTGAAAGGTGTTTTACACTATATGCATAAAAAGATGGTTGTGGTATTTTAACGGTGGTTTTTAAATTTATTTCATCAATATTTTAGATAAAAATTCCTGAATCTGCATTTATTAATTTTTTTATTTTTTTTTATTGCAGCAAAAATGAAAATATTTTTGCCACTAGTCACGTGGATAGTGCTACTCTCGAGTACCGTAAGTATATTTTCCTTAGTTATTCTTAAAATGTGACTTATAATTACTTCACATTTACATTGCTCAATAGATATATGAAAAATATAATAATATGTAAAAGTATTTTTTCATAATTTAAAAATAATAAACGTGTTTTCCCTATGTTGCGGTAGTGTATAACCGTTCTAATTGAATGTATCTATTTTCGTTCCAACTTTTGATATAAAATGTGATATCACATGAACACCTAATTTGTGAGAAAAAGATATCATTTATATTTGGAAAATAAAACTCTAAAAGATTTCTGGTATAGATAATTAACTATGCACCTCTTCCCTCATGAACACAATTGCAGTAGTCGCACCTGTGATTTAAATCAATCAATGATTTATATCAGATGATTTTTTTATAAAAATCAAGATTTAAATCAAACTTGATTTTTATATTTATTGATATTTAAACATATTTAAAATAATAATAAAATACTACAAACGCAATTTTTTTATTATTATTATTTTGTTCATCTAAACTACCTTCAGATCCTGGTGGTAGTCCGCAAAAGTGTTTCCGAAAATGACCTCTCGCAGTTAAAATACTACTTTTTACTAATTTTGTTCATAATTCCGGGCGGCAATTTTTCCCCTTGCATAAAACGTCAACTTAAGTATTACTAATAGAAACAATAGTAATCTTAGAGAGTGGGTAAAAATCCACCATTTATCTTTTGATTGTTTGAAGATAAATTTTGTTAAAAATCCTTAAAAAATCAAAAAAATCATGATTTATTTGATTTTTGTGTTAAATAAAAAAAAAAATATGTCAAAAAATAATTAATCATGAATTTTATCAATCCTGATGAGGAGAATAAGCAAAATATGGTGTGAAGTCTTTTGCCTGGTAAAGCGCATGGTAAAACACTTGTCCCTTTCCAGAATGCCACCCCTACTAACTACTGACTTTTTAGAGCAGCTCAAAAAAAGGAATTCGTTTCTCGTTTCGATGCGATAATTGGGCGTATATTTTAGAACTGAATTTTATTTTCGAGTTCACTATTCCAGGGAAATCCGTTGGATATGCCCAAAGTTCTCATGCCAGCAAATCCAAGATGTTATTATGGTCGTAAGGCCTTTTTAGACAACATTGCCCAACCCAATATACTTGATACAGAATTGGGCGAATGCGTTAAAGGCAACCATTCGATAAGATAGTGTAGCCCTAGTAATGCCCACAAACGAGGTTTTTCGAATCCAGCTAAATTTGTTCCGGTTGTGCTCCAAGTTCACTGCATTCCACCATACCGCCGAACTACACCTGACGATCGGACAAACTACGAACCCTTTTTAAACGAGGGACCCTTTTTCAGGACCAACTTTTTACTAGCGAAGAAACTATCCTGGTGTTCTTAATCTCTATCTATGTTTTGTCTCCAATTTAACTTGACTTGACACTTGGAGGATACTGAGTAGAAATCCGATATCCTTGGCATGGAAAAGAGAAACAGAGATACTCATGAAACTTGCGGGGGTATGCATGTCGAAAACTAGCTGAAAATCAGAAAGGAACCAGACGGGGGGGGAGCAATGAGGAACCTTCTTTCACTCTTTTTGAGTGACGTATTCATGGACAGGATTGAGAAGGATCTACATTCCAAAGATCTGGTCAAGTTATCTAGATAACATTTTCACGATTGTCCATGACAACAAAGTAGCGGAGATACTGAAGGCCGTAAATAAGGTCCATCGGAACCTTAGATTTACAATGGACATAGAGGTCAATAAAGAACTCCCATTTCTTGATTTAACGATCATTAGAGAGGGTAAGGGAGTCTCTTTTGACATCTACAGGTCACGTTTCAGAATTTATATTATGGAAAAGTGACAATATTAGTCAATTCAGTCGCGGGAGGTAGAAGTCAGACAGCATCTGGCTAATTTTGGTTGCAAGTGCCCATCCAGGGGTCCAGGCGCTCACTTGTTTTTGTGTTCACTTTAGAATCTCGCTGATAACAATATCATCCACCACGCGGTCAGTATACGCTACCACCTTCATCCCGCCCCTGACAAATATCCTTAGAATTTCATCCACAACTATTAGCCAGAGTACGAGGCACCCCTCTACTAATGCTTGTGGTTAAGTATCTGCTTACCAAAGCTGGTTGGATTATTCAGGTTTTAGCGTATATACTATATTCTGGGTAAGACAGACAGGTGGAACGCAGTGTATCCAGACCTTATTGTGCCAACCGACCGTATCCAATCTTTAGAGCAATACTATTTTAGACTTTACGTGGTTGGAGGTAAGTACTTAAATGATGTCAGTCAAAATAACAATATTCTACCTCTTATAGTTCCTTTGTAGGTTGAAGGAGGGACATCAGTCTGAAATATATAAGTGTGCTTAATTATACCTTCAAAGTACGTTTTCCCAAGATTAATGATCCCGACGCCTGCTCCCTCAGTTTGGGAAGATCCATCAGTGTACCAAGTAACAATTTGCTGGTATGAGCCCTAGGTCACTGCCACACTCTCTCCGTGTGCCCTGCTCCTCCATTGCGTTTCAAATTTATTGTTGAAATTAAACCTCTTTGTCATCCCTCGTATCCCTTGGTACTAGTAATTCGGAATACCAGCTAGAACGCATTTCGATCTTCTTTTGATTTACGCAGTTCTGCGTCTCGCTAATACCCCGTGTATTTCGATGTAATCCCAGAAATTCACCCAAGGATGTCGTCGTCATTATCCCAGTGATACATACACAGACCAATCTTTGGAATTTGTGTAACTCCATGGCTGTTATAGGTAGGTAGGTAGGTATCAGTGGCCGCTCCGAGGAGCCCAAATAGCGCTTTGGTGCGCCGTTTTGATGCCACAAACTCCTAAGACCGCGACTGTTGTTATAGGAACAGGGAAGCAGAGTCCAGCTGGCTCGGATCTTCAGAGCCAGCCCGTAGCATTCACGAAGGAAAGCTGCTCTCCGACTCTGGAGCTAGAAATCTCACTGAGGTCCCCAAAGAATGGTTTACCCAGTGTCCGCAGCCTGACTCTAGCCAGAGCTAGGCAATCGCAGAGAAAGTGCATGAGGGTTTCCCTTCCTTCTCCGCAGCTTCGGCAATGCGAGTTGTAGGGTAAGCCGAGCCAAGCGGCATGGTCCCCTACGTGCCAGTGCCCCGTGCAGACCGCCGTAATCTTAAATGCATTTGCACGCGTCTGGCACAGGAGCTCTCGTGATCGGGCTATGTTATAAGCGGGCCAAATTTTCCTTGATTTGGCACAGCTTGTAAGCCTTCGCCATCTCAGGCCCGCGGCTGCTAGGTAGTGCGAGTAGACTCGGCCCGCGACAGCCCTCAGCGGAACACCGACTGTATTCCCCGAGGGACTGCCAAGAGGCTGGCTGTTGTACTGAATTCGATTCTTTCTCTCCAGATTCTGCGCCCCTAAATAAATTCACTATTGTAATGTACATTCAACGTAGTATCTACGGAGCGCGTTCCAATTTCTTTACTGTCATGAGCCTGCAAGTTGTCAAAGCTCTGACAGCTTTCCAATATTCGTTCCCAATATGCGCCTTTCAGAGTAGTTTTCGGTCTAGTGTAATTTCTAAATATTTTACCTCTGTTTCTCGTTTAACTTCAATGCCATGTAACCAAGCTTCCAGATGATCCTGGTGACTGGTACTATGAAAACCTTAGATTGATTGATGCCCTCCTGCACCAGGTGGTACTAATTCGCACTTCAGTTTTGATGGAAATGAGTGGATGTGGATGGAGCGTCTTCATATTTTTCCCTCAAATTAATCGACAGTCGTCCGTGTAACCCTGGACCTGCATTCCAGTATTAGCGACGATTGTACCACCCTTTGTATAAAGATAGAAGGACAAGTAAGGTGTATGCGGTATTATATCGAGCGATAATTATTGTATCGCGCGATAATTGCCTAGCTGAGTCTTTGCCGCGAGACAATTAATCTGCTATTTTGTAGCGAACGGGACTTCATATCCTCAAAATGGAGTTCTAACATACATTCGACCTCATTTAGGTCAAAGTATATCTGAACTCCAGTAACTTGCCAGAAGATTTCGTCTAGAAACCCATTTTTTGTTTAGGATGCAGCGATTCTGAGTCGGCATCATTTGATGACTTACTGGCCTACTTGGGAAGCAACTTACTTCCTCTCTTCTGGTCCATGAACCCCTCTTTTTTGGGTTAAACACCAAGTTTATCAAAAAGTTAACTGACGGTTTCATCCAGGGAAGAGGCAGGAAGCAGCGTGACCGATCGATTATATTCGCTGGCCAGAATCTTCCTGAGTCACTGGTGTTTTCAATAATTTGATAGCATTTCAGCCCTGGGCTATCTCTCAGTAGCCCTGAACGACTGCAGTATTTATGCTAGTAACAGATATTGGGGATCTTCACAGTCATCTTCCTGACATTAAACAAATCTTTATTTTACTACGGCGGAAATGTCTTTTTGCTATGTTTTACTCAGTCCGAAAATTTCAAAATGGTTTCCACTGCCTTCTACGAAACCTCAATCCTTGAGCCCAGTCCGTCTGGGAAGTTTATGGTTACTTTCGAGAATGTACCGTCTAAGTTCCTGTTATCAAATCCATTAACAATTGTCGGGGGCTTGGCTTCGCCCTTCTCGTCACACTCATCCATTGTACCGACCTCAATTTGGCCAAAATATGGACAACCTTCTGGTACTGACTCTTAGGAAGACTCAGAGTGGACTTCTGTTTTAAAGATTTTCTATAAACAAAACCTTTTTAAGGGTCTCACAGCCCACACATTCTCACCAAATTTCGTGACAATAGGTTCAATCATTTCTGGGTAATTTGGTTGTGGGCAAACAGGTTGGCACTGATGTTTGCCACAATCAACTTACCCAGAAATGGCTGAACCTATTCTCATCAAATTTGGTGAGAATATGTGGGTTGTGAGACCTTTACACGCGCCAAATGGTATAATTTTGTTGGGGTTGTAAATGTTTTCCCCAAACATGGTCATGTAGCACAACTAATGAAAGAGTTAAAATAGTACTTTCCAAAAAAGGATAAGGCAGATAATACCTAAAATATACGCGCCATAAAGTGTACTAGATCTCGTTTTCAAAACCTATCCAATATTGAATTTAGATACATATATAGGGTCTACAAATAAGTTCTGTCGGTTTTCACAATAGATGGCGTAGCTTGTTTTTTATTCCATTGAACCACATTTCCAGACATTCATCGGAAAGCTACTGTCAATAGGCACAAACGTCAGTACAAATTATTTAATTGAAGTGTAAACAACAATACTTTTCTCATCAACGAAAATGGCCAATTTTGTACGAAATAATGTGTTTTTGCGGGGAGTTCTACTTCATTATTTCAATATGAAGAAAAAAGCAACCGAAAGTCATCGCATTTTGGTGGAACTTTATGGTGACCATGCTCTATCTGAGCGAACGTGTCAGAGGTGGCTTGGATGGTTTAAAAGTGGCGATTTTGACTTGGAGGACGAAGAGCTCGCCGGACGGCCAACAATTTTTGAAGATGAAGAATTACAGGCATTGCTCAACCAAGATCCATCGCAAACGCAAGAAGAACTTGGAAAAACACTTGGAGTCACTCAGCAAGCCATTTCCCACCGTTTAAAAGCAATGGGAATGATCCGAAAGGTCGGAAGTTAGGTTCCGTATGAACTGAAGCCAAGAGATGTCGAACGCCGTTTTTTCACGTGCGAACAACTGCTCCAACGGCAAGAAAGGAAGGGTTTTCTGCATCGAATAGTTACTGGCGATGAAAAGTGGATCCATTACGATAATCCCAAGCGTCGGCCTCATCATCGACGGCCAAAGCGAATATTCATGGTGAGAAGATCATGCTGTGTATATGGTGGGACCAGCTGGGTGTGGTATACTATGAGCTGCTAAAACCGAACGAAACGGTCACGGGCAACCTCTACCGACGTCAAATGATGCGTTTGAGCCGCGAACTCAAGAAAAAACGGCCGCAATACCAGCAAAGGCATGATAAAGTTATTTTGCAACATGACAATGCTCGTCCACATGTTGCACAGCCCGTTAAAACATATCTAGAAACGTTGAATTGGGAAGTCCAACCCCACCCGCCGTACTCCCCAGACATTGCTCCTTCTGATTACTATTCCGGTCGCTGCAGCATGGCCTGGCTGACCAGCACTTCTCCAATTACGAGGAACTCAAAAAATGGCTCGATGAGTGGATAGCGGCCAAGCAGGCCAATTTTTGGCGCGATGGTATCTATGAATTGCCTGAAAGATGGAAGAAAGTTGTGGCTGGCGATGGGCAATACTTTGAACAATGAATGTATAACCAATTTTTCACAATAAAGTTTCAAATTTAACAAAAAATCCGACATAACTTATTTGTAGGCCCTATATGTAAATGTTTGCACGGTTTTGGGCACGAAGTATCCAGAAATATCCAGATACCTTGCAACAACTGGCGTCCTTTCCAATGTAAGTTTCAAAGGAAGCTCCTACATCGATGTCGATTTCCGGACTAGAATTCGACAATCAATCGGTTTCAGTCTCCGCTCCGCTCTGGTACCCACTGCAATAAATGGTCACTGCCTCCTGACTAAAGGCAGGCAGCTCTTCCTTCAATGATGCGCCTAATATCACCCCTTCTCTGTCTGAAGTATTTTCTGTGTTTAAAAAGTTTGCATGTTTGTTCTCACGAACCCGACAGCTAAGGTAAAGTTCCTATTTGATACTAAAGATTCTGGAGATATTCGGAGTCAGCATACTCACATACCCCCCGGAATATGTTTTTCCACCTTGGCTTGGGTTCACTGTTTTTAACACATTTCACACTGTAAGGAGGACACTCCTTGAACCGTGATATCATATTATCGGGCCGCCAATTGGGCATGCCCCTAAACCATGACCAGCATTCAAGTGGAACCACGTCCACTAGATGAACCTACTTCTAGTCCGGCTCAAACTACTCTTGGCCTGACAGAAAGACAATTCCCAGCGCCCGCCATAGAGAGGTCATATGAGGTCATGTTTACCCGAGAAACCACTATATCCTACTCCTGCTGTATAGCCTGAATTTGGGACCTTGACTTACCTGGCCAAATGTTGCTGCATAGTGCTTTTACATTTATTCTTGATTTGGTTGGTGTTCTCTGCAGGGAGAATGGTTACCACTAATTGAAAAACCGAAACCAATTCCGCCGATTCCTCTGAGGACCACTTTGTCTTCCCCAAGTATCCGATAGTTAATGCTGACCAGAGGTTTGATCTAGTAGTATTTAGCCAGTGTCCTCTCCTGGGACTTTTTCGACAGCCCCTTCCCAGACCGATTTTGTATGGTATGACTTCTTTGTTGGTATCCCGTGCCGCGGTGGAGGTACAAGTACGATATGGAATTGCGTTCCCTTCCAAGCTGATCCTGGACCTCCTAGAAAAGCAGCAAGTCGACTGGTGTAAGGGAAGAGCAATAATGGACATTTGGTCTTCTTCCGACTTTCAGTCTTTTTTGGGCGGTGAAGCTGGGCCACTAGGCAGGATCTCAACAAAATTTCCTTTTCTTCCTTTGTTTTGCGGCCCCGAGAGTCATTTGTCTTGGTATTTTTGACTTCTTGATCGTAGTTTTGGTTTCTTCAGTTCTATTTTGTCACCATCCACTCTCCAGCGGAATTGGTTCTTCCGCTTCGATTATGCAATGTAAGAACTATTTTTATTGTTGCTTGTTACTTATCTTATTGTACTAAGAGAATCTAAAAAGCAGTCACTATGATGTAAACAGTCTCATGACCCTCCATAAAGTTTCCATCTCAACCGTTGAAGATGATTCTTCCGTTTCACCCAGACTAGAGAACTCTCCGGTAAATTCTATATCTACAATTGCTTTTCAAACAGTATCATTACTAAAATTACAGTAATCTTTCTTTGTAAACTATAATTTCTATTAGAAATAACATTCATCTTAATTCCCTCTTCTCTTCCCCGCCTAACACTTAAAATTTATCTGTTTAGAAAAGTAAGCTACCGGCCGTAATGATGGTTAAATTGCAAACATCTTAAAGTTGATGCTATTTCTTAGGTCATTAAACTTACAGATCAAGTAAAAGAAATCAAATCTGAAAGCAAAAATACCTTGGGGGCCCAGACAATATCGTAGCGCCAAATACTCCATTTGTGTATTTCCAAATCATATCTCACATTCTTCGCTAAATTGCTTTCGAAAAAGTGACCATTGTGTTCGATGATGGATGTGTATCTGAACAATGTATAATTTCATTGAGATGATGAGCATTGCGGAAATCATCAACTCTCACTATGGAGTCACAAGTGAATGTGTTTAGATTGAAAACTTTAATTTCGTAAGTGGATTTTTAAAAGTACTAGAGCTTGAATCTTTTTATAGCGTAATGAATACCCTTAGAGAATACCAACTGAACACGCGCATCTATCTATGATAGATACAAAGGAATTGAACGTGATGTTTTCGCCAAATCCAAAGGATCGCTGACCGATACAGAATCAGAGATAGCTTTCTTTGTTGTGCTATTGGAATTAAGTCTTATCTCCATCAAATTTAGTATGAAATCCGCGATTCTTGGCTCCAAAGAACTTGCTCACTCCCTGATCCAATTTGCATGATTTTCACATTCGCTTTGAATAAAGCCCGGTAATCTACACAACAGCAGATAAGCTGAACCTTTTATTTTGACCAAGTCCACTGACCGTCCTGCCCGAAAATTCAAAACATTCTCCACTAATTAGCAATTTGTTATCTGAAAACTCCAAACTAAATGAATATGCAGATACAATCAGAGAATCATTCCAAGTATTCTGGTTCACCCTCATCCGACAAATTAATTCTGAATATCAAAGGTTCATCGTATCCGAGCGTTAATTATTCCCAAATAAATTATAATTCATCGCATGCATGCGTAATTAACATTATTTATTATTACTGATGCCCGTATTGAGAGAAGATTGTTGCTTTGACCCAGTACATCTCATTGTGTCGGTAACTGGGGCTTCTTCGTTTAATGGCTTAGGGAAAATAGATGTAATACAATAATTAAAGAACGCTATAAAAATCTCATAGCAACTATTCACATACCTACCACAGCCAGCCAGAAAGACAATACCAAGTACAAGTAAAATCCACAAATATCTCCACACTCGCCTGGATAAAGATACATTTGAAGAAACTTCGCCGTGGCTAGAATAAAGTCGGAAAATACCACTTGCACGCAATATTGTGTGAAAATTACTTTTTGAGTTAAACTCAACTTGATAAATTACAGCCAACCATCATTTTGAGTGCAGATTATCGTCGAGATGAAGACGATTACAGCGAAACAACAAAAAAAAGAAAACAGTAAAAGTAATGAAAAGATTCTTTCAACTAAACGACAATAACGAGGCCCCATTGTTGTTGAGCAGTTTATTATTTGTAGTTCTGGTTTTTAGGCAACTAGCGTTCTTTTGGTTCTAAACAAGTACCGGGATTCCACCCGGATCATAGTTATCTCGGAAGTTGATTCCAGTTACCTCACACTACGCTTCAGTTAATTGGATCAGATATTAGAATGGGCAATTTTCATAGTGTGATACTGATTACTGGGTTCGTTGCTTCACGGGAACACAGTTTAATCACTCAAAGAAATAAAAGGCTTTGGTGCAACTGTTTTCAGTTGAAATTGATGTTATCATACTCAAATTAGTCCGCTGGGTGCTGTTAGATACTTATTTATTCATGGTATTTGCACTCTTTTACGTCTCCACATTTTGTTCCCCATAGTGCTTCCAACCATACTAGTGACGAGATCGCTTCTGGTTTTCACCTAGCCCACCCTATATAGACCAGTTTAAACAGGACCCTATCTCGCGGGCTGCTTAAATTCAATTTGTAATAACCATGTCCTCCCACCAACGCTATTGTTAATCTCCTGAGTTTCAGTACTTTGTTATTGACAGAATGCACTTGGTCACACCCCTGATCTTAGTTAACCCAACTAAGTAAGTCTCGATATATCCTTCATGACTGCTTGGGTCAAGGCACCAAAGAGGTCAAATTCCAACAAAACCAGTCGCTCAAACTGATTGGCTTCTGGTTAACCACGAGGGTAGACCTGTACCAAAATTTTGGCCATGCAGGTCCGCCGTCTCCTAAGTACAACTCCACTGAAGTGGTCCATTGAACCGCCCTGGCATACCTCTTTGTTAATCAAACGCGAGAATGTGTGTCAGGTCATTTGAGCACTTCAGTCCTTCAGTCGTACATGCAAAATCTACGTAGATGTGGACGCTTGTCAGATCTGAGATTCCCATTCCCAACTACCTAAAATGTATGCCACGTTATTCCCGAAGTAATAAATGAACTCTTCTGATTTCTTGCTTCCTCCAGATTTCTTGAAGTACGTACGAATTGATAGTCAACATGACTAGACGTAAGATTCAGATACTGACTCACAAGGGCACCGATCGCGGCGCTATTTCAGAATTCTTAACATTCCTTTGTCCGGGTTAGGGAATTATAATAGTCAAAAGTAGAAAAGAGCGGGGAATGCACCTGTAAGCTTTGCTGCCTTGTTCCAACCAATTTCTGTACAAAGTGTCCTGAATTTCGCAAGAAATCCTCGATCTTGATGACGAATAGCAAGCAGTGCTTGCCTAAAATACACAACAGAATTAACTTCGCACAACGTCCTTAACTTCAAGCATTTGCCGTCGGTAATTCGTTGGAACCACCACCACACCATGGCCAATAACATAGCCTATGTAAAGGGTAAGAAAGGTGCTATGTTAGCTGGAAAGAAAAGAAGATGCAAACGGTTAGATGGATTATCCGAACTGTTCCAGAAGAAGCAAAAAAAAAGGGATCGATCCTGATCCCAGAGAGCTGCCGACGCTTCAAAGACTTATCCTTACCTAGATACTACCTAGGCTCTGCTTGGTCTGACTAATCTACCAATAATAAACCGGGGGTGAGTTGACAGACAATTTCTCCTATCTAGGGTCGAAAATCACAACCGATAACAACTACGATGATGAAATCCGCGCACGGTTGTTGTCAGCCAACAGAGCCTATTTCAGCTTACAAAAACTGTTCCGCTCGAAACGTCTCACCATAGGGTCAAAGCTCTTACTGTACAAGACTATGATCTTGCCAGTCCTCATGTATTCCTCGGAAACTTGGGTTCTTAGCAAGAAAAATTGCGAACTCTTGCCGCGTTCGAGAGAAGAATCTTCCGAAGAATTTTTGGCCCCCCTACATGAGGATGGACGATTCCGTAGCCTACACAATGACGAAATCTATGAGCGATATCATGACCATCCGGTTGTGGATAAAATCCGGCTCAACAGGTTGCGGTAGGCGGGTCACTTAATCCGTATGGATGAGGATGATCCCATCCGGAAAGTCTATAAGGGCAACATCTATGGTAGAAAAAGAAGACGAGGCAGACCCTGCCTAAGATGGAGCGATGGCGCAGGTCAGGACGCCAGACAGCTTTTAGGGATATCGAATTGGTGGACCTCGGCGCAAAACCGGGATGTCTGGAGTTCCTTATTAAGGCAGGCCTAGACCGGATTCCGGTTGAGTTGACAGACCAATGTAAGAACATTCATGAGTCAAAGCGAAATGGCACTGCTTTGTCAACATGTTGGGAAAATTAGGTGACCATCTGCTGAACCTTAACTCGCCTTCCATACCAGAATGATTGGAGCAAATCAGTAAGTAAGTAACCTTAAAGGTCGCCCTCTTTACATTGCAGTTCTCGATCTAGAGAAGGTGTTTGACCGTGTGCCATACGAACTCACCTGGCATCTCTTTCACCAAGCAACACCCGCTACCAGAAGAACTCGTTCGCTACGTTAAATTGCTCTACCACGATCCGAAAATTAAAGTTCGAAGTGAAAGGAAAAATCCTGGCTTTCGGTTTCGTCCAGAGAAGGGGCAACCCAACAGACGCTGCTTCACCTCTGCCCTGGGAGCACCGAGACCAAAAGTGGCGACAGGTGGTAATGGCTCCATTTATATATAACATAATCGCAAATACAACATGAGTGCGAGCTATAGGAAGTGAAATCCCTCCCAAGTTCAAACCATAGACCAGGCCGTAAAATTTTGCGGCGCTATTTATAAAAGAGAGATTCAGGTCCTTTGGAGTAGATTCCATCATCCAGAAATCATTGAGGAACTTATGAAGTAGTATTGCTGGAACCACTACTCTTGCCTTTAGCAACCCCTCTGGAGTTCCATTCACCTCCAGTGTTTTTTAGTTTCTAAAAACTTTAAACACATCCAAGTGTGGTTCACAAAACTGGGAAGTTCCTCGACTATAACTATTTAGAGCTGCTTCAGGACTGCACTCTTTTTACATAAATCAGAACACGGTGCTCTCTTTCAAAGTTAAATAGATCTCTAAGGCTAGTTATTAACTTCCTAGATGGGCATCGACCTTAGTGAAATTTTAACTGTAGTTATCTTTTTTGTATACCAGCCTGCATTGGATCCCACAAGACACTTCCTCCTCCGCAATTCGCTCCTCGCTTCTCTCAGCGGATATATCCAAACTCACTTGATGAACCAATCCAAACAAAATCCCGCAATGTGCCACGAGCGGGGTCGGTTTCGCCATTTGGTTCTAGAAATTTATCCCTTTGGCCTTTTGGTCGCTTACCATCGACTTCGATGTTCAGACCAATCTTGGCAAGTGAATTCTCGTTGGCGCGAATTACGTGACCATCGAAAACGTCTCTCTCGCAATTTTTCCACGGATATCCTCATTTCAGATGTTATCAAAACATGTCACGTCACTAGTTTAACGCAACATCTTCGTCTCCATTTCCGCAAGACACCATTCATTGTCTTTTATAGTCAGCCAACACTCGGAACCATAGATAGCGATAGGACAGACGATATTTGCTTTTGATATTGAATATTGAAATTTGATCCAATTTGGCATTTTATCCTGAAAACTGAGGGCAAGAAAATTTAATACCAAATGATTTTGTGGAAGGCTGGCTCCGCTCTGGTTCTTTGCACTTCAATGTCCCCTGGAGGGAAAATAAAGATAAAGCTAAAACTGCTTTTCAACCCTTTCGACTTTTTTCTTGAGGATCCATATTTTCCTAAAGTACATCAGGGAATCATGTCACCAATATGATCACAAACCCGCCCCTTCAACCGTATAAATGACGCGTCCCAAGTAGTTTATCCTATTTTCTGCTCGGAAAAAGGTCAACATTTTTTACTAAGAGTAATTAATGAGACTACTGACTAGTGTTCATTTCATTTACTGGACTAATCACCTACCTCCAACGATGTAGAGTCTGAAGTAAAGGTAAATCGTCCGCCATTGTTCCCCCATATACAAAAGCCTTCCTAAACGTTATTGATCGACGTCGTCTTGGCTTGGTCTGGGCGTTCCAATTTATGACCCATGGAACTTCAGTGTGAAAGATGACCCTCGTTCAGCGAAGGCCGTGAACCTACCAATGGGGGGGGGGGGGGGGGGGGTAAATACATTATACCAGCAACCTCTTTATGATTGTCGGCATTTGACCGGAGGTCGTAACGTGGATGGGAGGCTCTGGCCTGTCAGTTTGAGCTCTTCAAACAGCCGGTGATCGAATCAAAAATGAGTCGGTCAACTGGTCAGATATGTTTGTTTAGGCTGTAAGAGGATTTTATGGGCATTTTTATCGCTGGTGAACATTTTTGATAAATGCTCACACGCAAAAATATCTTAATTTTTCGTCTCATGTCCATCCAACTTTGTTGAACAGTTGAACTAACGATGTTGTGGCTTGTCTACGTGGATGGGGCTTTCAGTTCTACCGGTGGCCGGGTATGCTGCGGAATTATTCGGCGTACGTGGAAGGCCCAACTGAATATGGATGGCGGGTTTTAGTGATAGTTTCCTGGCTTTCTGATAGCTCCGTAATTTTACCACCATTCGTGCACTTCCTTTGGGCCTTCTTAAAAAAGGTTTGTCGTTTTTAAACGCTATTTTCAGGTCGATCGGTGCCTTTGTGGTAATGAGAAACTCCCCCAAGTGCCTGGCTTATTAATTCTTTATTATTTGTAAATGAGCGTTCTAATCATTTTTCGTATTATTTAGGAGTAGTGCGAAAAGGGGGAAGTGCATTTTTTTCGCAAAGACGGGGTTTCAAATGAAAGGAACTGATAAGTCTTGACTGGTGTTTGAAAATAGCTGAGTTACAACCCAAACTGTGCATAGCATCAAGTGCAAACAGGTACCATTCTCAGAGAATGTCGAATGAAAAACTCTAAAAAAAAGGCTATAATCATAAATAGTGATCAGGTTAAGATTAAGAGGTTAAGCGTTTTAAATAGTCATTAGTTCTCAGATAGGGGACCTGAAAAAATGTTATTTAAATTTTCCCATTTTTTCATATTTGTTGTTAGATAATTGAATCATCATCCTGAAGACAATAACCTAGGTGGACTTTTTTTCAGAACAGTCTTTCCCAGAACGAATTCGTGGCGGGAAAGATCCTTAAAAGCTTGTGTACAATCGAGTTCCGTGTCATACACAAATAGAACAATCATAAAGTGCGTTCATACCGGTCTGGCATACTTCATCGACCCACTCATTTCTCCTAGGCTGAGTCTCTTCTGCTGCATCCCTTACTGCACTTTTCAAGTGTTTTTACTGTTCGTCCTCACTATGTCCATTTGTACTGAGTTTGCATCTGACAAATTTGTAGGCCAGTCCCGATGTAATTTGAACCTATTCTTCCATCATGGGGCTCAATATTGAGTTGAGCTTCCGAGCAGAGCTTCTCTGCCCCTGTGATACGATTCGACGTATCTCGTCCGGAAGAAATAGTGGCTACTATGATATTTTGTACTTCAAGGAGGACACAGGATGCCCGTTTTGGTATGGTATGCCAGATAGTCTGTGTTCTCTTGTGAACGCAATCGAGCCTTAAATACTGTGTCACTTTTATTGGTTTGCTGAAGGCGGGACATAGCGTTGCTAAAATATACTCCTTGTTACGAACGCTTAAAGAGAACGAATTGCTGGTCTGTTATGTTAGGCAACATTACGCAGAAACAGATAGGGCTGTTGATCGACTTAGATCATACGGAAAAGGTGATTGAAGCAGTGCGGTCGAGCACTAATCGGAACCCTTGTCGTAAGCAGAAAATGTATGCATTCTAAACGCATACCTGAGATTAAAAGCTGACAGACGATATACCAAGCACCTCCTTACTCTTCGATTGAAGCGTCTCAGAATCGAAAAATCGAGAGGCGATTCCACCCTTCAAGTCACTCAATGATACTCTCTGCGCTGGTGAGCATTGGATCTTCCAACAAAATCTAGCCGGTGCATAACTCAAAATGTTGTCAACAATGGTTCACGGACAACGTTCTAGCATTTATTCGTGCAAAAACTGCATGTCGGGAAGCCCTCACTTGAACTTGTTGGACTACGAATTGTGAGACCTTTTGCAGCGAAAAGTTTTCCAAAAACGCCATCCAAATCTGGGGTGTTCTTTGTGATCGACATATAAACGAGAGTCTCAAATCTAAAATTTACCGCAATATCGTCTGTCCTGTCGCCGTCTATGGTTCTGAGTGTTGGCCGACTATAAAAGACAATGAACGGCGTCTAGAGGTAATGGAGACGAAGATGATGCGTAGGACTAGTGGCGTTACAAGTTTTGATCACATCCGAAATGAGGATATCCGGGATCTATATGGAGTTGCACCGATCGTGAAAAAATTACGAGAGAGCCGTCTTCGATGTTATGGTCACGTAATTCGCGCCAACGAGAATTCACTTCCCAAGATTGGTCTGAACATCGAAGTCGAAAGGCCGACCGAAACAATGATGTCTTTATACGCTGGGTAGCAAAGCCTCGTGATTGCATCTAGATTAGGCATTTGATAGAACCAAATGGCGAAATCGATCACGACGAGCCGACTCCGCTTGTGAAGGGGACAAAGGCTGAAGAAAAAGAAGAAGACTTAGCACCCTATCATACTAAATGCCTCCTCTCTAGGAGGATGGAGTGTCCAATATGTTGCAGTTATCTTACCCCCGTGATATGTGCCTACATTTGAATGTGATTAAACACTGGGATGTTGCCCTGGTCAGGGTCTTCATCAGCCTCCATAATTCACACTAGCTATTGTCAATCAGGGTGCGAATTGGTCGCTCAATAAAGATTGATCAGAAGAATTTACTCCTCTCCCTCCTGTCTTAGAGGAAAATTCTCATTATTAGAATTTATTTGAAGTGATTTTCTAGTAAACTCTTTATTTTGGAGGAAATTCCAAGCATTATTGGCTCCCGATATCTTATTGATTGAATCCACTATTACTAGGTATCTTTTTTACATGAGTCCACATACAATAATTAAAGATACAATTCCCATTCAACAATCTCACGGACTGCATTATAGGAAATATTAGCTTCCACATGGGCTAATTGTAACGCCCCATCCATTCTTTTCACGCTTCTATTCAATGTATCTACATAGATGGTTTCAGTTCGATTGCAATGAATATGTTATCCGATACCAAGGAAGTAACCTCATCAGAGGCGTATCCAACAAGAATTCGAACCAAGTAACATGTAATTTGACCATCACAATTAAGCCCTGCGTGCCTGATTATATATCCGATCCTCTGTACATCTAAATACCTCCAAGATGCAATGGAGCTTTCAGATGAAGAAAATTCCCCTGAAGACAATTTTTTAATTATAGAAGGAAGAATAAGTTAAGATTAAAAAAAAAGATACTTGTAAGACTTCGCTGCACAACCGCAACAATAACATTGAATTAGAATTGTTTCTTTGAATCCGCACCGAGATACAATAGATACTTCTCTAAAGTCTAATTTCTTAAATTATAAAAATGTTTTGAACAAGAACTGATTTCATAATTTATCTTATCTAATTTCAGGTACATTCACAATCCTACAAAAGTAAAACTAGTAGATTTAAAGGTGAAGTGTTTTTTCTGAATCTCGAGGATGGCTACTTTGGTTGTCAAGTTAATGAATCGACAGACTACTTACAACTATACGAACTATCGAAACTTTGCGACGGTAGCCAAGATTGTTTTCTTGGCTCCGATGAATTAAGCAAAGAACTCAAATGCACAAGTGAGTAGAAGATAAAGATTGTTTTTCTTACTATCTTAGTTAGTGATGTTTTCATTAGAAAAAAAAAACACGAATTATGTATTTATTTTTAATTTATTTCTGACATCTTTCAATTTGAATCGATGATTGATTTCTGTTGTTTCTTTAATTCAATTAAAATAACATTAATTTTTTTTTTATCTTTTCTCAGATGACTGTGATAAAGATGGCACTCAATGTATAAACGGTGTCTGTCTAAACGGCGTCTGCCATTGTAACGATGGTTACGGGGGATGTAATTGTCAAGTTCCAGGTGAGAAAATTATATTTAATTATATTTTTTGGCCTTTTCAAGTCAATACGATCAAATGCAATCTGATTATCATGGAATCTGATAGAGTTCTACCAAGATTGCCAGAAAAAAATCCTTATAGAAAAACTGAGGTATTTCAATGGATTTGAAAGTGTGTTGAACTGCAAGATTTTTCGGTTGGGTAGTTTCTGAGAATGGCCCCCTTAAAGGAATGAACACTTTCAACCCCTCGCACTCTCCACCTTTTGAACAGATGTTTAAACTAAGACCGGCTTCGAAAAGTACTAACCGAGACCTTTAATTTGATACCCCACATGGCTATATTTGATGAAAAAAAATGTACACCCCCCCTTTTGCATGTATAGGGCCCCCCTTAAATTCGTTGTGAAAGGATGAAACTCACTGTATGCGTAAGCATTCACAGTTCCCAGCTTTCTACCAAAATCGGTGTCAATCGCTGTAACCGTCTCCGAGAAAAATGCGTGTGGCGGACAGACAGACAGAAAAGACAGACAGACGGACAGTAAACCAATTTTAGAAAGAAATCCATCATTTTCTCAGTAGTTAGCTTCCAGGGTACTATGCTATTCATGAAGATATAAACTAACCCAAAGGCACAAGGGTATCTGGCGAAAAACATAATGGAACATTCTACAAACAACGAGGAAGAAAACCTTCTGAGTATTCACCACTATAATACTTTTTATTATCTGAATTTAAGACTCAAAGATAAAAATGCGGATTATCGAAAAATTCACTCCCAGGTACCCTTGTCATTTTCAAGCTCCTCCGTCACCCCTTAAATTTAGGGTAGTGAACTATACCAAGGTAATCATATTCAGTGGCATTTCTACTTCTGAAACGTACCTCCCAAGAGACAGACAGGAGAAGCAAATCCAGTGGCAAAGGAGCACGGAATGTCATTCCATATCTTTTGAGGTGGCAACGAGACAGCTAACATATTATTGGGTTTGGTTTATTGGGTAACGAGAAATTTAAGCTTTTTGGACCATCTCGAATGCATTTTTCGTCTCCTTAAAAGCGGACTTATTCTAAACGTTGAGAAATGCAAGTTCCTACAGAAGCAGGTGAAATTCGGCCATATGACTACCCCTGAAGGTATCCAACCTGACCCAGAGAAGGTTGAAGCGATAAAGAACTTTCTCCTGCCAACCACGGTAAAGGATCTGCGAAAGTTCTTGGGCATGTTAAACTTCTTTCATCGTTTCTTGCCCAAGACTGCTTATCATCGAACGATCCTTAATGCTTACTTCTCTGGGCCCAAATTAAAAGACTCCTGCAAGTTTGCATGGTCTACTGAAGTCCAGGCTTTTGAATCGGTCAGACAACAGCTTGTTTATGCAGCACTGCTGGCATTTTCTCAGCCAGATGCACACCTAGCTATGGTCGTCGATGCCTTAGGTGCACGCGTAGGCGCCGCTCTTCACCAACGGATGAATCAAATGTGACAACCGGTGAGCTTCTTTTCGAAGCCACTCAACCTAGGTTAACGTGATTACAGCGCCTACGATCGTGAGCTAATCGCCGCGAACCTCTCTGTAAAATATTTCCAATTCTCCCCTGGGAGCAGATCGTTCACCGTATTCACGGAACACAAGCCCCTTACTTTCACGCTTAAACGAAAGCCCGACAAAGCGGCCCCTCACCAACTTCGGCACTTGTATTATACCAGCAGTTCACTTCTGATATCCGACACGTGTCTGGGAAAGACAATGTTGTTGCAGCAACTTTGTCTTGAACCTCGAAGGTTATAGTCCCCGTCGCGGTCGATTATACGGTAATCGCTGAGGCACAGAAAGGTCCATTTACCCTGCGAGACCTCAGATAAAATACCCAGGCCAGTATTGAATGCAGTACACGATCTTGTGCACTCGGGCATCAAATCACTGCAAAAGACTCCTAACCATCCATGAAGAAGGACGTAAACTCCTGGGCCAAACACTGCAATGCGTGCCAGAAGTGCAAAGTCAACAAGCACGTGAGAAAGGAAGTAGGCATATTCCCTAGGTGAGACCAAGCGCTTCCACACCATCCATCTCGACATCATTGGCCCTTTCTAAGGCTCGGTACAAGTATTGCTTCACAATCATCGACTTGTTTACGTGGTGGCCTGAAGCAATACCTCTGACTGACATTAAGGCACATTCATGCGCCGAGGCCCTCTCTCGAGAATGGATCCCTAGCTTTGGTGTACCAACCATAAGAGTCACGGACCAGGGAATTCCATTCGAGTCTACTCTTTTCTCGGAATTGGCGAGCTCCTTAGCTCCAAATGGCATAGGACTACCGCATACCATCCACATTCCAATGGTATGCTGGAACGTTGGTACCGGACGAAGGGCGCCTTAATGGTTCGCGAAGATTCGTCGTGGTCGTGCTTCTTGCCTTTCGTGCTCCTCGGCTTCTGCATAGTCCATCGACTCTGTGGTAGGCATCAGAGCAGGGTTAAGCAACTCTGGCATGCTGCGTCTGCGCTGAGATGCAGTTTCGACGCTGCAGCCGACTCTGCCGCCCCGGCAGACGACAACGGAGTGCGACACTTCTAGGAACCTTGAGACGTGTCGACAAGTCCTCAATCGAATGGACACTCTTCAGAGGCCACTACAACCACCCTTTAGAAGTCTGGAGTGAGGTGAGCACTCGTTCAAGCCGAGGTTGAAAGTGTTTGACGACAGCAAAAGAGCGCCCACGTAGCATCGGATTCGCCCAGTGACCCCCGTTGGCGGGATCACATGGTCGGTTTGCCCCGCTGAACCCGCGCGGTTTAAGCTGGGGGCGGAGTGATGTGCACCACATCGGAGGCGCGGATCCCAAACGCCATAGAGAATTCGCCTCTGCCAAAGCATTGGCGATTCCGACCGGCGGACTTACTGACAGAAGACGGGGGTTAGAAAATGTCAAAAATTGCACTCTCGTGAGGGCTTTCGTCTTGTCGGCCGGCTCGTTGGCAACTTTCATAAAGAAAAAACAGAATTAAACTAAATTAAGTGAAAATAATTAAAACTAGCAAATAAGTAAAATCCCAAAGTTTGACTGAGGAGGTGGCAACGGTTTATTGGGTAAACGGAACCCTAAGGGTACAGGGCCCATGTAGTTGGTGTATCGAAGAGTCGATGGCGATTAGATGGTGTTCTTGTATGGGTTTCCCCATCCCATGTGACAATCCAGCGGTGCACACCAATGCACCTCATTACCTACAAGGCACTAGCACTAAACCTTATGCGCGGAATTTTTCTCGCGCATTTACCGTCGTCGATCAAATATGCGCAATGATTTTTCTCCATCATACAATTTCGAAAAATGGGTTAGGAGCTGAATCTCATGTGGATAGTCCTCTTGGTGTTTCAGCATTTACAGTGGAAGTCTCTCATTCAGATTCAAAGGCTTTCACTTTATGACTGGTTTATTGGTTTTTAACTAAGGTTCATTAAAAAATGAACCAAAATATTTAAGCAGAACTTAATTGTTAAAAAATAAGTAGTCTCTCCTCCTCCCAACTTCTGTCTATGATTCGCCCAAGGATATCTACTGGATCGAAAACATGGTTGCGCGAAGTCGTTCCATTCAATGTGAGAAAAGGTCGCATTGAGAAGTTTGATTGTTCGCCCAAAAATTTTAGCTATGAAGGGGGGATCGAAATGGGAATTGGTTGATGAAGGCCGAGAGGAAACAACTATGGTTGCTTTCGAGCACTATTTGGAGATAATCGGCGAAATTTGGTCAAAACCGCTTTCTTCTCGCTCTTTTGTATTATAGGGTTGATCGTTCCTCGTTTGATGAAAGATAAGTGTAGCACGATTCCATACTGATTCAAACTAACGAAAAGTTCAGGAAATATTTTAATGGGACAGTAGGGACCGCTGGGAAGTAAGCTTCGATCTCAGCAAAGGAATGAATTCGTTGGCTTCTGCTTCGAAAGAAATGTTTTGTATATAAGCAGTGATCAGATTTCCGTATTGGAAATGATCGACAAGTACTTTAACTTTTTCCAGGAGGAGGAATGTTATGAGAGAAAATTGAGATGGATGTCGCTCCCTTTTCTGTGCCTTAGCTCCCTGAAACTAGTCTATAGGGTACGTTGAGTGAGAGAGAATTGACCAAATGCTCGGTGGTAGCATGGAGGAGCGGATGAGAAAAAGGGTGGAGCACATCCTCTAGCTATTATTTGAAGTGTCTGCAGTTGATTTCAACAAAATCAAGGCAGAGCGAGGAAAAGGACTCCTGCATTCTTGCGTTTAAAATCAAGGAAAGGGAAAGGCATTTGGGTTTGGGATATTCGAAATATTAGAAAACATAAGGAAATGGTCTAAACAGGGTTAGTAACTGAGATGAAAGAAAGCTGAGGTGTTAGGCCTGATTTCAACTTTGCCTTTATTGATAATTACTCAAATGCCACTGACGTATGTCTTCCAATATTTTGGCATCAGACCTTGCGAAACTAAGTCTATTCTCAGTTTAGCCATAAATATCTCACTCATAAAGGAGGAGAGAGGGTTGTCAGTCAAAGCTCCCCTCAGCTGGTTGCTATATCCGATTTTGAAGGTCAGGCGGTTTCCTCTATACCGATCCTGACCAGCTTCATGTATTGTTTCTCCGTGCCTTTCTATTGTCTATCAGGTTACCTTATTGCTGACGTTACTAGCCCTTTACTGGAGCAACGCTTCTTTACAGAAAAAAATTAAAGGACATTAAGATCCCATCCTAGTTACGACCGCCTCAATCAACTGACGAACCTGAGCAAATTCACTTGAGTTGTTGCTTACTTCCATCTCAAAGTGATTCTCCATGCTTTGGAATTTCTTCATTAACCATTTGTTCACTTCATACCTAGGTAATAACGGGGACCAATTTCCCTCATCTCCTGACCCTAGTAGTACTAGGCTTCAGATTTTGAGTCTGCTATTTCCTAAGATTGAATTGCATTTCTTGATGGCTTTATCCGCCCCTTTGATGATTTGTGGAGGATGGATACTCAGTTTTCTGTTTGATTCATTCATCAAGCTTATAAATATAATAGATCCGGACTCCAGCCACCCAAGGATGAGCCGTATTTTCACAGACCCTTTTTAGAGTTAATAAGTGTGTATTGCATCAAATATATAACCTCGTTCTCCGAATTATGGACCCCAATAAAGCAAGATGAAGTTCACTAGGATGCCTGGAAACATCATAAAGGTAGACCGCCACCAAATTACATGCAGTTCTTAAGTCCAGGATGATCTCTACGCAATATTTCCAGTGAATTTAATTTTCGATCAAACTAGTAACTAATTAGGTGGCATCAATGGTTGATCTGGCTTTAAGGAATCCATACTTCTTCACCAACGTCTTTCACCAACTGGGAGCAATTTATTGTTGATTATCCGGTCATTGTTGCTTATTCCGCCACAAATTTCGGGCAGTTCCTCTTTGATGATTGTAGAACTGCTATCGTATTCAGAGACCTCTGGAAGCCACCAATGGCTCTCTTTTGCTAAGGAATAACGCCTGGATAGATTTTAAGTATAACGCATTTCTATAAGTGCTATCGCATGGGTTTTCAAGATGGTCACAGTAGAATTCCTTAAAGAATTATCTCTTGTTCCGCTGGATAGCCAGTGTAAGGCTTCTTTTGATCAGCTTTACCTTCTACCCAGTATTGGCTCAGTTGGAAATCAACTGAAGTTTACCCAAATCACTTTTCCATTAGGTGGATCTTCTGCTGGAAAATTTCTGGGCCGTAGGGAAAAACTTTATGCCCTCTTGCGTTATCCTCTCTACTTCCCAGGACGGACCAGTGCCTTTTAGGGTTAAGTCTGTTTTCTCAAACGACAGACAGCCATCCATTTTGAACCAACCCTTGGCCAACAACATCTATGCTGCCTTCACTAGTAGTCGCATTGGGGCCGTTTAAGTATCGCCATATGCTTTCTCAAACTCATAAAGGTTTTTCTTCAACTTCTTTTAACTTGAATCGTTCTTTCAAAGCAATGTATGTTAGATTTTCCTCTGGATGTCACTTCATGGAGATCCTTTGCGTCCTATATGTTTATGCAAATCTTATATTTTTTTAAAGGTACTGGGGTATTTGCGATAGATGTTAGATTCGCTTACGCTGCATGTTTTCCAGATCGAAGCTTTTCTGTGTTCTTTGGATCTTGGTGACACTCCAGCTGTGGTAAGGTGTGGATCTCCACGTAAAATACATTGTCCTTGCTGGGTTCAATTATCGCTGTTGCTTACTTCATTGCTTTTTTGTTTAGAACATTAACCCATTCACAGTTTTCTTCCCGCTTGAGCTTTGCTTTAATTGCCGATACTCGGGCTTGGGACACCGGCTTGTACGAAATTGCTACTTTCCCCTCTTACCTTGTAGATACCTGTTTATTCCTAAGAGATTGGATGTTTGTATGTTCATTCGAGAGAGAGAGCATCTCATCCTTTTTCCGGGATTCTTTTATTTAGCCGTAAGTCAATAGTGATGCGGTTTAGTCTTACTTGGGCCTCCATTGATACTCTTTGGGCCGGCAGGTTCCGTCTTTTTCAGGAGCTCATTCTACTTCTTCTCAGCTGCCATAAAGGACCCGAATAATTCCTATTATATTATGCTGGTTTGGTGCACGTTGTGCTTTTTCTTGATGAGCTCATTAGGCTCAACTATTTTCGCACCAAGTTGCATACAGGTAATTCCTCCGGATCAGTGCTCTAAGTTTCTATTTTCCTTGGCCCAATTACATATCCTGGATTTTATCCTTTGCCATCTTTGGCATTGCGGAAGATCCTGAAATTGCCGAGCTTCTCCTGAATGGGTTCTTTTCCTTGTCCTGGAGTACCTCCTGCGGAAAATTTTGAAGAATTGTGGCTGGTATCGATATCACGGTTTACTTTCATCTTGCACCGTTCACATGAGGTATATCTTCCTGGGATTATCATCTGGGTTGATTCAACGGTAGAGCTATCTCAAGACTCCAAGGAAAATTAGCGAAGTTGGCCGTGCATTTCTCCTAACACTCAATAGCTACTACACTGAACTGTCCTACCGACACCTGCTTGTACCCTTCTATGCAAGCTGGGTTCGGAAATGTGGAGGTTCTTTTTGGCACTTCAGTCTTTTTTATGCTCAACCGACAGAGTTAGCTGACCCATCTGTCTCTCCGAGAGTAGAAACTTCATTGAAAAGGGTCGAAATTTTGATATACGATCACAACATACCAGGACCCAGTAGATACCAATGCAGGGACCACAGAGGTAGCGTCTTACTGGTACCTAAGGTACTAGACAAATCGGATTAGGGTGCGATCCAATGGCATTCGAGACATAAGATCCGGTAAAATCATGGTAGTGCCTGTATATGGCGCCTAAACTTCAAAATACTATTTCACGTGGCGAAGTTTAACTTGTTGTTTAGTAGCTTCATTAGGTTCCTGCACACGTAGTGTATCTCTTTGTCAAAGAGTTTCTCTTCCTTTCAGTTTCGAATTTTTTTCGAGTTTTCACTGGGGATAATCTTTGAAGATTTGTGTCTGCTTAGAAATAAGATGTCCTTGCTGGGCGATGGGATTTTTCCCCGATAAATTTTTCGAATATGATAAATTGTAATACTGAAGGAGGAATGGAAGAAAGATAGCCCTGATCACTCCTATGTTAGCATCACAAAAAAAAAATTTGAGAACCTTGAAAGGGTATTTTCTCGGAATCCACCTACATTTAAAGAAAGCACGCAACCGTGCTCTCCGCCAGTCGACCTAGACAATACTTTTATATCACCATTGCCCGTTTATGCACATACAACACTACCAAAGATACAATTGAGTTGTTACAGTCTAGCCAAGATGATCTGCAACTTTGCACATGGAACGCAGCCAATCTCATTCCGTAGATACATTCAAACACAACTTACAAAATCATCACTATATATCCGGTCAATAAAAGATACAATAAAAAAAAGTTTCGAAAAAAAAAAATCATTTCCACTCAATTCAGTTTTCCCATTTTCGTGCCATTCAACACACTCCTCTGCCTATCACGAGTGCATAATACAAATGCAACACAGTTAAATGTATTAAACGATTTTAGTTGAAGTAATTCATGTCCATTGTTGCTTCTGTTGGAGGACTGCATTGGTTCAGGCTTTTCGTTACGCCTTCGTGATTTTCAGGTGGATTGCTAAATGTGAAAATTTTAGATGCATATTTAAATTAAAGTAATGAAGAAGGCATGCGGGAACGAATATTAATGAGAAATCGTTATGGTTTGTTTTGAATGGATCAGTTTCTATTGAGAAATTAGCATTTGAAAATATTTTGAATCGACGACTGGAGTACTCTATGGATGTCAGCAGCTCATTGTGACTCTCTCAAGATAAAAGTGAAAGTACTAAAGATGAGATACATCTATTCAAAAAAGTTACTCCAGGTATCTGACTGTGGAGACCAACAAACCCAAAAAAATTCAAAACCAACTAACAAAAGTCAACTCCACTTCCATTCGATGCTCATGTCGCAGAGCCATCCAAATATAATTTAACCATTGCTACCTTTGGCACCCGTTGTTACCTAAATATTCTTTGGTTTATGTGTATACGAGGGCGGTCCGATAAGTACCTGGCCTCTCCGCCCGATGGCGCTACTATCGCAAGAAGTATTTACTGTCGTGTAGAACATTCTCGTAGACGGCTACTGTCAAAATTTTAGTCGAATAGGACTTGTAGTTTTGTTTTTAGCGCGTGTAGAAGCGGGCGTGCGGGCGAATTTTAGAAAAATGGAAAAAGAACAATATCGGTCGGTGATTCGATTCTTGTTTTTGGAAGGGAAATCGCGTAGCGAAATCAAAGAACGCTCGGATGCTGTGTACGGTGACGCTTCTCCTTCGATGGCGACCGTCAAAAATTGGTTTAATGAATTTCAACGTGGTCGCACGTCAGTTTTTGATGAGCCACGCCCCGGTGCCCCGAAAACGGCTACTGTGGAGAAGAACGTTACAAAAATCCATGACCTTGTATTGGCAGACCGCCGATTGAAGGTACGCGAGATAGCCGAGACAGTAGGCATCTCAAAAGACCGCGTGGGTCATATCCTGCACGAAATTTTGGGCATGAGAAAGCTGTCGGCGAGATGGGTGCCGCGTTTGCTCACTCTGGACAACAAGCGCAATCGTGAAACCACTTCAGAGCAGTGTTTGACGCTGTTTAAGCGCAATTCGAAGGAGTTTCTTCGTCGTTTCGTGACCGTCGACGAAACATGGATCCACTGGTACACTCCAGAGACCAAGGAACAGTCGAAACAGTGAACTTTACCCGGCAAACGTGCTCCCAAGAAGGCAAAGACTGTGCAATCGGCAGGAAAGGTGATGGCCGCCGTTTTCTGGGATTCACAAGGTGTGATCTACATCGACTACCTGGAGAAGGACAAAACGATCACAGGGCTGTACTATGCCGAATTATTGAGCCGATTTGACGCCGAATTGCGGAAACAACGGCCGCATTTGGTGAAGAAAAAAGTGCTCTTCCACCACGATAACGCACCGGCTCACACTTCCGCCGTCGCCACGGCCAAATTGGTCGAATTGGGCTACGAACTGCTGCCCCATCCACCGTATTCCCCAGATTTGGCCCCGTGCGACTATTATTTATTTCCTAACTTGAAAAAGTCACTCGCCGGGCAGAAATTTGAGTCGAATGAGGAGGTTATAGCCGCCACGGAAGCCCACTTTGCAGACCTCGAGAAAACGTATTTTTCAGACGGGTTAAAGAAGTTGAAGCATCGCTGGAAGAAGTGTATCGAGTTAAAAGGAGACTATGTCGAGAAATAAATCGCCACTTTTCAAAAATTTTCGTTTTTTTTTGGTAGGCCAGGTACTTATCGGACAGCCCTCGTAACATATGCGTTTTGAAATTCAACTTCTGATCGACCTTACCCTAATATTGATCGTAAAATCAATGCTAGCCACGCCAGTAGGAAGATTGCACCACCACTCACTGATATGCCCTCATTTTTGAAGTGGCGACAGTACACTAATGCAACGTAACATCTTCGTCTCCATTCCCGCGAAGCGTCGTTCATTGCCTTTAGTAGCTCAGCAGTCCGATCCATAGGACGTGACAGAGGTTAATAAATGCAAACTAACTTTACGGGAACACAACAACCTTTTCGACAACCAATAGTAATCTGGGTGCGGGGACATCACTTCTTTTTTAGTGCATGTGGAAAATGCTAAAGGGTCACATTTGGTGCCTTTCATTCAGAAATATCCCAGCAACTCCTTCCCAAGCTCTGAATATTCAAATAAAGTAGGGTGAATTTGATCTTCATTTAACAACCTAAAGCAACCTAGAGAAAACAGGTCATTGTGGACTCTCCGCAGCTGCCATTACTTGAAACAATCCTGAATGTTTCCCCTATTAAGCCGTCGATTGTCAGGTGCAAACGTGATCAATCTTATGGTCATGCAGTAATTTGGAAATCTCTGAAAAATATCAAATGATTTGGTACGGGCGGATCCTATGATTTCATGTTTTTTGTTTTTTTGTGGAAAAAAGCGTCTACTGGTATGTCTGTTCTGCGGGGTAAAAGTGGCGATGCAAAGATCCTTCTGTATTGCCCATAAGCTATGAGAGCTCGTTTTATCTTTGGTTTACATGATTGCTCCCAAGAAGTCTCTAAACATAAATAACTCCCCCTCCCCTCGTTTACCGTGTTTTCCTCAATTAGTAGAGCAACAGAGCCCAATTCAGCTTACAAAAACTGTTTCGTTCGAAGCGTCTCACCATTACTGTACAAGATGTAATCTTGAGAGACTTGAGAGAAGAGTCCTCCGAAGAATTGTTGGAGATGGGTATCATTGTTGAAGGATGGACGATTCTATAAACCATAAAGTGATGAAATTTATGAGCGAAGTCATGTCGCTTTGGTTGCGGTTGAAATCCTGCCTAATCCATATGAGGGAAGAAGATACATCCCGAAAATCTATAAATGCTACATCTATGGTAGAAAAAGTTATGGCTGATGCCGCCTCAAATAGGGCGATGGCGTAGACCAAGGCGCCTGATAACTATTAGGGATATTAAATTGACGAACTTCGACGCCAAACTGTCTAGAGTGTAAGTTCTAAGGTAGGCTTAGACCCAATACCGGTTTTTGTCCCATTGGTGATGATGAATAAGGCAAGCTTCTTCAAAGCACTCCAACCGTGTGGGATTTGAATAGTTCTCAACCGTCAAAGACTTGGCTCTCTAACGATTGATTTCTGGGAGAATTCCGCATTTGGTGGCGCAACAGTTCCCACGCCTTCATTCACAAAAGGTTTGGCCTTTTCTCCCAAAACTTCCATTGTATGTTTAGGAGAAGGATAGGATTTAATCTGTAGGCCCATCCATGGACCGAGCACTCAGATAGATTTTCCGCCAATGTATGGTCCCCTCCGCGGGCAGATACATGGTGAAAAAGCGCACTGAATATGATGCAATTTGCTCCCGTTTTAACCGAGGACCATACTCGTATATCCCTTGCCCTCCAACGTCGCAGTGTTCACAAAGCACGCGGATGATGTTCTCCCTTCCCTCGAGTGACGAATATCCAACATTCGACATGCTCTGCCCTACTCAGTTCGGTGCGCACAAGGGTGATTCTAAGTTGCCTGCCAGAATTTATGTCTGAGCTTACCCGTTGAAGCCGCTTTCAAATAACAACAAGAAATAACTTATTTAACTTGACTCCGGTCCAGGGTCTAACATTTTTTTGCACGGGCACTTGCGCAGAATGGTGAATTATCCCCCTGATATTTTACCATTTTTATGGGAAACTCCCACGGCAGCGATCAAAAATTAATCTGCTGTTTCAGATACTTAAAAAAATTTCTTTCTCCTGCTTTTGTGTTAGTTTTCCTACAAAAGGGACCAGCTTCATTTTCTCTCACTGATTTGATCACCACCCAAAGTGAGTCCCAGTACAGAGCACGTAAAATCATAGCCCATTGCTGTTATGCGTTTTGTCCGTATTCCCGCTGGAAGAAAAATATCCTACGTCGAGTGTGGGTTTCTCCAGCTTCCCACCTTCCTCCGAAGATTCAGCTTCCTAGCGTTCGATTTCCCTATCGCACCTGGTAGCCCAGAAACGACCACTTTTTCATTCCTAAGGATAATTATAATAATCATTGACGAGACAATCCAATTGGATTAGGGCATTGAAGAGTGTCAGAGCACTTCATTCAAGATAGTAACGGTAACCTAGAGGGCAGTAATAGGCAATGTGGTCAGCATTGGGCTCGCCCGTGATTATTACCCTGATTCGACTCAGGTACTCATTCGCAGCTGAGTCGACTTTTATCCGACGTCAAGTCACGATAGAAATCCCACTGCTACCAGCGAGATCAGCGCCAGCACTTCCGTACGACAGTCCAGTACTCTAACCACTGAACTATCCAAACACTAAGGCACTCTGCCTTTTTTAGCAGTGCCTTCCTCTGCCGTCGGTTAAGAGCCCTCTCAGGTTCACAGCGTTAGGTTCGCATGGATCAAATACCGGTCTTTTGGTGTCCTTCTGTCGTTCTTCACTTTCGCGAACCTCCGAGCGATTTAGCCAATAGTACCGCAAGCGAGTCAATCATAGTCGACTTTCAGGTACCTCAAATAGAATGAGGACAAATTCAGGAGGCCAAAAACCAAAATCGATATATGACCCCCATGGAAAAAAGATAAAATACTTTTAAAATTTTAGAGTATATTCGACCCTCAGGGTCACTTATTCTAGTCTTTGAGATATCTAAGACATTGATCAGCGTTGCTTTCATTCTCCACCTAACCAAACTAATTTTGAGTACCCTTACGAGCTCCCCCTCGCAGACCACCTTGTCGTGGAGCCTGTAGCAGTTTACTACTGCACTAATGATGTCCAACGTGAATTGTAACTCTTAAAGTGGAAGGAAGTCACAGGCTTAGAATCCACCCGCAATTTTAAGTAATCACCACGGGGAATCTTTGGAAGACCTGCTCCCCACTTCAGTGGAAAACCTGCTACTTCCTTAACGGGAGGAACTATAAATCTGATTACGGCCGGGCGTAATATTGTTGCCTAATTCTTCCAGAAAACAGGAGAAGAAGGCTCAGCAGAAGGAAAGAAGAGGGGACTAAAAATTTGCCCGTAAGAGCCGTTCCTTTCACTTCTATCAGGAAAAGCTGAAGAAGGGGAAGCTCAAAAATCAAACTGGTTTAATACCGGTATACGGAAAAGATCCACACAGTTTGGACACGGTGAACCTGGGGAGGCTCCCAGCTCACGATAATGGAGGGCACTGCTCAAGAAGGTAAAGTTTCTTGGGAATGAGGACATGGGAGTTGCTACGCACAAAGTGGGCGATATCTAAAGAAAGCAAAACTTTTGGCAAAAGGTGAGGACAAGCTGGTAACCATGGAGAGATGACGTCTCAAACTCTTAATAGGTTGTGATGCGAAAGCTGGGACAGTAGCAAATGCAATCCTCGTAGCGAGAAGCTGCTTGAGCTTATCACTTCAGATGGTCTGGCAACCGCCAACGTAGGGTTCATCCCACATTAATGGGGCGAAGGAGAAATGAAGTAATTGATCTAACACTCTTCACTACAAAGTGGTTAGAGTTGATTAGAGACTGGCGGATGCTAGACGAAGCCCTACTCTCAGATCACTGTTACTTAGAATTTAGTCTGAGTATTGCACGTGAACTGTTTGTAACGCGAAGACGGGATCCTAAGAAAACAGATTGCAAAAAAAAATCAATAAACTTCTTGGCTACAAAGTTCACCCCCTGGAAATTCTGAATCACACACTTCTAGAATGCTTTCAGAGGTTTGTTATATTTCCCGAAGCCAAAGCGGTAAAACGATTCCATGGTGAAAACCAGAACTGCAAAAATTCAGGAAATCAACCAGATGACTTCTGAATCTTCTTCTTTTTCTGCAGCCTTTGTCCCATTCACAAGTGAGGTCGGTATGTCTTGATCGGTTTCGCCATTTGGTTCTTTCTAAAATCTGATCTGGATACAATCTCGAGGATTTTAAATCCCCATCCAGCGTATCAAGCCACCGTTGCTTCGGCCGCCTTTTGGTCGCTTACCATCGACCTTGATGTTCAGACCAATCCTGGCGAGTGAATTTCCGTTAGCACAAATTACGTGATCATACCATCGAAGACACCTCTCTGGCAACTTTTCCACGATCGGCGCTACTCCATATCGATTGCCAATATCCTCATTTCGGATGTGGTCAAAATGTTCTGTAAGGAACTAAAAAGAGACCCTGTGCAGAGTCCTTAAAAAGGATGAGTCGGAAAAGTTTGACTCTCTCAGAACATGCATAGATATTTCACAAACTATACTGACTCTCTTGGAAGTACCCCACCCGGGGAATGATGAACAAAATTTGGAAATATTTTCGAGGATGTCTTGCCGTGGGCTACGTGCTTACCTCTTGGCGGAGGGTTAAGGTAGCCTTCATACCGAAGCCTGGGAAAGATGACTATTTAAATCCAAAGAACTTCAGACAAATCAGCTTAACCTCATTTTTGCTAAAATGTGTGGAGAGACTAGTTGAGCGTCACATCTGTGAGGAGGACAGGCGTATTGCAATTTTTAGCGGTTGTCAAGCTGCATTGAGGGCGTTGAGCAGTTCTTTGATCACTACAAACATGGATCAGGAATGTAGAAATCGATTGAGCTCTGTTTCTAGATTCAATAGGGGGGAATTGTGATGGGAAGGAGGGAAATAAAAGAGAAAGGGTTCAGTTTTCCCATGCTGTCAATTTGCAATCAAGCAGATGCCGATGGTCGTCTTTAGCCACACAGGATGGTCCTTTAGACATCGACCATTCTAAGTTGTCAAAGCAAATGGCACCCAACGTGAGTGGGGGTGGCGCGATCGAGAGGAAAGATCCACAATGGATTGCATGAACAATCTATGCTCCTCTAGCCTCAGATATTCTTGATGCGCGGCCTTTTGTGTGAGCCAGGGGGTCTTCCAATATATTGGAGCGTGGGTGCCAAGCAGAGTGGGAAGTGCACTGTAAGAATATCTGAGACGGGAGATGTATCGATTGCGGACACGACCCGTCGTGGATCTCCTCTTTATATAAGCTCTCAATCTCGGTACTCGGGTCGGGTGTTTTACTGCTCCACGCGTAGTGTCGTGTAATTATTTTTTTTATTTATTTTAATATCCAGAGTAATTCGCGTGCTTAGTTCTGTTTGGTACCTGCGATATCCAGACCACCACTTAAGGGCAGTTTTGAAGAAATTTTGTTAAATAACACGTGAGAATAGAAGTAATTTCTTTGCGTCCTTCTAACCAGTTCCTGAGTTTTCTCAATATCTCAACTGTTTCTAGATACCTTCTTTGAAATCCTGCAACACCTACTTAGCTCGTAGGTGCGAAGATGACAACTGGATAGTAGAAATAAAAAGCGAAATAGTCTATTTAATCCCTTAATACATCGGAAGGGTCGAGCAAATCTATTTGTCTAGTCTCTCTGACAGTCTTTTCTGCATTGCGAGATCTAAGCATGCTAGCACATTATCAAAATGACAACGTTGGCGAATTTTTAAGGTTTTGTATGAAACAGAAACTTATTAGAATCGAGTCGATGTGTATCTGTACATCTTTCTGTCTGTCTGTCACACCCAATTTATGCGGAAACCACTAAGCCTATTGTCACGGAATTTGGTGAAAACATGTGGTATATGAATTCTTTTACATACAGCAAATAGCGCCATTTTGTGTTAAGTTTAAGGGGAAGCGAGTGATGATTTTGCAGATGTTCGAAATCAAGGCTTCAAAATACATCCCATTACGATATCTGCTTAAATTCACCTGAAATGCCCTCTTAAGTTTATCCTAGGAGTACACTTTGGGTGGCAAAATGATATAATGTACAATTTTGGAAAGTTTGAAGGAAATCCAACTATTATCAACAAACTTATAGACGGTTAAAATTGCGTATTTCACGTGAATTTATCGCAATCTAAGACCTGGACTTTAATAAGTTTACTAGGACAGGGCGCAATTTATCTTGACTGCACTATTATTATTATTACCACTTGGGACATAATTCCGGGTACAGTTTCACATCTCATCCTATTGTTAGTCATCTAGAAGGAGCCGGAAGGACATCAGATTGTATTTGACTCAAAAGGCCAATAAATATACGTTATTTGTCGTATTATTCACATAAAAGTATATAATTTATCTTGAGTATAAATTGACACTAATTCACATAACATTTTATCTTTTCTTCCGCAGATGAGAATGAATGCAAGTATCGTCCATGCGATGTCTTTGCTCATTGTACAAATACACTTGGCAGCTTCACGTGCACCTGCTTTCCTGGTTACCGTGGTGATGGACTTCATTGCGAAGGTAAGTACCCAGCACCGCCTGGTCAGATCGTATTATATTGCAGGTCCAGTGCCTCATCCACCAACGTCTTTCCAACTCTATAAAATGATACCGAGAATTATTATCAGAGAACGCAACAAGATGATGCTGGACCAAGGAGCCTATATGTGTGCCATTAGCGCTATATGTATCCAATCCACCGCACTATTTACATACGTTCTTTTACTATCTACCACTTACCATTCCGGTAATAATAACAAACGAGAACCCCAGAAATTCCTGCAAGAAGATAGATTTCACGATATTGCATAACATAGATATCGAATTTCCTCGTGCTGTTGTCTTATTGCGGATCTTATATAATATTTTATTGAGAACTGAACGAATTATGAACGCTTGAGTGAGCAAGGATTACTTGTCAAAATAGAAGATGAATGACTGAGGAGTTTCAAGCAGAAAATTATGGGTCTGTGAGTAGATAGCAAACTTAATAACGATGACTAATCGAATAAGTGACCACAACACATTTAGATGCCTGAAGATGTAAAAGTTGATGGGAAAATATCTACACTGCCCCTGTGTCTACTTAATGAGGAAAACGTTTCACTGGACTAGCGCCCATCAAACATAGGTCATTACGATTGACTATCAATGATGTGGGTTTTTATCCCCAAACGACCCTCTTAGATGCGGAGTGTAAGGCGGAAAGTTTGCGTTCTTGGGCATTATTGCAGGAATTGCAAGAAGATTCGGAAATCTTCGAGTATTTGCCACCACTATCCGAGCACTTAAAAACTGAATCCTATCTGAAGTTTGTGGGGTCAAAAAGAAGTTAACTTTCTATGGTGAGAAGATCCCCAACCACAGATTTACTACCGCCGCGATTTGACTGACATTGAAAGCTTTGTAAAGTCCCACTCATCTCTTATAGTGAAAATTGGTATTGTTACCATCAACATCTCATTCCATATACCACTTTCAAGTATCTTAAAATTCCAGAAGGTCACTTCGATTCAGTGGGTTTTCTGCTTAATAATAGTACGGTTGGCGACAACTTATGGCATTGCCACGATGTCCCGCATATACCCACGTCCGCGTTCGCTTGTAGTCAAATCTTGTAACGAGCCTACATAAGATACATTCCCAATCTATAGCCAGTTGCCGTATAACCACATCCAACCGACATTCAAAACAGCAACTAAGCACGTTTTACATCTGATCGCAAATATAGACAAGATCACGCAACGCTAGAACAGCGTCGCTAACTCTATAATTTGCATTGGGGAGGGAACTAGATGCAAGCCAAGATTTAGCGAACATGTAACATGAAAGGCGACTTCGCCTCCTCCCTGCAGCCAAGTAGCATTAGTCAGCCTAATAAGTATTCAAGGCTTTCACTCTGCCTGCCGGCCAGAATGATCCTAACGGTACAGTTGCTTATTTAAACAATTTGCCACGGATTTATACTTGTGTACATAGATCGTTTCTAGTACCTACCAAAGTGCAATGAATGCAACTGCAAGATACTCACCACGTCGATGCATTTCAGCGTGCTACGCCGTCACTTTGAACAAACCACCGGTGATATTTTATATGTGATAGATACGGTTCAGTAGTAATTAGAACTGATGTCATGATTGCATAATTCGAATGTAACTGAAATTTAATTGTTAGACTGCACTCGTCCCGCGGATTCTATTCTATTTGTGTCATGCGGATGAGCGACGTGAATGGAACGTGTAGCGGATGCAATGAACCCAGAGGAACGTGAACTATTTTCCGACAGGTGAACAATCTTTTTCCAAAAAGTCATGGGGTGGCCTCGAGATGGATTTCTTCTTTTCCGATATTGGCAGAACTACACAAACGCATTAGGCTTGCTCGCATCAGCTTCAGCTAGTGTTCCAACGAGCTCTGCAAAAGAAGTAGGTCAGCAGGAGCAATAGTGATCAATCAGAGTTAACGATAACCCCAGGCCCACTTAGGAGCTGGGTAAGGAAATAGTCAGCCTCACCATCCTCCCGATTCAACCGCGTGCCTAAGTTGCCAATTGGCTGCGAAGTCCATCTGTCTCTTGTCTCATTTTGCCACTCATTTAATGTACATTGCCCGCTTCAGGAGTAACCAGATCCGTTCCTTTTCTCCATTGCAAGAAGAGCTGCGATCACCATCACGACAGGTTCAGAGATAGTGCGGAAGGCAGACACCACCCTCAAGTGCTTGGCCTTCGCGTGCCGGAGGAGACAACGCTGATGCAAATGAAGCCATTCATGCCATCAAGTCATGGTTACGAATGGCCAAGCTGGACCTGGCGGACGAAAAGCCGGAGGCGGTCCTCATTACCAACCACGGTTACCATCCGGGTTGGTAATCGTGAGGTCGTCTCAAAATCGGTTGTCAAATACTTGGGGGTGATGATCGAGGCCAAGCTGAGTTTCAAGGGACACTTGGATTATGCGCGAGAGAAGGCAGCAAATGCCAGCTCATCCCTTGCAAGGATGATGCCTAACGTGGCAGGGCCGAAGTATAGTCGCAGGCTACTCATCGCGGGAATGGTGAGGTCGATCCTGCTACGCGCGGCCCCTGTGTGGGCGGGAGCGTTGAACCACGCTGTCAACCGGAGGAAGATAAGTTCGGCATACCGGCCAATTGCGCTAAGGGTGTGCAGCGCATTTAGGACGGCGTTGACGGAGGCAGTGTGTGTGATCGTGGGAATGATCCCTATAGATCTTCTAGCGAGCGTGTCACACTGGCCCTACAAAAAACGGAAGGCAAATCCAGCCGAGGTGAATGCGGATTTTCGAAAAGCCATCAGGAAAGAGTTGTGTGGCAATTGGCAACAACGGTGGGATAACTCCGACAAGGACCGGTGGACCCATACATTAATCCCGTGTATCGAGAAATGGGTCAACCGAAAGCAGGGAGAACTGAATTACCACCTGACACAGTTCCTTACGGGACACTGTGGCTATAGAAAGTACTTGCATCACTTCGAGTTGGACGAGTCTCCCAACTGTCCTGAATGCGAGGACCCGGAGCACGTTATGTTCCATTGTCCCAGATTTCTGCAGTAGAAAAGGACGTTGAACAGCATCTTAGGAGCGGACATCGAACCCTCCAACCTGGTGGAAGAGATGCTGAAGTCGGAGGAAACCTGGATGGCGGTAAATGAGGCAGTGGCCGTGGTGCAAACAAAACTCCTGGAGTTCGATCGAGCTCGGAAGGCGCGACGGAGGCGCGACATAGACGAGCTGGTATAGCGAACCAGAGCCTCCCCCGCGAAGTAATACTTCACGGTGGTCCCGCGGGGAGGGGCGGAAGAGTGGGGGTGGTTTTAGTGGGTGCGAACCCCACACACTGCTGCAGCGTCTTTCTAAGATTTCCACCTCCATCCATAAACAAAAAAAAAAAGACACCACCCTCAAAACTCTCCGTCTCTGTACTTGCGCAAAGTGATACCTCCTTGCCATGGAGAGTTTGTGTATCTCTTCCAGGAGACCATCGGATCTTGGCGTCTTCTTTTTTCTCATAGAGGGACTACCTTTTCCAACGCTTTTATAGAGAAAAGTGGGAAGACTTCGATGCTTTCCACGCTGCTGTCATCAACTTGTATGTAATGCACAGGAAATAGTGCAGTACAATTCGGCCTTAAGTGGACAGGGTTTTCGTAAAGCCCCGATTGTTCGAGTCACCAATTTGTAACCGAGTCCCCATTCACCTCGTCGAATAGGTCCTGCCAGCAGCGAGCTTTGCTTCTGTTCATTTCACTGTGAAGTCTTCTTTTGTCTGATTTGTACTTGTTATTTTGGTGTGCTACTCCTCCCAGTCGTTTAAACATTGTACCTAGTAGCGGAGTTTGTGACACTGCTTCTCTGGAGTGTCCGTAGTCCACCAGTACATAGAAGGATTCCCTCGTCTGGAGGTTGTATCAACCGCTTTGAAGGTGATGTATTAATGATTGATTGCCGAGAAATTTTCAAGAACTCAGCACCCGTTCAAGTGATCTAGCACTGATGTCACCTCTGACCAGGATCCGTCCCTCTATGCACAAGATACCCCCTCCAAAGCATGAATCCTGCGTTGAGAATCCGGCAACGTTTCATTCGATGATAGATAATCTCTGGAAACTGTTGCTCCTTAACACTAAATCCAGACAAAGGCGGTCCCTCAGCCTTGGGCAAGAATCCTAAGAGCCCTTAGACCCTAAGCCATCCCAAACCCAGATGGCAACACTACCTGATATACCCAGATGGCAGGAAGCAACGTCCTTGTTTGGGTACTGTTCACTGATAAGCACTAGATCAGCTTTAATCTCCGCGGCGAACTATACTAGAAACTCATGGGCGGTTGCACTCCTGTGCATATTGATCTATAGGATGCGGATCATGTTAACTGCGTCCAAGCTCTTTCCAGTTCTACTCTGAAGACTAGAAACCGCCTCAAGCTCGCAGTGTGCACAATCCTCCTAGCAGATGCTCACGATCCCTATATAGAATGCAACCCTCCTAATTGTTGTCTTCCCGTCAGGTCCTCGGCAGGTCGCAGACGAGTGTCCGTAAGCTAAACATCAGGCATATTTGGTGGGGGCACCCTGAAATAGTATTCATCATCATCATCAACGGCGCAACAACCGGTATCCGGTCTAGGCCTGCCTTAATAAGGAACTCCAGACATCCCGGTTTTGCGCCGAGGTCCACCAATTCGATATACCTAAAAGCTGTCTGGCGTCCTGACCCACGCCATCGCTCCATCTTAGGCAGGGTCTGCCTCGTCTTCTTTTTCTACCATAGATATTGCCCTTATAGACTTTCCGGGCGGGATCATCCTCATCCATACGGATTAAGTGACCCGCTCACCGTAACCTATTGAGCCGGATTTTATCCACAACCAAACGGTCATGGTATCGCTCATAGATTTCGTCATTGTGTAGGCTATGGAATAGTCCATCCTCATGTAGGGGGCCAAAAATTCTTCGGAGGATTCTTCTCTCGAACGCGGCCAAGAGTTCGCAATTTTTCTTGCTAAGAACCCAAGTTTCTGAGGAATACATGAGGACTGGCAAGATCATAGTCTTGTACAGTAAGAGCTTTGACCCTATGGTGAGACGTTTCGAGCGTAACAGCCTTTGTAAGCTGAAATAGGCTCTGTTGGCTGAAATAGTATTCCCCCAACCAATTCTGATTTTCTCGCTGTTAAAAAATTTCTTCGCGTATTGCTCCGGAACTTTTGCCAGAGTGAGTTTTTGGCTTTGGGAGTTCGCAGAGGTGTTACCTCCAGACATTCGCGCTTGAACGCTTCTTCTACTTCCTTGTTCCCTACGATACAGTCAAGATCTTGGATTTTCAATGAGCACATGAATTCTAGGCTAAAAAACAAAGCTTTCTCTCGAAGAGCTCCTTAACCTCTTTAAAGGACTTACCATTATTTGTTGCCTTTGGGCCTAATTCAACTTAGACTCCACTATCCTTCGTTTTCCGAATAGAAGACACTTCTGCTCGCCTATCTTCGAACTTCATCCTATAACGGATTTCGCTGAGAAGTTCCACAAAGGTATTGGTTTCCGTCAGCTTAATAAGTAAACGTGGCGTTCTAGTCCCTCTTCCTCTCTCCGCTTTTTCTTTTGGTGCTCCACCATTCGTGTGCGCCTTAATTTTAGACGGAGTTTTATTTTGACGTGTCCAGATAGCTCAGCGGTTAGAGCACTAGGCTGTTGTTCAGAAAGATCGCAGTCCAAATCTCACTGGTGGCAGTGAAATTTGTATCTTAACTTGGCGTCGGAGACCAACCAACTCAGATGTGAATGAGTACCTGAATCAAATCAGGGTAATAGTCACAGGCAAGCGCAATACTGACTACATTTCCTCGTTCAATATACTATAATTCTGTAATGTACCGAATGAATTGCTCTAACACACTTGAAGGCCCTGATCCAATTGGATTGTCGTGCCAACGATTATTATTATTATCTTTTTAACGACACGTTACTTCCTCTTGTTCCCCTTCGCCTTCCTCTTTTGGGCGCGGAAGAGTACTGGCGTGAAGTCTCCTTCAGATGCCCCCCTCCCCCCTCCTTTCGTTTTTTCTCCAGTTTACTCTGTAGCAGGCTATTTGCGATCCGTTTGGCGCTTTCGGTGCTCTCAGTGGGGGACATACTTGCTTCACCTTCTGTTGCTCTCCACAGCTGCCTGGAATACCAAATACAACCCAAAAGCTCCTGCAGCTCCATCAGCCCGTTTTTCATCCCTTTGCTGACGTTTTTCTGGCGAAACGTTACAGACCGCATGCACTTCACAACTGCCGTGCATTTCGTGATAAACCTTTTCTCTTCGGCTTTCGCAAGAACAATCGACTACGCTCCCATTTGAAACCATCTGCTCAGTTTTAGTAGTTTCCACTGTATCTTTTTCCGGGGAAACTGCCATGCGTGGTATTGTCTAGCACTCTTTCTGCCTAGCGTCTCCTTCCCAGGTGCCGTATTACTTTTCGAATCTTCTTCTTGATTTGCAAATCGCGATGTCTCTCGTCTTGTCATGTATTTCAGCCCTTGCTGTGTCCTTCCCATTTTCTACTGCGCTCAACAGCAGCTAACTCTTTCTTTATTCCCACCGTCTCCACAGTTATGTAATTTTCTCCTCCATTGAAGTTTTTTCCAGGGTATCGTGTGCAAGGAAGCTTTTTTTTTTTAAAAAAAGCGTCCTCTCTCTTTCCCTTTATGGTCAAAATTTTCTTAACATGTCTTCCTTTCAACACATCTCTGGCTGAAGTATGTATTTCTTAAAAACTATCCAACGGCCTAATGGATAAATTAATTTTTCCGACACTATCGTAGTGATAACCACATAAATCGATTTTCACGTCAATAGCTTATCCTCCTCTAATCTGCACAGGTTGATACAAAAATAGAACTGCAAAACTCTTAAGGACACCCCCGGGCATGGTATCCTGCTGAATGACAGCACGACTACAAGCGCTGTTATTAAAGAACTCTCCCCTAAATTTTTGAGAGAAAACCGGCAGCCAGTTGGAAATCTCACAAGAAAATCACTAGCAAACAGCCGAGCAAGGAAGTGACTTTCAAAAAAGTCTTCTCAAAGGCTTCGGTTCTTGTGCTGTCAGATGAAACCTACTATCGGGTACCAATCACGTTTTTAATCGCTACCATGCTGGATGCATATTCGTGTCCTTACTCATCAGGATACCAACAAATTTCAGTCAAAGGGATACCACCAGGAGGGCGACCTTTGTTTTTACCAACCTACCAAGCATACTTCATTGAACTAGAGCAGGAGCTCTGAATCCTTCTGCAATTGTAATAAATACATTAAAACGTATAATTGTAGTGCATTTTTGGCTTTATTTATCAAGTATTACGCTTACTAAAACATTTAATAGCGTCTAACAACGTCCTACCACTCGGCGAATACCATTCGTGATAAATAAAACCACAAATGCATCAAAGCCAGTTTTCCAGAAGTTCCTTTGCAGAAAAACTCAGAGTTCATTTAGCTCTTCACTCTTAGCTCTTCTTTCAAAAACTGTCTTCGATTGAGAACCAATTTTTGAACATTGACAGACCTTCTGATGAAGAAGTAGTACTTTGCCTCCACAAATGGACAAAAGTCATAGCAAAATGCAATGATTTGAAGGCGTCTTCAACTGGACCAACCTTATTACCGAGAGAATCAAGGAACTCAAATCCGTGATTGTCAAAGTTAAAGTGTCAGACTTCTTCAACACCCTCGGAGCTACTACGGAAGATGTAACATGCGTCCGAATCAAGTATGTGCTGATGGTTGGGGTGGGGCTCCAGAATACGACATTTCGAACAATGACGTTTATGTGTGTCCGATTGTCTGCACCCACAATATAGCTGAAGACTCCGCGAATTCCCAAACCATCTTCAAACGAATGTCCCATCCGCCAATAATTCCACCAGTTATAGAACTGCTTTTCCACCTCCTCTGTTGACTAAACAGAGCAAGTGAAGAATTTCCTAGGGTGCCTACTTGAAGAAACCATGCTATCCGGAAATTAAAGAAATTACCTCTGTACGTCAGATCTCTCACGACGTACCATTTCGAAGTTATCGAAATCCTCGGATGGATCTTCCGTTCGATATCCCATCAATCCAGTTTACCTCATTCGTCCGCAAGTCCCTAAACGGAAAATGAAGCGCATCACAGTAAGAGGACCATTCGATTGGTCAATCAAAAAAGGGGTGTGCGGAAGTATATAACAGCTCAAAACCCTCCTATTGGGTTGACCTGGTCAATGTTTCTACGCGAATGAGAAACTGACGTATGCAGCAAAGAAATTTTTAGTTGATTACCCCGAGCTCAATTACACAAATGCTAGTCGATTGTCAAAGAGTTGCACAGTTTAGAGTGGCATTGATTTAACCAAATAAGCCTGATTCTTCTTCCTGAGATCCTGCTTGACTGGGATATCCAAATATCTTTTGAAAACAACAACAAATCGTTTAGTTTTTCCACAGAAAATTTAGGAGTCTAGCTCCTTGGCTCATGACCTGCACTGACAACGTGGCTGATCCTTTGACCCTTACAGAAAAGTATTCCGTGTCGGAATTCGCTCAGCGAAAGGTCCTTACATCTATTAAGTTAAGGGTCGCTCTTTTCCCCATCTGATTGGACATGTTTTTGCCGGGCGAAACTCCTATCATTTTGTGGATTCCCCAATGGTTCAGGAAACAAGATGAGCCCTCAATTAACTTTTTGCTACTTCTAAAGGACATTGCTCCCTCCTCTGGTTACTCTGAGTCTCACTGTCTGCACTAAAATTTCCAATAATGAATTTGATGGGAGAGAAGCTAATATAGAATTCTCTAATAGGATTGTCTCCGATTCAGAGAATAACATACCAGCCTCTTCCCTGTATTCCTCAACTAATTTCAGTTTTGAAGAGGAGGGCTTCATAGCACTCTAAAAGTGTGCGATTCTGAGTTTCCAATTCATCTTCTAGTGCCAAAGGAGTCCCTAGTAGCCAAGGGAGCTACACTTTGTTGCCACGAAGTTCATCGAACTTTGTCCAGCCCATTTTCCTAGGATTCCGTCTTTGTATTAAAGACTGTGACTGATAGTGAGACTGATAATGCGACTGAACGTTAATACCTTTGAAGTACAGATTGTTAAGTTAATTGTTTCACTTCTTCGAACTTAGGGGCGTACTCTACGTTTGCAGTCATGAGACCAGCTAAAGGGACGAAATCTAATAGCTTCTCTCTTCTGGGATGGCATTTTCTAATTCTCTCCTCTGGGATTGCATTTCCTGCTGCCAAAAAAAAATATGTTGAGCGTTCGTATCGCAACCTATTAAGAGTTTGAGATCACTTGATTCTGCATACACTACCAGATCCCTTAGTTCTTGCGTCGATGAAGGACACAAAAAATCATAGGGTAAATAAGCAGAGGCAACTGTGATGTTTTTCCTCTCACCATTAATCTGGTATTGAAAGATGATCGTAACTAGGTCCTAGGAACAGAGCTGTCTCAGCAAGGATGCCTCTCAAGGTCTTGATATCAGGACACAAACTCTCGGTCTTATGACTCTTTCATCGTAAAAGATCCAAGCCCCCTAACTGATCCAGTACCACAGATTCTATTAAATCAAACTCATGACCCCAGAAAAATCTAGGGGTAGTCCTGCAGCTTTGTCAACCTCGCTGCCAGCACATAAGGAAAAGCTTTGGCATGCTGCAGGTTAATTTGCCCAATCTTTATATTTTTCGAAATAAGCTTATTCTAATATGTAATGGAAAACAGGTAAAAGCCTATGCCACAGTCGACCGGGTTTCCCTCAGACCATACCGCCGGAGACTCGATCCCCTCGTGTTTGATTTCTCTGAGAATAGTCGCATTTGGAGGTACAGCAGTTCCCATTTCCTTATCCATGAAAGGTTTTCTTCTCATCACACAGAGGATTCGTTTGTTCTCACTTAACACTTTCACTAGTTTTCGGTGCCTAGTTTGCATAAATCTGTTCACACAGACTAGCATCAACTAGACGTTCACGTCTCTAGCTTCCCTTGCGTTCACCTGTTCCGTAGAAAAGTTACTAACAAGTAGGATTTGGTCTGTAGTCTCATCGTCAGTGAAAGTGTCCATAAGGGGATTCCTTTACTGTATGCAGTATCCATCGTGCGCAGCTCCATTGTAGGAAGGCGCACCGAAGATGTTGCAACTTGCTGTGAGTCGAAGACCATCATTGTTCTTCGCTCTCAAAATGGAAATAATGCTCCACTGTCTCCTGATATGATTGAGATTGAATATGTCGAGGAAAAAGTGTCCCTGAGAGCCTTCAAGCTCTTTTGGTCCAGGTCGAATACCAAGCTGAAACGCTCTACGTTTGTAGATTGGTCCTTCTTGGCAATCATGAAGTTCACCCTCCTGTGTCCGAAGTTCATGCTCATGGTTCTGTTCATTTAACATACCGGTGATGTCCCTTGCCCTTCTTGAAAGACCAGGTATCCAACATCCGACATGTTCTGTCCTGCGGAGCTCGGTGTTTACATAGTGAACTTGGGTCGACCGCCAAAACTCAAAGCTGGAATTACTATACCTACATGGGTCACTTTGAGGTGATCGCGAAAACCTTGATTGTTAAATCTCGGCTTCGTTTTAGGCTCCAGAATTTTTTCCCACAGACACTCCCGGAGAATGGTGAATTGTCTTTTTGCCATCCTTAAAGAAAATTCCCACAGCAGCGGTCAGAAATGGGGCTGAAGCTTGCGCATACCTCCTCTTTCTTCCCGCCTGCACATCTGCATTCCTATGGGAGGTACCAGCTCTCTCATTGATTTGATCACCTCCCGGCACACCGCTCCTGATATCCGCAGGATGCGCGGAGGTAGATGTGATAGTTTACCCACTTCTTGTGATTTATATTGGCTAGTATTAGTCGAATTTTAACGGTCAGATTGATTCATCTATAGATAAGTTGTCTAGTATACCAGAACCAGTAAACCGCGTCAGGTTTATCCTATTTTTCTGAATTAAATATATTATTTCAGCCATGAAAAATCAACATTCACAGGCTTGAGTTACATTAATCAGAACAAGTAATTCTTAAGACACCAATGGTTTCCGGTTTAGTCATAATCCAGTTCGCCAAATCTTTGGACAAATCTTTTGATATCTATATTCGTAAATAACTTGAATGGGAGACATAAAGTCAATTACTCTTTTCAATAGTGAATGTTGCAGGATACGATTAATATAGACAAGAACTCTGAGCCTCGCTAACAGGCTAAAAGGCTTTAGATGCAAAAAAAATCTTTATATGTACAGACAAGAATATAATTTCCAATTAATATACAAAATCATTTTCCATATACGAATACCCAGAGGAACAAGAGTTGAAATTAAAAGTCCACCAGACTTGACCAGGTGGTTTGACCAGAAGGCCAGAACCAGTACTTCCAACTGTCCCAACCCTAGCTCTTGTCATTTCATTGCAATCAACCGAAACAGGATTTCAACTAAATCTACATCTTAGCCCTCTTGATTCTGCACACTCTACATAGCCCACAATTTTACTTTCTACAAAATCTACAATTCTTCTCAATGACGGTACTTGCCAAAGAGTTCACAAGCCTGACAAGGCAACCAACAAGTGTTCACCAAACCGACCGCCAACTTTCACTTAGCCACGCTCAGTACAAATTAAACAGTTGATGAATAAATTAAAAATAAAAGTATCTTCATGTGTTGCGATGGTAGATGGAGAGGTACATTACTGTAACACTGCTCAGTCCATATCTGGATTGAAATTCATTAAGAAATCGAAGGCAAGTATGCCTTAGCGGAAAGCGCCAAGAAGAAAAAAAAAAGATTGTTGTAGGCTGTAGAATCGTGGGCAGCGCAAGTCTTGTACGATGATGAATATATTAATCGTGTCACATCCATTTGAGATTACGTAATTTACCTTGCAATATTCAACCATAAAGTCTTTGTAAGGTTTTGAGTAAAAAAAAGATATCTTTCATAGTCGCTGTGAGAATACCCAAATCTGAACCAACTTGCAGATACTTTGGAAGCCCAGCGGGGCTCAACCGATTGCAGCAGTTCTGTTCATCAAATTCTGTCCACGAAAATGAAATCGAAAAAAAGATACGGCAAAAAAGTAGCTTTTCAATAGTCCAAGTATGTGAGACAAACTACAAAATATCGAGCAAATAAAAAATGTATCTTTTTTGGTGGTACGTGTTCTTCAAACTTGGCAAGCTGCATTGTTTAAAACTTAGCTTTATAAAAAATGGATGTTTACTTATCAACGCAGCACTTTGTATCTGATTTGCTCTCATTTATTATGCTTTTTGTAACTCCTACGTAGGAAATATAATTATTATTACATTTGTCGCTTGAATGAGCCAGACGAGTTGCAACATTCCTGAATACAAGTTCCACTCTTAAATCAATGTTTCGTGTGGGTCGAAATGTTATTGGTTCGAATTAAGCTGAAAAAGGGAAACTGATTTGCTTTTGATTTCATTAGGAATGAATCACTCAACATCTATTTCGGTTTAGAATTTTGAGCCTCAACAGTTCTGCTTACATAAATGAGGTGGTGCAGGGTTTGATTAGTTGCCTCAGCCTCATGTGTCCTTCTTCAGGGCTTATTTTGTAATGATACCATCATCATCGTCATCATCACCATCAATGGCGCAACAACTGGTATCCGGTCTAGGCCTGCCTTAATAAGGAACTTCAGACATCCCGGTTTCGCGCCGAGGTCCACCAATTCGATATCCTTAAAAGCTCTCTGGCGTCTCTGATCTACGCCATCGCTCCATCTTAGGCAGGGTCTGCAGCGTCTTCTTTTTCTACCATAGATATTGCCCTTATAGACTTTCCGGGTTGAATCATCCTCATCCATACGGATTAAGTGACCCGCCCACCGTAACCTATTGAACCGGATTTCAGCCACAACCTCCATTAAATATGTTGCAGCGTGCAATGCCGTCAGACTACATGAGTCCTTATGCTGGGCAGCGAAGTCCTAAGGCCACAGCAACAACCTAGATGAAATACCTCGGGAAATCTGGGCATCCCGCACGGACTATGTCACACGCAAGCTGAACTTCACGAGAAACTTTGCTGTGGACCTTCCAACCAGGGCAAAGTGGAAGGCCGGCGGCGTGTTGCAAGACTATGACACAGTATTCTTTACGGACGGATCAAAGATGGCCTATAGAGTCGGCGCGGGGGTTTTCTCGAATATACACGGTGTATCCAAGTCGTATGGTCTCCCAGGTTTCGCCAGTGTATTCCAGGCGGAAATACTGGCGATATAGGAAGTCTGTCGATGGCTGGAGCGTGATTTGAGCCCCAAGCGTAACATAGCCATTTTGACCGACAGCCAAGCGGCCATCAAGGCCTTATATTCAACAACGACATCTTCCCGGCTGGTGAGGCAATGCAGAGACGCGCTTAATCGTCTGGGCGGCATGCTCAAGGTGCCTCTCTGGTTCTCTGAATTCCCGGGCATAGGAACATAGAGGGGAATGAGCGGGCTAACGGATTGGCTAGGCAAGGCTCTGCTCTTGGCAGTCCCTCGGCGAATACAGTCGGTGTTCCCCTCACGGTTGTCAGGGGCCAAGTCTACTCGCACTACCTAGCAGCGGCGGGCCTGAGATGGCGAAGGCTTACAAGCTGTGCCAAGTCAAGGAGAATTTGGCCCGCTTATAACATAGCCCGATCGCGAGAGCTCCAGTGCGAGGTGCGTGCGAATGCATTCAAGATTACGGTGGTCTGCACGGGGCACTGGCCCATAGGGGACCATGCCGCTAGGAAGGGAAACCCTCATGCACTTTATCTGCGATTGCCCAGTTCTGGCTATAGTCAAGCTGCGGACACTGGGTAAACCATTCTTTGGGGACCTTAGAGAGATTTCTAGCTGCAGGGTTGGAGAGTTGCTTTCCTTCGTGAACGCTAGGGGCTGGCTCTGAAGATCCGAACCAGCTGGACTCTGCCTCCCTGCTCCCATAACAACAGTCACGGTCTTAGGAGTTTGTGACATCAAAACGGCGCACCAAAGCGCTAATTGGGCTCCTCGGAGCAGCCACTGATACCTACCTACCTACCTACCATCCACAACCGGACGGTCATGGTATCACTCATAGATTTCGTCATTGTGTAGGCTACGGAATCGTCCATCCTCATGTAGGGGGCCGAAAATTCTTCGGAGGGTTCTTCTCTCGAACGCGGCCAAGAGTTCGCAATTTTGCTTGCTAAGAACCCAAGTCTCCGAGGAATACTGGGTAAGACTGGTAAGATCATTGTCTTGTACAGTAAGAGCTTTAACCCTATTGTGAGACGTTTCGAGTGGAACAGTTTTTGTAAGCTTGAAAGGGCTCTGTTGGCTGACAACAACCGTGCGCGCATTTCATCATCGTAGCTGTTATAGATATAGAGAAATTATCCACGGTCTCAAAGCTGTATCCTCCTATCCTTATTCTTTCCGTTTGACCAGTGCGGTTTGATGGTGTTGGTTGGTTGGTTTTCGGTGCTGACGTTGGCACCATATATTTTGTCTTGCCTTCATTGTGCAGCCCAAGATCTCGCCCGAATCGCCGCCTGCTCAATCTGGATGAAGGCGGTTTGTACGTCTCGGGTGGTTCTTCCCATGATGTCGATATTGTTAGCATAGGCCAGCAGTTGGGTGGACTTAAAGAGGATCGTATCTCTTACATTTACCTCAGCATCACGGATCACTTTCTCAAGGGCCAGGTTATAGAGGACGCATGATAGGGCATCCCCTTGTCGTAGACCGTTGTTGATGTCGAATGGTCTTGAGAGTGTTCCTACTGCTTTTACCTGGCGTCAGACATTGGTCAGGGTCAGCCTAGTCAGTCTTATCAATTTCCGTCGGGATACCGAATTCTCTTATGGCGGTATACAGTTTTACCCCGGTTATGCTATCATAGGCGGCTTTAAAGTCGATGAGTAGATGGTGCAGCTGGTGTCCATATTCCAACAGTTTTTCCATCGCTTGCTGCAGAAAGAAAATCTGATCTGTTGGTGATTTGCCTGAAGTGATGCCTCTTTGGTATGGGCCAATGATGCTCTGGGCGTAAGGGACTATCCGGCCTAGCAAGATAGCGGAGAATATCTTATAAATACCTCAACATAAATGCAATTCTATATATAAATTGGGAACCTTTCTTTTTTAACGTTTTGTGTAAAACAAAACCTTATTAAAATCAATTCAATGTCTGTCTGTCTGTCTGTCTGTCAAACACACTATTCTCCAAAACGGCTAAACCGATCCGAACGAAATTTGGTGTTGATATGGGAACTATGAAATACCACGCATACAGCGAGTGGTGTAAATTTAGGTGGAGTTTAAAGGGGGGCTTCCCATGCATAGAGAGGGAAAATTCAAAAAATTTTTTCACCGGATATAGTTGTGTAGGGTATCAAATGAAAGGTCTCGATTAGTGCTTTCCGTAACTGGCTTCAAAAGCTACCGCAGGCTCTTGCCACACGGTTATGTGGAATTCTTACCCACTTAAAACCACCTCCTTCTCCTTCCACTCTTCTCGCGGCACTCCCATTTGGTATTACGTCGCGGGACTGGATCAGAATTCATTCTGTGCTCATGTTAATATTCGTGTTTCTCTCGAGTTCATTCTTTCGGATGATTTCTTCCTGCCTAAGCTTCTTTCCGATGGCTGCAATCACTTTTTCGACTTCAGTCCATATGCCCTCTGCTTTCACCATAAGTTTTATTATATTTTCGTGTGTAAAGTGCTTCTCGGTTGTAATTTCTACTGTAGCCCTTTGGGCTTCGAATCTGGAGCAATAAAAAAAGACATGTTCTGCGTCCTCTGTAATATTTGGGCACTTTGGGCAATACGGCAAATCATCACGCCCAAATCGATATAGATATGCTCGATAGCCTCCGTTTTCGCTCAAGAATTGAGTTAGTTCGAAACCTACTTCGCTGTGGGCTCACTCGATCCATTTCCGGATACTCCATATAAGTTTATGAGTCCAGCGGCCTTTTTCTGACTCGTCCCAGTTCTCTTGCCATTCCGCGACAGTTTTGTCGCCGACGAGTAGGGGATCCTCCCGTGAGGATTGTAAAGTCGTTGTATTTCTTTCGCCAGAATTTCAATTGGCACCATTGCTGCTATCACGCAATCTGCTTCATTGGATATTATTCTGTAAGCGCAATATGTTCGGAGTACACTTATGCGATACGCAGCTCCAATCTTTCTCTTATTTGCTATATTTTCCAGTGCATCTGCCCATACTAGGGCTACATACAGTAGGACCGAATTGACCAGCTTCGCAATAAGGAGTTGAGGGCTCGGCCTTGGGCTACCTATATTTGGTACCATTCTCCCAACCAGCGGTCCGATGTTATATGCCTTGATTGATGCATCCTCCACATGCAATCTGAAGGTTAACCTCTGGTCAGTCATTACGCCTAAGTACTTAAGCGCAGACTTGGAATGAATTGTTTACGTTCCAACTTTGATCTTCATGGAAGTGCACTTTCTCCGCTTAGTAAAAAGTACTACTTTCGTCTTATGCTCTGCGAGCTGTAGACCAGCATTCTCTAATCAGGATTTAATCTCATAAACTGCTTCAACCGTCACACCAATATCGACGGCGAAACCAATGGAGGTCACACCAGTAGGAAGGTCGAGGGTCAGTACTCCATTATGCATAATAATCCACAAGAGTGGCCCTAGGATAGACCGTTGTGGAACTCCGGATGTCGTTTGGTATAATTTCATTCCTTCATCTGATTCGCAGCACAGAATCCTATCAATTCGCATCAGGTACCTCGCCACGCCTAAGTTGATTAGGGACTCAAATATCTTGTTTCATCTAGGGGAGCTGAAGGCGTTCTTCACTTTAAGTGTAATCACTGCACAACATTTTCCCTCAGTCCTAGCTGTGTTAGCTACTAGGACAACTACATCCGTTGTAGACCTCCTCTTTCGAAAACGGAACTGATTTTCGGAAAGACCGCCATTCTTTTCGGCAATTGGAAGTAATCTGTTATAGATTACTCGTTCGAATAGTTTACCAGTATTATTTAGAAGGGAGAGAGGCCTGTAGAACGAAGCTTCACCCAAAGGTTTGTTTGGCTTGGGGACTAGTATCAATTTCTGCTTCTTCTATTGTGTAGGAAATGCTCCTTCTTTAAGGTGTATGATGAACGCCTCGGCAAACATATTTGGAAATATTTGGACTGCTGCCTTGAGAGCTTTATTGGGGATACTATCCAAGTTAGGTGCTTTGTTTCCAAAAATGTTATCCGCTGTCTGTCAGTCTGTCTGTCTGTCTGTCTGTCACACGCATTTTTTTTGGAGACTGTAGCAACTATTGACACCAAATTTGGTACAAAGGTGGAAACTGTGAACGCTCACGCATACAGTGAGTTACATCCTTTTACGTCGAATTTAAGGGGAGGTCCACATACATGCAAAAGGGCGTGTCCATTTTTTTTCACCAAATATAGTCATGGGGGGGGGGGGAGTATCAAATGAAAGGTCTTTCCGAAGCCGGTCTCAGTTTTGACATTTGTTGGAAAAGCGAGGAGTTCGGGGGGTCAAAATTGATCATTTATTTAATGGGACCATTCTCAGAAACCGCTCAACCGCAGCACCAATGTAGGCTTGATCCTACCAAATTTAGTGGAAATCGTCAAAGGTGGTCAAAGTTGTCACTTCTCTCACTTCTTTCTCTCTTGCCCGACGGAGTTCTCTTTGGCAAAGTTACTCGCTTGAATCATTCTACTACGAATTTGATCCCTTATTGGAGAGAATTGACCGCGTTGGCATGGTAGCGCCACATGCGCGGAATCGTCTTATTTTTAGTTGGACCAACTTAGCCTAAGTGCTGAAATGGTCAACTATGATTTGGGATTTTGACAGTTGCAAATCTGAACACCAGTCATTGATGATCCTTGACGAATCCAGAAATTCCATAAATTCTGGGATGGTTTCCCATATTGTCGTCGTTCCAGTTTTATCTTTGATTTAGACAGCGTCGTTATCGTTGCGATAAGGTTGACTTTCCTAAATACTGGGCCCTTGCTGCTACTTGCGGTATATTGGCATTCCCCCTCCTTCCGTTCGGTAAGCATACATTCAGGGTCAATTTTGCATTTCATGAATATATGCCGTTTTCCTCCCCATTTTAAACATACTTTTGTTCTTCAGTCTCTGGTGCATATTGTAATTGCAAAATTCAAGGCCTCTGAATTATCTCGCAGTAGCACACTTTCGTGATAGTTTCGCCAATATTTTCGCATTGTTTAACGATGTCCTTCTAAAGAGGTTTTCACCTTGCGCCTTTTTACTTCTTAAACTTCAAACTGCGTCTGCCGTTTGATTCAGCTGACCCTTTCTTCAAGGTCCATCAACTTCGAATCGGATTTGACCTTCCGGGGAACCGCGATAATGCTATTCGATTAGGGGCATTTTCCCTTTTTATGTATAACCCATTCATTTACGCTAGCCATGGTTCACATCTTCACGACTTCTTTTTAGGACTTTACCTGCTTTGCATTATAACCGATATCACTAAAACTGCGTCTTTATCTCTGTTTTCTTTTTATTCCTCCTCCAGTGAGAGGTGGTTCTGCGTTCTTAACTTTTACAGCCCCACGAGAATCCTATAGCGTCGTTCGCTCCTTCTTTATCAAACTTTTCGAATTTGAGGCTTTGAGTTTTAAGCATTCATCCTTGCGTCGTCTGTGTAACGTTTGCTTTCATCGCAGCGTTTTGCAATCCTCACTCCTATTTCAATTTCAATTACTTACCCTCCAATAAGGGCGAACGATTATTCGTTCATATTCGGGCATTGCTCTTCTGTTTCGTTTTGTATTTGTGCGCCTCCCAGTTTGGCAGTTTTCCGATTCAAATTTTTAACTGGCATTTGAGGAAATTACAGGATCATCAAAATCCTCCCAAATCAATGCAGCAGTAGTTCTTCCGATATCTTGGTCAGACTCCAACTGACTATGCCTGCTGACAAATGTCTAGCATCTAGGGCATCGTTCTGAGCCCTTGCAATAGGTATGATGCAGTCCTCTTTTTCTATACTATTTATAGCATTAGCTCCACCAATCAGACAGTGAATATGCTCACATAATATATGCGTATATTACGTGTTACGGGGGGATGGGGGGGGGGGGGGACAAATGGGACAAATTCACATTCAAATGTCTTTATAAAAGAAATACACAAAACCTTTCATATCTGAAGCGTCCAGCTTCCGATTTTCCGACTTGTTTTATTTTTATTTTAAAAAGAATTATAGTAAACTAAGGAACTAGTTTTTTTTATAAGACTAAGCCTCAAGATATTTTTAACATCTTGGCTCCGCCAAATACTCTTCCTCAAAAGCATGAAAGAGGCCAATAGGTTGTGCAACTGTTTTTGATTTTTTATAATCAAGTGTTCTTGGAAAAAAGCAGGCAACCTCCAACGGGCACATAGTTGCACTTTTGCAAATTTAAAGTTGCTATTCATGATCTGTAATCAACCTTAATCGAAGATATAATTTCTTCCGCTTTCTTGCAGTCAGATACATTCTCGTTCCTCAAACCGATTCTAGGAAGCAAACGCAGAATTTTCATTTTCTTTCATAAATTGCGGAAGTAATGGAATCAATTGAATATATCTTGCGAGCTTAGCATATCACATGGCAAAAGAGAATTTTCGAACAAGATTCACCTATACCACACCAATCCGGATAGATGGCCCTTACCTCGTAGTTCATTTCTATTTTTTATCACGTACACGTATCTTCCTCTAGCATTTGTTTACTCGCAAGCGTAGCACATAGAATCCTATAAATACTTGGATATTCGTGCAAAAACCTCTCTCTTGCTGCTCGAAAGAAATGAACACACAGAAAAAAAAAACAGAAATCCCAAAGAAGATAAAAACAGCTTGGGCTATATCACCTGAGAAGAGGCACGCTAGGCCAGGTAAAAAAGATCATTGCCCTGCAAGTGAGTGGCGGCTTCCATCATGGCAATAGTACCGCGTATAGTATGGTACACAGTTTGGCTTAATAGTCTCCGAGCAGAGCTCTCTTCTAGCTTTTCTAGCTTCTTTGCAAACGTACAGAGATAAATCGAGCATAAGATACGTGCACGGTTGGTTCAACTGGTGGCTATATAGTAACGTGGATGTGAACTTTGTTATACGGATTCGCAGCGTGTACTAGACTTGGTTTATCGGACCCATGAAAGTTTATGTGTACATATGAAGCACACTCCAATCGAAATTCCAAGAGAATTTTCATGTTCTGGCCTCCATGTCACAAGAAAAATCAAAAAATTGTAAGAAAGTACGCGGTTTTGAAATTGAACGACAACCAGATCAGAAGAACGTTATAGCCGATCACATGCGGTCTTTGCTATGGATACAGAATAAAGCAAGACAACTCCCAGTCTAAGTGCACGAGCTTCCTTATAAGTACTTGTTCTAATTGATTCAATTAAAAAGACACTCACTGAGATACGCCTTTTACTACTTCATGGTCATAATCGTACTTTTTATAAGCGAATACGGTAACATTGTCACATTTGGGGGTTACAAAATTCCACTCCCTTGACACGGATTGAGAAATCTTAATTTAAATTTAAACTAAAAACATCTAAAGTCGCTTTCATTTGGGGATTAAATTTCATTCATAAAAAATTTCCATTCATTTTTGAAAATTAAAATTTCGGGTTACTCGCTTAAATCTTTCGTTTTAAGAAAGAAATGCAGCAAAAATCTGAGTTTAGATCGCTTTAGTAAAGATCTGTAATTAAAAATAAAAAATCCAAAACCCTTTTGAGCTGACTGCTTCTGCTTTCCAAGCTTTTGTTCCAACGAAAAGGAAATTTCGTTGAATCCCCTCCCCCCATCTAGGCTGACAAGTCCGGAGTCAGCTTGATGAGCGCTTGCCATTGAAGCGTCCTTTTCCGTTTGCTAACTAAGCTGCTGATGGTCTGATCGATGCATCCATTTACTCTGGCGACCTCAAGCATGCGCTTCGTCTTTTTCTTTACGACCTCCGAGGAAATGAGAAATGTCATGGATGGATCATGTGGTTGAAAAAGGCGACTTTTTCCTGATTAGTACGGTTCTAAGTGCTGAGGATAACTCGTTTGGTGTCCGTCGATTTTCAGTAGATCTTTTGTTATGCTTTCTCCTCAGCATCCCATTCCACGCAGAACTCTTTACTTAACTGAGGAAGTCGATCGTATTTTCAACTCCGCAGAAAGCGCAAATATCAACCGAAGCTAATTTTGTTTCCAAAGTGTCTGTGACAATATCGCTTTTAAACAGGGGGAGGGGTGTTCCTCATCGAAGTCCCTTTCAACTGTTTATAATGTTCCCCAAAGGAAAAGAATAGACGATTGCACTGGCTTAAGAGAAATCTATAGCAATTGCATACCTTTTTTTTTTAGGGATGGAGGTGGAAATCTTACAAAGACACTGCCGCGCCAGGTTGCAGCAGCGTGTGGGATTCTCACTCACTAAAACCACCTCCACTTTCTCCTTTTTCCTTCCCCGCGGGACTGCCGCTAAGCATTACTTCGCGGAGTACGCTTTACGCGACCACGCCTTCCGTTCTTCGCGTCCTCCTTGCGCGCTCCGTTCTTCCAAGTTCCTCTTGTATTCGTTTGATTGCGGTGTTCACCGCACACCAGTTTCCCTCCGATTTCAACATTTCCCCGGCGATGTTCTGCGGGCTTAGGGTGGTTTTCAGGGAGTCTTCCAGACTCCTCCTTTTCGAGAGAAATCGTGGACAGTGGAACATAACATGCTCCGGGTCCTCAGGTGTGCAACCACATTCAGGACAGAAGGGAGAATCATCCAGCCCGAATTGGTGCAGGTACTTCCTGTAACCGCCATGTCCTGACAGGAATTGCGTCAGATGGTAGTTAATCTCACCGTGTCGTCGCTGGATCCACTCCTCAATACGGGGAATCAAAGTGTGAGTCCAGCGACCCCTCTGCGAGTCATCCCACCGTTTCTGCCACTTCTCCAGCGACTCTCGCCTTGCCGCCTTTCGGTATTCTGCATCTTTTTCAAGAGGATTCATTTTTCTTGTCTCGTACAGGCAGCGTGTCTCACTTGCCAGAATGTCTATCGGGATCATTCCCGCAATAACACACGCTGCCTCGCCTGATATTGTTCTGAAGGCCCTGCACACCCTTAGCGCCACTAAGCGGTAAGTCATATTCACTCTCCTACGATTACTCTCACACACTAGTGCTTCCTCCCAAACTGGTGCCGCGTATAATAGTGTGGAGTGAACCACTCCGGCCACAAGTAATCTGCGACTGTACCTTGGACCTCCAATGTTAGACATCATCCGCGCTAATGATACGCTGATATTTGCCGCTTTCTCACAGGCATACTCCAGGTGTCCCTTGAAATTGATTTGAGCGTCAATCATCACCCCTAGGTATTTGATAACCGGCTTCGAAGTGGTGACGTGACCACCAACGCGAATATTAATCGTATTCCTCTTCCTACGATTGGTGATCAAGACCGCCTCCGTCTTTTGTTCCGCAAGGTCAAGCTGAACCATCTCCAGCCACGCTTTTATGGGCTAATGGTTTCGTTAGCGTACATTTCAACGTCTTTAGGTTCTTTCGCGACGACAACCACAGCTAAATTATCTGCGAAACCGATTATCGTGGCCTCCTTTGGCACTGGAAAGAGAAGGACCCCATTGTACATGATGTTCCACAGGAGAGGACCCAACACTGAGCCCTGTGGTACTCCTGCGGTGACAGTGTACTGCTTGGATCCCTCATCCGTGCCGTACCACAGTGTCCTCTCCGAAAGGTAACTGTTGAGGAGCTTAGTCAAGTAACTAGGGACACCCGTTTTAGCCAGTGAACTTTTTATCCACTCCCAGCTTGTGGAATTGAACGCATTTTTGATGTCCAACGTCACTACGGCACAGCATTTTTTAGACGACATCGCGTCTCGAGCCAGCTTCAAAACAACGTCTACGGCGTCGATCGTTGAGTGGGCTTGACGAAATCCAAATTGTCGCTCCAATAGTCCATCCTCATATTCGATGATAGGGAGCAGTCTGTTGTAGATGACCCTTTCGAGTATCTTTCCTGCCGTGTCGATAAGGCAAATCGGTCGGTATGATGATGGGTGTCCTGGGTGTTTATTCGGCTTCGGGAGCAAAACTAGTTTTTGCCTCTTCCACCGGTCGGGGAAAACTCCTTCTATCATGCATGTTTCAAACACGCTGTTAAACCAGTCGGGTCTGGTCTTAACAGCGAGTTTAAGGGCTCTATTGGGAACAGCATTTAGACCGTTGTTATCGTTTGTTATCACCAATTCTCCGGCAAATTTGCGTAAGTTCCTCCTCAGTTACTGCAGGTATGGTGTAGACGTCCAGTGCTCGCTTGTGTTGTTTGCGCTCCCCTTTATCCGGGGGGAAGAGCGCCGTTACGATATTGAGTAGAAGATGCGGGCAGGTCAATTGTGGTTTTCGCCCTCTCATCTTCTTCATAACTATCCTGTACGCTGTTCCTCAGGGGCTTTGGTCTGCCTCTGTGCAAAGTTCCTTGAAGCATTCTCGCTTGCTGGTCGATATAGCCTGCTTAAGCCTACCTCGAAGGTTCACATATGCTAGCCGTTTCTCGTCGAAGTCTGGTCTCGCTCTAGGCTGGCAGATCCTTCTAGCACGAAAACATGCATCCCGTAACACCGCGATCTCTTCATTCCACCAATAGTTTGAGCGCCTTTTTACGAGAACTCGTCGCCTCGGCATAGCAGCGTCGCAGTCTCTTGTTATGCGTCCCATCATTTGCTCTACCTTTTTCGTAGCCGCACCACCGGGACTCTGGCTTCACAATAGCATCTCTATGAATGCATTCTCCTCAAGCCCTTTCACGGACCAGCCCCGGTTTCCAGCCTCACGGGAACACGCATCGACGCATGGCCCATATTCGATCTGGAGGAAAATCGCCTGGTGGTTGCTGTGAGTATAATGCTCACTGACAAACCATGTCATTCTCCTCGCCAATGTAGTACTCACATATGTCAGATCGACTATTGAGCCCGACCTTGTCCCACGAAAAGTGGAAACGTTTCCCGTGTTGGCAAGCAATTCCAGGCATCTAAAGCAGCGCTTAACGGACACCTGCTCCCTGAGTCGGCAAACGACCCAACCTATTTTTACTTTCCCAGCCGCCAGCAGTGTGAACACTGCTTCAGTTGGTAAGCTTATGGTTGCCGTTTGCGTGCCTCCGTATGCCTTCCTCAGTCCCCTGATTGCGGAATCTTGGAAGCCAAGTGGTCCGAACTGCTTTTCTAAGGCGTCGCGGATATCCTCCTTGGTCGTGATTTCGTCAATGTCCTTACATTCGATGACAATCTCCTGCTTTCTGGCCCGTACTTGAGCTTCTTCTCCTAAGGACTTCTCCACCTTGCCGAGGAAATTTTCCACCGTTTTGCCCGGAGACTTCTTCAGTTCCAGCATCAAGTCTCCTTTCTGGGAGAGCAAATGCATACCTCAGGGTTGAGTAATAGACCAGACATGCTTTGGTATGTGCTCAATGGTATCGTGGGACTCGGGATGAATGTAGCAAGTCAACCTAGCTAGATTTGCACCCCCGATGAGGGTCTCGTAAGGGTGCATTCTTCGAGAAATCTTCCATCTAGTTTGCCAGAAAAACTCCGTCTCTTCGGAGGATAAGTTTGGCCGAAAGGGTTAGCAATCTTAAGGCACATATAGCAGACACAAGGATCCATTTTATAATACTCCTCCTAAAAGTAAAGTAGTTTTCCTCCATCTTCCATCTTTCCATTGTGGGCCTTCTTGTTGCTAATCAAGCCAATCCTCCTCCTAGAACGGTCGCTTCTTTGATCAGGATACTCGAAAAAAGAGCTTTGATATCGAAAGACACCAAGCCTTCGTCTTTTTTGGTTTCCCCGATCAATTAAAGATCCTTAGAGAACCCACTTCAATTCTTGGCTGATCTAGTCTCAATCAGGTTTTCCATATTCTGGAACTCCTTCACTGACCATTTGGCTATCTGATGCCTGCAAGACATTTCCGCCGAAATAATTTCCTTCTTCTCCTTTATGAATGGTTTATGGATCTTGAGGGTCCTTTGATCCTTGAAAGTACTTTGTTCGAGACTTTCAGTCTGTTTTTTTCCCAAAGAGTGGTTGACATTCCTTAAAAACTATGTCCATCTGTCCATGAGTTGTGGTAGAGAATTGATCCTAAGTCTTCTGTATGGTTGATTCTACAACTTATCCTTCATTCGACTTCTGTAGTCCTCTTTATCTAATATGACAAGTGCACTCCCTTTATCTGTTTTGATGTAGCAACCAGGCTTCCTTAGGAGCTTATTGATTATCTTTCCCTTTTCGTTGGTGTTCCTGGCTTCCCTTAGGATATTTTTCTTGACGGCGTCCGTTATTGCTACCCAGAGATGCGTTCTTTCTGTTTTGGAGTGTTTGCTGATGTCAGAGAGCATGCATTCATTCCTATCTGTATGTTGGTGATAAAAAGTGGAATATTTGCTCGGCGTTGGACATCAAAGTTCGGTCCATTGGTTAGAAGTATCAGCTGTGGCTCTGTGAAGGGACTGCGAGGGTTGTTTTACCACGAAATTATCGATCCGGTGGATGTAAGGTCCAGGTACCTTCCTCGGCTCGGCTCCTCTTCTGTAGAGCTCTAAACTTCTTATCAAGGAGTTTCCTCTTCCTTTGACTTCGTGAGAAATGATGGGAATGTATCGGGGTACAGATGGGCGATTTTCAAAGGTGATTGATATGCTGTTCGACGAAATTTTCCATGCTCTTAAACGTATGATGTTGTGGGATCACATTTCGTTCTCCGCAACATAAAATTATGAATTAGTGCATATGCAACTGTTTAGGGCTCGGAGAGAGCAAAAAGCGTCAATATTTAGTCTGGTTCGCGCTTGAAGTAGTCTTCCTAGGTCACTGAATAAATTTGACAAAAAATTAAGCAGGTTTGATGTATAGCTACCGCGTCAAACAAGATATGCTAACTAAAATCACAATTTTTCAATAGTCTAGTGGTTCCGTTGAGTTCCCACATCCCTCCACCTCAAGACATACATCATCAACGGCGCAACAACCGGTATCCGGTCTAGGCCTGCCTTAATAAGGAACTCCAGACATCCCGGTTTTGCGCCGAGGTCCACCAATTCGATATCCCTAAAAGCTGTCTGGCCTCCTGGCCCACGCCATCGCTCCATCTTAGGCAGGGTCTGCCTCGTCTTCTTTTCCTACCATAGATATTGCCCTTATAGACTTTCCGGGTGGGATCATCTTCATCCATACGGATTAAGTGACCCGCCCACCGTAACCTATTGAGCCGGATTTTATCCACAACCGGACGGTCATGGTATCGCTCATAGATTTCGTCATTGTGTAGGCCTCAAGACATACAGTCGCATTAAATAAGGGCTCCGTTACTCTCCGTTCTAATGGTTGACTTGACTTCGACAGAAAGCACGGCATATGTGTCGCAATTGAGGGTGCAGTGGTGGTAGGAAAAATAGAGGACCTGAAACAAATTGCGATGACCCTTTAACAGCTTTAACAGGCTCTGTGACGAGACACTTGGTGCTGCCAGATTTGTCTGTTCCTGGAACGATTAGGACTGCGAAGATGGTTGAAGAATTACAAATGGGGATGAAAACCCTCTCTACGTCGAGAAACCTGCCTCATGGTAAACGCAAGCCAGTACCGAATAACATTTTTGCAAACAAAACATTTACATAAGGACTTGCTTCCAACTTGTTGGAAAAGGACGATAGGAAAGATAATGACCTAATTACGATGATGGTTTGAAGGGAACAATGCCGTCGATTAATTACACGGTTTGATGCAGGCTTATAAAGAGAGAAGACCTGGTACGATTATTTCCCATGTAGACCCATGTCCTTGTCACTTCATAACTCAAAACCCACTTCGAGATGAGCAAGGTAATCTGCGTCCTGGTTACTCAACGGTGTGGTTATCGGTCAACTAGAAAATCTTTTTTTATGAAGGGTGGAAAGCTCAAAATCTACCGTTGACTCCAGTCATACAGTTCTGTTATGACCCTTACTCACTAAAACCACCTCCTCCATTCTTCCCGCTGGACTGCATCCCAAGGCTATATCAGCATCTATCCTCCATTCGTATTCACGTTGGTGTTCATTTCTCGTTCCTTCTTCCGATTGACTTCTTCCTGACTTTGCTTCTTATGGATGGCTACTATCAGCTTTTGTGACTTCAAAATATGTTTCGTCAAGTTTTCTGGTGTTAGGTGCTCCCCAGGTGTAGCTGCCAATGCGGACAATATGGAGAATCTCCATGCCGATAGAGATAAGCTCAATAACCCCCATGTCTGCTTAAAAGCTTTGGGTCGCTCGCTCTACCTCCGAATATCCCATATGATTTTCGGTATCCAGCGATCTTTTCGGGACTCGTTCCACCTAACTTACCAATCAATAATAATTTCACTCAGTGCTGACAACCATTGTCTTGCGCTACCTATATTTGGTGACATTCACGCGATCAGTGCTTCAATGCTAATTGCCTTGGCTCTGCATACCCCGCATGTAATTTGAAGTTCATCCACTGGGCAATCATTACCGCTAAATACTTGAGGGCAGGCTGAGAATGTATTATTTATGTTCGTTGGGATCTCCAGCCAAGATTTTTTGTCATAAATTGTTTCATTCGCGTAAATCTCGACCCTATCAAGGAGGCATGCAACAACTGTCAGCCCAATGTTGGTCAATGATAATAATAATGGAGAGTGGATGTCCGCTTCTGCGATTGGTATTTGCTGAGATGTTCTATAAAGGGCGATTTTGCCTCTAGGCTCTAGACGTTATAGCATTCAATCCACGAAAACCCCCACATGTTCCCCATGTTCCATCTTTTTTGGGGAGGTTTCTGGTTGGGAGTTGACCTAAGGATTATTGGATATAGACTAGCCTATTTTGACCACATACTCAAAGTCCTTTTTTTGCTTTTTCTGATCGATTGATTTGAGTTGACGAGGTCTCTTAATCCATTACTAAAAATTTATTGTTATACTCCGTGTTGGTTGCTAGCTGGAATGCTCAGAATCATTACTTTGGAGGTACTCCGTGATTGCCTCTCTTGAAAACCGAACCGTATTCTTCACTGTTAATGAATCCTCGTGAAGAAACTTTGTGTGCGGGTCGGTGATTTGTTAGAAATGAAGACGCAGTCGGCACTAGACGTTAGCAAAGAAAAAAATTCAAATAAAATACTGCACAGACCGATACTTACAGAAATGGTTTCTTTGGCCATAGATGTGGATGGTTTGCCATCGAAAACTGCCCGTTTTTCTTTTATGTCACTCGGTGGAACAATTGGAACCGCTGCGATCGTGTCTATCAACAATTTTAGACCCAACATTTCGTCGTAGACGTGGAGCTGTGTTTGTTTGTTGGCACTTTCGGTTACGGATTTTATAAGCATCATAACTTTTTTTCCGCAGTTTATTTATGGAAACCCAAAGACACTGTTCCTGCATTCTTGCAGAATTTTCAGTGATAATAGCACAATAAACTCGATTTGACTTGACATTGTGATTTGCGCTTTACCAATCAAACATCCTGGGTGGCCGAAGGTGACCAAGAAAAAGTGTCATCTCAGAAACTGAAAAATTTGTAGAAATTGACCGTGAGGGTTCGCCAAACGCGTTTGCTTGCCCCTTCGCCAGGTGCTCTGAGGTGGCGGGGAGGAAGACGGGGCGGCAACCCTGTCGGCCAAACCAAAACCAAGTGGCCCAGGAGAACCTCCACGAGGTGGCACCGGGAAACGCTGTATCACATTGGCTTGCCGATCGTGATGCAGTAGGCGAATGCTTCGAGGCCTAGCAAGGGCGATCAGACCCGAGTCTGCACGGGGACTCATCTGAAGTGGCTTCGGTCACGAAACCTTACCAGGGGTATACTGATACGATGGGAACCGAGGTAGACCCTGGACTCCTATACTTCAGGAATTCCTGTCGTATCTGAGTACAGCTCGGTTAGTTGCGGTTGGCCCCCTAGTGGGAGTTTCATCGGGGTTGTGGTTGATGCTCAAGCGAGAAGAGACCTTCGGGCCTCGACGTGGTGTTGCGTATCAACACGGGTACCGTACTCCATAGTTCGGTTGAGATTTAGGTGATGCTCGCATCCACCAGTATGAATGCCAAGCCATGCACTTGACATAAACTGGTACCGTTATGCTTGTCTAGCGGGGCTCTGATTGTGGTCACAAAATCAATCCGTGTCTGAAGAGGACCGTAGGATTAAGTTTCAAGACAGGTACCTACGTTAAACACCGAGGACTTCACTGCCCCTTCGCCAGACTCAAAAATGTAAGGAGCTGAGAATTCTTCGAACACTTCAGTCTCTCACGCGCCATTCTACTAAACTTCACATGTCTTTATATCGATGTGTGGAGCACATCGAAACCTGAAATATAAACAACCATCGTGATATCGGGCGAACCTAACGAAATATAAAGGAAAAGCAAAAAAAAATAACGATTCAACCCCACCTGAAGTCGTAAAACTCCGGATCCAAATGCCACCATCAAGATGGAAGATCCACGACAGAACGCATCCTCAATCGATGCTTTTCCTACCTCGGATGTTCAGGCAGTGTCGTCTTCGTATTTCTCACCCTGACTTGACATCCTCAGGCCATGATTTTGGAGGATGTCTCTTAACTACTAGAGGTCCCCGAATTCCCGCCAATTCACTCTGCCAGTCATTCTGTACTTTTGATGACAGTGATGGTGGCTTGGTGATTGCAAACCTGTGCAGTGTGTTTGCCAACCTCTAAGATTCTATCAGTCATTTCAGACAACCGTGACAGATCCGTAACCTCTAAAATACTGTGTTCCGCTTGGACACTGACTGGCAGGCATTACAATCAAAGCGTCTCGAGTTCAGGTTCAGAAACTTTCTTTCCTGCTATCAGTCTCATGCCACAGAGGAGGTGTCCGCTTTTCAAGTTGCGACTCCATGAGTAACTCGCAAAGTTCGGGCTCCTCTGACACAGCATAAGCGTTGAAAACTCAACTTCTAATCGCCAAATAGTTTTGGCGACCAAGTATATCCAGGTCCAGCTCGCTGGTCACTTAATCGGATTTCGCCTCATCCTTTGTTACCGACATTGCGCTTCAACACGAGCGAACCACGGATTAGCCATGCCTTCAGAGAAAACGGCAACCGAAAATCAGTCAGACAGTTGACCTTTCTCTCCGTGAGTCGGTTAGCGAATTTTGAATTTTTATTTCCGTCATAATACCTTGCGCAATGTGCGGCAGGTGCCCAAATAGGTGACACGGAGACCCGAACCCCGACATTTTACTAATAAAATTATAAGTTAATGAGTTAATTTCGAGTTACTCGCTTAAATCTTTCGTTTCCTCCATCGTTAGCCCTTGGGCTCAAACCAGATTTTGGTACAAGTATATCCAGGTCCAGCTCCCTGATCACTTTATCGGATTTGTTGTTGTTACTCGTTATGTCTGACATTGCGTTTCAACACGAGGTAACCACGGGGTTAACCACGCCTTTGAAAAGGGCGGCAACTGAACAGCTGCTGACTTTCTTATTTGTAAGTCGATTAGTGAGTTTTGAGCATCGTCGAATTTTTTTTCCGTCATAACAACTTGCGCAATATGCCTAAGGGGCCTAAATTGGTAGCGCAGAGCCCCTGAACCCCAACATTTCACTAAGGTGACGCAATCATTTCGAGGTCACCAATGTAGAGAAATGATATACGAGTTCCCCTACTGAGCACCGCCAGGTAGCTATAAAAGGTATAGTTAAAATCCAAGAACCATAGCCAATATCAACATGTTGCACCCCTTTTTGCCACGCAGGTGGTGCCTGTTGTGGTGTCTCCGTTGGCAGGATTTACTCGGGTGGGGTAAAACGTGATGTGATTGAGCCTCCTGCCATCCAGGTATGATACCTGTCCTGTCTTTTCATGATTATTTTTGGATATTTTAAAACTTTCATGCGCTTTTTTTGAGTCTCTATGGGAGCCATGCTATTCAGTGACCTACTGAACCTCCCCCTACTTCGATTTTGAATTTCTAATGGTCTCCTGAATAAACTTTCAAAGTTATGTGTGGTCCTAACCATAAAAAAAAACATTCGTTCCCCCGCGACGACGGTAATATATGTATGTATAAGTCAACGAATTAATTTCGAGTTACTCGCCTAAATCTTTCGTTTTCCCTGTCGTTAGTATTGGACTCACACTGGATTTTGAAAAATGTTAATCTCGAAATATTTAAGTTTAATGAAATTTATATTATGTGAGTTGGCTCGTAGTCAAGTTTCGGCCCTTTCAATGCATTAACTAACATTTTTGCTACTTTGTTCCCTCCCCAGACATCGATGAATGCAAAGATCCAGCGATTGCAGCACGTTGCGTAGAAAATGCTGAATGTTGTAATTTACCAGCACATTTCCTATGCAAATGCAAAGATGGATACGAAGGCGACGGTGAACAATTATGTACAGGTAAGTGTAGACGTACCAACTCTACTCAATGTCCCTAAAGTAAGGAATCAGAAGTAGCTCCTTTGGAAACAAGGACTTCGTAGCATGTTTCATATTATCCAATCTCTTCCAGACATTGATGAATGCCAAAAACCAAACGCTTGTGGACTGAACACAAATTGTATAAATGTTCCTGGAAATTATTCGTGTGAATGTCGCGAAGGATTCTATGGTAATCCATATGATGGTTGCGTAGATGTAGACGAATGTGCTGATCCGAAAGCTTGTGGACCTGGAGCCAACTGTGTGAACCTCGAGGGCAGTTATCGCTGCGATTGCCCGCCCGGTTTCCATGGTGATGCTCGCTCAGCTTTGGGATGTGTTGACTATGATGAATGTGGTCGATCCCCATGCGGACGAAATGCAATCTGTACGAATATTGAAGGTAGTTTCAAGTGTTTATGTCCCGAAGGATTCGCGGGAGATCCAATGGATACTTGCGAGGGTAAGTACAGTTCTGATGCTTTTCCAGCTATTATCTCACATTGCATTGCCTTTTATTAATATGATACCAATTAATTCATTAATTCATGCGCACAAACACATTTTATTGCAACGAATTAAACCAAAACACTACTTCACGGTGAATCATCATTGCATACATCATATAATCTCAAACACCCACCTAAACACAACCCCATAATTATAACATGGACACGTGCGAACTAATATCACACCAACAAACCGCATAAACAAAAAGATATGGATGCGTGCTCTAACAATCCTTGCCCCAATGGCGCCGAATGCATTAATACGGATGGCGGATTCAAGTGCAATTGTCCGGCTGGTCTCGAACTTAATGGCGCCGAATGCACTGACATAAATGAATGCAATCGAGAGAATGCCTGCGGCGTGAATGCGAAATGCATTAATTTCCCAGGCTCTTTTAAGTGCTTGTGTCCACCCGGCTTTCGAGGACAGGGTGATATATTTTGTCGAAGTTAGTAAGACATTGATTCTTTTGCATAAACATTAACACAACAGATTACAGTAGAGGTAGCGTACTAACATGCCAAACAAGCAATTCTAGGAGGTAGAAGGGTGTCCTTTTTGCCTCCAAACTGTGCAAACAACAAACCAATCACGCAGGATCATAAACTTCACATATGGATATCCTTTTAGAAAATAATTTAATTTTTTCAAAGGACTCAGCAAGTCTAGACTATCTAAAAGTTGAAAAAATAACAAAAATACTTTCGGCTGTTGGGTGCTCCCAGGGCAGAGGTGAGGCAGCATCTGATGAGTGGCCTCTGCCCTGGACAAAACTCCCAGTCAACTTTTTTGAAAAACTTGGGAGTCCGTGGACCACAAGAGAGGAAGTAAATTGCTTCCCAAGTGGTCCGGTCCGCCATTAATTGGGTGGGGACTCAGGACCCCCAGCATCCTCAACAAAAAAAAAAATCTTTTCTACGTCATTCAACTAATACCGTATTTCGGGAACCGTCTCCTTCTTCAGTGTTTGTACTGGATCAAAAAGTACGGCCACTGAAGAAACAAACAATGGATTCCCGAAATACGACTCAAAACGGTGAATAGTTCTTTTGTTCTCGAAGGCTATCTAGATTGTCTGTTGTTTGCATTAGTTGCCCTAAATAAGAATGCCAAATGCTAGACCATAAAACATCACATTTGCATCTTTTCCACATGTATCTTAAAATCCAATTCAAACAACTAATAACCCCAACCAAACCACTTAGATATCAACGAATGCCAAGACAATCCATGTGGTGAAAATGCCATTTGCACGGACACAATTGGAAGTTTCATCTGTAGTTGCAAACCAGACTATACAGGTGATCCCTTCCGAGGATGCGTGGACATTGACGAATGCCAAACTTTAGAAAAACCATGCGGTGATCATGCCATCTGCGAGAATACAGTCCCCGGATACAATTGTATCTGCCCACAAGGATATGAAGGTCGGCCAGATCCGAAAGTTGCTTGCGAACAAATCGACGTCAACATCCTCTGTAAAACCAACTTCGATTGTACAAACAATGCAGAGTGTATCGAGGGTCAATGCTTCTGTCAGGATGGATTCGAACCAGTCGGATCAATTTGCGTGGATATCGATGAATGTCGAACTCATGCCGATGCTTGTGGAGTGCACGCCACATGTGTAAATACACCTGGATCATACAGATGTGAATGCGAGGCTGGATACATCGGAACCCCACCAAGAATAGCATGCAAACAACCTTGCGAAGATGTCAAATGCGGAGAACATGCCTACTGCAAACCAGACGGAAATGAAGCCTACTGCATCTGCGAAGAAGGATGGACTTTCAACCCACAAGACATTGCCGCAGGATGTGTTGATATCAATGAATGTGACACCGTCCATGGTCCATTTGGACGCTGTGGAATCAACGCTACTTGCACAAATAATCCCGGAGGATACTTCTGCAGATGTCCCCCAGGCTACACCGGAGACGCAACTGTTAAATGTACCGATTTAGATGAATGCTCAAAACCAAACACATGCGGCCAGGGAGCCATCTGCGTAAACACAGATGGAGGATACACATGTCAGTGTCCTGAGAACAGTATCCCAGACCCCGATCCAACAGTTAGATGTGTCGCAATTGTCACATGCACCCAAGATAATGATTGTCCTGGAAACGCTATTTGTGATGAAAAACAACGTTGTCTGTGCCCAGAACCCAATATAGGAAACGACTGCCGACATCCATGCGAGGCAATCACATGCGGACCGAATGCGCATTGTATGCTTGTAAACGGACATGCCCAATGCCTCTGCGGAGAAGGCTACACCGGCAGTGCAGGTACTCTTGGAGGATGTAATGATATTAACGAATGCGTCGGCAACCCATGTCCTGAAGGTGCCATCTGTACCAACACTTTGGGCGGATACTTATGTCAATGCCCTGGAGGATCTTCAGGTGACCCATACCATGGAGGATGCTTGCGAGTGGAAACGCCGTTCAGATGTAGCGAAAAGAACCCATGTCCTGCCGGAGAGCATTGCGTCACAGACAGCTTCTCTGACGTTAGCGTCTGTATTTGCCAACAAGGATATGAACGCGACCTGGCTACAGGCAAATGCCGAGATGTCGACGAATGCTCATCTAACCGCGAAAAGCCAGCCTGTGGACTGAATGCTTTGTGTAAAAACCTACCAGGAAGCTATGAATGTCAATGCCCTCCCGGATTCAACGGAAATCCATACAACCTATGCGAGGAATGCAATACTCCGGAATGCCAATGCCAACCACCTTACAAACTCATCGGTAACACATGTATGATCGCAGGTTGCTCCAATGGAGAAAAATGCGGAAAGGGAGCCGAATGCATATCTATCGCAGGAGGCGTCAGTTATTGCGCTTGTCCTAAAGGATTCCGAGCAGAACCAGATGGATCATGCACAGATGTTGATGAATGTGCAGAAAGCCTATCCTCTTGCGGATATGGCGCTCAATGTATCAACACAGAAGGTGGCTACACTTGCGTTTGTCCACAAGGCTATGGTGGTGATCCGTACAATGGACACTGTGCTCCAGCTCAACGCAGATGTTCCGCCGACAAAGAATGCGGAGCCAATGAGAAATGCGTCCAACCAGGTGAATGTGTTTGCCCACCACCATTCTTCCTTGACCCCACCGACGGAAACAAATGCAAAAATCCTTGTGAACGATATCCTTGCGGTATAAACGCCAAATGCACACCCAGTGATCCACCTCAGTGCATGTGTGAAGTTGGCTTCAAGGGAGATCCACTACTAGGCTGCGTCGATGAAGACGAATGTTCTCATTCACCATGTGCATACGGCGCAGACTGTATCAACCAAAAAGGCGGATATCTCTGTGTTTGTCCAAAAGGAATGACTGGTGATGCCTATAAGAGCGGTTGCATCCTTGAAGATGGTGTAGCGAGGAGCGAATGTAAATCAAATGATGACTGCGCCAGTAATTTGGCTTGTATGCACGGAACATGCACCAGCCCTTGCGCAAATCTCCTCTGTGGACCAAATGCCTACTGCGAACCTGAAAATCATGCCGGATGGTGCCGATGTCGGGTTGGATTCTCAGAAGGACCAAACGGGGAATGTGTATCACGTAAGTTTCAACTACGATCTCTAACCACTAATTCCATCCACTCAACGAGCACTTTTCTCTACAGAATGCAAGGATTTTCTTTGCGGCGAGGGAGCACTATGCATTCCAACTGCTGACGGACCAACATGTAAATGTCCACAAGGACAATTGGGTAATCCCTTCCCCGGTGGACTCTGTACAACAGATCAGTGTTCTAGCACTCGTCCTTGCTCCGAACCACAAGTTTGTATCGGAGGACGTTGCAAAGAACGATGCGACGGAGTTGTTTGTGGTATTGGCGCTACTTGCGACAAAAATCTTGGCACATGCGTATGCGAACCACACTTCATCGGAAATCCAGATTTGCTGTGTATGCCTCGTAAGTATTACAGCTTTTCCCGTACGTCTTCCTTCATCAATTCTTGAATTAACCACTTCTTCTTTTCCAGCTATCACATTTGCCCAATGTACTCCTCAATGCGGTGAGAACGCCCACTGCGAATACGGCATCTTGTCCAGCAAATGTGTTTGCAACCCTGGAACAACAGGCAATCCGTACGAAGGATGTGGAGCCCAGAAGAAAGTCACCTGTGAACCGGACAGTTGCGGTGCAAATGCAGAATGCCATTCTGACATCAACGGCATTGGGTGTGAGTGTCCACCAGGATATTTCGGAAATCCTTACGTTTACTGCAACGACATCGATGAGTGCTCTAACAAACCTTGTGGTGAACACGCGGTTTGCATAAACACACCCGGAAGTTACGACTGCAAATGCAAGCTTGGATATGCCGGAAATCCATTCGCTTCGTGCCAGCCCATCCAGAAGGACTACTGCAGTGATCCTCGCAATTGTGAGTGTACAGCCTCGATTCAATGCCCAGTCGGATTCGTTTGTGAACGAAATAAGTGTAAGGATCAATGTGCCCGAGTATCCTGCGGTCCACGAGCCGCTTGCGATGCTGGCAAGTGCGTATGCCCGCCAGGTTACAGTGGAGATCCAAATGATCCAAGGAAAGGATGCACTGTCCTGGGCCATTGCAACAACGATGTCGACTGTAGAAAATCCGAAATTTGCTTCCAGATTGGCAAAGGAGTGCGCAAATGTGTTGATGCTTGCAGCAAAATCCAATGTGGTCCAAACGCGCTATGCGTCTCCAACGATCATCGATCAACTTGTATCTGCGCCGATGGTTACTTTGGTAACCCAAGCAATCTTCAAGTTGGCTGTCAGCCAGAAGAGAAACCATCTGTACGCCAAGACGCTTGCAAATCTGACGCGGATTGTAAGAAGGGTCATATCTGCTCACCAGATACTGAGGGAATAAAATCATGTACCAACCTATGTGCAACCGTGGTCTGTGGAAAGAACGAGCGTTGCAAAATCGATGGCAACGGACATCCTGTTTGCATCTGCCACGACAGCTTTGTCTGGAATCCAGTGTCTTCATCTTGCGAGAAACCATCAATTCCGGACTGCACAACCAATGACGATTGCGCCCAAAATGCTGCTTGTAGACCTGATATCCTGGGAGTCCTCAAATGTACGCCAATTTGTTCAGAATTCACATGTCCTGCAAACGCAGCCTGCGTTGCAGTCGACCATATTGGTAGTTGCGACTGTCTTCCTGGATATACTGGAAACCCTAATGACAGAAACGGTTGTCAACCGGCCCTTACCAATCAATGTAGGACAAATGCTGAGTGTTCTGAGTCTGAGGCTTGCGTCAAAGTTGGTCCAACTGAACAGCTCATGTGCAGACCAGCCTGTGAGAATGTCAAGTGTGGTCCACATGCCGTGTGCATCACAAATAATCATCTAGCACAATGTCAATGCCCACCAGGACCATTCGCCGGAGATCCATATGATGTAACGAAAGGTTGTCAAAGTGTTCCTTGCGTGTATAACGTTGACTGCCCACCAAGTCAATTGTGCAACAGATTGACCCACACTTGCTACGATGTTTGTGAGAACCAACAATGCGGAGAAAACGCTGTATGTATTGCTGAAGACCATCGTGCTGTTTGCCAATGCCCGGCAGGTTACAAGGCCAACCCACTTCCAGAAGTTGAATGCATCCCAGTAGGAGGATGCGCTCCGGGTACATGTCACCCAACAGCTATTTGTGAAATTACCTCTGCTGGACCGATCTGTAGATGTCCTACAAATTATATTGGTGACCCAATGAGAACGGGATGTCGGCCGGAAGGTCGCTGTCCGAATGGCGATGCTGACTGTCCAATAAACGCCGCTTGCTTAAATGGACTCTGCGTGGACCCTTGTGAAAATGCCTGCGGATCTAATGCCGTATGCAAAGTCGTTGACCGAAAACCAGTATGCTCATGTCCCTTAAGATTCGCCCCTGGTCCAAATGGACCTCAAGATGGTTGCGTCAGACTAATATCTAAATGTACCAGCGATACTGACTGTGGAGGTCAAGTGTGCCACTATGGGCAATGCAAAGTTGTCTGCAGAAGTAGCAACGACTGTTCCTTCGGCGAAAAATGCCTCCAAAATATGTGCGTAGTACCATGCTTGGATCATAGCCAATGTCCTAGTGGTTTGGCTTGCCTATCTGGAATATGTAACATTGGCTGCCGCAGTAACAAGGACTGCAGCGCTGACGAAGCTTGTATAGACAGTAAATGCCAGAACCCATGCAAATCTGATGGAGTTTGTGGACCCAATGCTCTTTGCACCTTCAGTTCACACAAGACCAGCTGCAGCTGTCCGCCAGGCTTTGAAGGAAATCCAACCCCAGAACAAGGATGCGTCCGAGTACCAGCAACATGCCAGGCAACCAATCAATGCCCAGCTGGTCATATGTGTATTGCGAACCAATGCAACCTGCCATGTACAAAAACTACCGCTTGTGCCGTTGGCGAACGATGCTACAACAATGTTTGCCGGAAAGTCTGCTACACTAACAACAACTGCCTGCCAGGAGAGATCTGTAATAACGACGGAACTTGCGAGCCTGGATGCGAATCAGACGGTGACTGTCCAGCTACTGAACTTTGCTTGAATGGAAAATGTAAATGTGCCACTGGATTCATTGGAACACCATTCGGTTGTACAGATATCGATGAATGTACAGAGTCTCCATGCCACCCATCAGCACTTTGTGAAAACATCCCGGGATCATATAAGTGTGTTTGTCCCGAAGGTACTAATGGCGATGGCTATTCCAATGTTGGTTGTGCCAAATCTAAGGAATGCTATAAACATGAAGACTGCGCTGACAATCTGGCTTGTACCGATGGTAAATGTACCAACCCATGCTCCTTCACTACTTGTGGACCTAATGCTATTTGCCAAGCGTCAAGCCATCGAGCAATCTGTCATTGTCCTGCCGGACATTTGGGAGATCCAACTGACACATCGGTCGGATGCTTCCGAGTCGAGTGCGTCAATAATGAGGATTGTGCCCATGATAAACAGTGTCATGCTGAAACGAATAGATGCATCAGTAAGTATTCCTGAGATGCTTTTTCGCTGGTAGATATGTTACTGATTGCAATTTTGTCTTTTTCTTACAGATCCATGTGATATCGTCAACTGTGGAAAGGGTACTTGCTCTGTTCGGGACCACAACGCTGCATGCACATGCGCCCAAGGGTACTACTTGGTCGATGGCATTTGCGAGGATATCGACGAATGCCAGAACCATCCTTGTCATTCCTCTGCCATCTGCCAGAACATCCCCGGCAACTTCCTTTGTACCTGCCCCGAAGGGCTTATCGGAGACCCAATGTCAACTGGCTGCCGCAATCCCGGCGAGTGTCTTACCGATTCCGACTGTCCAACCACTGCCCTTTGTGAGAATTCACGCTGCAAGAATCCATGCGAGTCGCCCAAGGCCTGTGGCGAAAATGCCGAGTGTATTCCAAATGCCCATGCCGCTGTTTGCAGATGTCCACCCAACTCGCGTGGCGATCCTCATGTACTTTGTGTTCATATTGAGTGTTCAGATAACAATGACTGCCCCAACGCCAGAGCCTGCGTTGATTCTAAATGTATTGATCCGTGCTCGATGTCCAACTCCTGTGGACAGAATGCTGACTGTGTGGCTCAAAATCATATTGGCATATGCTCCTGTACGCCGGGTACGACTGGCAACCCACTATTGGGATGCACCCCATTGCAGTACTGTAACAGCGACCAACAATGTCCTTCGGGAAATATTTGCAATGGAGGAATCTGCAGTTCTTTGTGTACCAGCAACCGAGATTGTATTTCAGACCAGCTTTGTATCAAAGGAATTTGCCAGCCAACATGTAAATCCAACACAACCTGCCCCGACTTCCAGTACTGTTTGAACAATATTTGCACCAGAGAGAACCTTTGCAATAGCGATGATGACTGCGCTTTCAATGAAAACTGCGTTGTCGATAATTACGGACGAGCTACGTGCCAGGACTCATGTGTTGGACGAGTTCTTTGTGGACGCAATGCTGAATGCAATGCTCGCAGTCATAGCGCTGATTGTGAATGCAAGGAAGGATTTTTCGGAGACCCGAAGACAGGATGCCAAAAGATTGAATGTTCAACGGATGATGAATGTAACAATGACCAGACCTGTGATAACCATGTCTGTAAGATAGCTTGTCTTATTGGCAAACCTTGCGGAGATAATGCCCTTTGTACTGCCGAGAACCATCGACAAGTCTGCTACTGTCAACCAGGATTTACCGGTGATCCAAAGTATGGTTGTACATTGATCGATTTCTGTAAGGATGCCCCGTGCGGACCAGGTGCCGAGTGCAGGAACTATCGCGGAACTTTCAAATGTACATGCCCACCAGGTTTGGTAGGTGATCCCAACAATGAAGGATGCCGAACTGCAGTAGAATGTGTGACGAATGATGATTGCCCAGCTGCTGCTGAGTGTGGCCAAGTCAATGGAGAGCCAAAATGTGTAGATGTCTGCAAACATACCACTTGTGGACCTAATGCGGAATGCTTACCGAAAGGACATGTTGCATATTGTGCCTGCCAATCAGGTTACGATGGAGACCCAAATAATCTTGAAGCTGGATGCCAACCTTTGCCCGTTCCATGTCAAGTAAGTTCCGACTGTCCACCAAGCACGTATTGCTCTGAGGATGTTTGCAAACCAACATGTATTCTGGATGCCGAATGTGGCGTTTTGGAAGTATGTCGCAGCGGACAATGTATCAATCCATGTCTGCAACCTCAAGCTTGTGGAATGAATGCGGAGTGTCTAATTGGAGCACATAAGAAACAGTGCTCATGCCCCGCAGGATTCACTGGAAACCCAGAGGTCGAGTGCGTTCGAATTCCGATTTCTTGCTCAGCGGATCATGACTGTAATCCAGGACACTCTTGCAATGACTTTATGTGTTTGCCGCAGTGTAGTGCTGACCAGGATTGTGCACTTAATGAGAAGTGCCTTCGAGGAAGTTGTATGCTTACCTGTCGTGTTGATAATGATTGCTTCCTTGGGCATATATGTCTTCATAATAAGTGCATCTTTGGATGTCATTCAGATGATGATTGTAGCGCGTCGGAGTCTTGTAGGAATAACAAATGTACGAATCCTTGCGCGGAAAGCCCTTGTGGTCCGAATGCTATCTGCTCCGTTTCAAATCATCGTGCTTCATGCTCTTGCGTCACAGGCATGGTACCCAATCCCACTGCCATTGTCGGATGTGTCCGCTCCCCACCACTGCCATGTACTGAAAACAGGAACTGCCCACAAGGATTGGCTTGCTTCGAATCTCAATGTCGACCATTGTGCGCCAGTGATAGCGGCTGTTTCAGCAATGAACGTTGCGAAGGTGGCACATGCAAACCACTCTGTCGCCGAGATGACGACTGTCGCAGCAATGAGGTATGTCGCGGCCTAACTTGTGTCCTGGGATGCCGATCGGATCAAGGTTGTCCGGCCAGTCTGTCCTGTATCAACCACAAATGCGAAGATCCTTGTGCAACCCCTACAGCATGCGGAACCAATGCTCAATGTACTGTAGTGGATCATAGAAAGCAATGTAGCTGTCCGGAACCACTTGTTGGTAATCCGGAAGTTGGATGCAAGTATCAACCGACTATTTGTACTGCGAAGACTGATTGTCCTGCAGATCATGTTTGCTATGGAAATGTTTGCCAGGCAACATGTCGAAGTGATAAGAACTGTTTGAATGATGAACGTTGCATACAAGGAGTTTGTCGGTCAGTTTGTAATACCGATTCATCGTGCGCACAGGGACAGATATGTGAGGGACGAATTTGCCAGATTGGATGCAGAAATGATTTGGTTTGCGAGAGCGATCAGGCGTGTATCAATAATAAGTGTTTGAGTAAGTATTCATGAGCTTTTTTGGTTCAAAAATATTTCAATTGTCGTCTTCTACTTTCAGATCCATGCGAGTACTCTGGTCAATGCGGAACCTGTGCTGAATGTCAAGTAATCAACCACGGTGTTCAATGCAGTTGTCCAAAGGGCTTCCTTGGAAACGGATTGACCGGATGTTCACAGCCTCCAGAACGTTGTAACTCTTACTGCCAATGTGACGAACAAGGTATCTTCTGCGCACCAAAATGCAGTTCCACTAACGATTGCTCGTGCGGACAAACATGTTTCAAAGGAAAATGTAGACATGCTTGTGAAGCCGGTCTATGCCCACAAGGTCAACTTTGCCAAGACGGAGCCTGTATAGCAGGATGCCGTTCAAATAGTGACTGCGCCGCTGAACACTCTTGCATCCTTGGACAATGCTTAGATCCTTGCTCGCGCGACGGAGCCTGCGGAACAAATGCTCTTTGTCGAGTTTCTGACCACCGTGTTCTGTGCTTCTGTCCTGATGGTTACCAAGGAGAACCATCAAAAGAATGTGTACAATTTGAATGCCAACAGGACGAAGAGTGTGATGCTAGTAAACGTTGTGTTGGCGGAACGTGCCGAAATCCTTGCTTGGAAGTCGGTGCCTGTGGTATTAATGCACAATGCAGGGTTGTAAACAAACAAGCCAAGTGTTCATGCCCTCCAGACTATTTTGGCAATCCAGAGACCGAATGCCAACCATTGACTGTATCCGGTTGCGCCAAAAATCCTTGCGGTGCTAATACGAAATGTCGCGATGTACTTGGAGGATTTGAATGCAGTTGCATGGACGGTTGTGTCGGTGATCCAAGCAAAGGATGCATCTGTGGTGATACACAGATAAATGTTTGTCATGACCAACCTTGTGGTATCAATGCTGCTTGTCGAGTGTTGAATCATAACGAACCTCAGTGTTACTGTCCGCAATCATTCCCATATGGAGATCCTTATACTGAATGTAAGTTTGTTTTTTTCGATTGGAGAGGTTTGGTATTTCACGTGGCTTGTCCTTCTCCAATAGGTACACCCTTCCAACAGACAGGGGACTGTCGCTCAACAGGTTGTGCTGTAGGTGACTGTGTTCGTGAAGCTACTGGATATGTCTGCAAACAAGGTAAGTCGTTTTATATTTATGGTTTTTATACTTCAATAACAATCTGCGAGATATATTCAAAAAGATTTAGTTGAAAATATGAATTTATTGATATTTAAATACCAAATCCAAGCACGTTCAATTGTTTATCCAAAAAAAAGAAACGAAAGGAACTTCGTTTATCCTTATATCTACTCGTTTCTGTATAGTCAGTACTAAATATTTTAAAGGATTTATCATGATCGATAAAATGGATGTAATAGAATTGTACACGTTACTCATTTATTATTAAAACAATGAGCTAGATTCGTTTTATATAATATTGTTGTATGTAACACAACAGTGTAACGTATGTAGCCGTAGGCTAAACCCCCCTAAAACCAAATTACATAACATTTAATGACGACAGTAAAGTAAAAAATCGTTTGTTAATTTTGATTTCAAACACCAAATTAATTTTTCTCATCTTTTAGTTTAACATTTATATTTTTTTTGGATTTATTTTTTGTGTAATTCAAAATTGTTGATTTTTAATGGAATTAAAACTAATCCGTTCCTGTGTCGTGATTGCGGCCAGAAAGATACTATTCAAACCACATGAGACGGTAGGTCCTGGATTAATTCCAGGCACGTATGGTCTAATCCGAGGGTGAATCCTTGATTTCGACCCGCGATCACAACAGGGAATGCAATGTACATTTTCCCCGTTATTATTTTAACAATAAAGAAGTAAATGACTGTCTAACTAAAATTGCCCAAAAATTTGAAATCCTAAAAGACAGAGGATAATCCAGCGTGTGTATATACCAAACCTTTTCAATTGTCTCCTTCATCAACGAAAAGGACAAAATCAAGTTCATCTTCTTCAAGATCAGAATCAACGTTCCCCTCCCCCGGAAAGAATGTATAGCCTTTCTCCGTTTCCAAAGGATTATTTTTTTATCTGTAAATTCTTCCCAACACATACACACACACACGAGTTACAATTCACCATCAATTGTTGAAAATATTTACAACCCTTCTGCACAAAATACTTCAAGAGAAGTACCACAAGCTCTTGTTCTTCCTTTGAGCTGAATTTTTCTATCCTTCAGAAGCACATCTAGAATAGCCTTGAATCGTGTTTGAAAAAAAAAGATATCGTTTTAAACTAGTATTCATACGACTTATTTTATTGATATTTAGATTTAATTAAAACTATCTTTTTTTTTATTATTCTAGTTCTAAGTTATGAGTTTTAATATTTTTAGATTTATTTTTTTTTATTTTTGTTCAAAAATTTTGAGCGCAGAAATCGTGGAATGTCGCTGTCGCTATCGCGGTCTCCCAATCTGTGCCTTTATTTTTTTCTACCTCATCCTCTTATATGTATTTTAATTAGTCTCATTTCTTTTATTGCAAAACAAAAAAATAAAAACAACGAAAAAAAAGTATCTCTGAACACGCTTTAAAAATATTTATCTTTCATCGGCGAAAATATCATTTTATAATCGATACATGCATATATATTTATATATACTCATTTTGGATTTACTCTAATTGAAACTATTGAGAATTTATAGGATCAGAGCGACCACTGCATAAATTTTAATATTATCTTCATACTCATGTCCTATTTTTTTTGAATATGAAACCATCCATTTTTTTTATAAGTGAAAAATCAAATATCCATTGGCCTAACCCAGTCACATATGCCGAAAATATCATAACCATTCCATTATCCATTGCGTTTTCCATCAACTATAAATATCTTCCATCTGAAAATATCTTAATCCTTGCTTCCTTCCACTTTTCCTTGTTCCGCCCACCCCCCCGTCTAACCTCACAGTGTCTACGTAGTAAAGCGTTTTGTCATTTAGTCACTGAGTAGGTTCCATAATTGTTTTTTTTTTGCAGTTTAGGGTATAATAGTTGATAGGTGATAAGTGTCTACTCAAAAATTCAGGATCAAATGATATAGTGCAGAAATAGATGTCCAAATTTGTGGTAAAGTTGAGATTTTTTAGACGATTTTTAAGGAATCTGGTCCTTGCTTAGCCGATAGTGTTTTTCGTATCCAAAATAAAACGAGAAATTATCATTCCAAGCCCACAATATGCAGCTACTAGTAATGGTTCAACTCATCCTAAAATAAATGAACAATCAATTTTGTTAGCTCTCTACTTGCTTACCAATTTTATCCATACCTGCTTGTCAGTTTCTGGGAGACCATCATCCAACTCCTCCTGCATTTGGATGATTGCGAAGCCAACCGCAAGCCACTTCTCCTCGGACTCTAACATCTCAGTAACCAAGCTCTCCGGGGTCCCGCTCCTGCCCAGCACCTGATTTAAGCTCCTTCTCTCCATCGCAAATCGTGGGCAGTGAAACATCACATGCTCTGGATCCTCCGGTATGCCATCGCATCTGGGACAGTTCGGAGAATCATCCAATCCAAAGCGGTGCAAATACTGCCTGTAGCAACCACCGTGTCCCGTGAGGGACTGGGTAATGTGGTAGTTGGTCTCCCCATGTTTTCGATCAAGCCACACCCTAATGTTGGGAATGAGCCTATGCGTCCACCGACCTTTCGTAGACTCGTCCCATCTGCGTTGCCAGACATCAAGCGACTCTGACCTTGCCGCATTTCTACGCTGTGGATGCCCCTCCATATGTCTTGCATTGTACAGGACACTCATTTCTTTGGCCAGAATGTCAACCGGGATCATGCCTGCCACCACCAATACTGCCTCATCTGATGTGGTTCTAAAAGCACTGCAAACCCTCAAAGCCATCCGCCGGTAAACCGAGTTCACCTGCTTCCGTCTCTGAGAGTTTGCAAGCGCCTCTGCCCACACAGGCGATGAGTAGAGCAGGATGGAGCGCACCACTCCGACTAGCACCAACCTCCGGCAATGTTTCGGTCCACCAATATTTGGCAACATTTTTGCAAGTGCCGTGGTGGCACTGGCTGCCTTTTGGCAAGCATATTCTAGGTGTTCCCTAAAACTCAATTTGGGGTCAATTATTACCCCCAGGTATTTGATAGCCGGCTTTGATACGGCCGTATGTCCACCGACCTCCACTTTTACAGTGTTATTTTTCTTGCGTTTCGTTATTAAGACCGCTTCCGTTTTCGCGTCCGCCAAGGTCAGCCCAGCCTTTTCTAGCCAGGACTTTACCGCTCTCACTGTTTCCGTTGCGTAAACCTCCACATCTTCTGGGTGTTTTGCTGCAACAACCACAGCTAGGTCATCAGCAAATTCTATTCCAGTTGGCCGAGTTGAATGCGTTTTTGACATCCAACGCCACCACGGCACAGCAGCCGCCAGAAATCAGTGCATCTTTTGCCAGGTTTACCACCATGCCAATTGCGTCCACCGTAGAGTGGGCGCGTCGGAAACCAAACTGGCGTTCCGACAAACCATTGCTGGCTTCGACGATGGGCAGGAGTCTATTGTAGATGACTCGCTCCATCATCTTCCCCGTTGATTCCAACAAGCAGATAGGACGATACGACGCTGGGTTTCCAGGTGGCTTGTCAGGCTTCGGAAGCAACACCAACTTTTGCTTTTTCCACTGGGCAGGGAATATTCCTTCTTGGAAGACCATCATCTAGAATTGCCGAAACCATCTGACCAAACAACTCTGGTCACTCAAAATGTCAAAAGAGTTTTATGATATTTCCAAGAAACTGAAAAATATAGAACGTCAAAACCTTGGCATAAATGTGTGTCCTGATGACTGTATAATGGGGCTTCCCAACTACAAGCTCTCCACCATGACATGTTCCTAGAAACAGTGATCTGGTTTAAGCACTAAACCTGCAACTGAAAGATTTGAACAATTCACCAAGCAAGGAAATTGTTCTTTTGCATAAAGGATTCCACAAAAGATTAATTTGTAATGAGCATGGGATGTCCCGCAGAGGTCCAAATACTATTCCGAATTCACTGCTATCAACTATGAGGGCAGAACTACACCCTTCAACACTAAGGAGATCAAACTATCGTTAGCATTTTTCCCTATCGGTCACTAAGCCGGATTTCCTGCATGACCCGGCTTAAAGTGCGAAGTTGGACTGATTTTACCGTCTTTTTATATATTTTAAAGATTCCAGTGGGATGCCCTAACAATTTTGACTATTTCTGGGTATGATACACAATTTTGTAACCTTGTTTAACCAAAACAACGAAGATATGGAGCTAAAATGATGAGGTGACCTCACAAGGAACATTTGAATAAGCAAATTTCTCGTAAAGAGGTTAAGATACAAGGCACAATTTTTGGATCGCCCAAGCCCAAAAACTATCAACCAACTGCAGTCGCTAAATTCACCACTAAAGAACATGATTCCAAAGTGTCGCTTCTTTTTGTTAGCCGCTGGGAATAAATTTGATCTTCGACCCGGGTATCGCCCGCTTCCCTTTGATCCCAGCCATTCATAGGCTTCACTTCATTAAAAAAAAACCCCTCCCCCGTGGGGAGGAAAACTGGGTCCGGAACGAAAATCAGGAGGGGCACCTCCAAAATCTATGACTTCCGGTTTCATCCAGGGCAGAGGCAACTCATCAGACGCTGCCTCACCTCTATCCTGGGAGCAGCGTGACCGAAGTGGTTACAAGGTGGTATTTGCTCCCTTATATTAATTCAAAAACACGTTATGTGAATGAATTATAACGAACACAAATCCGCCTTGTAACATTTTTGGCCTAAGCGGTCCAAGGCTCAACTAAAATTTTGTTTAAGAATCGATGGATTCCTAGGTCCGCCATCCACTTAATGGCAGACCGGACCAGTTGGAAAGCCACACAGCAACAGGATTCCGTGGACCACAACCGTGAAGCATTTTGTTTTTCAACTGGTCCGGTCTGCCATTAAGTGGATGACGGACCTAGGAATCCCTCGATTCTTAAGCAAAATTTTAGCCCCCTTTTTGTTCAAGTTTCTCTATACTGGGCCTTTGCGAAAAGCCCCAATTAGAGCAAAATCCCCGCTCCCCTTTCCCCTCTGGGCAAACTTGCTAATTAAAACCTCCTCGTTTTCAATGACCTTCCTAACAAGAATTTTTGGAAGTTTTATTGCGAATACCATCCAAATATACAGAATTGTTGAAGCCAGCCCTATAACAAATTTCTGGTAACACAAAGTATTGCGCACTTATTGGATTGCCATTTCGTGAGGACAGACTCGAAGTAATCTTTGCCTTTGTAAGCTTGTCATTACTTCTCGGCAAATGGTAACCTACGGGTTGGGCCCTTTTCAGACAGCTCCATCTGGTTCAGATTGCTTTCCAGTTGCTTATGATCATTAGCACCAGCCTACTTTTGAATGGTTGACCGAGCAGCCTAGAATGGAAACGTCAGTAGTTCCCATTTTCTGAGCCTGATAGCAACGTCTAAGCCTTTTACAAATAATTTGTACGACTCTCCAGTTTTACTTCAATAATGAGGGCCTTAAAAAAAGTGTCCTCCTAAAACGATTTGCAGTCCTCGCAGCATACAAATTGATTGATGGTCTTTGTAGATATAGAGGTCATTAACATGACAAAGGACTCCCCCACGCTAATGGGGCATATACGTGCCCCAGGGTCACCATCGATTGGTTGGTTTCTTTCTCGTGTTTTAGTCTTTAATCTCTAGATACTCTTCTCCAATTTCATGACTAGTTCGTCCAGGACATATTTGCTGTCAGTTGTAATTCAGCCACTCCATCCAGAAGCCTACGCAATATAAACACCAACTTTTTTGGTCTCTTGTTCATCTCTAAAAAACTAAGTATTTTCTGATATTCACTGACTATTGCGCTAAGGGAGGCATTACAACTGAACATGTTCACAAGTTCCCTTTGGCCTTTTCTAATTCGAGTTCAGAGTATTCCATGACGTGGTTCACGTCCTATCCCTTCGCACTGCATAATTGTTGATATCTCCCTCAGCTCCGTATTTTGGCCTGAGAGATACCACGCTTAGTGGCCAACCCAATTATATAAGAAGAAGTGAGAAGAATTAAATAAGTGCACGCCCCGTTTGGGGGGCTCTCCTCGGCATATTACGTCGCTTTTTTTGCACGCGAACACAACAGCAATGTCCTAACCGACTTTTTAACCTAAAATATTAGGCCTGATGGTCTATGGCCTATGTGGTCCTTTTGCGGGGGGTAACATATAGTAATCAAGACAAAATTACAAATTTGTAGAGGCGCCGAAAAGTAGTTCAAAACCAACTCATAAGTACAGAGTTCGAATCAGAGCAAACCTGAGGTCCAATTTGCTCGGGTACATTTCTTATCTCCTTTGACGTCTGTATGCAGTTCCGCAGATGAGACTGTCATTGCTTCCTGGGTTAGGTCGCTCCATCATTGAGTTGCACAAATAATCAATAACTTCGAGGCTGTTGAAATACATTGACCAAATGGTCGTTGGTCTGAAGTCTGATTTATTAATCATCGAGTTCGAACACTCAGACTACCATAAACACAGGGGGTTAACCCAAGTGCTCAATGTAGAAGCTTAAACCTGCAGTCCTCTTCCAGCACGGATTGATTTGGAAACCGTGACGTGACGTGACCGCTATGAATAGTACAGTGGAGTTTCTTTATACTGTGTACAACCTCCGCAGATTCAAGACCTAACTAGCATCTCTGGTGCGTTGAGGAGATACCATCTCAGAGTTGTAAAGTGCAACTTCATGCATTAAGCTCACAAGGACATGGACGTAACCACAACCACCATTAAACTCTACCAACCGCAAGAGACCAGGCCGAAGAATTCTCCAGGAGCATATGCTCTCATAGAGCCACCCCTACTCCCATAGTGTCGAATAACCTCCGGTGAGACTTCAGATGAGTCCCTTGCAGACTTGGTCCTGATTGCCTTTCCCAAGCATATGCAGAAGGCATGATTAACCAAGGAGGGTCTATGAAAAGGCTGGACCACATGACCAACAATCATTCGTATAAACTACTCGAATCACTTATCTAGAACAGTTTTGGAAGAGCCAGAGACCCTGATATTTTAGGGGTGGAATCGATGTTCTGCATGCAAATCTCGAAGACTGATTACCAAGAAGAGGAGGTGTTGGACCACACGCTGATCAGCTGAATGTTTTCAAAAACTCTGAGAAGCTCTACTCCCAACACCTAGATTGACTCCACCGAATCAACGACACCGTTTTTCAGGAAACCTTGATGAAAACGCTTTCGAGGGGAACCAAAAAATCGACAGAGATGAGACTCTTTGGAGAGAGAGTTGTCCCCGTTCTGTTGTCATAGTTTGTTCAAATTCCGTTTGGCTACAGACACGCCGCATACTGTCTTGCGGACAGTGAACATTCCTGCCTCATCGAAGATCCAAATGTTATTTGGATTAACCCTCATTTCTTCCATTAATTTGTTATTGTTGGCAAAGAACGTTGCGACATTTGCTCGGTTGTATCCGTTCTTACGGACCAAACTGACGTCTACCGGTTTCAGGAGTGACAATTTTCGAGACTGTTTTAAACCAACCAATTGCTGATCATTTTGGTAGCGTTGTTTCTACTGACGACAGCATCGAACTTTATGCTTCGAGTAGCATCAGCAACGCTAGTTCCGCCTCCGCTATTCTGATAAAATCTGAATCTGGAAATGCAGATAAATCATAATCAACTTCAAGTTGAGATTTTTCCACCAATCTCCTCTCTGTGCTGTTATATGGTAATAGCACACAGAAAATAATTACCACTATTAGACCCAAGTTCCACGCCTTCATTAACACCTGTATCTGTCGCATCATCAAGGTACTCTGGTCTAACAAAATCTCAAATGAACAATTTCATTTGCTCATGGGTCAGATATTCGCGAAAATGTGCTGACTTCAACTCACTATCCCAGGGTGGAAGACGAATAGGTCTTCCTAGGAACATATGGCGCAGAACAGTGGTGGAGGAGAACAGCCTTCCCAGGAAGACCTGGGGGGAGCTAGAACACATCTCAGCGAACCGGAACCATATACTGCCAAGATTGATGCGATGACCGAGCTGGTTGAGCATCAGCCTCTCCATTTCACTACAACGAAATCAAACCCAGGTTCGTCATGGACGTTTTGTTTTGTCATTGTGATGGCCCGCTGCTGTAGGCGTATTTGCTTAAACACCATTAAATGTGATGATAATGAAACTGAAACTGTGCTAATGCCCATATACTCCACAAGTGAATGAAACTACCAAGATTTCACACAACCACTAAGAATTCAATCATCTCTGAGGATTAGCTGTCATGAAGGAAGTTCAATATTTGTGATGGGGCACATAATTGACAGCGATTGATTGGTTTTTGGCAAAGGCATAAGATAAGACGAATTAGCCAAGCAGTAATGTTTACTACCAGTAACCACCTGGAGACAGAGGTAATAATAGTGCAAGACATTCTAAAACAAACAAAAAAACCCATTAGAGGACGTCTCTGTTGACTTTACCAAGGATTTTGCCAGGATTTGAATGAAGGGGTGGTGAAGAGAGTGATGCCAGAATTCTCCTCACTTTCCAGGCTTAAAACCATGCTTAAAACCATGTGGAATGAACACCACTCCAACTACAGCCCGATTTTAGCCGGAATTCCTCAGGGAGATGGGAATAGGGTTTGATAGTAGAGCTGTTGGTGTTGGTTCAGCAGGCGTTTCCCAGGTTTTATGCTCCCTGTTTCGCCCTGGGACCTATACTAACCTTTGACCACCTACTTTGAACTTAGAGAACAAAGAAAGTCCTCTATGGCTAGACTCGATGGGCAAGGAGGGTGATCAAGCAATTCAAGCCATTATTCGTATACCCAATGTGTGGTCAGCTGTCTGACACCTAATTCTTGATTCAATTTGTGACAAACACGTTCTGAGGGCATGCTTATGACCTTAATTCATTGGGCATTTTGTACCATTTCGAGGATTTGACTGATGTCATCACCAGTTGATGCAGTTTTTGGTTGAACCAGATGTTCAAACTTAGAGTATAATTGGCACTAGCAAGCCGATGGATGACTTGCAAGAATTGTTTCTTTTGACCCCAATGTACAATCAAAATGTGACGTCAGTGCGATTCATTGTGATGACAGTTCACGTGACCCAAAATTCGACGGAGTTTTTCTTTACTGACATACCACTAAAAGAATACCTACTTCATCCTCCAAAACCAATCCAGACTAATTCAACAAATTGAAAAACTAATCGCCTTAAATAAATAATGTAGACCGTCAAAAAACTGACATCACAATCTATTGCGCCTCGTCGACGTCGAAGTTCAATTTTGTCAACTTTCTAATGAGCGCTTCAGCGAATGAGCGCTATTGTTTATTAGGTCATAAAATCGCGTGGAATAAAATTGACTTGACAGTTCAAACTAGTGGTCTATTTGCTTGCTTGTGCCAATTCTAACTTGAGCTTCATGGTCCTCCAGCTGCCCTTCATTCGTCGCATCAAAACTCTGTAGGCGCTCCCTCAGAGGGTCTACATCCGCCTCAGAGGAGAGCTCCTTAAAACATACCATTTTGCTCCGATTGATAGCCAGTTTGACATGTTTGCGGGCTTTTATTTGTATGAATGGTCTTTTTGCGCCTGAACGATCTTACCTACCGCCCTCTGAACCGTTCATCTGACTTGACAGGCTGATCAAAGGCTGGTCAGTTCGCTATTCCACCAGTAATTGGATCTTCTACTAGGGAATGTACATGGACACATTACATGTCTTGATAATGCATTGTGTGACAAGGATAGTCGCCAGCCTTAGTAGGTTGGTTCGGCCACATTTCCATGAAGCTCTGCCCATCCAGCGCTTTTACAGACCATGCTGATATCGCTCTCGGTTTTGGGTATGTTTTTTGCCTACCGTTTGGCTGTCTCCCTAGTTCGAAAATAATTGCTTGGTGATCGCTATGCAAGTATTCTTCCTTAACAGGGCGGGTCATACAACGCGTCAGTTCAGGACTAACAAAGGTCAGATATACGATTGAGGAAGACACTCCTTTCCAAAAGGTGTTTACATTGCCTTCGTTGTCTAGAACAATATCTAACTGGGCAAAAGCTTCTAGTAGACTTCGCCCCTTTGCGTTACTCTCTCTGCTTCCCCATTCCAGCGCCCAGGCATTAAAATCAACGGTAATTAGCTGAGGAATTCGTCTCCTTGCTTCGTGAACAGGGTTGACCAACATGTCTTCGAACTCAGACAATATTAGACTGGGTGGGGCGTAGCATGCAGCACACTTGCATGCTGCTTATTGTTGTTTACACAAAGCCACTGACTGACTGAGAGAGATTAGATTTTTGTCTGCTACTTGTTGTCTAGCGACTTATCCCCTTCATCAGTACAAAGCTACCTCTAAGCTGAGTACTTTTATACTGATGAAAGGGGTATGTCGCTCCCGAAATATATATTTACATCTAAAACTAAAAATTACAATTTGAAGGAAGCTACCCCTTGGCTATCAATTGTATAGCTTGGCTGCCGCAAACGCATATTGTCGAGTCTGTGACCCATACGCCCCCGTAACGATTCCTGAATGGTTCACTTACTATGGTAACTTCCATCTTGGACTCGTAGATGGTCTACTCAAGTGAACTCTGAGCGACCCCGCAATGATTGAGGTTCATTTGAATGAACCTGATTTGTTCATTGCAGGCAATACCTTCCAGAATTCAGGGCATTTCCTACTTATCCCGCCTCTTATTTTCTTCATCTGTGGGTCTGTCAGTCTGTCACATCCGATTTACTCGAAAACGGCTGAACCGATTGTCATGAAATTTGGTAAGAATATGCGATCTCTGTATCCCTTTACATGCAACAAGTGGCATCATTTTGCGTTGCGATTAAGGGGGCTCTCCAACATGCAAGAAGGTTGGGTAATTTTTTTTTTCACAAAATATAGCCATGCGGGATATCAAATGAAAGAGCTCGATTAGTACTTTTCGAAAATAACATTATTTCTGACATTAGGTGAAAAATAGAGGAATGAGGACTCAAAATGTTTACCCCAAAAAGTGAAACAGGTTTCGTTCTCAGGAACTATTCAACCGAACAATTTGAAACAAATCACAGTGATACACCTTTGTGAAATGCAAGCCATTTTAATATCTGCTCAAATAATGTGAATAACAGCATATTACTATATTTTAGAAATTTACCAGAAAACCCCCCTTAAGTTCATTCTAGAAGCACGAAATTTGGCATCAGTATAAGTGACAATATAAGACACATTTCTGAGAAAGTTTGATGGCAATCAAACTATTACTAAAAAAATTATATAAGGTCAAAGTTTTGTATTTCACGTGTTGTACTCCAAGACATGTGTGATGTCATCATCACATAAAGGGAACTTACATCACACTCCATCTGATGTGAGTAGCAATTCGCTCCGCTCTGCTCTTCAGTAGATAGCGACCTCAGGACCACTCAGCCTTGTATTAGCTGAAGCCAGTTGAGGTGCAAACCTGGTGCTTTCGGACAATAATTCATGCCCTTGTCGAGTTTTGAATTAGACAAAGATTTATCACAAGTTTGGATTAAACTGTTTTTCAGGGTGGGGGTACGAGACCTCCACCCTGTGACCAAGACCAACCAGCCACAGAAATTTTTGATGAACACAAAATGTTTGTACCTGAAGAGCCCAGCTTTGGATGCTAGATATACCAGCTATGCTCACTTAAATTTCCATTCCTCTGTATGATGAACCAAAAGAACCAACAAACTAGCTGCCAAAATCTTACCATATTTTAGTTATCAGATAATCTTCGAAGGACATACTTTTTCCACAATTTTTTTTTCTAGTTTATCAGAAATCGTAAAGAGCTCCAAAACAACATTCTCAACTTCAATCTTCCTCGGGCAGGCTCTCAATAAATTAAATAGGGTTTTGAGATATTTCCACTATAAATTCCATTGGTTACTTTTGGCCAATTGAACTGATCTATTGGAATTTTGCTGGTCCTCATTTTCTCAATTGAATCCGCGATAGCGAGCAAAGTGATTGATTTATATTATTATATCAATTTTTTTTTTTTGGGCCAAATTTTCAAAATTTACTGATTTACGCGCATCACAAAATGTAATAAACATTTTAAATATCTGAGTAGACACTGTCAGTATTATTTAGAATTTTTTTTTTTTAATTTAATTTTATTTTGTTTTATTAGAAAAAAAAAAATTATTCTACTCTCTTTCGATTAGTGTAATTTATTTTAATTAATTTATATATCAAGTTCAATCGACGATGAAAAACAAGAGTTTTTCTCTATGTTTGATTTTCTGTACATAATATTTAAGAAATTTTATTTATCAAAAATCGAAATATTATATTTCCACTTCGAACCTTATCATTTGCATAAAAGAGAGAAGAGGAAGACCATTTTTAACTTTAAAACTATTAAAACTTAAAAGAACATTTCCATTACGATCGTTTTGATGATTATTTATGATAGCTATTAGAAAGGTTTAATTTTTTTTTTTTTTTGTTGAAATAATTATTTCAAGTTTATGTTTTTTTTTTAAAGAAAAAGGTATGTCAGATTGGGAACTGTGGACGGGACAATTCTCACATGGTTCATGCTTGCACGTTCAATAGACAAATATATTATGTTTATACTTTATACTTTATTTTTGGTTTGTTTAAACATTAAAATAAAAACATGATAAGCAAAAATAATAACAAAAAAAAAAAAACACGTCACTGCACCATAGAGACAAAATGGTTCGGGCTGTGTACAGAATTTTTATATTTTATCCCTTCCATTATTTAGTTTACGGTGTCTTATTTCTTTTAATATGCCTTTAACAATCCCCTATACATTTTTTCAGTAATTGTGATTTTGGGATAGTGTGTGAATTATTTTTTTTTAAAAAATCTATCTCCTGCATACTTTTATTATTGGCACTGAATTTTTTTTTAATTATATTTATATAAGCTTAAGATGTACATAATTCTAAAGTTCTAAGCTTGAAATAGTAATTGAGATCAAAAACAAAATAGTTTACATACATTTTTTGATGATATTTTAAAGAAATGGCAAACATTCTTGCACAAATCTAACAGCAACAACAACAAATTCATTGTTCGATTATTTTTTTTTTTTGTTTGTTTAAGTATTCGGAAGTTTGAAGTGCCGTCTCACTTCAGACTAAATGAGAGTTACGAGAAGAATCTATTGTAATCACACTCCTCCATGTTGAAATTTCATCCATTTTATTTCTTGTTATGTAGACCAGACTATTACAAGTACAACTACTTAAACATAGAAAATTGCAGTCAATGTTGAATCCTCGATTCTTCATTTCAGTTCCGTACGCAAAAACAATCATTTCGCTACTTCCTTTTATTTTTTTTTTAATTTAATTTATTTGTTTTTTTATTTTTTTCAATTTTTTTAATTTCTGCTTTTATATACTTTCTATAATTTTTCCTAAATTTTCCATACATTCACTATCTCTTCACCGTTTTTTTTTTACGCAAACAAAACCAAAACCGAAACTATTTGATAGAATCGCGCCCTGATTCTCTCTGTGTCTTTCTTTTGGGCAGAGCGCATGTGTGGGATGTTTATAATTTAATTTAATAAAATTATACGCTTGAAATAATAATAAATAAACATTTGTTTGTAAGCCCATTAAAAATAATAAAACAAAAGTAAAATATACAAGAAAATCAAATCAATTAAAAAATATGTAAGTCCGAAACGTTGTGAGAAAAAAGTTTACCTTCCACAGTTCTCTCTGTTTTAGTTAAGGATATTTTTTTTTTTTATTTTTACGAGTTTGATATGGTTCAAATTATATTTTAATTTTTTATTATATTATGTTGAATTTCCTCCCATCCTGTTTCCATTATTTCACTAGAAGCTACGTTCCCAAGAGCTTTTTTACAATTTAATTTATCAAAAAGTGTTAATTAAAAGCGAAGCTGGAATTAGTATTATATTAAAATGGTGTATTTTTCCATTTACTTAAGTCTAAGTTGTCAAGAAAGTGCAATTGAACAAACTGAGCGACGAATTATATATTTTCGACGTCAGTTTAAATTTATCAATTTATTTTTTTCTATTTAATTTGTATTGTCAATTGTAATTATTATCCATTTGTGATATTGATATATATATTTACCCCTTTATGATGTTTATATATCTATTTGCATCCGATTATAAAAAGATATTTATTTTTTTTATAAAAACACAAACAGATCCTTACTTTTTTTTCATAATCCCTTCGAAGGTCGTGCTAAATAATTAAATTACCTTAAATAGTTTTTTATTATAATTATTCAATTCAATTTTTGTTGTTTAATTCCAATTCCCATAAAATTTATTAATTTTATTTCGAGTTCTCATCACTTTCGAGTTCGTCATACAAATTTGACATCAAATATTTCAAAAATGAAATTTCAGAAAAATATAAATAAAAAAATAAAAATTAAAAAAATTCAAAAAAATACCAAAAAATCAAAATAAAATAAAAATAAATTAATTAAAAATATTTATACTCACAATTCGTCACTCAGCATGTTCTTTTCAACTTTTTCATGGTTCCTAAGACAGTGAAAAATCGATTCAATCGAAAAATTCCATGAATACCTAGAAAAACCAAAAAACTTTTAAATCAATTCCCACATTCTAAGCTAATGCAAAACAAAAGTAAAACCAAAAAAAAAAAAACAAACTAAGTAAAATCCATCCTTCTATAAACAATATGAATCACAATTGTGTATATATTCTCGGAATTTAGACAGAGAATGCATCTCGGACGTGGATTGTCCCAGCGAGAAGGCATGCATACAAGGACATTGCTCCGATCCATGTACAATGCGTGGCGCATGTGGTGCAAATGCCCTCTGTAAAACAGTCCTACATCGGCCCCGATGTTCATGTCCAAATTGTTACATTGGTAGACCAAACGTAGAATGCCGACCGGATCCAAAATGTGATTATTCCACAACACCTACACCAACTACCGATCGAACTATCCAGCTAACATGCAACCGAGACAGTGATTGTCCCGAAACTCTTAGATGCGATCGTTACGGACAATGCATGGATCCTTGTCAGAATCCAACATACGTATGCGAAGGCAACAAAAAATGCGAGACGCATCATCACAAGCCCGTATGCGTCTGTAAGTCAGGATTCGTTGTGAATGAGTATGGAGAACTGACCTGCGCTCCTGAGAAGCGCGAATGTTTCCGCGATGATGACTGTGCTTCGAACATGGCATGTATAGATAGCAAGTGCCGAAATCCTTGCATCACACTGCCACATCGTGCGCCAATATGCTCCAAGAATAAGACATGTCAAGTACAGGACCATAAACCAATATGCATATGCTACAAGGACTGTTCCCCATCCCTGTCCATTTGTCTGCGCGACAATGGTTGCCCAACTGGGCTTGCATGCCGTAACTACCAGTGTGTCAACCCTTGCGATTATGCCGCCTGCGCTCCGAACTCGCCGTGTATTGTTGAGGATCATAAGCCCATCTGTAAATTCTGTCCACCAGGTTTCGTAGCTGACTCAAGAAATGGATGTCAAAAAGGTAACATAGCTCGAATGTCCGAGCGAATCTACTTAAAAGTTCGATATTAAACACTTAATAGTCAACTATGAAGCATAAAATTAAATCTGTCTCTAAACACCTAAAATTGTAATGTACAAATAACTCTTTGAATCTGGTCTCTTCAGGGACATGCCCTCTTGTCAAGCGAATGTGTTTATTTTTTTTTTTCACGAAGAAAGCTTTAATAATACCAATTAAACCAGCTAAGATTAATTCTTGCCACCCTCTCATGTATATTTTTCCAGAAGAGAGATTTATTGAAAGCAAATTAGTGCCTCAAACTCACCTTGAACCGAATATTTAATAGAATGAACAGTGCACAATGACTGAATGAACCAAAGAATCAATGGAAACCTAACTTTACACCAATAGCTAATAGGGAAATTTTTTTTTTTTTTTAATTTATTTATTTATTTATTTAAATCGTGACCTGCCCAATTTATAACAAATAAATGTGTGAAATATTTAAAATCCACTCAACAAAGCTTTATTACAATAAACCAATAACGTATTCCTAATTTTGTACAAAGAAAATATTCTACATTTCCCAGTACTTATGTCCTAATCCCGTTTTCAGTTTGAGTTTCAGATTTCTTCTCATTTATCCGCGATGAAAATATATTTTTGAGCCTACTATAAACCAGGCATTCACACACGCTCATGCTCACTTTCTCTAAGCAAAGCAACGTCTATCATCTCTGTCTATAAAACTTATCCTAATGTCTCCTGCTCAAAATATCCTTCCTTTTATCTCTTGTACAGTTCTACCTTTTAACCGACTGTTCTTTGTATGCATCTAACACTAGGACTGCATAAGAAGGAAAGAGAGTTCTTCAAACGGAATAGTAACGAATAGTCTTAACAAAGCAGTTCAAAATAACAAAAAATTTCGTCCCTTAATCAACAATCTTTTGTGCAATTATTCCTGTCAATGAATTCTAATTCAACCCTCAAATCTCACGCCAAAAACCTCATCATTTTTCCAGCCTGAATAACCTAAAACACGACACAAGATACATCAATCTTTTTTTTTTGGCGTGAGGTCTGAGGTCCAAAAAGTACAAATAATTGCCTCAAAAAGAGTTTTGTTTTTAAAATCGCAAACTAAACACAAAATTTAACGTTTGTGCACTTAATAAGAAGCTCTAAATGTGATAACTCCACCGGCTTCGTAATTCAAATTCCTTCAAAATATCTTTTCGCTGAATAACCTCAAGATTGGTCCAAGAAACACCAGATTAACAGAGAATTGAATAACCTTGAAATTTAAGACACTAAAGATCTATTTAAAAATTACCAACCAATCGCATCTAGATTTTAGTTGTTGCTGTTAATTGTATATATATATATATTTAATCCAGAAACAAAAGAAATTTCTTAACGCTTTATTTTCATTATTTTCATTTTTTCTATGATGTGTGGTTCTTATTTGTAAATATGTAAACATCTCAAACCAAAAAAAAAAAACAAAAAAAAATCCAAATAAAAAACACGAAAAAAAAACCAATAAAACCGAACCCCAAAAACCAAAAAATCCGCGAAAAACAGATGGAAGAGTAGCACAGATGGCCAACTGTACGAAACATCAAGATTGCAGCGAAACGCTCCAGTGTATAGCGGGAATATGTAAAGATCCATGTACAGATGGATGTGGAGTGTCCGCTGTTTGCATGGTAAAAGCACACGAAAAAATTTGTAAATGTCCTGAATATTACCGCGGAGATCCCTACATTGAATGTCATAAAGTCAAAGATTTACGCAACACAACCACAACAGAACCTGCTGAACTGACAACAAAACCCTCAGTCACTGAAACCGAAAAAGTAGGTCTCTTTGACGAATACGAACATTCCACAGTACCAACCACCGCCGTCTTCCCAGAACCAAGACATACCATGTTCCCTGACATTGAGGCCACTCAAACAACTCTCGAGACGACAATCACTAGAGACGTTAACGAGACGTTTACTGAAAAGGAAACTACCACACAGGCTTATACAATACAACCCAACCAAACAGAAGCCACTCTTCCCACCCAGACAAGCACAGACTCTCTTAGTCCATACCTAACAACGGTTTCAACAGAAACAGAAAGTGAAGCAACTGTTATTACAGAAACCACCCCCTCTGAACAAATTACTTCCTCTAGAAAACCCCAAGAAGCTACTACCCCTCCTTCAACTGCTACGCAAACAGAATCTGAATACTCTTCCACCTATGCCATGACTAGTACTCCATCAACGCCCTCTGCGTCCACTACACCATCTTCGCATACAGAAACTGTACCCCCTACCACTTTTTCTGAAACCACAGGACCTACGACCACTAAATCCACAGCAACAGAAGAACCTTCCACAACTACCTTCCCTAAAACTGTTCCTCCAATTACACAACCCGAAAGTACAACCCTACCCAAAGGAACAACACCAACCAGCTACCCCGTCCCAACTACTGAACCATTCCTTCAAACCATATTATATTCAGATCAAACAACAACTTCTGAAAGCCTTTCTACAACCAGTTCTCCTATCACAACAGAAAAATTCATCCCCACAGAACCCCAAACTTCAACACAAACTCCCTCAGAGGAAAAGCCCACAATATCCTACTCTATTCCGGCTGGAACAACTGTCCCTACTCGGCTAACTACTACTTCCGAAGAAGGTATTCAAACTATCTATACAGAAACAACTCCAAGAGAAACTACCATATCCTCGGAAGCAGAAATTATTACAGAACCAATCATTTCCTATCAAACCGAGACAGGCACTCGCAAGCCATATATCACTACACAGGAATACGTGACTAGCTTCCCCGAAACCAGTTCTACTTCCATTCCATTGACTTCCACTACGCAAGCAGGCGTCACAACATCAAAACCGGGTACCACGGAATACTATCCCTCCACCGGAAAATCTTCCACAACGACTTACCCTACACCCACTGAATACACTGAAGGCACAACCATCCCGCAAGAAATTCAATCAACGGGTTATTTCAGCCCTACTGAGCAATCAGCCCCCACTCAAAAACCAACAATGCTATTCCCTGTGAAAGAAACTATATCCCCATATACAACAGGCCCCCCATGCCACGAAAGAGACCCCAATTGCCCAACCTTGTATATTACGGAACCAACAACTCCTAAACCACAAATTCCTGTTCGCGAATATGTCACTACCTCATCTGAATCTGCCCCTACATCGGCCCAAACAAGACCCACTACCCAATATGAACAAACACAAACTATAACAACACCAGAACCTCACCCTACCCAATTTTACACGCCCACAAAAGAACCTTCCACAACAACACACCCCGCAGCAACGCGAGAAGAAACTGATGGCACCACTCTTTTCACCTCAGAGTCCACAAAAAGTCATCCAACGACTACCCAGCCCGCAATGCCTACTCAAACAACAAAAATTACACAGCCAGAAGGCACGACACGCCCCGAAGAGAAACCAACAACTGGTTACTTTGCAACAACCGAACCCTATCTTCCTTCTCGTCAAACCACCCTACCCACAGAACACATTATCACCGTCTACCCAGAAACAACAACTTCTTCCGTGGCGTCTTTGGGTACCACAGAACCCGTTACAATTGCAACTTCCTCCTCTTCTCCTACTGTCACACAACCCTACACACCTGGAGAACAACCTACCACAAATATTCCCACAAGTGAACCACCTGAAGCCACATCCCGTCCAGATGAGAAACCAACCTCCGATTATTTTGTGACCACCGAACCATATCCTCCTTCTCGTCAAACCACCCTTCCAGCTCAACACATCCACACTGTTCTGCCAGAAACCAGCACACCTTCCGTAGCATCAGCGGGCACAACCCTCACTCCGCAAATGGAAACTGTTACAGCTCAGACTTCTCCCGCTGCCACACAACCTGGTGTCACTGAACCCTACACAACAACAGAACTGCCTGTAACAACCACTTCCCCTCAAGCTGTGCCGACAACTCGCCCAGAGGAGAAACCAACCACTGGTTACTTTACAACCACCGAACCCCATCTTGCTTCTCCTCAAACTATTCTCCCCGTTGAGCACATCGTGACAGTTACCCCAGAAAGCACTACACCCTCTGCAGCGTTAACGGGCACCACCTTCCCTTCGCAAACCGAACCTGATACAACTTCCGCTTCCTCCACTTCTCCCACTGTTACACAACCGGGAGTCACTGAACTCTACACACCTACAGAGCAACCTTTGACAACCACTTCCTCTCAAGCTGTTCCCACGAGCACCCAGTCTGAGGGCACAACTCGTCCAGGGGAGAAGCCAACCACAGGTTATTTTGCATCTACCGAACCCTATCTTCCTTCTCCTAAAACTACTCTGCCCGTAGAGCACATCGTCACTGTCACCCCAGAAAGCATTACAACTTCTGCAACGTCAACGGGAACCACCCTGTTTTCACAAACCGAGCCAGTTACAAGTGCCACTTCTCCACCTGTTACAGAACCCGGAGTCACTGAACTCTACACACCTACAGAACAACCTGTAACAACCACTTCCCCTCAAGCTGTTCTGACGAGCGCCCAGCCTGAGGGAACAACTCGTCCAGAGGAGAAGGCAACCACCGTTTACTTTACATCTACCGAACCCTATGTTCCTTCTCCTCAAACAACTGTTCCGGTAGAACACATCGTCACAGTCACCCCAGAAACCACTACCCGTCCCGCGACATCAACGGGCACCACCTTCCCTTCACAAACCGAACCTGATACAACTGCCACTTCCCCCACTTCCCCCACTTCTCCCACTGTTACACAACCCAGTGTCACTGAACTCTACACACCTACAGAGCAACCTTTGACAACCACTTCCTCTCAAGCTGTTCCCACGAGCACCCAGCCTGGGGGCACAACTCGTCCGGAAGTGGAACCAACCACCGAACCCTATCTTCCTTCTCCTAAAACTACTCTCCCAGTAGACCACGTCCCCACTGTGACCCCAGAAACCACTTCACCTTTCGCGACATCAACGGGAAGCACCCTCCCTTCACAAACCGAACCTGTTACAAGTGCAACTTCTCCTAGTTCGACACGACCCAGTGCCACTGAACCATACACACCTACAAAAGAAACTGTAACCACGCCTTCCTCTCGCGCTGTTCCAACGAGCACCCAGCCTGTGGAAAAACCAACTACTGGTTACTTTACAACCACCGAACCCTATCTTCCTTCTTCTAAAACTACTCTTCCCGTAGAACAAATCGTCAGTGTCTACCCAGAAACTACGGTACCGTCCGTGTCCACAGTAGGCACCACCCTCCCTTCGCAAACCGAACCTGATACAAGTGCAACTTCTCCCAGTGTGACGCGACCCAGTGCCACTGAACAATATACACCTACCCAACAACCTGTAATAGCCACTTCCCCTCAAGCTGTTTCTTTCCCTGATAAGGATGTTGTAACCGGATACAGCACGGAGCAGCCATGTCAGGAGGGCGACCCCAATTGTCCTACTCTGTATACAACGGAACAAAGTAGTCCCAAACCACAAATTTCCATATGGGAATACGTAACCAGTTTCTTCGAAACAACTCCCTCCTCCGCCACACCGGCGCCCACTACTGTCGACACACAACCCACAGAACCTACAACAACAAAATCTTCAACTTCCACTGAAGAAACTCCTAAAACAACGTATCCTTCCAGTACTCGCTACAGTAGTGAAACTGAGAGCACAACCCTTTCGAAAGAACAACATACGATGGGCTACTCTGTGTACACCGAACCATCGACTTTACCGCAGGAAATAACCAGCATTCAACCTGAGGACACAACTCGTCCAAAGGAGAAACCAACCACTCGCCACTCTGCAACTACCGAACCCTATCTTCCTTCTCCTGAAACCACCTTCCCCGTAGAGCAAATCGTCACATTCACCGCAGAAATCACTACCCCTTCCCCGACATCAACGGACACTTCCCTCCCTTCGCAAACCGAACCTGGTACAACTGCAACTTCTCAAACTTCTCCCGCTGTTACACAACCTGGTGTCACCGAGCTTTACACACCCACTGAACAACCTGTAACAACTTCTTCTCCTCAAACTGTTTCCACGGGCACCCAACCAGAGGCCACAACTCGTCCAGAGGAGAAGCCCACCACCGGTTATTTTGCATCTACCGAACCCTATCTTTCTTCTCCTAAAACTACTCTACCTGAAGAGCACATTGTCACTGTCCCCTCAGAAGGCACTACACCTTCCGCGGGGTCGGTGGGTACCACCATCCCTTCACAAACTGAACCTGGTACAACTGCCGCTTCCTCCACTTCTCCCACTGTTACACAACCCGGAGTCACTGAACTCTACACACATTCAGAGCAACCTTTGACAACCACTTCCTCTCAAGCTGTTCCCACGGGCACCCAGCCTGAGGGCACAACTCGTCCAGAGGAGAAGCCAACCACCGGTTATTTTGCATCTACCGAACCCTATCTTCCTTCTCCTAAAACTACTCTGCCTGAAGAGCACATTGTCACTGTCACCTCAGAAGGCACTACACCTTCCGCGGGGTCGACGGGTACCACACTCCCTTCACAAACTGAACCTGGTACAATTGCCGCTTCCTCCACTTCTCCCACTGTTACAAAACCAGGAGTCACTGAACTCTACACACCTACAGAGCAACCTTTGACTATCACTTCCTCTCAAGCTGTTCCCACGAGCACCCAGCCTGAGGGCACAACCCGTCCAGCGGAAAAGCCAACCACCGGTTACTCTGCAATCACCGAACCCTATCTTCCTTCTTCTAAAAGTACTCTTCCCGTAAAGCAAATCGTCACAGCCTACCCAGAAACTACGACACCATCCGTGTCCACAGTAGGCACCACCCTCCCTTCGCAAACCGAACCTGTTACTAGTGCAACTACTCCTAGTGTGACGCGAACTAGTGCCACTGAACAATATACACCTACCCAACAACCTGTAACAGCCACTTCCCCTCAAACTAGTTCTTTCCCTGATAAGGAAGCCGTAACCACATACAGCACAGACCACCCATGTCAGGAGGGTGACCCCAATTGCCCTACTCTGTATACAACTGAACCAAGTAGTCCCCCGCCACATATTTCAATATGGAATTACGTAACTAGTTTCTTCGAAACTACTCCCTCCTCGGCCACATCGACCCCCACCACTTTCGACACACAACCAACGGCACCTGCCGCAACCAAATCTACCACTCACGCTGAAGAAACTTCTAAGCCAACATATCCTACCCCAACCGGTTACAGTATTAAAACCGAAGGCCCAATCCCCGCGAAACAACCACACGAGACGGGCTACACAGTGTACACCGAACCATCGATTTTAGCACAGGAAACAACAATCATGCAACCTGCGGGCACAACTCATCCAGAAGAGAAACCAACCACCGGTTATTTTGGAACTACCGAACCCTCTCTTGCTTCTCCTAAAACCACCCAGCCTGAAGAGCACATTGTCACTGTCACCTCAGAAGGCACTACACCTTCCGCTGGGTCGACGGGTACCACCCTCCCTTCACAAACTGAACCTGGTACAACTGCCGCTTCCTCCACTTCTCCCACTGTTACACAACCCGGAGTCACTGAATTCTACACACCTACAGAGCAGCCTTTGACAACCATTTCCTCTCAAGCTGTTCCCACGAGCACCCAGCCTGAGGGCACAACTCGTCCAGGGGAGAGGTCCACCACCGGTTATTTTGCATCTACCGAACCCTATCTTCCTTCTCCTAAAACTACTCTGCCTGAAGAGCACATTGTCACTGTCACCTCAGAAGGCACTACACCTTCCGCGGGGTCGACGGGTACCACCCTCCCTTCACAAACTGAACCTGCTACAACTGCCGCTTTCTCCACTTCTCCCACTGTTACACAATCTGGAGTCGCTGAACTCAACACACCTACAGAGCAACCTGGAACAACTCGTTCCCCTCAAGCTGTTCCCACGAGCACCCAGCCTGAGGGCACAACTCGTCCAGAGGAGAAGCCAACCACCGGTTATTTTGCATCTACCGAACCCTATCTTTCTTCTCCTAAAACTGCTCTGCCTGAAGAGCACATTGTCACTGTCACCTCAGAAGGCACTACACCTTCCGCGGGGTCGACGGGTACCACCCTCCCTTCACAAACTGAACCTGGTTCAACAGCCGCCTCCTCCACTTCTCCTACAGTTACACAACCCGGAGTCACTGAACTCTACACACCTACAGAGCAACCATTGGCAACCACTTCCTCTCAAGCTGTTCCCATGAGCACCCAGCCTGAGGGCACAACTCGTCCAGGGGAGAAGCCAACCACCGATTATTTTGCTTCTACCGAACCCTATCTTCCTTCTCCTAAAACTACTCTGCCTGAAGAGCACATTGTCACTGTCACCTCAGAAGGCACTACACCTTCCATGACGTCGACGGGTACCACCCTCCCTTCACAAACTGAACCTGGTACAACTGCCGCTTCCTCCACTTCTCCCCCTGTTACACAACCCGGAGTCACTGAACTCTACACACCTACAGAGCAACCTTTGGCAACCACTTCCTCTCAAGCTGTTCCCATGAGCACCCAGCCTGAGGGCACAACTCGTCCAGGGGAGAAGCCAACCACCGGTTATTTTGCTTCTACCGAACCCTATCTTCCTTCTCCTAAAACTACTCTGCCTGAAGAGCACATTGTCACTGTCACCTCAGAAGGCACTACACCTTCCGCGGGGTCGACGGGTACCACACTCCCTTCACAAACTGAACCTGGTACAACTGCCGCTTCCTCCACTTCTCCCACTGTTACACAACCCGGAGTCACTGAATTCTACACACCTACAGAGCAACCTTTGACAACTACTTCTTCTCAGGCTGTTCCCATGAGCACCCAGCCTGAGGGCACAACTCGTCCAGGGGAGAGGCCAACCACCGGTTATTTTGCATCTACCGAACCCTATCTTCCTTCTCCTAAAACTACTCTGCCTGAAGAGCACATTGTCACTGTCACCTCAGAAGGCACTACACCTTCCGCGGGGTCGACCGGTACCACCCTCCCTTCACAAACTGAACCTGGTATCCCTCCCGCTTCCTCCACTTCTCCCACTGTTACACAACCCGGACTCACTGAGCTCTACACACCTACAGAGCAACCTTTGGCAACCACTTCCTCTCAAGCTGTTCCCATGAGCACCCAGCCTGAGGGCACAACTCGTCCAGGGGAGAAGCCAACCACTGGTTATTTTGCATCTACCGAACCCTATCTTCCTTCTCCTAAAACTACTCTGCCTGAAGAGCACATTGTCACTGTCACCTCAAAAGGCACTACACCTTCCGCGGGGTCGACGGGTACCACACTCCCTTCACAAACTGAACCTGGTACAACTGCCGCTTCCTCCACTTCTCCCACTGTTACACAACCCGGAGTCACTGAATTCTACACACCTACAGAGCAACCTTTGACAACCACTTCCTCTCAAGCTGTTCCCACGACCACCCAGCCTGAGGGCACAACTCGTCCAGAGGAGAAGCCAACCACCGGTTATTTTGCATCTACCGAACCCTATCTTCCTTCTCCTAAAACTACTCTGCCTGCAGAGCACATTGTCACTGTCACCTCAGAAGGCACTACACCTTCCGCGGGGTCGACGGGTACCACACTCCCTTCACAAACTGAACCTGGTACAACTGCCGCTTCCTCCACTTCTCCCACTGTTACACAACCTGGAATCACTGAACTCTACACACATACAGAGCAACCTTTGACAACTACTTCTTCTCAGGCTGTTCCCATGAGCACCCAGCCTGAGGGCACAACTCGTCCAGGGGAGAGGCCAACCACCGGTTATTTTGCATCTACCGAACCCTATCTTCCTTCTCCTAAAACTACTCTGCCTGAAGAGCACATTGTCACTGTCACCTCAGAAGGCACTACACCTTCCGCGGGGTCGACCGGTACCACCCTCCCTTCACAAACTGAACCTGGTATCCCTCCCGCTTCCTCCACTTCTCCCACTGTTACACAACCTGGAATCGCTGAACTCTACACACCTACAGAGCAACCTGGAACAACTCGTTCCCCTCAAGCTGTTCCCACGAGCACCCAGCCAGAGGGCACAACTCGTCCAGGGGAGAAGCCAACCGCCGGTTATTTTGCTTCGACCGAACCCTATCTTTCCTCTCCTAAAACTGCTCTGCCTGAAGAGCACATTGTCACTGTCACCTCAGAAGGCACTACACCTTCCGCGGGGTCGACGGGTACCACCCTCCCTTTACAAACTGAACCTGGTTCAACAGCCGCCTCCTCCACTTCTCCTACTGTTACACAACCCGGAGTCACTGAACTCTACACACCTACAGAGCAACCTTTGGCAACCACTTCCTCTCAAGCTGTTCCCATGAGCACCCAGCCTGAGGGCACAACTCGTCCAGGGGAGAGGCCAACCACCGGTTATTTTGCATCTACCGAACACTATCTTCCTTCTCCTAAAACTACTCTGCCTGAAGAGCACATTGTCACTGTCACCTCAGAAGGCACTACACCTTCCATGACGTCGACGGGTACCACCCTCCCTTCACAAACTGAACCTGGTACAACTGCCGCTTCCTCCACTTCTCCCCCTGTTACACAACCCGGAGTCACTGAACTCTACACACCTACAGAGCAACCTTTGACAACCACTTCCTCTCAAGCTGTTCCCATGAGCACCCAGCCTGAGGGCACAACTCGTCCAGGGGAGAAGCCAACCACCGGTTATTTTGCATCTACCGAACCCTATCTTCCTTCTCCTAAAACTACTCTGCCTGAAGAGCACATCGTCACTGTCACCTCAGAAGGCACTACACCTTCCATGACGTCGACGGGTAGCACCCTCCCTTCACAAACTGAACCTGGTACAACTGCCGCTTCCTCCACTACTCCCCCTGTTACACAACCCGGAGTCACTGAACTCTACACACCTACAGAGCAACCTTTGGCAACCACTTCCTCTGAAGCTGTTCCCATGAGCACCCAGCCTGAGGGCACAACTCGTCCAGGGGAGAGGCCAACCACCGGTTATTTTGCATCTACCGAACCCTATCTTTCCTCCCCAAAAACTACTCTGCCTGAAGAGCACATCGTAACTGTCACCTCAGAAGGCACTACACCTTCCATGACGTCGACGGGTACCACACTCCCTTCACAAACTGAACCTGGTACAACTGCCGCTTCCTCCACTTCTCCCCCTGTTACACAACCCGGAGTCACCGAACTCTACACACCTACAGAGCAACCTTTGGCAACCACTTCCTCTCAAGCTGTTCCCATGAGCACCCAGCCTGAGGGCACAACTCGTCCAGGGGAGAAGCCAACCACCGGTTATTTTGCATCTACCGAACCCTATCTTCCTTCTCCTAAAACTACTCTGCCTGAAGAGCACATCGTCACTGTCACCTCAGAAGGCACTACACCTTCCGCGGGGTCGACGGGTACCACCCTCCCTTCACAAACTGAACCTGGTACAACAGCCGCCTCCTCCACTTCACCTACTGTTACACAACCCGGAGTCACTGAACTCTACACACCTACAGAGCAACCTTTGGCAACCACTTCCTCTCAAGCTGTTCCCATGAGCACCCAGCCTGAGGGCACAACTCGTCCAGGGGAGAGGCCAACCACCGGCTATTTTGCATCTACCGAACCCTATCTTCCTTCTCCTAAAACTACTCTGCCTGAAGAGCACATCGTCACTGTCACCTCAGAAGGCACTACACCTTCCATGACGTCGACGGGTACCACCCTCCCTTCACAAACTGAACCTGGTACAACAGCCGCTTCCTCCACTTCTCCCCCTGTTACACAACCCGGAGTCACTGAACTCTACACACCTACAGAGCAACCTTTGGCAACCACTTCCTCTCAAGCTGTTCCCATGAGCACCCAGCCTGAGGGCACAACTCGTCCAGGGGAGAAGCCAACCACCGGTTATTTTGCATCTACCGAACCCTATCTTCCTTCTCCTAAAACTACTCTGCCTGAAGAGCACATTGTCACTGTCACCTCAGAAGGCACTACACCTTCCGCGGGGTCGACGGGTACCACCCTCCCTTCACAAACTGAACCTGGTACAACAGCCGCCTCCTCCACTTCACCTACTGTTACACAACCCGGAGTCACTGAACTCTACACACCTACAGAGCAACCTTTGGCAACCACTTCCTCTCAAGCTGTTCCCATGAGCACCCAGCCTGAGGGCACAACTCGTCCAGGGGAGAGGCCAACCACCGGCTATTTTGCATCTACCGAACCCTATCTTCCTTCTCCTAAAACTACTCTGCCTGAAGAGCACATCGTCACTGTCACCTCAGAAGGCACTACACCTTCCATGACGTCGACGGGTACCACCCTCCCTTCACAAACTGAACCTGGTACAACTGCCGCTTCCTCCACTTCTCCCCCTGTTACACAACCCGGAGTCACTGAACTCTACACACCTACAGAGCAACCTTTGGCAACCACTTCCTCTCAAGCTGTTCCCATGAGCACCCAGCCTGAGGGCACAACTCGTTCAGAGGAGAAGCCAACCACCGGTTATTTTGCTTCGACCGAACCCTATCTTCCTTCTCCTAAAACTACTCTGCCTGAAGAGCACATTGTCACTGTCACCTCAGAAGGCACTACACCTTCCGCGGGGTCGACGGGTACCACCCTCCCTTCACAAACTGAACCTGCTACAACTGCCGCTTCCTCCACTTCTCCCCCTGTTACACAACCCGGGGTCACTGAACTCTACACACTTACAGAGCATCCTTTGGCAACCACTTCCTCTCAAGCTGTTCCCATGAGCAGCCAGCCTGAGGGCACAACTCGTCCAGGGGAGAAGCCAACCACCGGTTATTTTGCATCTACCGAACCCTATCTTCCTTCTCCTAAAACTACTCTGCCTGAAGAGCACATTGTCACTGTCACCTCAGAAGGCACTACACCTTCCGCGGGGTCGACGGGTACCACCCTCCCTTCACAAACTGAACCTGGTACACCTGCCGCTTCCTCCACTTCTCCCCCTGTTACACAACCCGGAGTCACTGAACTCTACACACCTACAGAGCAACCTTTGGCAACCACTTCCTCTCAAGCTGTTCCCATGAGCACCCAGCCTGAGGGCACAACTCGTCCAGGGGAGAAGCCAACCACCGGTTATTTTGCATCTACCGAACCCTATCTTCCTTCTCCTAAAACTACTCTGCCTGAAGAGCACATTGTCACTGTCACCTCAGAAGGCACTACACCTTCCGCGGGGTCGACGGGTACCACCCTCCCTTCACAAACTGAACCTGGTACAACAGCCGCCTCCTCCACTTCACCTACTGTTACACAACCCGGAGTCACTGAACTCTACACACCTACAGAACAACCTTTGGCAACCACTTCCTCTCAAGCTGTTCCCATGAGCACCCAGCCTGAGGGCACAACTCGTCCAGGGGAGAGGCCAACCACCGGCTATTTTGCATCTACCGAACCCTATCTTCCTTCTCCTAAAACTACTCTGCCTGAAGAGCACATTGTCACTGTCACCTCAGAAGGCACTACACCTTCCATGACGTCGACGGGTACCACCCTCCCTTCACAAACTGAACCTGGTACAACTGCCGCTTCCTCCACTTCTCCCCCTGTTACACAACCCGGAGTCACTGAACTCTACACACCTACAGAGCAACCTTTGGCAACCACTTCCTCTCAAGCTGTTCCCATGAGCACCCAGCCTGAGGGCACAACTCGTCCAGGGGAGAAGCCAACCACCGGTTATTTTGCATCTACCGAACCCTATCTTCCTTCTCCTAAAACTACTCTGCCTGAAGAGCACATTGTCACTGTCACCTCAGAAGGCACTACACCTTCCACGGGGTCCACGGGTACAACCCTCCCTTCACAAACTGAACCTGCTACAACTGCCGCTTCCTCCACTTCTCCCACTGTTACACAACCTGGAGTCGCTGAACTCTACACACCTACAGAGCAACCTTTGGCAACCACTTCCT